>NC_058523.1:316929875-317545054 GCF_904849725.1 Hordeum vulgare subsp. vulgare
TGCGAACCGTGCCTCATGGGCAAGATGACTAAGACTCCATTCTCAGGAATAATGGAGAGAGCAACCGACTTATTGGAAATAATACATACTGTTGTGTGTGGTCCAATGAACATTGAAGCTCGCGGTGGCTATTGTTATGTTCTCGCTCTCACCGATGATTTGAGTAGGTATGGGTATATCTACTTGATGAAGCACAAATCTGAGATGTTTGAAAAGTTCAAGGAGTTTCAGAGTGAGGTCGAGAATCAACGTGACAGAAAAATTAAGTGTCTACGATCTGATCGTGGAGGAGAATATTTGAGTCACGAGTTTGGCACACACCTAAGGAAGTGTGGAATCGTTTCACAACTGAGCCGCCTCGCACACCGCAACGCAACGGAGTGTCTAAACGTCGTAATCGCACTTTATTAAATATGGTACGATCTATGATGTCTCTTACCGACTTACCGCTATCATTTTGGGGATACGCATTAGAAACTGCAGCATTCACTTTAAATAGGGCACCGTCTAAATCCGTTGAGACGACACCGTATGAACTATGGTTTGGCAAGAAACTTAAGTTGTCATTTCTTAAAGTTTGAGGCTGCGATGTTTATGTGAAGAAACTTCAACCAGAAAAGCTCGAACCCAAAGCGGAGAAATGTGTATTTATAGGATACCCTAAGGAAACTATTGGGTATACGTTCCATCTTAGATTCGAAGGTAAAACCTTTGTTGCCAAGAATGGATCCTTTCTAGAGAAAGAGTTTCTCTCGAAAGAAGTAAGTGGGGGGAAGGTAGAACTTGATGAGGTAATTACACCCCCTCTCGAACAGCAAAGTAGCGCAGCGTGCGAAATTGTTCCTGTGGCGCCTGCACCAACTGAAGAGGAAGTTAATGATTACGATCATGAAGCTTCGGATCAAGTTACTACTGAACCGCGAAGGTCAACAAGGGCACGCTCCGCACCAGAGTGGTACGGCAACCCTGTGATGGAAATCATGCTGTTAGACAACCGTGAACCTTCGAACTATGAAGAAGCGATGGCGGGCCCAGATTCCAACAAATGGCTTGAAGCTATGAAATCCGAGATAGGATCCATGTATGAGAACAAAGTATGTACTTTGGTGGACTTCCCCGATGACCGGCGAGCCATAGAAAATAAATGGATTTTCAAGAAGAAGAGTAATGCAAACGGTAATGTAACCGTTTATAAATCTCGACTTATCGCAAAGGGTTTTCGAAAAATTCAAGGAGTTGACTACGAAAAGACTTTCTCTTCCGTAGCGAAGCTGAAATCAGTCCGAATCATGTTAGCAATTGCCGCCTTTTATGATTATGAAATTTGGCAAATGGACGTCAAAACAACGTTCCTTAACGGGAACCTTAAGGAAGAGTTGTATATGATGCAACCAGAAGGTTTTGTCAACCCTAAGGGTGCTATCAAAGTGTGCAAGCTCCATCGCTCCATCTATGGGCTGGTGCAGGCATCTCGGAGTTGGAACATTCGCTTTAATGAGGTGATTAAAGCGTTTGAGTTCATACAGGTTTATGGAGAAGCCAGTCTGTACAAGAAAGTGAGTGGGAGCTCTGTAGCTTTCCTCATACTATATGTGGATGACATATTATTGATGGGGAATAATATAGAGATGTTGGAGAGCATAAAGGCCTATTTGAACAAGAGTTTTTCAATGAAGGACCTTGGAGAAGCTGCATACATATTAGGCATCAAGATCTATGGAGATAGATCGAGACGCCTCATAGGTCTTTCGCAAAGTACATACCTTGACAAGATATTGAAGAAGTTCAATATGGAAAACTCAAAGAAAGGGTTCTTGCCAGTTTTGCAAGGTATGAGATTGAGTAAGACTCAGTCACCGACCACGACAGCAGATAGAGAGAATATGTGTATTGTCCCCTACGCTTCAGCCGTAGGCTCTCTAATGTATGCCATGCTGTGTACCAGACCTGATATAAACCTTGCCGTAAGTTTGGTAGGGAGGTACCAAAGTGATCTCGGTATGGAACACTAGACAGCGGTCAAGAATATCCTTAAGTACCTGAAGAGGACTAAGGAAATATTTCTTGTTTATGGAGGTGACGAAGAGCTCGTCGTAAAGGGTTACATCAACGCTAGCTTCGACACAGATCTGGATGACTCTAAGTCACAGACCGGATACGTATATGTTTTGAATGGTGGGGCAGTGAGCTGGTGCAGCAGCAAGCAAGAAGTTGTGGCAGCATCTACATGGGAAGCAGAGTAGATAGCTGCTTTAGAAGCGGCTCATGAAGGAATTTGGATGAAGGAGCTCATCACCGACCTTGGAGTGGTTCCAAGCGCGTCAGGTCCAATGACCCTCTTCTGTGATAACACTGGGGCCATTGATATAGCCAAGGAGCCCAGGTTTCACCAGAAGACCAAGCACATCAAACGCCACTACAACTCCATCCAGGACCATGTCCAGAGTGGAGTAATAGATATTTGTAAAGTACATACGGATCTGAATATCGCAGACCCGTTGACTAAACCTCTCCCTCGAGCAAAACATGATCAACACCATAATGCTATGGGTGTTCGATACATCACAATGTAACTAGATTATTGACTCTAGTGCAAGTGGGAGACTGTTGGAAATATGCCCTAGAGGCAATAATAAAATGGTTATTATCATATTTTCTTTTTCATGATAATCGTCTATTGTTCATGCTATAATTGTATTAACAGGAAACAGTAATACATGTGTGAATAAATAGATCACACTGTGTCCCTAGCAAGCCTCTAGTTGGCTAGCTCGTTAGTCAATAGATGATCATGGTTTCCTGGTCATGGGCATTAGATGTCATTGATAACGGGATCACATCATTAGGAGAATGATGTGATGGACAAGACCCAATCCCAAGCATAGCACTAGATCGTATTGTTCGTATGCTAAAGCTTTTCTAATGTCAAGTGTCTTTTCCTTCGACCGTGAGATTGTGCAACTCCCGGATACCGTAGGAGTGCTTTGGGTGTATCAAACGTCACAACGTAACTGGGTGACTATAAAGGTGCACTACGGGTACCTCTGACAGTGTCTGTTGGGTTGGTACGAATCAAGATCGGGATTTGTCACTCTGCGTGGTGGAGAGGTATCTCTGGGCCCACTCGGTAGAACATCATCATGAGCTTGTTGGGGAACGTCGCATGGGAAACAAAATGTTTCCTACGCGCACGAAGACCTATCATGGTGATGTCCATCTACGAGAGGGCATTTCCGATCTACGTACCCTTGTAGATCGCACATCAGAAGCGTTAGTGAACGCAGTTGATGTAGTGGATCGTCCTCACGTCCCTCGATCCGCCCCGTGAACCGTCCCACGAACCGTCCCGCGATCCGTCCCACGATCTAGTGCCGAACGGACGGCACCTCCGCCTTCAACACACGTACAGCTCGACGATGATCTCGGCCTTCTTGATCCAGCAAGAGAGACGGAGAAGTAGATGAGTTCTCCGGCAGCGTGACGGCGCTCCGGAGGTTGGTGGTGATCTAATCTCAGTAGGGCTCCACCCGAGCTCCATAGAAACGCGATCTAGAGGTAAAACCGTGGAGGTATGTGGTCGGGCTGCCTTGAAAAGTTGTCTCAAATCAGCCCTAAAACCTCCGTATATATAGGTGGGAGAGGGGGGGGCCTTACCTTGAGGCTCAAGGAGCCCCAAGGGGGTCGGCCGAGCCAAGGGGGGAAGTCCTCCCCTTCCAAACCAAATACAACTAGGTTTGGAAGGTGGAGTCCTTCTCTCCATTCCCACCTCCTCCTTTTTTTTCATTCTCTTTGATTTCTTATCCTTTGGCGCATAGGGCCTTCTTGGGCTGTCCCACCAGCCCACTAAGGGATGATGCGCCACCCCAAGGCCTATGGGCTTCCCCGGGGTGGGTTGCCCCCCCGGTGAACACCCGGAACCCATTCGTCATTCCCGGTACATTCCCGGTAACTCCAAAATCCTTCCGGTAATCAAATGAGGTCATCCTATTTATCAATCTTTGTTTCCGGACCATTCCGGAAACCCTCGTGACGTCTGTGATCTCATCCGGGACTCCGAACAACATTCGGTAACCAACCATATAACTCAAATACGCATAAAACAACGTCGAACCTTAAGTGTGCAGACTCTGCGGGTTCGAGAACTATGCACACATGACCCGAGTGACTCCTCGTTCAATATCCAATAGCGGGACCTGGATGCCCATATTGGATCCCACATATTCTACGAAGATCTTATCGTTTGAGCCTCAGTGCCAAGGATTCATATAGTCCCGTATGTCATTCCTTTTGTCCTTCGGTATGTTACTCGCCCGAGATTCGATCGTCAGTATCCGCATACCTATTTCAATCTCGTTTACTGGAAAGTCTCTTTACTCGTTTCCGTAATACAAGATCCCGTGACATACACTAAGTCACATTGCTTGCAAGGCTTGTGTGTGATGTTGTATTAGCGAGTGGGCCCCGAGATACCTCTCCGTCACACGGAGTGACAAATCCCAGTCTTGATCCATACTAACTCAACGGACACCTTCGGAGATACCTGTAGAGCATCTTTATAGTCACCCAGTTACGTTGCGATGTTTGATACACACAAAGCATTCCTTCGGTGTCAGTGAGTTATATGATCTCATGGTCATAGGAACAAATACTTGACACGCAGAAAACAGTAGCAACAAAATGACACGATCAACATGCCACGTCTATTAGTTTGGGTCTAGTCCATCACATGATTCTCCTAATGATGTGATCCCGTTATCAAGTGACAACACTTGCCTATGGTCAGGAAACCTTGACCATCTTTGATCAATGAGCTAGTCAACTAGAGGCTTACTAGGGACAGTGTTTTGTCTATGTATCCACACATGCACTAGGTTTCCAATCAATACAATTATAGCATGGATAATAAACGATTATCATGAACAAAGAAATATAATAACAACTAATTATTACTGCCTCTAGGGCACATTTCCAATAGTCTCCCACTTGCACTAGAGTCAATAATCTAGTTCACATCACCATGTGATTCCAATGAATCCAACACCTATATAGTTATGGGGTCTGATCACGTCTTACTCGTGAGAGAGGTTTTAGTCAACGGTTCTGGAACTTTCAGATCCGTGCGTTCTTTACAAATCTTTATGTCATCTTATAGATGCTGCTAGTATGTGCTATTCGGAAATGCTCCAAATATCTACTCTACTATACGAATCCGTTTCACTACTCATAGTTATTCGGATTAGTGTCAAAGCTTGCATCGATGTAACCCTTTACGACGAGCTCTTTAACCACCTCCATAATCGAGAAAAATTCCTTAGTCTATTTAGTTACTAAGGATAAATTTGACCGCTGATCAGTGATTCAATCCTGGATCACTCTGTGTACCTCTTAACAGACTTGCTGCAAGGCACACATCAGGTGCGGTACTCAGCATGGCATACTTTAGAGTCTACGGCTAAGGCATAGAAGACGACCTTCGTCTATTCTCTTTATTCTGCCGGGGTCGGTTTTTGAGTCTTACTCAAATTCACACCTCACAACGCAACCAAGAACTCCTTCTTTGCTGATCTATTTTGAATTCCTTCAAAAACTTGTCAAGGCATGCATCTTGTTGAAACTTCTATTAAGCGCTTTCGATCTATCTCCATAGATCTTTGATGCTCAATGTTCAAGTAGCGCAATCCAGGTATTCCTTTGAAAACTCCTTTCAAACAACCTTGTATGCTTTACATAAATTCTACATTACTTCTGATCCACAATATGTCAACCACATATACTTATCAGAAATTCTATAGTGCTCCCACTCACTTCTTTGGAAATACAAGTTTCTCATAAACCTTGTACAAACCCAAAATCTTTGATCATCTCATCAAAGTGTATATTCCAACTCCGAGATGCTTGCACCAGTCCATTGAAGGATCGTTGGAGCTTGCATACTTGCTAGTATCTTTAGGATCGACAAAACCTCCTGGTTGTATCACATACAATGTTTGCTCAAGGAAACCGTCGAGGAAACAATGTTTTGACATCCTACGTGCAATATTTCATAAATAATGCAGCAACTACTAACATAATTCTAACAGACTTTTAGCATCGCTATGAGTGAGAAAGTCTCATCATAGTCAACTGTTTGATCTTGTCGGAAACATCTTTTGCGACAAGTCGAGCTTTTCTTAATAGTGACTTATCACCATCATCGTCTGTCTTCCTTTTAAAGATCCATCTTTACTCAATAGTCCTATGACCATCAAGTAGTTCTTCCAATGTCTACACTTTGGTTTCAAACATGGATCCTTTCTCGGATTTCATGGCTTCCAGCCTTTTGTCGGAATCCGGGCCCACCATTGCTTTCTCCATAACTCGTAGGTTCACTGTTGCTCAACAACATGACCTCCAAGACAGGGTTACCGTACCACTCTGCAGTAGTACGCGACCTTGTCAACCTACGAGGCTTGTAGTAACTTGATCCGATGCTCGGTGATCACCATCATCAGCTTTCACTTCAATTGGTGTAGGCGCCACAGGAACAACTTCCTGCGCCCTACTACACACTGGTTGAAGTGATGGTTCAGTAACCTCATCAAGTTCTACCACCCTCCCACTCAATTCTTTCGAGAGAAACCTTTCCTCGAGAAAGGATCCGTTTCTAGAAACAAACACTTTGCTTTCGGATCTGAGATAGGAGATGTACCCAACTGTTTTGGATATCCTATGAAGATGCATTTATCCGCTTTGGGTTCGAGCTTATCAGACTGAAACTTTTTCACATAAGTGTTGAAGCCCCAAACTTTCAAGAAACGACAGTTTAGATTTCTCTAAACCTCAGTCTATACTGTGTCATCTCAACGGAAATACTCGGTGCCCTATTTAAAGTGAATGCGGTTGTCTCTAATGCATAACCCATAAACGATAGTGGTAATTCGATAAGAGACATCATAGCATGCACCATACCAAATAGTGTGTGGCTATGACGTTCAGACACATCATCACACTATGACGTTCCAGGTGGCATGAACTGCAAAACAATTTCCACATTGTCTTAACTGCATACCAAAACTCGTAACTCAGATATTCATTTCTATGATCATATCATAGACAATTTATCCTCTTGTTACGACGAACTTCACTCTGAAACAGAATTGAACTTTTCAATATTTCAGACTTGTGATTCATTAAGTAAATACTCTTGTATCTACTCAAATTGTCATTGAAGTAAGAACATAATGATATCCACTGCGTGGCTCAGCACCCATTGGATTGCATACATCAAAATGTATCACTTCCAACAAGTTACTATCTTGTTTCATCTCAATGAAAACAAGGCCTTGCTCATGTGGTATGATTTGCATGTCACTAGTGATTCGATATCAAGTGAGTATAAAGATCCATCAACATGGAGCTTCTTCATGCAATTTATACCAACATGGCTCAAGCGGCAGCGCCACTAGTAAGTGGTACTATCATCATTACCTCGTATCCTTTTGGCACCAATATCATGAACATGTGTAAATCTACGATCGAGATTCAATAAACCATTGAAGGTGATTATTCAAGCAAAATAGAGTAACCATTATTCTCTTTAAATGAATAATCATATTGCAATAAACACGATCCAATCATGTTCATGCTTAACGCAAGCACCAAATAACAATTATTTAGGTTTAACACCAATCCCGATGGTAGAGGGAGTGTGCGACGTTTGATCATATCAACCTTGGAAACACTTCCAACACGTATCGTCACCTCGCCTTTAGCTAGTCTCCGTTTATGCCGTAGCTATCATTTCGTGTTACTAATCACTTAGCAACCGAACCGGTATCCAATACCCTAATGCTACTAGGAGTACTAGTAAAATACACATCAACATCATGTATATCAAATATACTTCTTTCGACTTTTGCCAGCCTTCTTATCTACCAAGTATCAAGAGTTGCTCCGCCTGAGTGACTGTTCCCCTCATTACAGAAGCACTTAGTCTCGGGTTTGGGTTTAATCTTGGGTCTCTTCATTAGTGTAGCAACTGTTTTGCCGTTTCACGAAGTATCCCTTCTAGCCCTTGCCTTTCTTGAAACTTAGTGGTTTTACTAACCATCAACTATTGATGCTCCTTCTTGATTTCTACTTTCGCGGTGTCAAACATCGCGAATCGCTCAAGGATCATTGTATCTATCCTTGATATGTTATAGTTCATCACGAAGCTCTCACAGCTTGGTGGCAGTGACTTTGGAGAACCATTACTATCTCATCTGGGAGATTAACTCCCACTTGATTCAAGCGATTGTCGTACTCAGACAATCTGAGCACACGCTCAACGATTGAGCTTTTCTCCTTTACTTTGTGGACAAAGAATCTTGTTGGAGGTATCGTACCTCTTAACAAGGGCACAAGCATGAAATCACAATTTCATCTCTTTAGAACATCACTTATGTTCCATGACGTTTCAAAAACGTCTTCGGCGCCTTGCTTCTAGGCCATTAAGTATTTTGCACTGAACTATCGTGTAGTCATCAGAAACGTGTATGTCGGATGTTCACAACATCCACAAACGACGCTCGAGGTGCAGCACACCGAGTGGTGCATTAAGGACATAAGCCTTCTGCGCAGCAACGAGGACAATCCTCTGCAAAGTTTGCTACTATCAACTTTCAACTAAATTTTCTCTAGGAACATATAAAAATAGTAGAGCTATAGCGCAAGCTACATCGTAATTCGCAAAGACCAGTAGACTAGTTCATGACAATTAGTTCAATTAATCATATTACTTAAGAACTCCCACTCAAAAAGTACATCTCTCTAGTCATTTGAGTGGTACATGATCCAAATCCACTATCTCAAGCCCGATCATCACGTGAGTCGAGAATAGTTTCAGTGGTAAGCATCTCTATGCTAATCATATCAACTATACGATTCATGCTCGAACTTTCGGTCTCATGTGTTCCGAGGCCATGTCTGCACATGCTAGGCTCATCAAGCTTAACCCGAGTGTTCCGCGTGTGCAACTGTTTTGCACCCGTTGTATGTGAACGTTGAGTCTATCACACCCGATCATCACGTGGTGTCTCGAAACGAAGAACTGTCGCAACGGTGCACAGTCGGGGAGAACACAATTTCGTCTTGAAATTTTAGTAAGAGATCACCTCATAATGCTACCGTCGTTCTAAGCAAGATAAGGTGCATAAAGGATTAACATCACATGCAATTCCTAAGTGACATGATATGGCCATCGTCATGTGCTTCTTGATCTCCATCACCAAAGCACCGACACGATCTTCTTGTCACCGGCATCACACCATGATCTCCATCATCATGATCTCCATCAACGTGTCGCCATTGGGGTTGTCGTGCTACTCATGCTATTACCACTAAAGCTACGTCCTAGCAATATAGTAAACGCATCTGCAAGCACAAATGTTAGTTTAAAGACAACCCTATGGCTCCTGCCGGTTGCCGTACCATCAACGTGCAAGTCGATATTAACTATTACAACATGATCATCTCATACATCCAATATATCACATCACATCGTTGGCCATATCACATCACAAGCATACCCTGCAAAAACAAGTTAGACGTCCTCTAATTGTTGTTGCATGTTTTACGTGCTGACCATGGGTATCTAGTAGGATCGCATCTTACTTACGCAAACACCACAATGGAGATGTATGAATTGCTATTTAACCTCATCCAAGGACCTCCTCGGTCAAATCCGATTCAACTAAAGTTGGAGAAAACGACACTCGCCAGTCATCTTTGAGCAACGGAGTTACTCGTAGCGATGAAACCAGTCTCTCGTAAGCGTACGAGTAATGTCGGTCCGAGCCACTTCGATCCAACAATACCGTAGAATCAAGAAAAGACTAAGGAGGGCAGCAAAACGCACATCACCACCCACAAAAACTTTTGTGTTCTACTCAAGATTACATCTACGCATGAACCTAGCTCATGATGCCACTGTTGGTGAACGTCGCATGGGAAACAAAATTTTTCCTACGCGCACGAAGACCTATCATGGTGATGTCCATCTACGAGAGGGGATTTCCGATCTACGTACCCTTGTAGATCGCACAACAGAAGCATTAGTGAACGTGGTTGATGTAGTGGAACGTCCTCACGTCCCTCGATCCGCCCCGCGAACCGTCCCACGAACCGTCCCGCGATCCGTCCCACGATCTAGTGCCGAACGGACGGCACCTCCGCGTTCAGCACACGTACAGCTCGACGATGATCTCGGCCTTCTTGATCCAGCAAGAGAGACGGAGAGGTAGATGAGTTCTCCGGCAGCATGACGGCGCTCCGGAGGTTGGTGGTGATCTAATCTCAGCAGGGCTCCGCCCGAGCTCCGCAGAAATGCGATCTAGAGGTAAAACCGTGGAAGTATGTGGTCGGGCTGCCTTGAAAAGTTGTCTCAAATCAGCCCTAATACCTCCGTATATATAGGTGGGAGAGGGGGGGGCCTTGCCTTGAGGCTCAAGGAGACCCAAGGGGGTCGGCCGAGCCAAGGGGGGGGGGGAAGTCCTCCCCTTGCAAACCGAATCCAACTAGGTTTGGAAGGTGGAGTCCTTCTCTCCTTTCCCACCTCCTCATTTTTTTCTTTCTCTTTGATTTCTTATCCTTTGGCGCATAGCGCCTTCTTGGGCTGTCCCACCAGCGCACTAAGGGCTGGTGCGCCACCCCCAAGGCCTATGGGCTTCCCCGGGGTGGGTTGCCCCCCCGGTGAACACTCGGAACCCATTCTTCATTCCCGGTACATTCCGGTAACTCCAAAAACCTTTCGGTAATCAAATGTGGTCATCCTATATATCAATCTTCGTTTCCGGACCATTCCGGAAACCCTCGTGACGTCCGTGATCTCATCCGGGACTCCGAACAACATTCGGTAACCAACCATATAACTCAAATACGCATAAAACAACGTCGAACCTTAAGTGTGCAGACCCTGCGGGTTCGAGAACTATGCAGACATGACCCGAGTGACTCCTCGGTCCATATCCAATAGCGTGACCTGGATGCCCATATTGGATCCCACATATTCTACGAAGATCTTATCGTTTGAACCTCAGTGCCAAGGATTCATATAGTCCCGTATGTCATTCCCTTTGTCCTTCGGTATGTTACTCGCCCGAGATTCGATCGTCAGTATCCGCATACCTATTTCAATCTCGTTTACTGGCAAGTCTCTTTACTCCTTTCCGTAATACAAGATCCCGTGACATACACTAAGTCACATTGCTTGCAAGGCTTGTGTTTGATGTTGTATTACCGAGTGGGCCCCGAGATACCTCTCCGTCACACGGAGTGACAAATCCCAGTCTTGATCCATACTAACTCAACGGACACCTTCGGAGATACCTGTAGAGCATCTTTATAGTCACCCAATTACGTTGCGACGTTTGATACACAAAAAGCATTCCTCCGGTGTCAGTGAGTTATATGATCTCATGGTCATAGGAACAAATACTTGACACGCAGAAAACAGTAGCAATAAAATGACACGATCAACATGCTACGTCTATTAGTTTGGGTCTAGTCCTTCACATGATTCTCCTAATGATGTGATCCCGTTATCAAGTGACAACACTTGCCTATGGTCAGGAAACCTTGACCATCTTTGATCAACGAGATAGTCAACTAGAGGCTTACTAGGGACAGTGTTTTGTCTATGTATCCACACATGCACTGTGTTTCCAATCAATACAATTATAGCATGGATAATAAACGATTATCATGAACAAAGAAATATAATAACAACTAATTATTACTGCCTCTAGGGCACATTTCCAACAGAGCTCAATGTGACTAAGGAGTTAGTCACACGATGACGTGCTACGGAACGAGTAAAGAGACTTACCGGTAACGAGATTGAACAAGGTATAGGTATACCGACGATCGAATCTCGGGCAATTTATATACCAACAGACAAAGGGGATTGTATACGGGATTGATTGAATCATTGACATCGTGGTTCATCCGATGAGATCATCATGGAGCAAGTGGGAGCCACCATGGGTATCCAGACCCCGCTGATGGTTATTGGCCGGAGAGGTGTCTCGGTCATGTCTGCCTGTCTCCCGAACCCGTAGGGTCTACACACTTAAGCTTCGATGACGCTAGGGTTATAGGGAATTGTTATACGAGGTTACCGAAAGTTTTTCGGAGTCCTGGATGAGATCCCGGACGTCACGAGGAGCTCTGTAATGGTCCGGAGGTAAAGATTGATATATAGGATGGATGGTTTTGGACACCGGAAATGTTTCGGGCGTCACCGGTAATGTACCGGGACCACCGGGACCACCGGAAATGGTCCCGGGGGTCCACCGGGAGGGGCCACCAGCCCAAAGAGGTAGCATGGGACAAAAGAGGGAGGGAAACCTGCCCAAAGTGGGATGGTGCACCTCCAACAAGGAGGCCCAAGGCGCAGGAGGTGGAGAGGGGGGGGGGGAACCCTAGGCGCTGGTGGGCCTAAGGCCCACCTAGGGGTGCGCCACCCCTCCCCCTGCCCTGGCCGCCGCACCTCCCATCTGGGGGGCTGCCGCACCACCTAGGGTGGGAACCCTAGGGGTGACACCCCCTTCCCTCCTCCTATATATAGTGGGGGTTTTGTGGCTGTTTCAGACACGGTTTTCCATCTCCCTCGGCGCAGCCCTGCCCCCCTTCTTCCTCCTCTCCCACGGTGCTTGGCGAAGCCCTGCCGGGAGACCTCGTCTCTCCATCGACACCACGCCATCATGCTGCTGGAGTTCTTCCCCAACCTCTCCCTCCTCCTTGCTGGATCAAGGTGCGGGAGACGTCACCAGGCTAGACGTGTGATGAACGCGGAGGTGCCATGGTTCGACACTAGATCGGAATTACACCGCGATCTGAATCGCCGCGAGTATGACTCCATCAACCGCGTTCTAGCAACGCTTCCGCTTAGCGATTTTGAAAGGTATGAAGATGAACTCACCAATCTCTCGTTGCTGGTCTCTCCATAGCAAGATCTTAATATGCGTAGGATTTTTTTTAAATTTATGCTACGTTACCCAACAACGACAACCTTGATGGCAACACGATGATGGAGATCATGGTGTTGTGCCGGGGAAGATGGAGATCATGCAAGTGCTTTGGAGATGGAGATCAAAAGCACAAGGTCATGGCATATCATGTCACTTATGATTTGCATGTGATGTTAATCCTTTTATGCACCTTTTTTTTGCTTAGGACGACGGTAGCATTATAAGGTGGTCTCTCACTATAATTTCAAGATAAGACTGTGTTCTCTCCGAGTGTGCACCATTGCGAAAGTTCGTCATTTCAAGACACCACGTGATGATTGGGTGTTATAGACTCTACGTTCACATACAACGATATAAAAAGTTTTGCACATGCAGAACACTCGGCTTAAACTTGACGAGCTTAGCATGTACAGACATGGCCTCGGAACACAAGAGACTAAAAGGTCGAACATGTGTCATATAGTAGATATGATCAACATGAAGATGTTCACCATTGAAACCATCTCATCTCACGTGATGATCGGACTTGGGTTGGTGTATTTGGATCATGTATCACTCGAATGACTAGAGGGATGTCAATTTGAGTGGGATTTTTTTAGTAATATGATTAACTAAACTCGTTATCTTGAACAATAGTTTAAGTAATCCATGCAAATTTATGTTGTAGATCAATGGCTCGCGTAGTAGCACCCCTGAATTTTAATGCGTTCCTAGAGAAAGCCAAGCTGAAAGATGATGGAAGTAACTTTGTAGACTGGACCCGTAATCTGATGATTGTCCTCACGGTTTCCCAAAAGGCTTATGTCCTTGATGCACTGCTTGGTGATGCACCCCCCTCCCGGCGATTGAAGACTTTATGAACGTCTGGTAGTCGCGTCTGGATGAGTACTCAGTAGTTCAATGTGCAATTTTGTATGGCTTAGAACCAGAACTTCAAAGACGTTATGAACGTCATGGAGCATATGAGATGTTCTAGGAGTTGAAGTTCATTTTTGAAAAGAATGCCCGGATCGAGAGGTATAAGACCTTCGATAAGTTCTATGCTTGCAAGATGGAGGAGAACGGGTCTGTTAGTGAACACATACTCCGAATGTCTGGGTATTCCAACCGTCTGGCTGAATTGGGAATTGTTCTCCTGCCAAAGGCAATCACTGACAGAGTTCTTCAATCACTACCACCTAGCTATAAAGGCTTTGTGTTGAACTATAACATGCAAGGGATGAATAAATCAGAGGCCGAGCTGTTTGCGATGCCGAAAGTCGCTGAGTCGGATATTCAGAAAGAACATCAAGTGTTGATGGTCAATAAAACCACTAGTTTAAAGAAAAATGGCAAGGGCAAGAAGGGTAACTCCAAGAAGAGTGTCAAAGCAGTTGCCCATTCCGTGAAGAAACCTAAGGCTCGACCCAAGCCAGAAACTGAACGCTTTTATTACAAGGGGACTGGTCATTTGAAGCGGAACTGCCCCAAATATCCGGCCGACAAGAAGGCGGCCAACACCAAACAAGGTATATATGATATACATATTATTGATGTGTACCTCACCAACTCTTGTTGTAGTGCCTGGGAATTTGATACCAGTTCGGTTGCTCACATTTGCAACTCAAAGCAGGTACTATGGAATAGGCGGAGGTTGGCAAAGGATGAAGTGACGATGCGCATGGGAAATGGTTCCAAGGTTGATGCGATGGCCGTCGGCATGCTCTCACTTCAATTACCATTGGGATTAGTGATGAACCTGAATAATTGTTATTTAGTGCCTGCGTTGAGCATGAATATTATATATGGATCTTGTTTATTGCAAGATGGTTACTTATTTAAATCAGAGAATAATGGTTGTTCTATTTATATGAGTAATATCTTTTATGGTCATGCACCCAATGTGAGGGGCTTGTTCTTGTTGAATCTCGATAGTGATGACACACATGTTCATAACATTGATGCCAAAAGATGTAGAGTTGATAATGATAGTACCACTTTCTTGTGGCACTGCCGCTTAGGTTATATTGGTGTAAAACGCATGAAGAAACTGCATGCTGGTGGAATTTTGGAGTCACTTGATTTTGAATCACTTGACACATGTGAACCTTGCCTCATGGGAAAGATGTCCAAAACTCCATTCTCTGGAACAATGGAGGGAGCAAGTGACTTATTGGAAATCATACATACTGATGTGTGCGGTCCGATGAGCGTTGAGGCGTGCAGTGGATATCGTTATTTTCTCACCTTTACCAATGACTTAAGTAGATATGGTTATATCTACTTAATGAAGCATAGGTATGAAACATTTGAAAAGTTCAAGCAATTTCAGAGTAATGTTGAGAATCATCATAACAAGAAGATCAAATTCCTACAATCTGATTGAGGAGGAGAATATCTGAGTTATGAGTTTGGCACTCACCTAAGACAATGCGGAATTGTTTCACAGTTGACACCACATGGAACACCACAACGTAATGGTGTGTACGAACGTCATAATCAAACCTTATTAGATATGGTGGCTTCTATGATGTCTCTTGCCGATTTGCCACTATCGTTTTGGGGTTATGGTTAGAGACAACTGCATTCACTTTAAATAGGGCACCATCTAAATCCGTTGGGACGATGCCATATGAACTCTGGTTTGGAAAGAAACCAAAGTTGTCATTTCTTAAAGTTTGGGTATGTGATGCTTATGTCAAAAAGATTCAGCCCGAAAGCTGGAACCCAAAGCGAAGAAATGCATCTTCATAGGATACCCAAAATAGAAAGTTAGGTATACCTTCTATCTTAGATCCGAAGGCAAAGTGTTTGTCGCTAAAAATGAAACATTTCTTGACAAAGAGTTTCTCTCGAAAGAATTTAGTGGGAGGTAGATAGAACTTGATGAGGTTATTGAACCTTTGCTTCAACCATAGAGTAGCGCAACATAGAAAGTTGTTTCTGTGGAGCCTACACTAGTTGAAGAGGAAGACAATGATGATGATCATGAAGCTTTGGATCAAGTTGCTGTCGAACCTCGTAGGTCAACAAGGGCACGTACTGCTCCTCAGTGGTACGTTAACCCTGTCTTAAAAGTCATGTTGTTGGACGACAATGAACCTACAAGCTATGGAGAAGCGATGGCGGGCCTGGATTCCAACAAATGGTTAGAGGCCATGAATTCCGATATAGGATCCATGTATGAAAAGAAAGTGTGGACTTTGGAAGTATTACCTGAAGGGCGAAAGGCCATTCACAATAAATGGATCCTTAAGAAGAAGACAAACGCCGACGGTAATATCAGCGCCTATAAAGCTCGACTTGTGGCAAAGGTTTTTTCACAAGTTCAAGGAGTTGACTATGATGAGACTTTCTCACCCGTAGCGATGCTTAAGTCCGTCAGAATCATGTTAGCAATAGCTGCATTTTTCGATTATGAAATTTGGCAGATGGATGTAAAAACAGTGTTCCTTAACGGTTTATTTAAGTAAGAGTTGTATATGATGCAACCGGAAGGTTTTGTCGATCCAGGGAATGCTGAAAAAGTATGGAAACTCCAACAATCCATTTATGGACTGGTGCAAGCATCTCGGAGTTGGAATCGGTGCTTTGATGAGGTGATCAAGGCGTTTGGGTTTATACAAGTTTATGAAGAAGCTTGTATTTACAAGAACGTGAGTGGGAGCTCTATAGCGTTTCTAATATTATATGTGGATGACATATTATTGATTGGAAATAATATAGAATTTTTGGGTAGCGTAAAGGATTACTTGAATAAGAGTTTTTCAATGAAGGACCTAGGAGAAACTGCTAACATATTAGGCATCAAGATCTATAGAGATAGATCAAGACACTTAATAGGACTTTCACAGAGCACATACATTGACAAAGGTTGAAGAAGTTCAAAATGGACCAGTCTAAGAAAGGGTTCTTGCCTGTATTGCAAGGTGTGAAGTTGAGTAAGACTCAATGCCCGATGACTGCAAAAGATAGAGAAAAGATGAGTGTCGTCCCCTACGCTTAGTCATAGGCTCTATCATGTATGCAATGCTGTGCAGAAGACCTGATGTCAACCTTGCCATAAGTATGGCGGGAAGGTTTCAAGGTGATCTAGGAATGGAACATTAGACAACGGTCAAGAATATTCTGAAGTACCTGAAAAGGACTACATAAATGTTTCTCGTGTCTGGAGGTGATCAAGAGCTCATCGTAAAGGGTTATGTCGATGCAGGCTTTGACACTGATCCGGATGACTCTAAGTCTCAAACCAGATACGTATTTATTCTCAATGGGGGTGCGGTAAGCTGGTGCAGTTCCAAGACAAGCGTGGTAGCTGATTCTACATGCGAAGCGGAGTACATAGCTGCCTCAGAGGCGGATAAAGAAGGTGTTTGTATGAAGGAGTTCATGACAAATCTTGGAGTTATGCCTAGTGCACTGGATCCGATGACTCTGTTCTGTGACAACACTGGTGCCATTGCTCTAGCCAAGGAACCAAGGTTTCAGAAGAGGGTCAGACACATAAAGCGAGGCTTCAATTTTATCCACGATTACATCAAGGATGAGGACATAAGTATTTGCAAAGTGCACATGGATCTGAATATTGCACACCCGTTGACTAAGCCTGCTCCACGAGCGAAACATGATCAACACTAAAACTGTATGGGTGTTAGATTCATTACAATGTAAATCACAGAGTGATGTGAGTTAGATTATTGACTCTAGTGCAAGTGGGAGACTGATGGAAATATGCCCTAGAAGCAATAATAAAGTGGTTATTATTATATTCCCTTGTTCATGATAATCGTTTATTATCCATGCTAGAATTGTATTGATTGGAAACTCAAATACATGTGTGGATACATAGACAACACAGTGTCCCTAGTGAGCTTCTAAAGGACTAGCTCGTTGACAAAAGATGGTCAAGGTTTCCTGGCCATAGACATGAGGTGTAATTTGATAACGAGATCACATCATTAGGAGACTGATGTGATGGACAAGATCCAAACTATGAACGTAACATATGATCGTGTGAGTTTATTGCTATTGTTTTTTGCATATCAAGTATGTGTTCCTATGACCATGAGATCATGCAACTCCCGGACACCGGAGGAATGCCTTATGTGTATCAAATGTCACAACGTAACTGGGTGACTATAAAGGTGCTCTACAGGTATCTCCGAGGGTGTCTGTTGGGTTAGCGTGGATCAAGACTGGGATTTGTCACTCAGTATGACGGAGAGGTATCTCTAGGGCCCACTCGGTAATACAACATCACAAGAAGCTTGCAAGCAATGTGACTAAGGAGTTAGTCACGAGATCTTGTATTACAGAACGAGTAAAGGGAATTGCCAGTAACGAGATTGGACTAGGTACGCAGATACCAACGATCGATTCTCGGGAAAGTAACATACCGATGGACAAAGGGAACATCATACGAGATTAACTGAATCCTTGACATAGAGGTTTAACCGATAAAGATGTTCGTAGAATATTTAGGAACCAATATGGGTATCTAGTTCCCGCTATAGGTTATTGACCAGAAAGTGCCTCAGTCATGTCTGCATGGTTCTCGAACCTGTAGGGTGTGCACAGTTAAGGTTTGATGATGTTTCAGTATTATTGAGTTATGTGTGTTGGTGACCGAGGTTGTTCACAGTCTTGGATGAGATCCCGGACGTCATGAGGAGCTTCAAAATGGCCCGGAGGTAAATATTTATATATAGGAAAGTGGTATTTGGGCTCCACAAAGGTTTCAGGCATTTCCGGTAGTGTACCGGAAGTGACGAATGGGTTTCACGGGTCCATCGGGAGGGGCCACCCACCCCGGGGAGCCACATGGTCCCAAGAGGCGGCGCACCAGCCCCTGGTGGTGTGGGCAGCCGACTCCATAAGGGGCCCATGCACCCAAGAGGAAAAAGGTGGAGGGTGGAGGAGTCCTTGTTAGAGTAGGACTCCTACCCACGCCCACCTCCTTGTAGGAGGTGGACTCAACCTCCTTGGCCGGCTGCCAAAGGCCCTTGGGGAAAAACTAGGGCGCCTCCTCCCACCCCTTACTCCTATATATAGTGAAAGTTTTGAGGGCAGCCACCACCTGAGCGGCCACGTGCTGCCCTCTCCTCTCTAGATCGTCTCCCTCCTCTAGATTAGTTTGGTAGAGCTCGACAAAGCCCTGCCGGATTAGTTCACCACCACCGCCATCATGCCGTTGTGTTGCCGGAGACTCATCTACCTCTCCGCCCTCGCTTGCCGGATCAAGGAGGCGGAGACCGTTCTCAAGCCGTACGTGTGCTGAACATGGAGGTGCCGTCCGGTCGGCAATAGATCGTGATTGGATCGCGGGACAACTTGCGATTTGGATTGCGAAGACGTTCGACTACATTCATAGGGTTTCTTAACGCTTCCCGCTTAGCAATCTACAAGGGTATATGCATCCGATCTCCCATCTCATAGATGCTCATCACCATGGATAGATCTTGTATGTGTAGGATTTTTTTTGTTTCCCATGCAACATTCCCCAACATTGGGGGCCACCAATTAAGTTGCGGAGAGAGCCCCAACCTTGTTTGTAAATGTTTGATCACCGCCTTCAAGGGAACCACTAGTGAAATCACAATATCTTGCTTTGTACGAGTACGCGAGCAGAACGCAGTGTCCTTAGTGGTTTCTTGGGGATCATCGTGCCCCCACACCGCTCCAACAGGGATGTACCTCCCCCTAAAGGGAGGGAACTTTGGTACCACATCCTCGTCTGCATCGACTGTGCTTGTGATTACTTCTAACATTACTTTTTGCAAACTTATGTTGTGTTTGCATCTTTGTGCTTGCTTGTGTTGTTGTTGCCGAGCTCATCGTATACGTTGCCACCTAGTTTCATATCTAGACAACCTATTTTGTTTTAAAACCTAAATTGTTCAAATACACTAAAAAATGTTAGTCTCCTATTCACACCATCCCTCTAGTCGACCATATCCATACTTTCAATTGGTATCAAAGCCATGTTTATTATTAAGGCTTTACTGCCTAATTAGTATGGCTAAAGTCGGGACGGGGGAGGAGGAAATTCTGATGGCCATAGGCCCAACCATGGTCGCTCGAGGTGATCTATATGAGCTATGGCCTCACTTAAATAAACCGTGGTGGGCGATGTCAAGGACACACTAACTAAATTCTTTGAGGGAATAAAACCTACCACCAATCCCAAGGTAGTAATTGACCCTACTTCCTTGGAAGCAAATGCTGACTCCACCATGGAGATGGCTATTTAATGCTAAGTTTCTCTCAGGGAAAGAATGGGTTGGACACTCACGTCGCAGTTGCCCCTCCACCGATATATCGAGGACGAGTCCATCACCTCACATAAATTCTCATGAGAGTACTCCTAAGCTTGATTTTACTAACATTTCTAATTGGATTTTTTCATTAATTCTCATTTGAATTGTAGATCAACTCAATTTTAGAGGGTCATTGAACAAGGCTTCTATCAGCATGATCCAAGCAACTTGTCACAAAGAGAAGAAGTTGGCAATAAACTAAACACATCCATCTTGTTCATCCTTCAAGACACGATGTGTCTTGAAGAGCTCACTCACTTGCGCCCATTCACTCGTACGAAAGATGCATGGGATCATATCAACTCTTTGTATAAGGGAAGCTCGAGCATTCAATGATCCAACTTTGAGATTATTCTTGATGAGTTCGATGAGTTTGTCATGAATGATGATGAGGATACCCGAGAGCTCTACCGGAGATTGACCACCCATGCGGTCTCACTCGAAGATCATGGGAGAAAGGACATGAATGATAATTGGGTCAAGCATAAGCACCTCAGGTCCATCATGCCTTCAACGAGAACATGTCCTTCATGATATATGAAAGACTAAAATTCCAAACCTTGTCCTCTAGTGATGTATTGGTGAGTTCATTGCAATGAAAATTTTGAACAATAACACCGACACCACACTTTATCGTGTTCAATGAACAAAGAACCCAACCTTGCTTTGAAAGCCAAGGTGATTCTGGAAGAGGAAGAAGAGGAAGAAGAAGAGTGTTTCCCAGAAGACACCAAATATGCTTACCACGAGCATATGGCTCTTGCGTCAAGGAAATTTTGGGTCAACAAGAGGAAACCCAAGCCCAACTACTCGAGGATCTCAACTGGCTCTAAAGGAAAGGGCCAATGTATGAGGATTTTCTACAACTCTGGCAGCCCGAGTCACTTTGTCATGGATTTCCCCTACGAGAGGAGTGAAGACAATAGAGGCAAGCTTATTCGGAAGGACAAGTCCAAGTATTTCCCAAGCAATAACAATAACTTCATGAGGAAGTCGCATCAAAAGGGGTTGGTGGCTCAAGAAGATTACTTCCCTGATGATGATGATGACATAAGTGGTGAAGCAGTTGCGACGGACTCCGTGGCTATTGCCACCTGGACTCCACCAAGAGTGTCACTCATCGATTCACCCAGTGGGGACCTCTTAACCACTCCCAAGTGCCTCATGGCCAAGGCCATCAACAAGGTAACCTCCAACATCAAAACTAGCATTTCTACTAATCCCTCTTTGATGGATTGTGTGGACGAAAGTGAGGAGGCAAAGGAGGGAGAAAATGAGTTTGCCGAGTTATAGGGTGAGCTCAAAGGTGAGACCAAGAAGCACTTTGTTGCTCTCTTGGAACAACTAGGGGAGGCAAATGATTTCATTAAGTCTCATGAATAAACCATCACTAAGATGGAAGGGCATGTCCGTGATTATGCCGATGAGATAGTGTATCTTTCTATTGCTCTGTAGAATGTGCAAGGTATTCAAGTGCCTCTTGAGGAGTCACAAAATGTGGACTTGGCTAAATTAAACAAAGATCATGATCACGCTCAAGTTCTAGCTAGATTTCTAAAATCTAAGAATGTTGAACTTGGGGTTGGCCATGCCAGACTCAAAGAGGAGTTTGACTTACTCGAGGCTCACAAGGCCTTGAAAAGAGCTCATGCTACTCTCAAGGAGCCTCATGATTAACTCCAAGCAAATCTAACTAAAGAAATAGCTACATGTTCTCATTTTGTCTTAATAATAGTGCTCATGCCACTAGCCCTTGTTGTGAGCATGCTCGTCTTGTTGAGGAGAATTCTAAGTTGAAGGAACAACTTGAGAAAAGCCTTATCTCTTGCATACAAGGTGAGAATAACCTCAACAAACTTTTGAGCAATCAAAAGGAAGTTCTGGCCAAGGAAGGACATGGATTTTCACACAAGTTAAATAAGAATATGAAAAGCAAGACCAAGCAACCTCTTCCTCTCAAAGAAATATTTTTCAAGGAGGGACAGAGTGCTCCTAAGGATAAAATAAAAAGATGGGGCAGTAGTGCAAAAAGGCGGCAAAATCACTTATCCCAACAATGCTAGTGATTTTAATCCTTCTTATGTCCTATGCTGTGCTAGTGATGAACATGTATATGCCGAATTTATTGGTTCTACTTATGAGTACATTGAATGGTCTATTTTGGTTCCTAAGACCCTTCTTACTAACACAAATGACCCTTTTGAGAATGGGCACCTAAAACCAAGCATTGAACTTCTATAGAGTTTGCTTCCGATGGAGCATCATGGTTGCTCGATAGTGGAGAGACAAATCATATGACCGGAAGCAAGGACTTGGTGGTGGGAATTCAAGAAAGTTCATATATGGCCACCCATGTACAATTTGGTGATGGGACAATGTCAAATGTATTGGATCTTGACAAGGTAGTGATCTCATTAGACTTGTCTATTGAGAAAGTCACGCTTGCTGAGACCCTTGCATACAATTTACTTTCTGTTCATCAACTTGCACTCATGGGCTTTGCAAATTTCTTTGATGTTGATACCATGGCCCTTTTATGGAGAAAGAATCTTAAATTATCCTTTGTTGGATATGTTGAGAGCTGTTGCTATGTAGTCAACTTTTCGGAGAAACCCACTAAGACCGCAACTTATCTAATGGCTAAAGTAAACGTGGGGTGGATTTGGCATTGCCGTTTAGCCAATGTCAATATGAGATCTTTGCAAAGTCTTCTCAAAGGGGACCACATATGAGGACGAACAAATGTTAGTTTTGCTATAGATTGTGCTTGTAGTGCTTGTATCGAAGGAAAGCTAAATGAGGCGGCTCATTGACCCAAGACTATTATTTCCTCAAAGAGGCCCTTGGAACTACTTCACATGGATTTATTTGGGCCTCCATTATTTAATAGTCTTGGGGTAAGAAATTATTTCTTGGTGATTTCATACTTCCTTTTTGTGCGATCCGGTAATGGAATAGGAAGTACCCCACACCTATTTCCCTAAGAAGTGACCCTGCGTTATTGAACCCGCAAGTGGAAGGTTCCCTTGAAGTGATGGTCTCTACCAAGCATTTGTTAAAGGAATAATTCTAGCTTTTGACCGAATCAATCAAGCTAATGGTGATGAATCACTTATTATAAAAAGAGCTACGGGTATTGTCGAGGGGTAAGCCTGACAATAATACCAGTGGTACGAACGAAGGGCGGAGCCTAGCTACGAAGCGGTTGTCACACTCGGATGTAGGAGTTCAAGGCCCACTTAGGAGTCATGAAGACCCTACGTCTCCAGCCCAAAGGCTTAGTGTTGCTTATGGGGTTGTGAGTACACATAATACTCAACCCTTGTCATGGAGCTTAAGGCAGGCTTATATAGAGTACGCGTGAGCCTATTGATCGTCATAACAAGGGCGAGTTAATGCTAATAAATACGGAAGTTACTAGTAACAACATCTCTAACTACATCGTTACTTGTAACGCCGATCTTCTGTGTGCTTTATGTTGTAGATTAGTTCCCTCGCTGTTGCAGTCTCTACTGTTGGAAATATGCCCTAGAGGCAATAATAAATTAGTTATCATTATATTTCTTTGTTCATGATAATCGTTTATTATCCATGCTATAATTGTATTGATTGGAAACACACTGCATGTGTGGATACATAGACAAAACACTGTCCCTAGTAAGCCTCTAGTTGACTAGCTTGTTAATCAAAGATGGTCAAGGTTTCCTGACCATAGGCAAGTGTTGTCACTTGATAACGGGATCACATCATTAGGAGAATCATGTGATGGACTAGACCCAAACTAATAGACGTAGCATGTTGATCGTGTCATTTTGTTGCTACTGTTTTCTGCGTGTCAAGTATTTGTTCCTATGACCATGAGATCATATAACTCACTGATATCGGAGGAATGCTTTGTGTGTATCAAACGTCGCAACGTAACTGGGTGACTATAAAGATGCTCTACAGGTATCTCCGAAGGTGTTCGTTGAGTTAGTATCTCGGGGCCCACTCAGTAATACAACATCACACACAAGCCTTGCAAGCAATGTGACTTAGTGTAAGTTGCGGGATCTTGTATTATGGTACGAGTAAAGAGACCTGCCGGTAAACGAGATTGAAATAGGTATGCGGATACTGACGATCGAATCTCGGGCAAGTAACATACCGAAGGACAAAGGGAATGACATACGGGATTATATGAATCCTTGGCACAGAGGTTCAAACGATAAGATCTTCGTAGAATATGTAGGATCCAATATGGGCATCCAGGTCCCGCTATTGGATATTGACCGAGGAGTCACTTGGTCATGTCTACATAGTTCTCGAACCCGCAGGGTCTGCACACTTAAGCTTCGACGTTGTTTTATGCATATTTGAGTTATATGGTTGGTTACCGAATGTTGTTCGGAGTCCCGTATGAGATAACGAAAGTCACGAGGGTTTCCGGAATGGTCCGGAAACGAATACTGATATATAGGATCACTTCATTTGGTTACCAGAAGGTTTTCGGGCATTACCGGTAATGTACCGGGAATGACGAATGGGTTCTGGATCTTCACCGGGAGGGGGGACCACCCACCCGGGAGGGCCCAAGGACCTTGGGGGTGGCGCACCAAGTAGGTGGGGTCATCCCAAGGCTGTCTTGCGCAAGAGAGAAAGAAAAACCAAAAGAAGAGAAAGAAAAAAAAGGGAAAGGTGGGAAAGAAGAGAAGGACTCCACCTTCCAATCCTAGTTGGACTAGGATTGGAGGAGGACTCCTCCTCCCCTTGGTGGCGCAACCCTTGGGGCTCCTTGAGCCTCAAGGAAAGCCTCCCCTCCCCTCCTCCTATATATATGGAGCTATTAGGGCTGATTTGAGACAACTTTTTCAAGTCTGCCCGACCACATACCTCCACGGTTTTACCTCTAGATCGCGTTTCTGAGGAGCTCGGGCGGAGCCCTGCTGAGATTAGATCACCACCAACCTCCGGAGTGCCGTCACGCTGCCGGAGAACTCATCTACCTCTCTGTCTGTCTTGCTGGATCAAGAAGGCCGAGATCATCACCGAGCTGTACGTGTGCTGAACGCGGAGGTGCCGTCCGTTTGGCACTAGACCGGAGCGGATCGTGGGACGGATCGCGAGATGGTTCGTGGGACGGTTCGCGGGGCGGATCGAGGGACGTGAGGACGTTCCACTACATCAACCGTGTTTCTTAACGCTTCTGCTATGCGATCTACAAGGGTACGCAGATCTGAAATCCCCTCTCGTAGATGGGCATCACCATGATAGGTCTTCGTGCGCGTAGAATTTTTTTTTGTTTCCCATGCGACGTTCCCCAACAGTGGCATCATGAGCTAGGTTCATGCGTAGATGTCTTCTCAAGTAGAACACAAAAGTTTTTGTGGGCGGTGATGTGCGTTTTGCTGCCCTCCTTAGTCTTTTCTTGATTTCGCGGTATTGTTGGATCGAAGCGGCTCGGACCGACATTACTCGTACGCTAACGAGATACTGGTTTCATCGCTACGAGTAACTCCGTTGCTCAAAGATGACCGGCGAGTGTCGGTTTCTCCAACTTTAGTTGAATCGGATTTGACCAAGGAGGTCCTTGGATGAGGTTAAATAGAAATTCATATATCTCGGTTGTGGTGTTTGCGTAAGTAAGATGCGATCCTACTAGATACCCATGGTCACCACGTAAAACATGCAACAACAATTAGAGGACGTCTAACTTGTTTTTGCAGGGTATGCTTGTGATGTGATATGGCCAACGATGTGATGTGATATATTGGATGTATGATATAATCATGTTGTAATAGTTAATATCGACTTGCACGTCGATGGTACGGCAACCGGCAGGAGCCATAGGGTTGTCTTTAAACTAACGTTTGCGCTTGCAGATGCGTTTACTATATTGCTAGGACGTAGCTTTAGTAGTAATAGCATGAGTAGCACGACAACCCCGATGGCGACACGTTGATGGAGATCATGATGATGGAGATCATGGTGTGACGCCGGTGACAAGAAGATCATGCCGGTGCTTTGGTGATGGAGATCAAGAAGCACATGATGTTGGCCATATCATGTCACTTATGAATTGCATGTGATGTTAATCCTTTATGCACCTTATCTTGCTTAGAACGACGGTAGCATTATGAGGTGATCTCTCACTAAAATTTCAAGACAAAATTGTGTTCTCCACGACTATGCACCGTTGCGGCAGTTCTTCGTTTCGAGACACCACGTGATGATCGGGTGTGATAGACTCAACGTTCACATACAACGGGTGCAAAATAGTTGCACACGCGGAACACTCGGGTTAAGCTTGACGAGCCTAGCATGTGCAGACATGGCCTCGGAACACATGAGACCGAAAGGTCGAGCATGAATCATATAGTTGATATGATTAGCATAGAGATGCTTACCACTGAAACTATTCTCGACTCACGTGATGATCGGACTTGAGATAGTGGATTTGGATCATGTACCACTCAAATGACTAGAGAGATGTACTTCTGAGTGGGAGTTCTTAAGTAATATGATTAATTGAACTACTTGTCATGAACATAGTCTAATGGCCTTTGCGAATTATGATGTAGCTTGCGCTATAGCTCTACTGTTTTATATGTTCCTAGAGAAAATTTAGTTGAAAGTTGATAGTAGCAAACTTTGCAGACTGAGTCTGTAAAACCGTGGATTGTCCTCGTTGCTGCGTAGAAGGCTTATGTCCTTAATGCACCACTCGGTGTGCTGCACCTCGAGCGTCGTCTGTAGATGTTGTGAACATCCGACATACACGTTTCTGATGACTACACGATAGTTCAGTGCAACATACTTAATGACTTAGAAGCAAGGCGCCGAAGACGTTTTGAAACGTCACGGAACATAAGAGATGTTCTAAAGAGATGAAATTGTGATTTCATGCTTGTGCCCTTGTTAAGAGGTATGAGACCTCCGACAAGATTCTTCGTCCATGAAGTAAAGGAGAAAATCTCAATCGTTGAGCATGTGCTCAGATTATCTGAGTACGACAATCACTTGAATCAAGTGGGAGTTGATCTTCCAGATAAGATAGTGATGGTTCTCCAAAGTCACTGCCACCAAGCTGTGAGAGCTTCGTGATGAACTATAACATATGAAGGATAGATACAATGATCCTTGAGCGATTCGCGATGTTTGACACCGCGAAAGTAGAAATCAAGAAGGAGCATCAATAGTTGATGGTTAGTAAAACCACTAAGTTTCGATAAAGGCAAGGGCTAGAAGGGATACTTCGTGAAATGGCAAAGCAGTTGCTGCACTAATGAAGAGACCCCAGATTAAACCCAAGCCCGGGACTAAGTGCTTCTGTTATGAGGGGAACGGTCACTGAGGCGGAGCAACTCTAGATACTTGGTAGATAAGAAGGCTGGCAAAAGTCGAAAGAAGTATATTTGATATACATGATGTTGATGTGTACTTTACTAGTACTCCTAGTAGCACAAGGGTATTGGATACCGGTTCAGTTGCTAAGTGATTAGTAACACGAAATGAAAGCTACGACATAAACGAAGACTAGCTAAAGGCGAGGTGACGATACGTGTTGGAAGTGTTTCCAAGGTTGATATGATCAAACATCGCACACTCCCTCTACCATCGGGATTGGTGTTAAACCTAAATAATTGTTATTTGGTGCTTGCGTTAAGCATGAACATGATTGGATCATGTTTATTGCAATACGATTATTCATTTAAAGAGAATAATTGTTACTCTAATTGCTTGAATAATCACCTTCAATGGTTTATTGAATCTCGATCGTAGTGTTACACATGTTCATGATATTGGTGCCAAAAGATACGAGGTAATGATGATAGTACCACTTACTTGTGGCACTGCCGCTTGAGTCATCTTGGTATAAATTGCATGAAGAGGCTCCATGCTGATGGATCTTTATACTCACTTGATTTTGAATCACTAGTGACATGCAAATCATACCACATGAGCAAGGCCTTGTTTTCATTGAGATGAAACAAGATAGTAACTTGTTGGAAGTGATACATTTTGATGTATGCAGTCCAATGGGTGCTGTGGCACGCATTGGATATCATTATGTGCTTACTTCAATGACGATTTGAGCAGATACAAGAGTATTTACTTAATGAATCGCAAGTCCGAAATATTGAAAGGTTCAATTCTGTTTCAGGAGTGAAGTTCGTCGTAACAAGAGGATAAACTGTCTACGATATGATCATAGAAATGAATATCTGAGTTACGAGTTTTGGTACGCAGTTAAGACAATGTGGAAACTGTTTCGCAGTTCATGCCACCTGGAACATCATAGTGTGATAATGTGTCTGAACGTCATAGCCACGCACTATTTGGTATGGTGCATGCTATGATGTCTCTTATCGAATTACCACTATCGTTTATGGGTTATGCATTAGAGACAACCGCATTCACTTTAAATAGGGCACCGCGTATTTCCGTTGAGATGACACAGTATAGACGGAGGTTTAGAGAAATCTAAACTTTCGTTTCTTGAAAGTTTGGGGCTTCGACAGTTGTGTGAAAAAGTTTTAGTCGAATAAGCTCAAACCCAAAGCGGATAAATGCATCTTCATAGGATATCCAAAACAGTTGGGTACATCTCCTATCTCAGATCCGAAAGCAAAGTGTTTGTTTCTAGAAACGGATCCTTTCTCGAGGAAAGGTTTCTCTCGAAAGAATTGAGTGGGAGGGTGGTAGAACTGGATGAGGTTATTGAACCATCACTTCAACCAGTGTGTAGCAGGGTGCAGGAAGTTGTTCCTGTGGCGCCTACACCAATTGAAGTGAAAGCTGATGATGGTGATCATCGAGCATCGGATCAAGTTACTACAAGCCTCGTAGGTTGACACGGTCGCGTACTACTGCAGAGTGGTACGGTAACCCTGTCTTGGAGGTCATGTTGTTGAGTAACAGTGAACCTACGAGTTATGGAGAAAGCAATGGTGGGCCCAGATTCCGACAAATGGCTGGAAGCCATGAAATCCGAGAGAGGATCCATGTATGAAAACAAAGTGTAGACTTTGGAAGAACTACTTGATGGTCATAGGACTATTGAGTAAAGATGGATCTTTAAAAGGAAGACAGACGATGATGGTGATAAGTCACTATTAAGAAAAGCTCGACTTGTCGCAAAGATGTTTCCGACAAGATCAAACAGTTGACTATGATGAGACTTTCTCACTCGTAGCGATGCTGAAAGTCTGTTAGAATTATGTTAGTAGTTGCTGCATTGTTTATGAAATATTGCACATAGGATGTCAAAACATTGTTTCCTCGACGGTTTCCTTGAGCAAACATTGTATGTGATACAACCAGGAGGTTTTGTCGATCCTAATGATACTAGCAAGTATGCAAGCTCCAGCGATCCTTCAATGGACTGGTGCAAGCATCTCGGAGTTGGAATATACACTTTGATGAGATGATCAAAGATTTTGGGTTTGTACAAGGTTTATGAGAAACTTATATTTCCAAAGAAGTGAGTGGGAGCACTATAGAATTTCTGATAAGTATATGTGGTTGACATATTGTGGATCAGAAGTAATGTAGAATTTCTGTAAAGCATACAAGGTTGTTTGAAAGGAGTTTTCAAAGGAGTACCTGGATTGCGCTACTCGAACGTTGAGCATCAAAGATCTATGGAGATAGATCGAAAGCGCTTAATAGAAGTTTCAACAAGGCATGCCTTGACAAGTTTTTGAAGGAGTTCAAAATAGATCAGCAAAGGAGTTCTTGGTTGCATTTTGAGGTGTGAATTTGAGTAAGACTCAAAACCCGACCCCGGTAGAATAAAGAGAATAGACGAAGGTCGTCTTCTATGCCTTGGCCGTAGAATCTGAAGTATGCCATGCTGGGTACCGCACCTGATGTGTGCCTTGACTCAAAGTCTGTTGAGAGGTACAGAGAGTGATCCATGATTGAATCACTAGCAGCGGTCAAAATTTATCCTTAGTAACTGATGGACTAAGGATTTTTTTTTATTATGGAGGTGGTTAAAGAGTTCGTCGTAAAGGGTTACGTCGATGCAAGCTTTGACACTAATCCGAATAACTATGAGTAGTGAAACGGATTCATATAGTAGAGTAGATATTAGGAGTATTTCCGAATAGCACATAGTAGCAGCATCTATAAGATGACATAAAGATTTGTAAAGAACAAACGAATCTGAAAGTTTCATAACCGTTGACTAAAACCTCTCTCACGAGCAAGACGTGATCAGACCCCATAACTATATGGGTGTTGGATTCGTTGGAATCACATGGTGATGTGAACTAGATTATTGACTCTAGTGCAAGTGGGAAACTGTATGAAATATGCCCTAGAGGCAATAATAACTTAGTTATTATTATATTTCTTTGTTCATGATAATCGTTTATTATCCATGCTATAATTGTATTGATTGGAAACACAGTGCATGTGTGGATACATAGACAAAACACTGTCCCTAGTAAGCCTCTAGTTGACTAGCTCGTTGATCAAAGATGGTCAAGGTTTCCTGACCATAGGCAAGTGTTGTCACTTGATAACGGGATCACATCATTAGGATAATCATGTGATGTACTAGACCCAAACTAATAGACGTAGCATGTTGATCGTGTCATTTTGTTCCTACTGTTTTCTGCGTGTCAAGTATTTGTTCCTATGACCATGAGATCATATAACTCACTGACACCGGAGGAATGCTTTGTGTGTATCAAACATCGCAAAGTAACTGGGTGACTATAAAGATGCTCTACAGGTATCTCCGAAGGTGTTCGTTGAGTTAGTATGGATCGAGACTCGGATTTGTCACTCCGTGTGACGGAGAGGTATCTCGGGGCCCACTCGGTAATACAACATCACACACAAGCCTTGCAAGCAATGTGACTTAGTGTAAGTTGCGGGATCTTGTATTACGGAACGAGTAAAGAGACTTGCCAGTAAATGAGATTGAAATAGGTATGCGGATACTGACGATCGAATCTCGGGCAAGTAACATACCGAAGGACAAAGGGAATGACATACGGGATTATATGAATCCTTGGCACTGAGGTTCAAATGATAAGATCTTCGTAGAATATGTAGAATCCAATATGGGCATCCAGGTCCCGCTATTGGATATTGACCGAGGAGTCACTCGGGTCATGTCTACATAGTTCTCGAACCCGCAGGGTCTGCACACTTAAGGTTCGACGTTGTTTTATGCATATTTGAGTTATATGGTTGGTTACCGAATGTTGTTCGGAGTCCCGGATGAGATCACAGACGTCACGAGGGTTTTCGGAATGGTCCGGAAACGAAGATTGATATATAGGATGACTTCATTTGGTTACCGGTAATGTACCGGGAATGACGAATGGGTTCTGGATCTTCACCGGGAGGGGGGGACCACCCACCCGGGAGGGCCCAAGGACCTTGGGGGTGGCGCACCAAGTAGGTGGGGTCAGCCCAAGGCTGTCTTGCGCAAGAGAGAAAGAAAAACCAAAAGAAGAGAAAGAAAAAAATGGGAAAGGTGGGAAAGAAGAGAAGGACTCCACCTTCCAATCCTAGTTGGACTAGGATTGGAGGAGGACTCCTCCACCCCTTGGTGGAGCAGCCCTTGGGGCTCCTTGAGCCTCAAGGCAAGCCTCCCCTCCCCTCCTCCTATATATATGGAGCTATTAGGGCTGATTTGAGACAACTTTTTCAAGTTAGCCCGACCACATACCTCCACGGTTTTACCTCTAGATCGCGTTTCTGCGGAGCTCGGGCGGAGCCCTGCTGAGATTAGATCACCACCAACCTCCAGAGTGCCATCACGCTGCCGAAGAACTCATCTACCTCTCTGTCTCTCTTGCTGGATCAAGAAGGCCGAGATCATCCTCGAGCTGTACGTGTGCTGAACGCGGAGGTGCCGTCCGTTCGGCACTAGAGCGGAGCGAATCGTGGGACGGATCGCGGGACGGTTCGTGGGACGGTTCGTGGGGCGGATCGAGGGACATGAGGACGTTCCACTACATCAACCGCGTTTCTTAACGCTTCTTCTGTGCGATCTACAATGGTACGTAGATCTGAAATCCCCTCTCGTAGATGGACATCACCATAATAGGTCTTCGTGCGCGTAGGAAATTTTTTGTTTCCCATGCGACGTTCCCCAACATCTACCTCATCCACGCCTCGCTCTAGTCCGAGTGCTAGTGCACGCCTGCTACTGCAACAAAAGACCTTCCAACGGCGCCAAAAATAGGTGTGTTGACATCACCAGGAATCCTTCTGCTACGGCTACGCCTTAAGGGACATCCTAGGCAAATATGCAAAGGATTTCCCCCGTGGCCTTGGAGCCTTGCGTTGGTGTTCCCTCGAAGCGGAAAGGGTGATGTAGCGCAGAGGTGGTAAGTATTTCCCTCAGTTTGAGAACCAAGGTATTGATCCAGTGAAGGAGTATCACAAGAGCCTGCACAAACACAAAAAGCTTGCTCCCAACGCTATGAAGGGGTTGTCAATCCCTTATAGATTGTTCGCCAAGTGAGAACTGAAAGCAACAAAGTAACAAAGCAAAGTAAAAGGGAAAGTGGAAACGATAGATGTGAATAGACCCAGGGGCTGTATTGTTTACTAGTGGCTTGTCTCATGAAAGTAAGTAGACGGTGGGTGAAAAAATTACTGTCGAGCAATTGATAGAACCGCGCAAAGTCGTGACGTCATCTATGGCAATGATTATATCTATAGGCATCGCGTCCAAAACAAGTAGACCGATACTTTCTGCATCTACTACTATTACTCCACACATCAACCGCTATCCAGCATGCATCTAGTGTATTAAGTCCAAAAGAACAAAGTAACGCCTTAAGCAAGATGACATGATGTAGATGGACAATCTCATATCTACGACACAGCCCACCTTCTTACCCTTGATGGCAACTACACAATGTGTGCCTTGCTGCCCCTACTGTCACTGGGAAAGGTCACCATACGGTAAGAACCCAAAAAAGCACTTCTCCCATTGCAAGAATCATAGATCTAGTTGGCCAAACAAAACCCAAGACTTGGAGAGACTTACAAGGATATCAAATCATGCATATAAGAAATCAGCAAAGACTCAAATATGTATCATAGATAATCTGATCACAAATCCACAATTCATCGGATCTCGACAAACACACTGCCAAAGAAGATTACATCGGATAGATCTCCATGAAGATCATGGAGAACTTTGTATTGAAGATCCAAGAGAGAGAAGAAGCCATCTAGCTACTAACTACAGACCCGTAGGTCAGAAGTGAACTACTCACGAGTCATTGGAGGGGCGACGATGTTGATGTAGAAGCCCTCCAACTCCAAAGTCCCCTCCGGCAGGGCACCAGGAAGGGTCTCCAGATGACATCTCGCGGAAACGGAAGCTTGCGGCGGCGGAAAAGTATTTTCGTGGATCCCTTGAATTTTTTATGTATTTTAGGGAATATATAGGCGCATGATCTAGGTCAGGGGGCGCCAGGGAGGCCACAAGCCTGCCCACCGCCGCCCCTTGTGGCGGAGAGGGGGCTTGTGGGCTCCCTGTAGCCCTCCTGGCTTGGCCCACAAGCCCCCTGATCTTCTTCCATTCGGGAAAAAATCATTTCGGGGATTTTATTCCGTTTGGACTCCGTTCCAAAATCAGATCTGAAAAGAGCCAAAAACACAGAAAAAAGAGGAACTAGCACTTGGCACTGAATTAATAAGTTAGTCCCAAAAAAGATATAAAAGGCACATAAAACATCCAAAGGTGACAAGATAACAACATGAAACCATCAAAAATTATAGATACGTTTGAGACGTATCAAGCATCCCTAGCTTAACTCTTGCTCGTCCTCGAGTAGGGAAGTGATAAAGAATGAATTTTTGATGCTTTCATGCTACCTAGCATAGATGTCCTTTGTAACTCCTCTTATGTGACGTGAATGTTCGGATCCATTAGATTCAAAACAATAGTTTGCTATTGACGTGGAAACAATAATAATTCAAGCAAACTAGCAAGGTAATCATGAACTTTCAAAATAACAAGGCCAAAAGAAAGTTATCCCTACAAAGGCATATAGTCTGGCTATGCTCTATCATAATTGCACAAAGAATTTAAATCATGCACAACCCCGGTATTGGCCAAGTAATTGTTTCACACCTTTACTTTCTCAAACCTTTTCAACTCTCACGCAATACATGAGCGTGAGTCATGGTTTTAGCACTTTAGATGGTGTGGAGTGTGGTGGAGGTTGCAAGATAAAACAAGGAGAAGATGGTCACATTAACTAGGCATATCAATGAGCTGTGGAGATGCTCATCAATAGATATCAATGTGAATGAGTAGGGATTGCCATACAAATGATGCACTAGAGCTACAAGTATGTGAAAGCTCTTAAAGAAAACTAGTGGGTGTGCATCCAACTTGCTTGCTCACGAAGACCTAAGGCAATTTTGAGGAAGCCTATCATTGGAATATACAAGCCAAGTTATAAAATGAAAATTTCCCACTAGCTATATGGTGGTGACAAAACGAGAGACTCTCAATCATGAAGATCATGGTGCTTAATATGCACAAGTGTGGAAAAGTGGTAACATTGTCCCTTCTCTCTTTTGCTCTCATTTTTTTGGTGGGATTCTTTGGCCTCTTTTATTTCCTCACATGGGACAATGCTCCATCAATGATGATCATCACACTTTCAACTCAAAACTCAGAGCAACGATGACTCTATATGGAATGCCTTCGGTAGTGTACCGTGACAATTATCTAGCATGACATAGACATTAATGGAAACATCATGCTAGCTATCTTATGATCATGCAATAACAATGTAGACGTGATGGCACATGTCATGGTGGTAGTTGCATGGAAATATATCTCGGAATGACTTTGAAAAAGCCATAGTAGGTAGGTATGGTGGGTGTTTTGAGGGAGGCCAATGGTGGGTTTTGTGCACCGGCGAAAGTTGCACGACACTAAGAAGATAGTGATGGTGGAATGTGAAAGTGCTTCTAAACCATGGACTCAACATTAGTCATGAAGAACTCATATACTTGTTGCCAAATTTTTATTAGTAATCGAAACAAAGCATTCAACGCATACTCCTAGGGGAAGGGTTGGTAGGTATAAACCATCGCGCGATCCCGACCGCCACGCAAAGGAGGACAATCAATAGACTAATCATGCTCAGATTTCATCACATAGCGGTTCACCATACGTGCATGCTACGGGAATCACTAACTTCAACACAAGTATTTATAGATCCACAACACCTTACTAGCATAACTTCAATATTACCAAAACCACAACTCAAAACTAATTGAGATGAATCAAACTTCTCTAACTATTCAATGCACATGAAGGTGGAAGTTTTCGTATCCCTTTGGATAACTACCCCTTTAGAGAATACTTTCAAAGCATAGATCAACTACCAAGCCACGCACCGCTGTGCTCTAAAAGATATAAGTGAAGCACATAGAGCAAAAGTATCTAGCTCAAAAGATATAAGTGAAGCACATGTGAGCTGAATTGTCTACCAAAAGATATAAGTGAAGCTCGACAAAATCACGGTGAGTGCATGTCTCTCTCTCTAGGTGTGCAACAAGGATGATTGTCACACAACAAAAATAAAAGACTCCTACGATACAAGACGCTCCAAGCAAAGACACATAACATGTGGTGAATAAAAATATAGCCCCAAGTAACGTTACCGATGGATTGAAGACGAGAGAGGGGATGCCTTCCCGGGGCATCCCCAAGCTTAGGCTTTTACGGCATCCATGAATCTCTTGGGTGCCTTGGGCATCCCCAAGCTTGAGCTCTTGCCACACTTTATCTCTTTGTCCATAAGAACTTCACCCAAAACTTGAAAACTTCGCAACACGAAACTTAAACAGAAAATCGTGATAACATTAGTATGAGAAAGAAAACCACCACTTCCTTAGGTACTGTAGCAAACTTAAATTCTACTTATCCTGATGTTGGGTTACTGTATTTTCAATATTCCATGGCTAATACCCCCCGATACTATCCATAGTTTCATCAAAATAAGCAACCAAGACAACAAAAACAGAATCTGTTAACAGCAGACCAGTCTATAGCAATATGTATATTTTGTATACTTCTGGTACTTCAAAAGTTCTGACAAATTACGACAGTCTGAAGAATTTGCGTAGCAATCAGCAACAAAAAGAATCAACTCAAAAGCTCTTACAGAAAAAATGAAAATTCTTTTCGTGAGCAGAAAGTTTTTCTCTTTTCCAGCATGACAAAACGATCATCCCCAAGACTAATCATAACGGTTTTGGTTGGCACAAACGCAAAAAGAAACACAAAAAGCACAATCATAACAGAATTATGAAAGTGTGGAAAACACAAAACAGAAAGAAAAAGGATAGATTCGTTGGGTTGCCTCCCAACAAGCGCTTTTGTTTAACGCCCTTAGCTAGGCAAAAGGTGATGGAATCACATATAGTCATCTTTGGTGCTCAAACCATAAGTAGCCCTCATCATAGATTCATAAGGCAATCTTATTTTATTTCTAGGAAAGTGCTCCATGCCCTTTTTAAAGGAAATTGAAATGTAATATTCCCTTCCTTCATATCGATGATAGCACCAATAGTCCTTAGGAAAGGTCTACCAAGAATAATGGGACATGAAGGATTGCAATCTATGTCAAGTACAATGAAATCGATGGGTACATAGTTCTTATTTGCAACAATAAGAACATCATCGATCCTTCCCATGGGTTTCTTGACAGTAGAATCAACAAGATGCAAATTAAGAGAACACTCTTCAATCTCATGAAAACCAAGAATATCACATAAAGACTTTGGAATCGCGAAAACACTAGCACCCAGATCACACAAAGCATTGCACTCATAGTTTTTTATCTTGATTTTGATAGTAGGTTCCCACTCATCATGAAGTTTTCTAGGTATAGAGACTTCTAGTTCGAGCTTCTCTTCAAGAGATTTCACCATAGAATCTACGATATGCGCGGTAAAGGCTTTGCTTTGGCTATAAGCATGTGGAGAGTTTGCAATGGATTGCATAAAAGAAATGCATTCAAACAAGGAGCAATTACCATAATTGAATTCCTTGAAATCCAAAGTGGGAGTTTCATTACTACCCAAAATTTTGATTTCTTCTACTCCACTCTCCACACCTTTATCATCAAGATGGGTGGACTCCGAATCATTGGGGCATTTTTCAACCAAAGTGGATTCATATCCAGCCCCTCCATAAATAGGTTTGACACGTGAAAACAAAGATTCAAGAGGAGACACACCAAGCACTTTAAGATCTTCGTGATCTGCATCACTAGAACGCACCCTTTTAAACCATTCATGCCTAACGCGAATTTGGGCGGTTCTTTCTTTGCTCTCATTCATGGAGACACGAATAGCTTTCAAAGTTTCATCCAAGTTGATCTTGGGAGGAGCGCATCTAACTTTCAAAGCATAAATATCACAAGACATCCTACCAACGCTCTTAGCCAAATCGTCAATTTTGAGTAGTTTTTCCTCTATGGACGCATTGAAAATCTTTTGAGATTTGATGAACTCTTTGATATTACTCTCTAAATCAGAGGGTAATTTGTTGTGATTTCCATAAGTGTTGTTGTAGGAATTGCCATAATTGTTAGAGGAGTTACTAGGAAAAGGCCTAGGAACATAGTTTCCTCTAAAAGCATCGTTGCCAAAATTGTTCCTACCAACAAAATTCACGTCCAGGCTAGTGTTGCTACTCTCAATCAAGGAAGATAGTGGCATGTCATTAGGATCTATAGTAGCGTTTCTACTAGCAACCAAATTCATCAACTCGTCCATCTTAGCACTAAGTGAGTTAATCTCTTCTATAGCGTGTACCTTTTTGCTAGCAGGTGACCTTTCAGTGTGCCACTGAGAGTAGTTGGTCATGATATTGTGTAGGAGTTTTGTAGCGTCTCCTAACGTGATTTCCATGAACGTTCCACCCGAGGCAGAGTCCAAGATATTGCGAGAAGAGAAATTCAAGCCATCGTAAAAGATTTGTATAATCCTCCACAAACTCAAGCCATGAGCGGGACAATTTCTAATCATAAGCTTCATCCTCTCCCAAGATTGTGCAACGTGTTCATGATCAAGTTGCTTGAAATTCATGATATCATTACATAAGGAGATGATCTTAGACGGCGGAAAATACTTGGATATGTAAGCATCTTTGGACTTATCCCAAGAATCGATACTATTTTTAGGCAAAGAAGAAAACCAAGTATTTGCGCGATCTCGCAACGAGAAAGGAAAAAGTTTCAACTTAATCACGTCATTATCCACATCTCTTTTCTTTTGCATATCACAAAGCTCAATGAAGGTATTGAGATGGGATGCGACATCTTCACTAGGAAGGCCAGAGAATTGCTCTTTCATAACAAGATTTAGCAAAGCTGCGTTGATTTCATACGATTTCGCACTAGTGGCGGGAGCAATGAGAGTACTAATAAAATCATTATTATTGGTACCCGAGAAGTCACAAAGTTTGGTGTTTTCAGCCATGATGACTTCAACAAACAAACAAGAACACAAGCAAGCAAGAAAACCGGCAAAGGCAAAAGAAAACGGCAAAGGAAAAAGGCAAATGAAAACGGCAAATGTGAAGTGGGGGAGAGGAAAATGAGAGGCAACTGGGAGAAAAGTAAATGCAAGAGATGAGTTTGTGACACCTACTTGGATAGATCTCTCCTTCCCCGGCAACGGTGCCAGAAATACTTCTACTACTGCAACAAAAGACCTTCCAACGGCGCCAGAAATAGGTGTGTTGACGGCACCAGGAATCCTTCCGCTGACTTCCTAGGCAAATATGCAAAGGATCTCGCCCATGGCCTTGGAGCCTTGCGCTGGTGTTCCCTCGAAGCGTAAAGGGTGATGTAGCGCAATGGTGGTAAGTATTTCCCTCAGTTTGAGAACCAAGGTATCGATCCAGTGAAGAAGTATCACAAGAGCCTGCACAAACACAAAAAGTTTGCTCCCAACGCTATGAAGGGGTTGTCAATCCCTTATAGATTGTTCGCCAAGTGAGAACTGAAAGCAACAAAGTAACAAAGCAAAGTAAAAGCGAAAGTGGAAACGATAGATGTGAATAGACCCGTGGGCCATAGTGTTTACTAGTGGCTTCTCTCATGAAAGCAAGTAGACGGTGGGTGAACAAATTACTGTCGAGCAATTGATAGAACCGCGCAAAGTCTTGACGTCATCTATGGCAATGATTATATCTATAGGCATCACGTCCAAAACAAGTAGACTGATACTTTCTGCATCTACTACTATTACTCCACACGTCGACCGCTATCCAGCATGCATCTAGTGTATTAAGTCCAAAAGAACAGGGTAAAGCCTTAAGCAAGATGACATGATGTAGATGGACAATCTCATATCTACGACAGAGCCCACCTTGTTACCCTTGATGGCAACTACACGATGTGTGCCTTGATGCCCCTACTGTCACTCGGAAAGGTCACCACACGGTAAGAACCCAAAACCAAGCACTTCTCCCATTGCAAGAATCATAGATCTAGTTGGCCAAACAAAACACAAGACTCGGAGAGACTTACAAGGATATCAAATCATGCATATAAGAAATCAGCAAAGACTCAAATATATATCATAGATAATCTGATCACAAATCCACAATTCATCGGATCTCGACAAACACACCGCCAAAGAAGATTACATCGGATAGATCTCCATGAAGATCATGGAGAACTTTGTATTGAAGATCCAAGAGAGAGAAGAAGCCATCTAGCTACTAACTACGGACCCGTAGGTCTGAAGTGAACTACTCACGAGTCATTCGAGGGGCGATGATGTTGATGTAGAAGCCCTCCAACTCCAAAGTCCCCTCCGGCAGGGCACCGGGAAGGGTCTCCAGATGAGATCTCGCGGAAACGGAAGCTTGCGGCGGCGGAAAAGTATTTTCGTGGATCCCTTGAATTGTTTCTGTATTTTAGGGAATATATAGGCGCATGATCTATGTCAGGGGGTGCCAGGGAGGCCACAAGCCTGCCCACCGCCGCCCCCTGGTGGCGGAGAGGGGGCTTGTGGGCTCCCTGTAGCCCTCCTGGCTTGGCCCACAAGCCCCCTGATCTTCTTCCGTTCGGGAAAAAATCATTTCGGGGATTTTATTCCGTTTGGACTCCGTTCCAAAATCAGATCTGAAAAGAGACAAAAACACAGAAAAAACAGGAACTGGCACTTGGCACTGAATTAATAAGTTAGTCCCAAAGAAGATATAAAAGGTACATACAACATCCAAAGGTGACAGGATAACAACATGAAACCATCAAAAATTATAGATACGTTTGAGACGTATCAACGCCCGACTGACCAAAGAAGGTTCGAGTGACCCTATATGCCCGAGTGCGATTCTGCACGTCCGAGTGAGACTTAGACTGCACTGGTAGCCGTCAGACTTGTAACTCCCAAGATGCAATCCTATCCTTATTTTAGCATGACGTCCTCGACGGGGATAGAAGTGCATCTCGTCGTTTCACAAGAACGGATATCGTTACAGGTACATGTAAAGAAGAGATGAGTATATGGAGTTGGCTTACACTTGCCACAAGCTAATCCTGATCATCACAATACAACAATACATCCAATCATCATGTAGAAGAGCAGGGTCCGACTACGTATGAAACCAAACAATAAAAGAACGATGTCCATCCTTGCTATTCCAGGCTGCCAGCCTGGAACCCATCCTATGATCGAAGAATAAGAAGAAGAAACTCTAAATAGAACAATAGTTGTGCTGACGTCAAAGTACCGCTTTTCCCATGACTGCAAATGTTGTTGTAGTTATCCATGAGTCACACGGAATCAACAATCTCATTTCAAAAGGTATCAAGACTAGGAAAGCTTAATGGGTGATGTATGGTTAAGTGGTAAGGCTGTAGCAAGCACTAAGCATTTATTTGAGTGGCTAATTTACGAGTACCAGAATAATAGGGGGGCTGATCTACACATAACGGACGTGAACTAATAATGATCAACAAATGATCCTGAACACCTACTTACGAGTCAAACATAACCCCACCGTGTCCTCTCTTAGATCATAACTCACGAGAAGAGACAATCACCACAGTTGGCATATTTTAATTAAGTTTACTTCAAGTTTGCTATGACCGGTGTTAAACAAAGTTTCCAAGTTGTCACATAACCGCAGGCACGGCTTTACGAAAGACGTAACCCTGTAGGGGTGCTCCAACTAGTCCATCACAAACTACCACAAGCTGCCCTTAAGAGAAAATATCAACCTCAAGATAGCCCAAGGTATCCTCGATATCCCAGTGCACAAGACGTTTGATAAGAGCAAAACAAATCCAAAAAGACCGCTCGGTAGGCCTGATCCCAATAGGACCCGCGCGTATCCCTTTCTCAGGGCACTACCGGATGAGCGATGCATACAGTGCTCTGATAGAAATCTTGCGAGTTGCCCCAGGTTGGCCGCACATAGTGCTCTATTTAGGACCAGCAGTGACCCTCCCTGTATTATGTCGAATTACTCCTCGGGTTGATGATGCCCTATTCTTTAATAACGACATTCAATACTATTATGTTGGGAAAATATAGTACCAATGTCGGGCCTTTCCGGAAGAGTTCTATCCCAAAACAATAATCAAGGGGTTTCCCATAACAATCCCAACCATGTTAGGAGCACTCAATATGGAACATAACACCGGTACACAAGTAACTAAGGCGACCAAGATGGAACAAAACACTGAGCTAGAAGGCCAAGCCTTCCACCATTTACTAAGTATATAGGTGCATTAAATTCAATAGCAATAATATGGTGATATAACAAGTAATCCATGTTGTCACATGGGAGCAACTTGCAACTGCAACTAGCAATGCTATAAGAAGGGTTGAGCAAGCGGTAACATAGCCAAGCAAAGGTTTGCTGGATGTGGAGGGGTAAGAGGCTTTTCATGGCAATATTGGGAGGCTTGACATAAGAGGTGGTAGGAAGCAAGACATAGCGATAAAAAAGGCAACTAGCATAACAATGATAGTAGTGGTATCTAGGGAAATGATCATCTTGCTTGAGATCCCGCGTGGAAGAAGAACGAGTCCGTGAAGTAGACGAAGCAACGTAGTCGAACGAATCCTCACACTCCGAAGCGGTTTCGGAACTCTATCGAGAAGAAATAATCCGAAAAAACAATCAACACATGATAAACACCACAACATATTCATGTGATGGTGCACAAACAAATATGATGCATGCCCGGTTTAAATTTGCGGGGCATGACAATCTCAACAATCAAATACTACACATTAAGTGAAGCTTGACGAAAATCCACATTTGAATTACTTAGTTCACTCCCGCTTAGGTAAACTACAATATTAAATGTTTTTAAACATGTCAAGAGGTGAAGCATAATTAAACTACACTATCTAGGCATTTTAAATGAGGTCGGAAACAACATATTACATTTCCGAAATGATCCCATATGTTAATTTAGAAATCGGTCCAGATCTGAACTAAACAGGTTTTATACTTGTTAAACAAAAAAATAAAGTTGTCCATGTGATTCTACACATCATTCTAGTCGATTTACATATATGGATAATCTAAAACGGAGTTACAGTCTAAAAGATATGACCAACACAAGATAATATGCCATGAATGCAAAATGTATGCAAATTACACCAACAAGCATGTTAAATCATGGATGCAACAAGATATTATGAAATTGCATTTAATTATAAGCAAGTTTCATATATGTCATGTTCAAATTGGAGCAACAGTTCAACAAATACATCCAACACAAGTTATAACTATAATTTGCCAAAAACAGCAACATGACATTTTATACACACCAAAACAGCCACCTATAAGAATCTAAAATACACAAATAAGATGTGGGGGCAGTAGTAGAAAAGATGCACAACAATCACCCCTTAACGGCAAATGGAATAGAAGCATGGATCACTAGGAAATGAGCTCACAAAATGGGAAGTTGAACGCACTTTCAAACTTAGTGAAATTATCAGTTTTAGAAGTGCAATTTTTATCATGATGGCATATTGGCAACAATATAAACATATGCTACAGGTCATATAATGACACGAAATTTTATCGCATGGTAGTAGGTATGATGCACTTATTTTCATTCCACACTAGCAAGGTCTAAATATGCACACATTCATAGCTAGCATCCCTACAATACGACATTCTCAAATAATCGGATTCTTAGACATGGAAATATTTGATCCTACCAAACAACAACATTGTCTTAGCATGTTCACATGACGAAAACTACAGCTAAGCATGCCATACATGGTATGTGAAACTTACTAACAACAACTCGGCATAGCCTACTACAAAAGAGGCATGGCTTAGTTAATTCGAGCTTCACAAAATGGAACTTTACGAAAACAGATTGCATTTTTTAACATGATAGCACAATGGAAGCAAAAAACATACATGTTAATGATAATCTACATGGCAACTAGAGGCATGGCATCAAAGTAGACATAATATAGAGCACATCTCATGAAGAAACCACATGCAAAAGGCCTATAGTTTGTTTGTAATCATCCACACAACTTAGGAGAAAATAACAGTGCTATCGACTACAACAGAATACAATTTTGCAACAGATATATTAGTATGTAAATGAATCCTACAATGCTTGAAAATGATGCATGTAGAGAACAATAAATAGGCCTACTTTTATATATAATTCATCTCCATCCGATGCACTTGTTAAAAGATACACACAGTTCAAAATGCTAACATGCTAAAAACGGTACAAATATCACGGACTTGGAGAAATTATACCCTCGGGAGAAAGTGGACGGAGCTGGTCCGGGATGGAGCGGTACGAGCGTTTGGTTCGCAAGATCCGAGCCTCCAGGGCTGACCTTGTCCAGCGGGCAGCTGTGTCCGGCCGGTGAGGTCCCGACCTCGGCGACGCTGCAGATGGCTGCGAGGGTGAGGAGAAGGCCGAGGAACGGGCGCACGGGGCGAATATGGGGATCTCCTTCCAGGATCTGGCTGAAGGAGGGGCCAACAGCAGCAGGGCATCTAGCGGTGAGCTCTTCGAGCTCCCATGGAGGCGCGGGGCGCTGGGCAGATGCAGGGTGCGAGGCGGCGGCGGCAATGCCCTCCGGTGACAACGTCTCGGAGAGGTGACGACGGGGCAACTGGCGGTAGGGCTAGGCTAGCAGCGGCGGAGCATGCGCTGGTGGTCACGATACTGACCGGCGACGGGGCTTCTATGTAGAGAGGTGAGCGGGAGAGCGGGGGCACGCGCGGGAGGGTGCACGCGACGTGCGGGCTTGGCGACGGCAGAAACGGGCTCGGGCAGGCCCGCCCAGGGCCGCGCGGGCCGCGTCGGTGGCTCACGCTGGAGGGACATGTGGCGGGCGCCTGCTGGTCTCAGGCGGCGGCGGAGCCCAATCTGGAGCCACCAAGTGGTTGCCAGCGGCTGGGGGCATGAAAATTGAGGCTCAATGTTGGGGAAGGTCAAATTTGGTAGGCGAGGTGTTTAAATAGGCAGGGGCTAGGGTTTGAGGGTTTTGGGGCCATTTTCATCCGCGGGATCGTGATCGGACAACTCCAGGATGATTAGGTGTTAACTGGGATGGGTAGGCTGTGTAGGAGGCTTTTGGGCTGAGATGTGAGGGAAATGGTGCGACCCATGATAGAGTTCTGAAAACACCGAAAACGTTCGAGTATCAAATGGACTCCGAATGCGATGAAATTTGGTGGGCGGTCTACCTACAATAAAACAAGACCGCACGCTAACTTTCAATCCATTCCGAGAAACTTTCATACACACATTTTAAAAATGATATTTTAATGAAGCTGCGGGCGCATGCGTGTGTTGTTGGACTCGAAATGGTCGAGTACAAAAGCAGAGAGATCCATCCACTAACAACGGATGCAAGTTTTGAAAAATGACGGCACTGAGTGCCAATGCTATGTAGATGATGCTCATGATGCGATTATGAATGCGACAAACAAAAGAATCACATGGCAACAATGAATAAAAGGGGAATCTTCTAGAGCATCGGTTCCGGGGTGTTACAACTCTCCTCCACTAACAAGAGATCTCGACCTGTGTTCTTGGAATGAGAAGAGGAATAGGATGGAAGAGGTAAAACTTAGTTGCTTCTTTGACAAACGAGTGAAACCAACAGTTCTTGAATTTTGCAAAGAGATGAATAATGACATGAGGAACAAGAAAGAATTTGAAATACATTTGGGCAGCACTTCGGTAGGAATAGAAGGAAAACTTGATAAGATGGAAAGAACTTGAAAAGATGACACAACGCTCTAGTTGAAATGGAGAAGCAAGGGAATAACATGATTTTGATAAAACAAGATAATGGATGAAAGAGAGCAACATCACAAAGCCCGTGGAACAAAGAATATGAACTAGATCATTTGACGGAGAAGAAAATGACCACCCCTACCACAATTAAACTAAAGAGCATCCTTACAATCAGAATTGAATGGAGTTATTGGAAAATCAACACCGAAAAGAAGAAGCTTGTAGTGGACTTATGAAAACCATCTCAAAGTTATGAGGTGACAACCAGCCACTAACGGGAACAATTGATGGCGTGAGAGCAACAAGAGAGGCAAACTTCTTTCACCAAGATGATACATTGAGAACTTGGATCAATGATAATCTCCATAATAGCAACAATCCATAGGAAAAGCTTTCAGTGAAATCCAATCCAAGATAACTTCAATAAAGAAATCATGAGTTGAAAATATCTCATGATCGAAGAAATTAGTGGGTTTAAATATCTCATTCTTGAAACAGATTCTCTTCGAGACTCCCGATGAGTCAAGAATGCTACAACACCACCTCAAAGCATAATGGAGGAAGAATTGCACTTTGAAATGCAAGAGAAAGAATACTTGAGCTCCGCCAACAAAATATTGAAGAACACTTCAAGAAATAATTGCATCCTCAATGAACAACCATGAAGAACCTGTGTATACAGAAGGATAGTCAAAAGACATGACGGTTGAAAAGAATAAGATTAAAGCCTTGCAATGATTTAGATGGGACTTTGTGAAGAGATACTTGAGAAAATCTTGGAACTCCGGAAAAGAGAAGATAAACATCTTAGAACCAAGATTTTGACATCATGAACAACTCCGGAAGAAGGATTGAAATCACTTTGATGAAACAAGAATAATAATTATGTTAGGCTTATCCTTCATCAAGTTAAAGTGTCGACAAGCAACTAATTTAGCATACAAATTACTCGTCTTGAAAAGAATGGAGAGAGAGAGAGAGAGAGAGATAGAGCACAAACTTGAAAAAGTCTTCAACGTAACACCGGTAAGAATGTACAAACGAATGAGGGTATGAAGAATGAATGGAGACACATGAGAATGAAGAGAGCATGATCTTCCTAGCAGAGAACTCCAATAAGGCACCAGAATAATGGAGATACGAACAAAGAGACAACAATTGAGAAGAATTTGAGAACGAAAGATGAAAGATGAGAACGAAGAAACTCTCTGAAATGATGGTCTTTGGAGGATCGAAATGAAAACAACATTGAAATGCACTGGATAGATATGGAAGGTATTTATCATGATCGAAAAACAATTTGAGGTAGAGCACGAAGCTGAAACCATGAATCTTCAAGAGAATGGACTAAGATTCAAGAGAAGGTCTTCTTCGGTGTTCCAAGTTGAGAATGATGGAAATAATCACCATCAAGAATTATTGAGACACTCCGAAACAATGAATAAGTAAAAGTTGAGCCAATGAAGAAAAATAATTAAAACGATCTTGAGAAGGAATATGACTGATGAAATCCATACTTACATCACACTTGAAAAGAATTGAGATCTCCGGAAAATATTCGAAAAGCGAGGTAAGATCCTGGCAAAATATGTGGTTATGGGCCCACTCAAAAGAAAACACCGATAAAAAGATTGCTTAGGAAGAGAGAGAATGCACCTGTCAAATGAAAACTTGATGAAGTGACAGCCTCGAAATAATTGAAATGATTTGAATGAGACATGCATCTTTTGAGACATCTTTAGCACTCTGGATAGAATAATGAGAGATGAAAAAAATAAGAGAGGCTTGGTGAGAATTTCTAACATGGGAAGGCATTTGACAAATGAAAAGGATATGATGAACAAAAAAAATCTTGAATTGAATGTAATAGGAAAGGAAACAAGAATGAAAAATGGTGAACTCGAAACTCCTGAAAATCTCGAGAATGAATCACCGGAAACAATGCGGAAGAAAAGATAGTGGAAGCATCACTGAAAAGGAAAGCACTTGGATGACAATTAATTATTGAATAATAGGGTGGGAGGGTGGGTAAAAACAAAGACAACATGGGATAGATGAAACGAGCCCCCAAAAGAAATATGAGGAATGATCTTGCTAATATTGGAGAAGATTTAATTACTTGAGGAGAAGCACACCGGATGAAAAGGAATTTTACACGACAACTGCGATTGAACAGAAGGATCAACATCCCATAGAAATATGAGAACATCACTTAGGAAAGATATGAAATCACCACTTGACAATGAAGCAACTTGAATTACCATACACCAACAAAACAAATGATGAGGCTTGCAAATTAGGCCAAAAAGTAATTCATGACAGAGATTCCGTCCGATATTTTCGTGGTAAGGCTCGCATGGGCTCGATCGTACATTGGATTGTCATATTGAAATGACGCTCGAATATGCTCCCTAGGCGCAGTGAACTACAAAGCTTGACGAAGCATATCTGACGACACATATCGAGACTGTCCTCTATAAGAAAGACCATGAACAAACAAACCACTAGATGTTGAACCCTAACCTCACATCATGCATCTGTTGGAAGATAATCCTAGGTTACTACTTGAATTCCCACCTAAGAACTTATGAAATATTTCTTGGTTATGCTATCAGGTTGCAGGTCCAGGAACCTACTCACTGTAATCGGCTGCATGACCTTTTTCGCAATTGTCAACACATATTCGAGAAGTTCCACAAACTCATCTACCTCAGACCTTCCCAGATGTGGTAGATCATCCGAGTTATCTCCACCACTACTGGGGAAAAGTCACGACACTATTTTCCACGAAGAAAATTATTGAAGCATTTCGATGTCTGCGTCCTGAGATACTAAAATAACTAAATGATAGTGATGTGTCGAAAACCCCTTGGAGCTCTACTCCTCGGAAACAGGAGGCATGAAGTACATAATTCTGTCACATCAGCACCATATAGATTCCAAAATACGCACGCGATCCTATTTTTTTAAGTGAGAAGAGGGGTAGAATTAAAAATCGTATGTCAGGATTCCTCACAAGAGCATAGAAGAGGAGCAAACAGAATTCTACTCTCTGATATAGAACTAGACTCAAAGTAGTTTTTCACTAGATTCGACTCGGCCAAGTTTGATCAATCAAGGGGCTCCTAGGTCAGTACCGCTCTGATACCAACTTGAAACACCCAAGACACGATCCTATCCTTATTTTGGCATGAGGGCCTCAACATGGATATAAGCGCATCTCGTCGTTTCGCAAGAATGGATATTGTTACAATCACATGTAAATAAGAGATGGATACATGGACTTGGCTTACACTCGCCACAAGCTAATCATAATCATCCCAGTACAACAATACATCCAATCATCATGTAGAAGAGCAGGGTCCGACTACGGATGAAACCAAACGGTAAAAGAACGACATCCATCCTTGCTATGACAAGATGTGAGCGTGGAACCCATCCTATGATCGATGATGATGAAGAAGAAGAAACTCCAAACAGAACAATCATCGCGCTCATGTCAAAGTATTGCTTTACCTGTACCTGCAACTATTGTTGTAGTAATCGGTGAGTCACACAGACTCATCAATCTCCTTTCCCAAGGTATAAAGACTAGCAAAACTTAATGGGTGAGGTATGGTTAAGTGGTGAGGCTGCAACAATCACTAAACATTTATTTGAATGGCTAACTTACGAGTACCAGAATAAAAAGGTGTGTATGTGTGTGTGTGTGTGTGGGGGGGGGTGATCTACGCATAATGGACGTGAACTGATAATGATCAAGAAATGATCCTGAACACCTACTTATGAGTCAGACATAACCCCATCGTGTCCTGTCTCAGACCAGAACTCACGAGAAGAGACAGTCACCACAATTGGCATATTTTAATTAAGTTTACTTCAAGTTTGCTATGATCGGGTGTTAAACAAAGTTTCTAAGTTATCACATAACCGCGGACATGGCTTTCCAAAAGATGTAACCTTGCAGGGGTGCTCTAACTAATCCATCACAAACTACCACAAGTTGCCCTCAAGAGAAAATATCAACCTCGAGATAGCCCAAGGTATCCTCGATATCTTAGTGCACAAGACATTTGATAAGAGTAAAACAAATCCAACAAGACCGCTCGACAGGCGAGATCCCAATAGGACTCGCGCGTACCTCTTTCTCAGGGCACTACCGGATGAGCGACACGTACAGTGGCCTGATAGAAATCACCCGAGTTGCCCCGGATTGGCCCCGCATAGTGCCCTATTTAGGACCAGCACTTGCCCTCCCTGTATTATGTTGAATTACTCCTCAGGTTGATGATGTCCTATTCTTTGATAACAGTGTTTAGTATTATTATGTTTGGACCAATGTCGGGCCTAGCCGGAAGAGTTCTATCCCAAAACAGAAATCAAGGGGGTTCCCATAACAACACCAAGCATGTTAGGAGCGCTCAATATGGAAACATCGGCGCACAAGTAACTAGGGCGACAAACATGGAACAAAACACTGAGCTAGATGGCCAAGCCTTCCACCATTTATCAAGTATATAGGTGCATTAAATTAAATAGAAATAATATGGTGATATAGCAAGGAATCCATGTTGTCACATGGGAGCAACTTGCACCTGCAACTAGTAACACTATAAGAAGAGCTGAGCACGCGATAACATAGCCAATCAAACGTTTGCTGGGATGTGGAGGGGTTAGAGGCTTTTCATGACAATGTTGGGAGGCTTGACATAATAGGTGGTAGGCAGCAATACATAGTGATAGAAACGAGACAACTAGCAAAGCAATGCTAGTAGTGGTATCTTGGTAAATGATCATCTTGCGTGAGATCCCACTTGGAAGAAGAATGAATCCGTGAAGTAGACGAACCAACGTAGTCAAATGAATCCTCACACTCCGATGCGGTGTGGAACTCTATCGAGAAGAAATAATCCGAATACAACAATCAACACACGATAAACACCACAACATATTCATGGCATGATGTGCAAACAAATATCATGCATGTACGGTTTAAATATGTGGGGCATGACAATCTCAACAATCAAATACTACACATTAAGTGAAGCTTGACGAAACTCCACATTTGAATTACTTAGTTCAGTCCCATTTAGGTAAATGACAATATTAAATGTTGTTAAACATGGCAAGTGGTAAAGCATAACTAAACTACACTCTCTATGCATTATAATGAGGCCGGAATCAGCATATAACATTTCCGAAATGACCGCATTTCTTAATTTATAAATTGGTCCAAATCTGAACTGAACTTGTTTTATATTTGATAAACAACGAAATAAAGTGGTCCATGTGATTCTACACGGCATTCTAGTCGATTTACATATATGGATCATCTAAAATGGAGTTATAGTCCGAAAGATATGACCAACACAAGATAATATGTCCTGAATGCAAAATGTATGCAAATTACAGACACAAGCACGACAAATCATGGATGCAGCAAGATATTATGAAACTACATCAAATTCTAAGCAAGTTTCATATATGTCATGTTCAAATCGGAGCAACGGTTCAACAAATACAACCAACACAAGTTATAGCTTTAATCTGCCAAAAACAGCAAGATGGCATTTTATATACACCAAAACAACCACCTATAAGAATCTAAAATGCACAAATAAGATGTGGGGACGTAGTAGACAAGATTCACAAAAACATCCTTTAATGGCAAATGGACTAGAAGATTGGGTCATTAGCAAATGAACTCACAAAATGGCAAGTTGAACACAATTTCAGACTTCGTGAAATTATCCGTTTTAGTAGTGCAGTTTTTATCATGATGTCATACTAGCAGCAATAAAAACATATGCTACATGTCATATAATGGCTTGAAATTTTACCACATGGTAGTAGGCATGATGCACTTCATTTCATTCCACACTAGCAATGTCTAAATATGCACACATTCATAGCTAGCATCCCTACGACATGGCATTCTGCAATAATCAGATTTTCACACTTGGAAATATTTGACCCTACCAAACAACAACATCATCTTAGCATGTTCACATTAAAACTATAGCTAAGCATGACAAACATGGTATGGGAAACGTACTAACAACAACTAGGCATAGCCTACTACAAACCACTCCATTCCGCACAATCAAAAGAGGCATGGTTTACTTAATTCGAGCTTTATAAAATGGAACTTTACAAAACTAGATTGTAGTTTTTAACATGATAGCACAATGGAAGCAAGAAACGTACAAGTTAATGATAATCTACATGGCAACTAGAGGCATGGCATCAAAGTATACATAATATAGAGCACATCTCACGAAGAAACCACATGCAAAAGGCCTACGGTTTTTTGCAATCAACCACGCAACTTAGAAGAAAATAACAGTGTTACCAACTACGACAGAATGCACTTTTGCAATAGAGATATTAGTGTGTAAATGAATCCTACTATTCTTGAAAATGATTCCATCGTATAGAGCACAACAAATAGGTCAACGTTTATATATAATTCATCTCCATACGATGCACATGTTAAAAGATAGACGCGGTTCAAAATGCTTACATGCTGAAAACGGTACAAATATCAGGGACTTATAGAAATTATACCCTCGGGAGAAACTGGACGGAGCCGGTCCAGGACCGAGTGGTACATACGTTTAGTTCGCACGATCCATGCGTCCAGGGTTGGCCTTGTCCAGCAGGTGGCTGTGGCCGGCCGGTGAGGTCCCCCCATAGTGGTGCCGGAGATGGCTGCGGGGCGCGGAGGAGGCTGGGGAACAGGCGCGCTGGGCGAATCCGGGGGTCTCCGGCCCAAATCTGGCCGGAGGAGGGGCCAACGGTGGCACGGTAGCCGGCGGTGAGCTCTTCGAGCCCCCATGGCGACATGGGGCACTGGGCAGACGCGAAGTGTGAGGTAGCGGTGGCGAGGTCCTCCGATGACTGGGTCACGCACAGGCGGCGACGGGGCAACTGGCGGTAGGGCTAGGCTAGTGGGGGCGGAGCATGCTCTGGTGGTCGCGGCGGCGATCGTCGACGTGGGGCTGCAGTGTGGAGGCGCAAGTGGGCGAGTGGGGGTGCAGGCGGGAGGGTGCGGGCGGTGCACGTGCATGGTGGCGGCAGGAACGGGCTCGGTGGGCCCTCTTTTGTCTCAATCCATCGGTAGTCACTTGGAGCTATACTTTTATTCATCACATGATATGGATTTTGCTTGGATCGTCGTTTGCTTTTTGTTTGTAGTTTTCCACAATCTTTGTTCTCTCAATACACTCACTTGAGAGATACACACGATCACCATGCTTTATTAGAATACTCTTTGTGCTTCACTTATATCTTTTAGAGCACGGTGGCGTATAGATTTTATAGAAATAATTGCACTCTCGTTCTTTACTTATATTTTTTTGAGAGTTAATAAACAACAATGGTAATTTGCATAGGTTATAACATTAGTTCAAAAATAATAGGTATTCATTGAGTGCGTAATCAAAGCCACATGTAGCACATAAAAGAGAAATCATGGTTAATTATATTATTGTGGTAATGTGAAAAAATGTGTGCATGATCATTGGTTGATAAGAGTATTATGAACTATAGGTGTTCAATGAGTGCATAACCAAAACGACATGTATCACATACAAGAGAAATCATGGTTAATGATATTATTGTGGTAATGTTAAAAAGCATGAGTGCATGATCATTTATTGACAAGAGTATTGTGAACTAGAGGTGTTAACTTGCTGTTCATCCAAATATTTTTATGGCATGGTGATGATCTGTGAGAATACTTATCCCTCATTGAAATCCTAGTGCTCTTTAAGTCGGGGGCGCGCAATGGTTAACTCCTACCAATCTCCTCCCTTGGGGCACGCGAGTAGTGCTTTGCTTCGAGGGAGCTAATACAATCTTGCAATAAGTATGTGAGTTATTTATGACTAATGTGAATCCATGGATATACGCACTCTCACCTCCACATATTTTCTAGCCTCTTTGGTAATGTGCATTGCCCATTCTCGCCTCGAGAATCGATGCAACTTCCGCCGGTGCATCCAAACCCCATGGCATGATACGCTCTATTGCACATAAGACTCATTATATCTTTCTCAAAACAGCCACCATACATACCTATGATGGCATTTCCTAGGCATTCCGAGATATATTTCCATGCAACTTCCACCGTCACATCATATGACTTATACTTCCATTGTCATATTGCTTTGCATGATCGTAAGATAGCTAACATGATATTTAAATGGCTTGTGCATTTTTTGATATCTTTTTCTCCGCTAGATCATTGCACATCCTCGTACGTTGGCACAGGCATTCATATTGATTCATATCATTCTATTAGTTTTTCATACTGAGTTGTAAGTAAGTAAAAATGTGATGATTATCATTATTAAGGGCACTATCTCAGTGAGGAAAGGATGATGGAGACAATGAATCCCCCACAAGTCGGGAAGAGACATTGGACGGAAAAAAGAAAAAAAAAACAAAAAAGAAAAAAAGAAAAAAAGAAAAAAAGAAAAAGATGAGAGAAAATAGAGAAGGGACAATGCTACTACCTCTTATTCCACACTTGTGCCTCGAAATTGCACCATATTCTTCATATAGAGAGTCTCTTATTCTATCACTTCCATATGGTAGGCACAATAGTATTTTCTTACTACCGTGGTTGGTGAACTGCCGTGCGGTAGTACCGCTGCTAGGAGCGGTACTACCGCACGGCTGTTCACCAACCACGGTAGTAAGAAAATACTACCATGACTACCACTCCTAGTAGGAGTAGTACCGCGTGGATAGTGCAGTAGGTGGGGGGGTAAAGGTTGGATTGTTCCCCCCACTATATAAAGGTGTCTTCTTCCTTGAGAAGCTTATCTCTTACCTCCCCAAGCTCAATTGTTGCTCCAAAGCTCATTCTTGCCCAATATCTCTCCCTAGACAATCAAACTTGTTGATTTCCTAGGGTTTGCTTGAGAAGGCCTTGATATTCACTTCCACCAAGAGATATTTGATTCCCCCCACTAATCCCTTGCGGATCTTGTTACTCTTGGGTGTTTGAGCACCCTAGACGGTTGAGGTCACCTCGGAGCCACATTACATTGTGGTGAAGCTTCGTGGTCTTGTTGGGAGCCTCCAAGATTTTGTGTGGAGATAGCCCCAACCTTGTTTGTAAATGTCTGGTCGCCGCCTTTAAGGGCACCAATAGTGGAATCACGGCATCTCACATTGTGCGAGGGCGTGAGGAGAATACGCTGTCCCTAGTGGCTTCTTGGGGAGCATTGTGCCTCCACACCGCTCCAACGGAGACGTACTTCCTGTCAAAGGGAAGGAACTTCGGTAACACATCCTCATCTCCACTGGTTCCACTTGCGGTTATCTCTTACCTTTACTTTGTACTTAGTACTATAGTTGTGTATTCCTTGCTTGCACTTGTTGTCCTTGTTATTAGCATCATATAGGTTGCTCACCTAGTTGTTCATATAGAAAACCTTTTGTTGTAACCCTAAATTTTTAAGACAAGCTAAAATTAGGTAGTTGCCTATTAACCCCGCTCTAGTCAACCATATCGATCATTTCAATTGGTATCAGAGCCACGTCTCTTTATTAAGGGTTTCACCAACCGAAGAGTATGGTTGAAGCCTTACTCCAGATGTCCATGACGACCGAGTCAAATCCATGCTTAAAGAATTACTTGAGGGGATGAAGATTTCTCCCGACCCATTGCTTGTGGTTAAACCCACCACATCGGAGTCGAAGGCCAATGCCGACAAGGAAACGGCTAAAGGTACTCGAACTTCTTCCCTTCTTGACAAGAATGGGACGGGAACCTTTGCCTCGGTTCCTCCTCCCCCGGTCTATGGAGGACCGGTCCCTACAGTGCATATTAATAACCTTGGTCCTCCTCCTAAACTTGTTAAAGGTGATTTTGCTAATTGGGTCTTTTAAATCAAGTCTCATTTGAATCACATCTCAACAAGTTGTTGGAGCATCATCGAACATGGCTATTACCCTCATGATCCAAGGAAGTTCACACCAAGAGAAGAGGCGGACAATCAATACAGTCATTATACGTTGTTCATCCTTCAATCTGCGGTTCCTCCAGAAGATCTACCTCACTTGCGTCCCTTCTCCCGTGCAAAGCATTGTTGGGAGCACATCATGGTGTTGTACAAGGGGAGATCAAGCATTCAACGGTCTAACTTTGAAGTGGTTCTTGATCAGGCCGATGAGTTTGTGATGTTAGAAGATGAGGACCCCCGTGATCTCTATCGAAGGGTGACTGCTCTTGCCGTTTCTCTCTAAGACCATGGAAGCAAGCATACGAATGACACTTCGATCAAGCGCAAGTTTCTCAAGGCCATCATGCCATTCAACAAAGCCATGTCTTCCGTCATTCATCAAAGGCCAGATTTCCACACCTTGACCTCAGGCGAATTGTTGGATGAGTTCATAGCTATGGATATTATGAACAAGATTGCCGACAATGCTCTTGCTCGTGTCCGGTCAAAGATAGCCTCACCCAACCTTGCTTTGAGAGCCAAGGCCATTGCTGATGAAGAAGAAGAGGAAGAAGATGGCTGCCCCGAAGACATAGAGTATGCATATCACGAGCACATGGCTCTTGCTTCAAGGTAGTTTTGGGGAAACAAGAGAAACTCAAGGTCCAACTTTTCCAATGAAAATTCAAGGGGGTCCAAGAACAAGCAACAAGTACAGACATGCTACAACTGCAGCAATGTGAGTCACTTTGAGGCAGATTGTCCTTATGAGAAGAGGGAAGACGACGGAGGCAAGCTCATTCGCAAGGGCAGATCCAAGTCCTTCCCAAGCAAGAACACGTTCACCAAGAAGACTCCTCCGAGGGTGACGGCGGATAACCCCGGTGTAGGCTCATCAAGCCTACTCCTCTATACTTTGGTATAGAAGGGAGCAATAGCTTCCTCAACTGTCGGCTCCTCCTGGCTGGCGACAAAGTACTTGCCAGCCAGGAGCGTAGCCGGCTACTCTCTGGCCGGCTCGCCAAGCTACCAGCCAGCTGAAGGGCACCTGTCGCATCAATCCCTAGGATGTGACGGGGGATTCGATTAAAGGTGAAGGTAAGTTAGCACGGGTACGAGGGAGAAGCGCACACATGGCTACAGTGTCGGCGACCATACCGCTGACCGATGTCGGCACCGACCCATCAACCATGCACACTACCCGCATGCCAGCGCCCACTCCATTACCCGGTCTGGCGTGGCTACAATGGAGATAGCCGTACCGCTGACTGGCGTCGGATCCCTCAAGACTACGTCGGACGTACTGCACGCGTACTGCATGGGGAGCACGCACCGACCCCATAGGCTGGTTGGCGGGTCCCATGGCCAGATGGGACCTTGCAGCCTGCGGGCCCCTCAAGCGACAAGACTAAACCATAGTGGCCCCCCTGGCCGGCCTGAGAGGCTGCCAGTCGGGTCCCCCATAATGTACTTATATTCATTTTGTAGGCCGGTGGGTTCGTCTATAACCCCCCCCCCTCTCCTTCCATGCAGAGGGTCGGCCATTCTTGCACCCACACACACCATACAGGAGAGGTAGAACTCGAGCCGGCTGGTCCTTCCTCCTCCTCCGTCGAACAGCTCAAGGAGCATACTGTTAACACTCTGGTTCATCAACCACTCTGGCAGGACTAGGGGTATTATCTCCCATGGAGAGCCCCGAACCTAGGTACATCGTGCGTCTTGCTCGCTAGTTACCAATCTTGTTCCCGGATCCCACCGGTGTCCTTTCGGCTCCAACCACTCTCGATAAGCCTACCCATGGCATATGTAGTGAGAAAACGACGACAGTTGGCGCCCACCATGGGGCCGTCCGCGACATTGGTTGGAGTTACGCTCCGGGCGGAACCCTCCGCCAACTTCACCGGATGCCTCGCCGTCCGGACTGATCAGCATGCCCGTGGAGCCTGCACATGGAGAGGTTTCCACGGTGTTGACTGACGGTCCAGCCCGTCCTACATGCTCTGTTGAGGAGATCGCCAGCAAGCCGCTTGCCGCCGATGTTGCTGCCAACGTCGCTCACCTCTCCGCTCTCTTCCGCAACCTGCGCCTCGACGAGGAGCCTCGCTACCTTGGCGAGGACATCGACATCGACGCACTCTGCGCAAGCTACAGTAGGCTTACCCTTGAGGATGCACCTGCGCCAGATGAGTACCTCTGCGATGTACTCGACTGCAGCGATCCACCATCGTTTGCGGGGTGTCTTGCCCCGCACGACATCACCATTACCTCTGACCTCATGGAGGTGATGGTTGCTAGCGCTAGCACCAGTTCAGGTCGCTGCAAGGCCGCGGTGGATGCAACCGACCCCCTCCAGGCCCTGCCGATCCGCTTCACGCCACCCTTGCCGGACTAACCACGCCCATCGCCACGACGGCGAACACAACCGAGGCCAGGGCCGAGCTGGAGGAGGCTCGCAAGCAACTCTGGTGGAGGGCACCGCCCTTGCCACCGCCAAGCACCGGATGGAGGCCACGTAGCGCGAGTATAACTCCGCTTACGGTCTCACTTCGGCCGCTGATCGTCCCAGCCGACGTGGAGAGGTCCGTGGCCGTGGCCGGGTCCTCGCCGAAATCCTAGGTGGCAACCTGCCCATCTATTAGACTCCTGTAGCCAACATGCGGGACGCCCAGATGGCTCGTGCAGAAATAGGTGCTCTGGAGGGCAAGGAGCATGCTTGCCAAGAAAAACGCGTCAAGGATGTCCTTGATGCCGCCAACGAGCAGCAGGCTCACCTTGACCCTACTCATGATTTCTCGGTGTCTCCGACGCTCGATCCCGAAGCTCCCCACGTCCCCAGCGGCCGGCAGCAAGCTCAGCATTCCTCATCCCCTCGCACCTCTGGTCGGAGGGTTAAGGGAAGCCAAGACCGGCGTTCTTAGCACAAGAGCGAGCCACGAGCAGTCTCTAGCCGGCACCATGAGATGGCTGGATACGAAGGAGACTCGGTCCATGAAGTTCCCCCGTCAAGGCGTCGGGAAAGAGCTAACACGCCTGTGCCCCCGATTCGTCCCGAGCTCGTGGCTCGGATCGGCCCTCGCGTACCTCGCAGCAAGAACGATGCTCATCTCCGCATCGAACTTCCGACGCAGTCAGCCCTCCTGGAGGAGGAGGGTCCCATTGGTCCGGCGTGCTTCGGCCCCCGGATCTGAGGGGAGTCGTTCCCTACCTGCTTCACTCTTCCCCGCGACACTCCAATGTACAACGGCTCCGCCAAGCCGAAAGACTGGCTCATCGACTACAACACTGCAGTCGGCATCGCCCGGGGCAACCAACGCGTAGCCGTCCACTACGTGCCACTCATGCTGACCGGCTCGGCAAGGACTTGACTTAACAGCATGCAAGCCGGCAGCGTCAACTCTTGGATTGACTTTGAAGAGGCGTTCGTCGGCAACTTCACGAACACTTACAAGCGCCCTGGCCGGCCTATCGAGCTGGCCATGTGCGTTCAGAAGCCCGACGAACCCCTTCATGACTACGTCACGCGCTGGTCGGAGTTGCATAACTCTTGCGAAGGAGTGCATGAGGTACAAGCTATTCAGTACTTCATCGATGGGTGCCGAGACGACACCTTTTTCAAGCACAAGCTCATGTGATCCGAGCTGACCTCTTTCACGGTTTTCATGGCCAAGGAGGATAAGTACGTCACTGCCGACTCCGCCATGTGGATCAAGATCAGCGCAACGGACAAGACCGCCCAATCGCCGGCTATGTCTAAGTTGGCTGGTGACAACCGAGGCGGCCAGAACAACAAGCGCAAGGCGGATCAACTTGATCCGCGACCTGGAAGTAAGAAGGTGCACAACATGGAGGAAGAGCCGCCGACTGCTCAAGCCGGTGGTCAGCGACAACGGACCGACAAGAATGCCTAGAACCCCAAGCTCACCTTTGAGCAGATGCTCGACGCGCCTTGCAAGATGCATACTGGGGCGAAGCCGGCCACCCATACACTCTGACAGTGTAGCTTTGCACACCGCCTGTCCCAGGGTGAGGGTCTGCCGGCTCCCCCGGGGGCGGTGCCTCGAGGTCCCGCTCCCGGGCGGGGTCCTGCTCCAGCTCAACCGCCTCCCAATGATGGCCGTCTCCATGATCACTTCTCTGAGCAGGACGTGGCCTACGTCGCTTCACCAGTGAAGGTGTAGACAAGTACAGTCAGCGTCAACGCTGGCATGAAGTGAATGCCACGGTCCCCTCGGTTCCCCAATACATGCATTGGCCTGAAAAGCCAATTACACGGAGCCGTACTGACCATCCTGCGGTGATGCTGAACCCCGACACATACGCGCTCGTCCTCGACCCCACCCTCGCCTCCAAGAGACTCACCTGCCAATTCTCACATGTGTTGGTCCATGGCGGCAGCAGCATCAACATCCTCTACCCAGACACTCTGCTCAAGCTCGGGCTGAAGGAGAAGGACCTGCAGCCGACCAGGACTGTCTTCCACGGCATCGTGTCGGGATATTCTTGCTCGCCAATCCGCAAAATCCAGCTGGATGTCCTCTTCGGCGATAAGGGGCATTTTCGCCGTGAGCCGGTCAGGTTCGAGGTGGTGGACCTCAACAACACATACCACGCACTCCTGCGCATGCCGACATTGGCCAAATTTATGGTGATCCCCCATTACGTTTATATCAAGATGAAGATGTTGGGTCCCAAGGGCATCATCACTATTGCTGGTCACTACAAGAAGTCGCTCGAGTGCATGCGCGACAGCAGGCGGCTGGCCGAGGCACTAGTGATTGCCGAGGAGAAGAGGCAGCTTGATCGGTTCGTGTCTCAGGCTACCGAGCAGCCGATAATACCCACTCCTCCGTCCCAGTCGGCCAGCAAGGGCTCGTTCGAGTCGTCCAAGGAGACCATCCAAGGAGACCATCGGCACCAACCTCAACCCCAAATAGGAAGGCGAGCTCGTGGACTTCCTTCGTGAGAATCGAGATATCTTTGCATGGTCCCCAAAGGACATGCCGGGAGTCCCGAGGAAGTACGCCAAGCACAAGCTTCATGTGCGGCCGGATGCAAAGCCGGTCAAACAACCTTTGTGCCGCTTCGCCGAGGGGAAGCGGCACAAAATTGGATAAGAGATCGCCTGGCTGCTCGCAGCCGGCTTCATCATGGAAGTTTTCCACTCGAACTGGTTGGCCAATCCAGTCCTGGTGCTGAAGAAGAACAAGACATGCACATGTGTATCGATTACACAAGCCTGAATAAGGCGTGCCCGAAAGACCCCTTCCGCCCGCCACAGATAGATCAAGTGATCAACTCTATGGCCTGCTGCGAACTGCTGTCCTTTCTGGACGCTTATTCCGGCTACCACCAGATCAAGCTGGACCCGATGGACCAACTCAAGACCTCCTTCATCACACCTTTTGGAGCCTACTGCTACACGACTATGACGTTCGACCTGAAGAACGCCGACGCCACCTTCCAGCGCGGCATGCAACAATACCTCCTGCCACAAATTGGCAGGAACATCCACGCCTACGTTAATGACATCATCGTGAAGACCAAGCAACATTTCAGTCTCCTTGACGATCTGCAGGAGACCTTCGCCAATTTGCGCGAGTACAAGATCCGACTCAATCCGGAGAAGTGCGTCTTTGGAGTTCCAGTCGACAAGCTCTTGGGTTTCTTCGTGCCGGCGCGCGGCATCAAAGCTAACCCCGAGAAGATCAGAACCATTGAGCGCATGGCCAAGCCTGCTCGACTCCTCGACATCCAGAAGTTAGCCGGCTACCTGGCATCCCTGAGCCAGTTCGTTAGCCGGCTGGGCGAGAAGGCGCTTCCATTCTATCAGATGATGAAGAAGACAACCAAATTCGAGTGGAATGATCAAGCGAACGAAGCTTTCCGCGACCTCAAGCGCGTAATCTCAAGCACGCCAATATTGGCCGTGCCGACGGAGAGGGAGCCCATCATCATCTACATAGCAGCAACCACACGTATGGTCGGTATGGTCTTGGTAGTGGAGTGCAAGAAGGAGGGCAAGGTGCTGCTGGTTCAGCGCCCTGTCTACTATCTGAGGGAGGTCTTGTCCGCCTCCAAGCAAAACTACCCCCACTATCAAAAGATGTGCTATGGCGTGTACTTTGTCACCAAGAAGCTGAAGCAATACTTCCAGGAGCACGCCATCACGGTGGTGAGCACAGCTCCACTTTCAGAAATCATGGGCAACCATGATGACAAGGGTCAGATTGCCAATTGGTCCATTGCCATGGCCGACCACAACATCCGCTACGAGCCGCGCACCGCCATCAAGTATCATGTGGTGGCCGACTTCCTCGTCGATTGGGCCGAGACCCAATTCTTGCCGCCGCCTCCCGACTCCACACATTGGCGGATGCACTTCGACGGCTCAAAGAAGCGAACTGGTCTGGGAGCCGGAATCGTCTTGACGTCTCCGGAAGGGGACCAACTCAACTATGCTCTCCAGATACACTTCGCCGCTTCCAACAACGTCGCCGAGTACGAAGCGCTCGCACATGGCCTCCGGCTGGCCAGAGAAATTTGCATCCGGCGGATCCTTTGCTTCGACGACTCTGATCTTGTGGTGCAGCAAGTCTCTGGCGAATGGGACGCCAGGGACGCCAACATGGCCAGCTAACGCTTCCTCATCCAGCAGCTCAATGCCCCCTTCGAGGGCTGCGAGTTCCATCATGTCCCCCGAGTGGACAACGAGGCGAATGATACATTGGCAAAAATTGGTTCCACAAGGCAAGAAATCCTGCCCGAAGTCTCCCTCGAGCAGCCGCAGAAGCCATCCATCAAGCCGTCTCCGGAGTCGGCATCAATCTTCGTGCCTGTGGACCCATCCGTCCCAATGACTTTGGGTTCGGAGAAGCCGCAGGAATCATCATCTCCGCCGGCTTCGCTCGCTCCGCCGACAGCGACAATATTGCTGGCTCCAACTGCCTCATCGGCTCCAGCAACAATGCCGGCTACGCCGAACCTCAAAATCTATCGGCTCAACACCCAGTGGGTGGCCGTCATGGAGGTTGATGGCATGCGGGCTGCCACGACGGCACCAGAGACAGAAGGTCTCGAACCCAGGACCACAACGACAAACTCGGGGGCTTCCGAGGCCCCTGAGCTTCTGGCCGAGCCGGAGCCGGCTCCCGTGTCGGCTCCCTCATGGGCACAACCCATCCTAGCTTTCCTTCTTCACGACGAGCTTCCTCAAGACGAGGCGGAAGCGAGGCAGATCTAACGACGATCTCCCGCATACGCCATCATCAACCGCGAGCTGGTTCGACGTAGCGTAACGGGCGTGTTCCATTGTCGCGTCGAGTGAGAGAAAGGGCAAGAAATCCTCAAGGACATACGCAAAGGTGAGTGCGGGCATCATGCTGCTACGGTAACAGACAACAACACCAGAAATTGGCACGTTGACGGAGACTTGGCTTGCGGTGGTTTTTCCCTTGAAGAGGAAAGGGTGATGCAGCACAGGAGCAGTAAGTATTTCCCTCAGTTTGAGAACCAAGGTATCAATCCAGTAGGAGAATCTCGTCAAGTCCAGAGTACCTGCACAAACACAAAAGAGCTTGCACCCAACGCTATAAAGGGGTTGTCAATTCCTTCAAGATTGATTGCAAAGTGAGATCCGAAGGCGGAAAGTGCAATGAAGTAAAAGTGTAAGGCTGAAAATATGGTGTGAAGTAGACCCGGGGGCCATAGTGTTCACTAGAGGCTTCTCTCAACATAGCAAATAATACGGTGGGTGAACAAATTACTGTCGAGCAATTGATAGAACCGCGCAAAGTCATGACGATATCTAAGGCAATGATCATACATATAGGCATCACGTCCGAGACAAGTAGACCGATACTTTCTGCATCTACTACTATTACTGCACTCATCGACCGCCATCCAGCATGCATCTAGTGTATTGAGTTCATGAAGAACAGAGTAACGCCTTAAGCAAGATGACATGATGTAGATGGATAAACTCAAACCAATGATGAAAACCCCATCTTTTTACCCTTGACGGCAACAACACGATGCGTGCCTCGCTACCCCTTCTATCACTGGTGAGGTCACCGCACGGTATGAACCCAAAACCAAGCACTTATCCCATTGGAAGAATCATAGATCAAGCTAGCCAAATAAAACCCACAACTCGAAGAGAATTACAAGGATATGAAATCATGCATAAGAGCGATCAGATGAAACTCAAATAAGATTCATAGATAATATGATATAAATCCACAATTCATTGGATCTCGACAAACACATGGCAAAAGAAGATTACATCAGATAGATCTCCATGAAGATCATAGAGAACTTTGTATTGAAGATCCAAGAGAGAGAAGAAGCCATCTAGCTACTAGCTATGGACCCGTAGGTCTATGGTGAACTACTCCTGCATCATCGGAGAGGCCATGGTGTTGATGAAGAAGCCCTCCGTATCCGAATCCCCCCTCCGGCAGGGCACCAGAACGTTCCCCAGATTGGATCTTGCGGAGACAGAAGCTTGCGGCGGCGGAAAAGTACTTTCGATGATCTCCTGATTTTTTCTGGGATTTTAGGGAATATATAGGCGAAAGACCTAGGGCAGAGGTGGCCCAGGGAGCCCACAAGCCTGGGAGGCACGGGCCCCCTGGCCGCGGCTAGGGGGCTTGTGGGGTCCCTGGTAGCCCCATGCCTTGGTTCTCAAGCTTCCCGATCTTCTTCTGTTTCGGAAAAAATCTTTTTGGAAGTTTCGTTTCGTTTGGACTCCGTTTAAAATCCTCTCTGAAAGGGGTCAAAAACACGGAAAAAACAGAACTGGCACTTGGCACTGAGTTAATAAGTTAGTCCCAAAAAGGTATAAAAGGCATACAAAACATCCAAACTTTGATAGGATAATAGCATGAAACCATAAAAAATTATAGATACGTTGGAGATGTATCAAGCATCCCCAAGCTTAACTCCTGCTCGTCCTCGAGTAGGGATGTGATAAAGACTGAATTTTTGATATGGAATGCTACCTAGCATAGTTGTCCTTTGCAACTTCTTTCGTGTGACATGAATGTTCAGATCCGTAAGATTCAAAACAATAGTTTGCTATTGACATGAAAACAATAATACTTCAAGCAAACTAGCAAGGTAATCATGAACTTTCAAAATAACAAGGCCAAAGAAAGTTATCGCTACAAAATCATATAGTCTCTCTATGCTCCATCATCCCCACACAACTAATTTAAATCATGCACAACCCCGGTATTGGCAAATTAATTGTTTTCACACTCTTACTTTCTCAAACTTTTTCAGTCTCACGCAATACATGAGCGTGAGCTATGGATATAGCACAATAGGTGGAATAGAGTGTGGTGGAGGTTGTGAGGCAAAAAGGAGGAGATGGTCACATTGACTTGGCGTATCAATGGGCTATGGAGATGCCCATCAATAGATATAAATGTGAATCAGTAGGGATTGCCAATCAACGGATGCAGAAGAGCTATAAGTGTGTGAAAGCTCAAAAGGAAAACTAGTGGGTGTGCACCCAACTTGCTTGCTCACGAAGACCTAGGGCAATTTTGAGGAAGCCCATCATTGGAATATACAAGCCAAGTTATATAATAAAGATTCCCACTAGCATATGGTGGTGACAAAACGAGAGTCTCTCAATCATGAAGAACGTGGTGCTATTATGAAGCACAAGTGTGGAAAAAGATAGTAGCATTATCCCTTCTCTCCTTTTCTCTCTCTTTTTTTATTTGGGATCTTGGGCCTCTTTTTTTTTATTTGGGCTCTTTGGCCTCTTTTTTTTATTTCCTCACATGTGATAATGCTCTAATAATGATGATCATCACACTTTTTATTTACTCACATCTCAAAGCTCAGAACGATGATGACTCTATAGGAAATGCCTCCGGCAGTGTACCGGGATGTGCAACGATTTAGCTTGGCGTATGACGTTGAAACATCTCGCTAGCTATCTTACGATCATGCAATGGCAATGTGAGAGTGACGGCACAAGTCATGAGACGGAACGGTGGTAGTTGCATGGCAATATATCTCGGAATGGCTATGAAAATGCCATAGTAGGTAGGTATGGTGGCTGTTTTGAGGAAGACATTTGGTGGGTTTGTGCACCAGTGAGAATTGCATGGCACTAGAGAGGCTAGCAATGGTGGAAGGTGGAAGTGCATCTATACCATGGACTCACATTAGCCATGAAGAACTCACATACTTGTTGCGTAAGTTTTTATTAGTAATCGAAACAAAGTGCTAAACGCATACTCCTAGGGGAAGGGTTGGTAGGTGTTAACCATTGCGCGATCCCGACTGCAACACAAAGGATGACAATCAATAGATCAATTATGCTCCGACTTACTAACATAGTGGTTCACCATACGTGCATGCTACGAGAATCACTAACTTCAACACAAGTATTTCTAGATTCACAACACCCTACTAACATAACTCTTAATATTACCAAATCCACGTCTCAAAACTAATTGAGAGGAATCAAAACTTCTCTTTCTACTAAATGCACATGAAGATGGAAGTTTTTGTATCCTCTTTGGGTACCTATCACCTTTGGGGACTATTTTCATAGCACAAGTCAACTACCAAGTCACGCACCGCCGTTCTCTAAAAGATCTAAGTGAAGCACATAGAGCAAAATTATCTAGCTCAAAAGATATAAGTGAAGCACTATGAGCATTCTAGCAAAATCACGATGAGTGCATGTCTCTCTCAAAAGGTTTGCAGAAAGTATGATTGTGACACAACAAAAATAAAAGACTCCTACGATACAAGACGCTCCAAGCAAAACACATATCATGTGGTGAATAAAAATATAGCTCCAAGTAATGTTACCGATGGATTGGAGACGAAAGAGGGGATGCCTTCCCGGGGCATCTCCAAGCTTAGGCTTTTTGGTGTCCTTTAATTTGGCTTGGGATGCCTTGGGCATCCCCAAGCTTGAGCTCTTTCCACTCCTTATCTCTTTGTCCAGGAGAACATCCCCAAAACTTGAAAACTTCACAACACAAAACTTAAACAGAAACTCGTGATAACATTAGCACAAGAAAACAAACTACCACCTCTTTAGGTACTGTAGCAATCTTGATTTCTATTTATATTGGTGTTAGATTACTGTATTCTCAGTTTTCCATGGCTAGTAACCCCCGATACTATCCATAGTTTCATCAAAACAAGCAACCAACTCAACAAAAAACAGAATCTGTGCAAAATAGACCAGTCTGCAGCAATCTGTATACTTCGTATACTTCTGGTACCTCAAAAATTCTGAAGGCTTACGAATACCTGGGAAAAAGGAATATCAACCAGCAGCAAAAAGAATCAACTCAAAATCTATTTCTGAATAAACATGAAAAATAATCTCGTGAACGAAAAGTTTCTGTCTTTTTCCAGCAGGATCAAACGACCATCACCAAGACTAGTCATAAAGATTTTGCTTGGCTCAAACACAAAAGACACAATCACAACAGAATTATGATGGTGTGGACGCAATAAAACAGAAAGAAAAAGATAAATTCATTGGGTTGCCTCCCAACAAGCGCTATTGTTTAACGCCCTTAGCTAGGCATAAGGTGATGGAATCACGTATCGTCGTCTTTGGTGCTCAAACGATAAGTAGCCCTCATCATGGATTCATAAGGCAGTCTTATTTTCTTCCTAGGAAAGTGCTCCATGCCCTTATTTAAAGGAAACTGAAATCTAATATTCCCTTCCTTCATATCGATGATAGCACCGATAGTCCTTAGGAAAGGTCTACCAAGAATAATAGGGCATGTAGGATTGCAATCAATGTCAAGCACAATGAAATCCACGGGTACATAGTTCCTATTTGCAATAATAAGAACATCATTGATCCTTCCCATGGGTTTCCTGACAGTAGAATCCGCAAGATGCAAATTAAGAGAAAACTCCTCAATCTCATTAAAACCCAAAACATCACATAAAGACTTTGGAATCACGGAAACACTAGCACCCAAATCACACAAAGCATTGCATTCATAGTTTTTGATTTCGATTTTGATAGTAGGTTCCCACTCATCATGAAGCTTTCTAGGGATAGAAACTTCCAATTCAAGTTTCTCTTCAAGAGATTTTATCATAGCTTCGACGATATGATCGGTAAAGGCCTTGTTTTGGCTATAAGCGTGTGGAGAGTTTAGCATGGATTGCATCAAGGAAATGCATTCAATCAAGGAGAAACTATCATAATTGAATTGCTTGAAATCAAAAGTAGTAGTTTCATTACTACTCAAAGTTTTAATATCTTTTACTCCACTTCCATTGCTTGTAGCATCAACATAGATGGATTCCGAATCATTGGGGCGTTTTTCAACCAAGGTGGATTCATATCCAGCCCCATCATCATTAGGTTTGACACAAGAAAACAAAGATTCAATGGGAGTCACACCAAGCACTTTAAGATCTTCGTGATTCTTATCACGAGAACACGCCTTTTTAAGCCATTCATCTCTAGCATGAATTTGGGTGGTTCTTTCTTTGCTCTCACTCATGGAAACACGCATAGCTTTCAAAGTTTCATTCATATTGATCTTGGGAGGATCACATCTAACTTTCAAAGCATCAATATCAGTAGACATTCTATCAACGCTCCTAGCCAAATCGTCAATTTTGAGTAGTTTTTCCTCTATGGACGCATTGAAAATATTTTGTGAGTTGATAAACTCTTTGATATTACTCTCTAGATCAGAGGGTAATCTATTGTAATTTCCATGAGTATTGTTGTAGGAGTTGCCAAAGTTATTAGAGGAGTTATTAGGAAAAGGCCTAGGAACATAGTTTCCTCTAAAAGCGTTGTTGTTGCGAAAATTATTCCTACCAACAAAATTAACCTCCAAGCTAGCGTTGCTACTCTCAATCAAGGAAGACAAGGGCATATCATTAGGATCTAAAGGAGCACTTCTACTAGCAACCAAATTCATTAACTCATCCATCTTAGCACTCAACGAGTTAATTTCTTCTATAGCGTGTACCTTCTTACTAGTAGGTGACCTTTCAGTGTGCCACTGAGAGTAGTTCTTCATGATATTATCTAGGAGTTTTGTGGCTTCTCCTAACATTATTTCCATGAACGTTCCACCGAAGGTGGAGTCCAAGATGTTTCTAGAAGCGAAATTCAAGCCAGCGTAGAATATTTGTATAATCATCCAAAGACTCAAGCCATGAGCGGGACAATTTCTAATCATCGATTTCATACTCTCCCAAGATTGTGCAACATGTTCATGATCAAGTTGCTTAAAATTCATGATATCATTACGGAGAGATATAATCTTAGCCGGCGGAAAATACTTGGATATGTAAGCATCTTTGCACTTATTCCAAGATTTAATACTATTTTTGGGCAAAGAGAAAAACCAAGTTTTTGCTTGCTCTCGCAACGAGAAAGGAAAAAGCTTCAATTTAATCACATCATTATCCACATCTTTCTTCTTTTGCATATCGCAAAGCTCAATGAAGGTATTAAGATTGGATGTGGCATGTTCACTAGGAAGGCGAGAGAATTGCTCTTTCATAACAAGATTCAGCAAAGCGACATTGATTTCGTAAGACTCCGCACTAGTGGCAGGACCAATCGGAGTACTAATAAAATCATTATTATCATTATTCGAGAAGTCACATAGTTTGGTGTTTTCAGTCATGGTGACTTCAGCAAGCAAGCAAGCACACAAGCGAACAAAGAGCAAGCGAGAGAAAAGGGCAAACAAAAAAGGCAAATATTTTTTTGTAATTTTTTTGTTTTTTAGAAGTGGGGGAGAGGAAAACCAGAGGCAAAAAATGTAAATGCAAGAGATGAGTTTGCGACACTTACTTGGATGAGTTCTTGACTTGATCCTCCCCGGCAACGGTGCCAGAAATTCTTCTCCTACGGCAACAGACAACAGCGCCAGAAATTGGCACGTTGATGGAGACTTGGCTTGCGCTGTTTTTTCCTTGAAGAGGAAAGGGTGATGCAGCACAAGAGCAGTAAGTATTTCCCTCAGTTCAGAACCAAGGTATGAATCCAGTAGGAGAATATTGTCAAGTCCAGAGTACCTGCACAAACACAAAAGTGCTTGCACCCAACGATATAAAGAGGTTGTCAATCCCTTCAAGATTGATTGCAAAGTGAGATCTGAAGGCGGAAAGTGCAACGGAGTAAAAGTGTAAGGCTGAAAATATGGTGTGAAGTAGACCCGGGGCCCATAGTGTTCACTAGAGGCTTCTCTCAAAATAGCAAATAATACGGTGGGTGAACAAATTACTGTCGAGCAACTGATAGAACCGCGCAAAGTCACGACGATATCTAAGGCAATGATCATACATATAGGCTGTAGACTGATTCTTTCTGCATCGACTACTATTACTCCACACATCGACCACTATCCAGCATGCATCTAGTGTATTGAGTTCATGACGAACAGAGTAACACCTTAAGCAAGATGACATGATGTAGAGGGATAAACTCAAACCAATGATGAAAACCCCATCTTTTTACCCTTGATGGCAACAACACGATGCGTGCGTCGCTACCCCTTCTGTCACCGGGTGAGGTCACCGCATGGTATGAACCCAAAACCAAGCACTTCTCCCATTGCAAGAATCATAGATCAAGCTGGCCAAACAAAACTCACAACTCGAAGAGAATTACAGGGATATGAAATCATGCATAAAAGAGATCAGAAGAAACTCAAATAAGATTCATATATAATCTGATCATAAATCCACAATTCATCGGATCTCGACAAACACACCGCAAAAGAAGATTACATCGGATAGATCTCCATGAAGATCATGGAGAACTTTGTATTGAAGATCCAAGAGAGAAAAGAAGCCATCTAACTACTAGCTATGGACCCGTAGGTCTATGGTGAACTACTCATGCATCATCGGAGAGGTCATGGTGTTGATGAAGAAGCCCACTGTATCCGAATCCCCCCTCCGGCAGGGCACCAGAATGTGCCCCAGATGGGATCTTGCGGAGACAGAAGCTTGCGGCGGCGGAAAAGTACTTCCGATGATCTCCTAATTGTTTTTGGGATTTTAGGGAATATATAGGCGAAATACCTAGGGCAAAGGTGGCCCAGGGAGCCCACAAGCCTGGGAGGCGCGGGCCCCCCTGGTCGCGGCTATTGGGCTTATGGGGTCCCTGGTGGCGCCCTGCCTTGGTTCTCAAGCTTCCCGATCTTCTTCTATTTTGGAAAAAAATCTTTTTGGAAGTTTCGTTCTGTTTGGACTCCGTTTAAAATCTCCTCTGAAAGGCGTCAAAAACATGGAAAAAATAGGAATTGGCACTTGGCACTGAGTTAATAAGTTAGTCCCAAAAAGATATAAAAGGCATACAAAACATCCAAAGTTTGACAGGATAATAGCATGAAACCATAAAAAATTATAGATACGTTGGAGACATATCACATGCCGCCTCCGGAACCCTAGTGGCCAAGGAATTCAACCATGGATTCTACTGGCCCACAACCCTCAAGGAGGCCATAGCCTTGGTCGACAAGTGCGTAGGCTGCCAGCGCTTCAGTACGCAGAGCCACTTGCCGGCCTCGGCTCTCAAGACCACCCGCTGTCATGGCCCTTTGCCGTATGGGGGCTGGATATGGTGGGACCATTCAAGAGCGCTTGAGGCGGCATGACACATCTCCTCGTAGCCGTCGACAAATTCACCAAGTGGATTGAGACTAGTTAATCAAGAAGCTTGACGGTCCCACGTCCGTCAGGTTCATCAAGGACATCTCTGTACGCTATGGCGTGCCTCACAACATCATCACGAACAAAGGCACCCACTTTGCCAAAGGTGCAATGGCGCTCTTATGTGCCAAAGAGGGCATCCGTCTCGATCTGGCGTCGGTGGCGCACCCGCAGTCAAACAGTCAGGCGGAAAGGGCAAACGGCCTAATCCTGGCCGGCAACAAGCCAAGACTCGTGGCACCGCTCGTCAGGTCAGCCGGCTGCTGGATCGAAGAGCTACCGGCTGTGCTATGGAGCCTCCACACCATGCCGAACCGGTCAACCAGCTTCACACCATTCTTCCTTGTATATGGGTCTGGGGCAATTATCCCTGCGGATGTCGAGTTCAACTTGCCTCGGGTCACCCTATACACGTAGGCGGATGCAAAAGAGGCAAGAGAAGACGGCGTTGATCTACCCAAGGAGGTACGGGAGCTGGCCTTGAGCCGGACGACCATCTACCAGCAGAATTTCAGGCACTACCACAGCAAGAAGATCAGGCTCCTCTCCTTTCGGGAGGGGGACCTGGTACTTAGAAGAATCCAGCGAACAGCCGGCCAGCACAAGCTCTCTTTCCCATGGGAGGGACCCTTCATGGTCAGCAAGGCTTTGCACAACAATGCATACTATCTGATAGACACCCAGAAGCCGCAGAAGCGCACGAGAGACGCCTCCGGTTAAGAAACGGAGCGTCCATGGACGCAGCATTGCTTCGCCCGTTCTACTGCTAAGAACAAGAGAGAAAAACGTGTACGTATGTATCCTTTACCCTTTTCGGGATTTCAATGAATGCAATGGGTGCTCCAAGCCAGTACTTGGGGCACACCTTTTTCAAGTTCATGAAAAGAGTTGTCAATACAAGAGTGGGCTCTACAGTCCGTCTCCTCGGGCTCGGGCTCGCTAGCCGTCCCGAGCTACTTCCTTAGTCGTAGTCGAATGTATAATGCACGTCGAGCTGAAACCCTTACCACCCTGCACAAGCTACAGACCGGCTCCCGGCTGTCCGGCTAACGGGATCTTGGGAAGGAAGGCCGACTGCACGAAAAATTCGACTACGAAAGGGATTGCCGGCTCGGGTTGGTTCGATCGCTTCCGATCTTTCTTTCTAGCTTGCCTCTGCTGGCTTGCTCCAAGTCTAAGTATCTTGGCGGCTTCAAAAAATCCGAGGCTGACGCTTTTGAAGGCCGAAGCCCCGTCCCAGTCACAGACCAGCTCTCGGCTGCCGGGATGGCGGGGTGGATGATGGAAGAGGCCAAGTTATTGGATAGACGGAAGCCAAAGAGAAACAAAAGACAGAACAGCGAGCCGGCAAGCACATCTTTCATAGGCACAATGCAAATAGATAAACATATATTACATTTAAAAGCATTCAGAGGCCCAGAGCCGGAGTTCATTACATAAACACACCCAGTGGGTGGAACTGCTGGACTAACAAAAGAAGTGAAAAAAAGAAAAAAGCTTCAGTTGGTGGCGGCTCCACCCGTGGCCCCGGCGTCACCGGCGGCACCTGAGGCGGAGGTGCCGGCATTGCCAGCACCGACTGAGGTAGAGGCACCGTCATCCGCCCAAGCGACTTCGGCACCATCCCTTGCGGCGGAGTTGTCATAGGCCTCATCGCTGGAGTCGGCGTCCTCAAATGCCGTCTCATCGGAGCTGCCATCAGCATCGTGGAGAAGCAACTGGAACGGATCCTTCGGGATCAAGCTGTCACCAGCTTCGCGCTCCAGGCTGAACTCGTTCTAGGCCGCGAAGGATGCGATGTCGCTGGCTCACACTTGTAGCTCGTCCTCGACGGCTGCCAGCTCTACTTCTATGCCGGCGCGTTGTGCTACGAGCTGGCCCAGGTCTAGGTTTTTGTACCATGACTTGGCCGGGCGGAACACCGTGTACGCTCTAGCACGAGCAACCGACGCACGCCACACGTCCAGACGAGAGCTTCCGGCTTCAAGCCAGCGGGACAACTGGCTCATTGACGCCGGCTCCACCGCATCAGGCCAAAGGGCCTTCAACATCTTTAGCGCAACGTGGTGGAGCCGGTTCAGAGAGTGCGCCAGCTCGAGCATACGGGCCTTGGCGCCGGTGGCTATCTCCTCCATGGTCCAGCCAGCGGTTGCGTCCACCTCAATGCCGACAGCACGACGCTCATCGCGACTGGCCTCCACGGCTGCTTCCGCTGCCTCCCGTGTCCCTAGGAAGAGTTTTGGGAAGCAGGAATAGTGGCGCGGCGTGAGCAAAAAGAGAAAAGAAAAGCTAATGACGTTGAAAAATAAGACAAGGCAAAGAAGGCTTATGGTTGAGGTGAATATCGACCTCGTCCGCCTCTTCTAGAGCCTTGCGGTCTCGAACTATGCACTCTTGAGCCAGGCAGGTGATCCCGCTCTGGAGGGCCTGGGCCGCCTCGTTCTCCTTCACCAACTGGGCCTGGACCTCCTTCAGGGCGGCATCCTTTAGCGCCTTCTCCTCAAGGTGCAGCTTCTCCAAGCGCTCCAGGTCGGCAGCGTGGGAGGCCTCCTTCTGCTTCACGACGTCGACATGGGTGGCACGCAGCTGCTCCACCTCCGCCTGATGGGCCGCCTCGCGGTTCTTCTTCTTGGTCTGGAGAAGATTCACCTCCTGACGGAGTTGGCCGTCTTCACCATGCAAGGCGTCGCGCTCCGGGACGGCTTTGTCCAGCCGGCCCTGAAGCTCGCTGGTGCGGCCGTCAACCTATTGGATCTGGGCCAGCACCATGTTGTGAGCCTGCGCTTGGCTGTTGTGAAGATCCTACGGTGAAAAGCATCAAAGGAAATCAAGAGTAAGACTCGGCCCGGCTAACTCTCAGCCGACTTGACTCTTGGGGGCTACACCCAGTGGGTTCGCTTGTGCGCCTTCACTGAAAGATAAAGAAGAAAACAAGCCGCTGCGAGTAAGACTTGGCCCGGCTAACTCTCAACCGGCCCGAGTCTTGGGGGCTACACCCAGTGGGTGCGCTGGCGCGCCCCCACTGAAGCAAAGAGAGAAGAATAAGAAAAATCTCAATTGAATCAACCGGAAGGTGTGGGAATTGAAGACATACCACAATCCACTAATCGAGCCGGTTCAGGTCTTCCTTGGCCACCAGAACCGCCTACGCCACCTTGTCGCGGTTGTAGGAGTACGCAACCACTAGTGCAGGTACCCCACTCAGCGTGGCGCCAGGAGGCAAGGTCGCACGTCTGGCCTTGGCCACGTTCCAAGACTCTAGGGGCCGGCTCCCGGAGAAGGGGCCGACTCCTGAGGCGGACGAGCCACGGCCGGACGCGACCATGGTGCCGTCTCCTGGCGGCGCGCTTTTGGTATGCTCTTTCGACGCATCGGCCGGTGAGGCTCCTGCGGACCCTCGGTACGCACGATGTTATCCTTCACCACCAGAGCCGTCTCCGTGTCGGATGGTGGGATCTCCGCTCCCGGCGCATCCATTGGTGCCTCCGATGCAATGTCCGTTCCAGTGTGAGGCGCGTCAGGCGCCGCATCCAGATTCACCTGCGCGGAGGCAGGCTCTGGCCTAGTGGTCTTGGCGGTCTCGGCTGCGCTCGCTCTGGCCCGAGCTGGCTCGCTGGTCGGGGCCTCCACACTCACCCGCGAGGCGGGATCATGCTTCGTCTTGGACCGTCTCTCTTTGGTGGTCGGCTTCTTGGTAGGGCCATCTACGCGCTTGCTCGGTTGGCCATGGCTCGCAGTCGTATTCTGTGCCGCCTCCTTCAAGGGACGTTTCTCCTACTCGATCAGTGCTTTCTTGGCGGTGTCAGCCTCGTCCCATGCGGCTCGCTTTGCAGCAGCAACATCATCTTCCTCTGTCGTCAGGACCTCCCTGCTCGCCATAAATTGATAAGGGGCGATCTCCTACCCAAGAATCAAGAAAGGGGGAGGAAAGAAGGAATGCAATTACTTATCCTGCAACGACGGGAACCGGCCGTCTGCCAACAGCGACCCGCTGCTTCTTCGAGACGCCCCCGCGACCTCCAACCGGAGGCCGTGTTGGAGTTTGTTTGGGGCCCGGCTTGGCGGTAGCAATCTGCTTGCCTTTCTGTCGAGCTCCTTCACCCTGCACGACTGGCTCGCGGGCAGCTCAACGTTGCCGCGTCATGGGAGGACTGAAGACTGATACGTTTCAAACGTATCTATAATTTTTGATGGTTTCACGCTGTTATCTTGTAAACTTTGGATGTTTTGTTTACCTTTTATATCTTTTTTTGGGACTAACTTATTAATTCAGTGCCAAGTGCCAGTTCCTGTTTTTCTGTGTTTTTGACTCTTTTCAGATCTGATTTTGGAACGGAGTCCAAACGGAATAAAATCCCCGAAATAAATTTTTCCAGAACGGAAGAAGATTGGGAGGCTTGAGGGCCAAGGCAGTGGGCCCACAGGGGTCCCACAAGCCCTGTTGCCGCGGCCAGGGGGGTGGCCGCGGCAGGCAAGATTGTGGCCCCCCTGGCGCTCCCCTGCCCTAGGTCTTAGGCCTATAAATTCCCTAAAAATCCAGAAAAAATCAGGGCATCCACGAAAACACTTTTCCGCCGCCGCAAGCTTCCGTTTCCGCGAAATCTCATCTGGAGACCCTTCCCGGTGCCCTGCCGGAGGGGACTTTGGAGTTGGAGGGCTTCTACATCAACATCATCGCCTCTCCAATGACTCGTGAGTAGTCCACTTCAGACCTACGGGTCCGTAGTTAGTAGCCAGATGGCTTCTTCTCTCTCTTGGATCTTCAATACAAAGTTATCCATGATCTTCATGGAGATCTATCCGATGTAATCCTCTTTGGCGGTGTGTTTGTCGAGATCGGATGAATTGTGTATTTGTGGTCAGATTATCTATAAATTATATTTGAGTCTTTGCTGATTTCTTATATGCATGATTTGATATCCTTGTAAGTCTCTCCGAGTCTTGGGTTTTGTTTGGCCAACTAAATCTATGATTCTTGCAATGGGAGAAGTGCTTGGTTTTGGGTTCATACCATGTGGTGACCTTTCCCAGTGACAGAAGGGGCAGCAAGGCACACATCATGTTGTTGCCATCAAGGGTAACAAGATGGGTTTTTATCGTAGATATGAGATTGTCCATCTACATCATATCATCTTGCTTAAAGCGTTACTCTGTTCTTTTGGAGTTAATACACTAGATGCATGCTGGATAGCGGTCGACGTGTGGAGTAATAGTAGTAGATGCAGAAAGTATCAGTCTACTTGTTTTGGACGTGATGCATATAGATATAATCATTGCCTTAGATAACGTCATGACTTTGCGCGGTTCTATCAATTGCTCGACAGTAATTCGTTCACCCACCGTCTACTTGCTTTCATGAGAGAAGCCACTAGTGAACACTACGGCCCCCGGGTCTATTCACAACTATCGTTTCCAGTTTCACTTTTACTTTGCTTGTTTACTTTGTTGCTTTCAGTTCTCACTTTGGAAACAATCTTTAAGGGACTGACGACCCCTTCATAGCGTTGGGTCCAAGCTCTTTGTGTTTGTGCAGGTACTTGAGGCTTGACGAGATCTTCCATTGGTTCAATACCTTGGTTCTCAAAACTAAGGGAAATACTTACCGCCGCTGTGCTATATCACCCTTTCCTCTTCAAGGGAACACCAACGCAAGGCTCCAAGGCCGCGGGGAGATCCTTTGCATATTTTCCAAGGAAGTCCCTAAAGGCGTAGCCGTAGTAGCAGGATTCCTGGTGCCGTACCACGGAAGGTCTGTTGTCGCAGTAGCAGAAGGATTTCTGGCGCCGTTGCCGGGGAGATCAAGTCAAGAATAGTCTCTCTTCAACGTGCCGATTTCTGGCACAAGGTGGACAGATCAAGTCATCTATCAAAGTAGGTGTCGCAAACTCATCTCTTGCATTTACTTTTTTGCAAGGTGCCTCTCGTTTTCCTCTCCCCCACTTCACATTTGCCGTTTTCATTTTCCTTTCCCCTTTTTCCTTTTTCTTTTGCCTTTTTGCCGTTTTCCTTTGCCGTTTTTTTTGCCCGCTTCACTCGCTTGCTTCCTGCTCGTTCGTGTGTGGGATAGTCCATCAATGGCTAGACCCACTGCTCCAAACGATACCCCTGAGAACGAAGTTCTCAATTTCAGGCAGAATGAGGAAGAAAATTTAAACGACGCTTGGTACAGGATTTGCAATGCTCAAAGTAGATCCACTCGTAAGCAATCCACTACCGTTCTTCTTCGCAGTTTTTATGTTGGAAGCTCTCCTTGGAACAGGTATATTCTTGATACCATCGTAGGCAGGAATTTTTTGGGGAGCCATATTGTTGACTCCTATGGAGCTATCATGAATTTGGTAGGCTCACCCCCGCTCATGGTTAATGGAACTACCTTGACCTTGGAACACGTGATGCAAAGGCTTGACGCTAGTGAAAACAAAATTGCCGCAGTTGAACTTATTGAGGGTTTGGATAGAAAGATCCACAATCAAATTACTAATTACGGTTCCAAAGTGGGAAATTTTTTGAAAAACTTAAGGGAGAAGGAACCTATAGTTAATGATTCCTCTAGAATTGGCAAACTAGAAGATGTCATATCCAACTTGGGTTCTGCTTTTGCCGCTGTGCAAAATACTCCAAATCTCACTCTCAAAAAGACCGTCAAGTCTGTTTTTGTTCCTAAAGCTAGTGGCGACTCATCCAATAAAGATGAAGATCTTAAGATGATAAATGATCACGCTACTTATGGTTTGAGCACCAAAGATGACTATACGTGATTCCATCACCTTATGCCTAACTAAGGGCGTTAAACAATAGCGCTTGTTGGGAGGCAACCCAACGAATCTATCCTTTTTTCTTTCTATTTTGTGTTTTCCACACTTTCATAATTCTGTTATGATTGTGTTTTTTGTGTTTCTTTTTGCGTTTGTGCTAAGCAAAACCGTTATGATTAGTCTTGGGGATGATCGTTTGGTCATGCTGGAAAAGACAGAAACTTTCTGCTCACGAAAATAATTTTCCTTTATTTTCTTCTTCTGTAAGAGCTTTTGAGTTGATTCTTTTTTTTGCTGATTGATACGCAAATTCTTCAGACTGTCGCAATGTTTCATAATTTTTGAAGTACCAGAAGTATACGAAGTATACAGATTGCTACAGAGTGGTCTGCTGTTAACAGATTCTGTTTTTGTTGAGTTGGTTGCTTATTTTGATGAAACTATGGATAGTATCGGAGGGTATTAGCCATGGAAGATTAAAAATACAGTAACCCAACATCAACATAAGTAGAATTTAAGTTTGCTACAGTACCTAAGGAAGTGGTAGTTTGCTTTCTTATACTAATGTTATCACGAGTTTCTGTTTAAGTTTCGTGTTGTGAAGTTTTCAAGTTTTGGGTGAAGTTCTTATGGACAAAAAGATAAAGAGTGGCAAGAGCTCAAGCTTGGGGATGCCCAAGGCACCCCAAGTTGATTCAAGGATGCCGTAAAAGCCTAAGCTTGGGGATGCCCCGGGAATGCATCCCCTCTTTCGTCTTCAATCCATCGGTAACATTACTTGGGGCTATATTTTTATTCACCACATGTTATGTGTTTTGCTTGGAGCGTCTTGTATCGTAGGAGTCTTTTATTTTTGTTGTGTCACAATCATCCTTACTGCACACCTAGAGAGAGAGAGACATGCACTCACCGTGATTTTGACGAGCTTCACTTATATCCATTGGTTAGACAGTTCAGTTCATGTGTGCTCCACTTATATCTTTTCAGCTAGTAGCTTTTTGCTCTGTGTGCTTCACTCGTATATTTTAGAGCACGGCGGTGCATAGTTTGGTAGTTGATCTATGCTTTGAAAGTAGTCTCAAAAGGGGTAGTTATCCAAAGGGATACGAAAACTTCCACCTTCATGTGCATTGAATAGTTAGAGAAGTTTGATTCATCTCAATTAGTTTTGAGTTGTGGTTATGGTAATATCGAAGTTATATTAGTAATGTGTTGTGGATCTAGAAATACTTCTGTTGAAGTTAGTGATTCCCGTAGCATGCACGTATGGTGAACCGCTATGTGATGAAGTCTGAGCATGATTAGTCTTTTGATTGTGATCCTTTGTGTGGCGGTCGGGATCGCGCGATGGTTTATACCTACCAACCCTTCCCCTAGGAGTATGCGTTGAATGCTTTGTTTCAATTACTACTAATACTTTTGCAACAAGTATATGAGTTCTTCATGACTAATGTTGAGTCCATGGTTTAGATTCACTTTCACCTTCCACCATCACTATCTTCTTTAGTGTCGTGCAACTTTCGCCGGTGCACAAAACCCACCATTAGCCTCCCTCAAAACAACCACCATACCTACCTACTACGGCTTTTTCAAAGTCATTCAGAGATATATTGCCATGCAACTACCACCATGACATGTGCCACCACGTCTACATTGCCATTGCATGATCGTAAGATAGCTAGCATGATGTTTCCATTGATGTCTATGTCATGCTAGATCATTGTCACGGTACACTAGCGAAGACATTCCATATAGAGTCATCATTGCTCTAAGTTTTGAGTTGTAAGTGTGATGATCACCATTAATGGAGCATTGTCCCATGTGAGGAAATAAAAGAGGCCAACGAAGCCCATATATAAAAAGAGGCCAAAGATGCCCACCAAAAAAAATAAAAATAAATAAAAAAGAGAGGCCAAAGAGCCCACCAAAAAAATGAGAGAAAAAGAGAGAAGGGACAATGCTACCACCTTTCCACACTTATGCATATTAAGCACCATGATCTTCATGATTGAGAGTCTCTCGTTTTGTCCACCATATAGCTAGTGGGAAATTTTCAATATATAACTTGGTTTGTATATTCCAATGATAGGCTTCCTCAAATTTGCCTTAGGTCTTCGTGAGCAAGCAAGTTGGATGCACAGCCACTAGTTTTCTTTAAGAGCTTTCACATACTCTTAGCTCTAGTGCATCATTTGTATGGCAATCCCTACTCATTCATGTTGATATCTATTGATGAGCATCTCCATAGCTCATTGATATGCCTAGTCAAGGTGACCATCTTCTCCTTGTTTGTCTTGCAACCTCCACCACACTCCAGACCACTTATAGTGCTAAAACCATGGCTCACGCTCATGTATTGCGTGAGAGTTGAAAAAGTTTGAGAAAGTAAAGGTGTGAAAACAATTACTTGGCCAATACCAGGGTTGTGCATGATTTAAATTCATTGTGCTATGATGATAGAGCATAGCCAGACTATATGATTTTGTAGGGATAACTTTCTTTTGGCCTTGTTATTTTGAAATTTCATGATTACCTTGCTAGTTTGCTTGAATTATTATTGTCTCCATGCCAATAGCAAACTATTGTTTTGAATCTAATGGATCTGAACATTCACGTCACATAAGAGGAGTTACAAAGGACATCTATGCTAGGTAGCATGAAAGCATCAAAAATTCATTCTTTATCCCTTCCCTACTCGAGGACGAGCAGGAGTTAAGCTTGGGGATGCTTGATACGTCTCAAACGTATCTATAATTTTTGATGGTTTCACGCTGTTATCTTGTCAACTTTGGATGTTTTGTTTACCTTTTATATCTTTTTTTGGGACTAACTTATTAATTCAGTGACAAGTGCCAATTCCTGTTTTTTCTGTGTTTTTGACTCTTTTCAGATCTGATTTTGGAACGGAGTCCAAACGGAATAAAATCCCCGAAATAAATTTTTCCAGAACGGAAGAAGATCGGGAGGCTCGAGGGCCAAGGCAGTGGGCCCACACGGGTCCCACAAGCCCTGTTACCGCGGCTAGGGGGGAGGCCACGGGAACCAAGCTTGTGCCCCCCCTGGCGCTCCCCTGCCCTAGGTCTTTGGCCTATAAATTCCCTAAAAATCCAGAAAAAATCAGGGCATCCATGAAAACACTTTTCTGCCGCCGCAAGCTTCCGTTTCCGCGAGATCTCATCTGGAGACCCTTCCCGGTGCCTGCCGGAGGGGACATTGGAGTTGGAGGTCTTCTACATCAACATCATCGCCTCTCCAATGACTTGTGAGTAGTCCACTTCAGACCTACGGGTCCGTAGTTAGTAGCTAGATGGCTTCTTCTCTCTCTTGGATCTTCAATACAAAGTTCTCCATGATCTTCATGGAGATCTATCCGATATAATCCTGTTTGGCGGTGTGTTTGTCGAGATCCGATGAATTGTGGATTTGTGATCAGATTATCTATGAATTATATCTGAGTCTTTGCTGATTTCTTATATGCATGATTTGATATCCTTGTAAGTCTCTCCGAGTCTTGGGTTTTGTTTGGCCAACTAAATCTATGATTCTTGCAATGGAAGAAGTGCTTGGTTTTGGGTTCATCCGGTGTGGTGACCTTTCCCAGTGACAGAAGGGGCAGCAAGGCACACATCGTGTTGTTGCCATCAAGGGTAACAAGACGGGCTTTTATCGTAGATATGAGATTGTCCATCTACATCATGCCATCTTGCTTAAGGCGTTACTCTGCTGTTTTGGACTTAATACACTAGATGCATTTTGGATAGCGGTCGATGTGTGGAGTAATAGTAGTAGATGCAGAAAGTATCGGTCTACTTGTTTTGGACGTGATGCCTATAGATATAATCATTGCCTTAGATAACGTCATGACTTTGCGCGGTTCTATCAATTGCTCGACAGTAATTCGTTCACCCACCGTCTACTTGCTTTCATGAGAGAAGCCACTAGTGAACACTACGGCCCCGGGGTCTATTCAGAACTATCGTTTCCACTTTCACTTTTACTTTGCTTGTTTACTTTGTTGCTTTCAGTTCTCACTTTGCAAACAATCTATAAGGGGTTGACAACCCCTTCATAGCGTTGGGTGCAAGCTCTTTGTGTTTGTGCAGGTACTTGAGGCTTGACGAGATCTTCCATTGGTTCGATACCTTGATTCTCAAAACTGAGGGAAATACTTACCTCCGCTGTGCTACATCACCCTTTCCTCTTCAAGGGAACACCAATGCAAGGCTCCAAGGTCGCGGGGAGATTCTTTGCATATTTGCCAAGGAAGTCCCTAAAGGCGTAGCCGTAGCAGCAGGATTCCTGGCGACGTACCAGGGAAGGTCTGTTGTCGTAGTAGCAGAGACCTCTTCTAGCTCTTTTAGGTCTTCCACATCGGCTGCATCGCGTAAGGGAGGCGACTCCTCGTCATCATCCGTCTAGTCAAGCCGCTAAAAACTCACCGGCCGGCTCGGTGCCCTCCGGACTCTGCCACCCCTTCCACATCTTTGGAGGCAGAAGATTGAAGCTCCACCTCGTCCTCATCCTCGATTTCGATGGGTCTGACACCTCCACATCGGCTGCCGTCTGCCGATAGACTTGCAGGCGCTCGAGTAGCTGAGCGTGTAGCCAGCGTCTAGCGTCAGATGCCAGATGGAAATCAAAGAAAGACTAGAAACATACTCAATAAAAGAACATACCGTTGGAGCCGGATGGCTTCAGTCGTAAGGGGCCATGCCCCACTCCCATTCACTACCTTCATCCATGGAGGCGGAGGAGATCAAGTTCACCTCCTGGCCCACCTTGCCGGCTCAAAAGTTCTTCGTTGAGAGCCGACATGGATCATGCCGGCCACACATGTGGCAGATCAGCTGCGGCCGGTGCTGCAGAGGCAGGATCCGGCGGGCCACCATGGTGTCAACAAAATCTCTGGCCAAAAGGCCTCGAGTCTTCAAAATCTCGAGGTGGGCGCATATCTGCTTCACCTTTGGGATGGGCTTCCGAAGCGAACTACCCCAGTTCAGCTTCGTAGTCGATGGAGCGATGGCGAAAGGAGGAAGGTTGATGTAGTCGTGGAGGGGATCCACATTCTTCACATAGAAGAATCCCCTCTGCCACTTCTTCACCGAATCTTGGAGAAGCAGCTTTGGGAAGCGGGAAGCGGACCGGTGATGAACAAGGGCGGCACCGCAAGGAGCCATCTTCTTGACGTTGGTATCATCGGTCGGTGCCGACAATTGCTTGAAGAAGAACAACTTACGCCAGTGTCGGGGAAAACCAACACTTATGGGAAGCTCGAGGACTCCGTTGATCATTTGTAAGGGAGAGGGAGATATGGTCTCGATAGCGGAACTAACGATCAACACCGGCAAGGCTCTTTTTACCCAGGTTCGGGCCTCTTGGCCCGTAAAACCCTACTCCTACTTAGGTTGATTTTGCTATAGTAACTTAGATGGTGATTAGGGAGTCTCTGATCCCCAAAAGGTTCAAACCCCCTACGAATGAGCTTTGGGCCTCCTTTTATAAGCAAAGGGGTCACCAACAGTGCGCTCAAAGGGGTGTATAGTGAACAATGTTCACCGCTTTACTTCTTCGATGGTGTCACGGGAAGTAAATGACTTGTCTAGACCCTGACCTGCCGCAAGGGGGTAGCGACATGTACCAAGGTGAATCGACACCTAGGCTCTGCGCTGGCACACGGGAGATGTGCTGGAGCGATTGGATTATGGTAGAAACTTGCAGGGAAACCTGGCGAGCGACAAGAGCTTGCTTACCTGGAGCCTCCTTCGGGGGACTTGGTCACCTTCCCGGCAAGGAAGGCTTTCTGCAGGCTTGGATACTTTCCCGGTAAGGAGGGCTTGCCGGGGGCCTCGAGTCTTCCCAGCAAGGGAAGCTTGCTGGGGTCTTGCTGATCTTCTGGTATTCTTTCCGGCAGAGCGTGCCTCCCGGAGGCCTTGAGAGTCATCCCGGCAAGGAGGGCCTGCCGGGGCCTTGCGTCTGGAGCCCTTGCATCCCACACCCCTCTTGGAGAGGGGAAGGGCGTGGCCTTGGATTGCCTCTCTGCCGTCTTCCCGGTACACTGTTGCCGGGGGCGGCGTCGATGCTCGTGCACAAGTCTGGGGCACAAGGGACCCCAGTCTCTAGTGCACCGTTAGGAGCCCCCGGGCCAGGGCCATGCACGCGCGCGGGGCGTTGTTGGACCAGGCCCAAAGTAGTGCACGAGCTTCCCTAGCAAGGAACTCTGGAGTCTTGGAGCCGTTGCAGGCGGCACTTCCCCACGTCGGCATCAAGCGCGCGAGGTGGAGAAGCGGACGTACAGTAGCCTCCCCAACTCCCGACGCGTTACTTCCATGCTTGAAGTATGCAGAGTAAAGGTTGGGCAAGTGGTGTTCATGGCCATAATGGCCGCAGTCGTGGAAGGACCCGCCCCCGCATGCATTGTGAAGCGGGGCGGTTCCCTGTTCGCCCGTGATCATGGGCGATTGGGCGGATGGGGTGGCGCTTTCTACAGTGAGGGGTGTTGTCCCCCTGCGCCTTGCCCTATAAATTAGAGAGTTTACGAGGGTGTTTTTCTCATCCATCACCTCCTGGAAATCACCACCCCTAGCTTCGGATCTGTAGAATCTTTTCTAGCTTCAGGTGGCACTCGCCCCTAACCATGGCTAGGGGAGAAGGGAGGCCAACATCGGCCGCCAGGGTGGCAAGGGGATCCCACTCGGATCATGCCACACCTTCAGGGGGTGCAGCTACGGAGGCCAGCACGAGTGCCCATGGTGGCGGAGTGATGAGGATCCGAGGTCGCCGCAGAGGCCATGGCCGGGGGAGGTGGAGTGCTACTCCAGCATCTCCATCTTCTCCTGGGCTTGTTCCTGTGGGGACTAATGTTGAAAGGACTCCGTTGGAGTTTCTTGTCAGGCTGCAAGGTCTTATCCTGACCCGGCTTCAACTGCCCACCGCCTTCGCCAAGGTGATGAGCGAAGAGAAGCCCCCGATGTTGTGGCTTCAGGTGCACGACGAGAGCGACGAGGACAGGTCGGATGGTAGTGACGGCGAGTACGGGTCACACCCTCGGTAGGCTAAGCCTGGGTACGAGGACCTGGCCTTGGACTGGTCGTCGGTCGAACCATTACCGTCAGTCCGCGGTCCTCCTCCTCCTTGGCCCGGCCTCATGAGCCAGAAGAACCGACGCTGCCGCATACCGTGGGATCGCCTGGTCTACATTCCCATCGTCCCTTGGGTCCCGTCCTCGGCTATGCAATGCTGGTCCAGGATGGGCCAGCACTGGTCGCGCCTTGGGCCTTGTCGCGTTTTGTCTTCTTGAACTTCTGTACGGCGAGCATGTCCCTCGCCAAAAGACAGTGCAATAAGTTACAGTAGCAAAAATCATTTATGTAATATGCCTGAGTTTGTTTCAAACAAATGAATGAAATGTTGTTCCCCTTGTGTCCGATCCTTCTCCTTGCATGATAAGCCTTTTACGTCTTCCGGAAGCTTGCCGACGTGACTGCTCCTGTTTCTAGTGCTTTGAGGAACGGATCCTTAGTAGTTCGCTTGAGGGGCCTTACCGGCAAGGCTCCTTGCCGCACTGAGTGCAACCATTAGATTGTCGAGCTTGGCTCGAGGCGAAATAAGGTGCTATGTAGCCACTTAGACTGTTGAACCTGTTCGAAACCATGAGAAGGCGCTTTGTGGCCGTTCAGGTCGTTGAACTAGTCTGAAACAGAACTAAGGCACACTAATCCTAACAAGGTTCCATCTACGCGCGGGTTTCTCAAGGAAGGTGAAGGATCTTTCAGAAAGGGGACAACCTATCTACTCTGAAATCTCAATCTGAAATATTTATCACTTATCTGTCGTGCCGCGGTACTTCTCCCCGGGACGCTTGGGTCTTTTGCGGGGGTTTCAGATCCCCGGCAAGCAGGAGACTATACTCTTCCGGCAACTTTCCCTCCAGCAAGGTATTTGCCGACAGTTTCTCGACTGTCGTGTAGAAGGGGGTTGCCGGAGTATAACTCCTTTTCCTGTTTTGCCTGGTCATGCTGGAGGATCCCCGAGCGCACCTTTGGCGAAGATGTGACGCTTCCGGGGGGAAAGTGTTCGTCTAGAGGGCGTGCTAGGGTTCCAGGGCCCATAGGCGCATTCTCGACGGTTATACACCTCTCTATGGAGGTGCGTTGGCCGGAGTATGCGCCGGAGGCCTCTTCGGAGCCCCGAGACACGCCCTCGACAGCAACACATTGTCCCGGAGCGGTGTGTCAGCCTGGTGCTTGTGGGCTCGAGGTCTTCGCCCTCCCTAGCCCACGTTCGCGCAGCGAGACGCTCGTGGAGGCGTGAGGATGCCGTGGTGAAGTAGAGAAACCACCGTTGCGCCCTGCTTCAAGGGTCCGCAGTGGTGTGCTCCACCTCCCAAGATCTGATGCGGAACTTGCTTGAGTCCGCGAAGAAGCTTTCAATCATCGCCATCCCCTACCTGGTGTGCCAAAGATGACGGGGAAACCAACACCTATGGGAAACTCGAGGAGTCCCTTGATCGTTTGGCGGGGAGAGCGAGGTATGACATCGAGAGCGGAACTAACGATCAACACCGGCAAGGATCTTTTTACCCAGGTTCGGGCCGCTTGGCGCGTAAAACCTTACTCCTGCTTAGTTTGTATTATGGGTTTACTGTAGGTTGATTTTGCTACAGTAACTTAGATGATGATTAGGGAGTCTCTGATCCCCAAAAGGTCCAACCCCCCTACGAATGAGCTTTGGCGTCCTTTTATGGGCAAAGGGGTCAAGAACAGTGCGCTCAAAGGGGTGTACAGTGAACAGTGTTCACCGCTTTACTTCTTCGGTGGTGTTAGGGGAAGTAAATGCCTTGTATGGCCCCTGACCTGCTGCAAGGGGGTAGTGCCACATACCTAGGTGAATCGACACCTGGGGTCTGCGCCGACGCACGGGAGATGTGGTGGAGCGGTCGGATTACGGTAGAAACTTTCGGGGACACCTGGCGAGCGACAGGAGCTTGCTGGCCTGGAGCCTCCTTCGGGTGACTTGGTCACCTTCCCGGCAAGGAAGGCTTTCCGGAGGCTTGGATACTTTCCCGGCATGGAGGGCTTGCCTGGGGCCTCGAGTTTTCCCGGCGAGGGAAGCTTGGTGGGGTCTTGCTGATCTTCGAGTACTCTTACCGGCGGAGCGTGCCCGCTGGGGGCCTTGGGAGTCATCCTGGCAAGGATGGCCTGCCGGGGCCTTGTGTATCGAGCCCTTACATCCCACGCCCCTCTTGGAGAGGGGAAGGGCGTGGCCTTGGATTGCCTCTCTGCTGTCTTCCTGGTACACTGTTGCCGGGGGTGTCGTCGATGCCCGCGCACAAGTCTGGGGCACAAGGGACCCCGGTATCTAGAGCACCGACAGCCACAAATCTAGGCGGGGTTCAATCGCCACAAACCCGTCGCATAGGGTGATGAAGGTTGCGAGCTGGAGAAAGGCGTTGGGCGCAAGGTGATGTGGCTGCAAGATGAAATGCACCATGAATCGCGAGAAGAAGTCACTAGTTGGGTGCCCAAATCCACAGAAGAAATGCTCCTTGAAGACCACCACCTCGCCGGCGCGAGGGGTCGGAGATCCTTCGGCACCGGGGAGACGCACCGCTGGGGGCAACATACGGCAGTGGCGGATCACCTCAATGTGCCTGTCGGTGATGTTGCTGCCTTCCCAGGCGCCTCGGAACATTGCCTTCTCGGCGGTGGTTTGAGACATGGTGGAGCGGCGGCGAGAATCTCTACGAAACGCACGGAGATCCATCGACAGACGACGGCGAAGGTGCGAGCGGTGTCTCCTTCTCTCGCTGGCTCTGGGAGGGGAGGGGCACTGGAACGGAGTAGGACGGGGGCAAATGGCCTCTTCTGTGCCTCCGCCCCTCCATTTAAACCACCGATAATATCGTGGGGAGGGGATCCGGTGTGGACGATCCCCACCCCCTCTGAATCATGCATGAGCTTCAATGCGCCCAAAATATCAACCATCACGGCGCAATCCGCAAAGGATCCCCGCGCGCGGGCCGAGGGCGCGGCATGGCGGGCCCCATGATGTAGACCTAGTCCCGTCACGCGCGTGCCTTGTTAGGATGCGACACCCAAAGCCCGACACGTGGCGCACCATTGCTGCCTGTGATGAAGCCGAGGCGTCCGCCAGAAACCATCCGGCTCCCGGCCCGGACGCCTCCCACACAATGACTCTCAAGGCTCGCAGGCCGGATACTCAAGCCGGCGAGGCCCTTCGTCTCGAGACGGCGGACGTCCCCTGCTTCATGGACTACTGACGGGGGGATAACCCCGGGGTATGCTCATCAAACCTACTCCTCTATACTTTGGTATAGAAGGGAGCAATAGCTTCCTCAACTGCTCGCTCCTCCTGGCCGGCTACGAAGTACTTGCCAGCTAGGAGCATAGCCGCCTACTCTCTGGCCAGCTGGCCAAGCCGCCAGCCGGCTAAGGGGCACCTGTCGCATCAATCCCTAGGATGTGACGGGGGCCTTTGATTAAAGGTGAAGGTACGTCAGCACGGGTACGAGGGAGAAGCGCACGCATGGGTACAGTGTGAGCGGCCGTACCGCTGACCAACGCCAGCTCCGATCTGTCAACCATGCACAGTACCCGCACACCAGCGCCCACTCCATTACCCGGTCCGGCGTGGCTACAACGGAGATGGCCGTACCGCTAACCGGTGCCGGATCCCACAAGACGACGCCGGACGTACCACATGCGTCCTGCATGGGGAGCACGCACCAACCCCATAGGCTGGCCGACGGGTCCCATGGCCAGATGGGACCTTGCAGCCGACGGGCCCCTCAAGCGACAAGACTAAACCATAGTGGCCCCCCTGGCCGGCCTGAGAGGGTGCCAGCTGGGTCCCCCATAATGTACTTATATCCATTTTGTAGGCCGGTGGGTTCGTCTATAAACCCCCCAACCCCCCCCCCCCCCCGCCAGCTCCATGCAGAGGGTCGGACATTCTTGCACCCACACACACCATACAAGAGCGGTAGAACTCGAACCGGCTGGTCCTTCTTCCTCCTCCGTCAAACAGCTCAAGCAGCATACTGTAAACACTCTGGTTCATCAACCACTCCGGCAGGACTAGGGGTATTATCTCCCACGAACAGCCCCGAACCTGGGTACATCGCGCGTCTTGCTCGCTAGTTACCAATCTTGTTCCTGGAGCCCGTCGGTGTCCTTTTGGCTCCAACCACTCTCGATAAGCCTACCCATGGCATCTGTCGTGAGAAAACGACGACAAGGGGATTTGGTGGCCCATGAAGGGTACACCTCCGATGATGACGAAGATGATACAGGCCGTGAGGGGATGCCAATGGCTATCGTGGCCATTGCCACTTCCTCCCCCAAGGTGTCTCTCTTTGGCGCCACGAAAGAGAACCGTATCGCCAAGTGCCTCATGGCCAAGGGTATCAATAAAGTAACCCCCAACATCAAGACCACTCTCACTACCTCTCCTTCTTTGTTAGACTGTGTTGATAATAGTGAGGTAGTGGAGCTTGATGAGACTAAGTTTGACAGATTCCCGTGTAAGATCAAAGGTGAAACCAAGAAGCACTTTGTTTCTCTTTTGGAACAACTTGGTGAGGCCAATGATCTCATTGAGACTGATGAGGATATTATCTCCAAGTTGCAAGAACATAGTCGTGATTACGCCGATGAGATAGCGGAACTATCTATTGCTCTAGAAAAAGAGTGTGGTCTTCGTTTGGATATTGAAGAGTCACACAATGTTGATCATGCTAAATTACAAAAAAAATTATTGATCATGCTATTTTTCTTACTCATGTGCTTAAATATGAGAAAGTTGCACTTGGGGTTGGCCATGATAGACTCAAGGAAGAATTTGACACACTTTACAAGGCCCACAAGGTCTTGAAAGGTGTCATTTCTTTCTTAAGGAGTATCATTATCAACTCCAAGTAAAATTAACCAAGGAGATTTCCAGTTGTCCTCCTTTTGTTCTAATTGATAATGCTTGTGCTACTAAACCTTGTTGTGAGTATGTGCATCTTGTGAAGGAGAATGCCAAGTTGAAAGAACAACTTGAAAGGGCCTTGTGTCATACATCCAAGGCGAGAAGAATCTCAATGACCTTTTGAGTAATCAAAAGGAAGTGGTACGAAAGGAAGGACTTGGGTTTACACCCAAGTCTAAGCAGAAAAAGAAGAACAAGACCAGGCTTTCTCCCCCTCTCAAGGACATATTTGTCAAAGAGGGTGAAAGTACTCATAAGAAGATGAAGAACAAGGAAGGGGTGACAATGCCAAGAAGGGCAAAACCACCTCTACCAACAAAGACGACGAATTTAACCCCTCTTATGTTTTATGACGTGCTAGTGATGGGGATGTTTATGCCAAATTTGTTGGTTCTTATTATGAGTACATTGAATGGGCTATTTGGGTTCCTAAGACCCTTGTTTCTAACATCAAAGGACCCATTCAAGAATGGGTACCTAAATCCAATCATTGAACTCTTGTAAGAGTTTGCTTCCGGTGTAGTGTCATGGTTGCTCGACAGTGGAGCCACAAATCATATGACGGGGAGCAAGGACTTAGTGGTGGATGTGCATCCAATTCCATCTATGCCCACCCATGTCCAATTTGCTGATGCTTCAACATCTAAGGTAATGGGGTTTGGTAAGGTGGTCATCTCTCAAGATTTATCTATAGATAAGGTCATCCTTGTTGAGTCCATTTCATACAATTTGCTTTCCGTGCGTCAGCTTGCAATTATGGGCTTTCCACATTCTTTAATCTTGATACCGTGGCCCTTTTGTGGAGCAAGACTGTTAAAGTAGCCTTTGTTGGACATGTCGAGAACAGTTTGTATGTGGTGAACTTTTCGGAGCGACCTACGGCTAAAGTTGATGTGGGTTGGCTATGCCATCGCTGGCTAGCTCATGTAAATATGTGATCTTTGCAAAGTATCCTCAAAGGGGACCATGTTCGTGGACTAAAAAATGTGAGTTTTTCTAGAGACTGTGCTTGTAGTGCTTGTATTGAAGGAAAGCTTCATGAAACAGCTCATTGTCCCACAACTATCATCCACTCTAAAAGGCCTTTGGAGCTCCTTCACATGGATCTCTTTGGTCCTCCATCTTTTGATAGTCTTGGGGGGAGAAAGTATTCCTTGGTGATTGTGGATGACTACTCAAGATACACTTGGGTATACTTCTTCAATAAGAAGAGTGAGACTTAACAAACCGTCATCGACTTTGCTAATGAAGCTCAACGTCAACATTAAGCAAAGATATTGACGATTAGGAGTGACAAGGACACCGAATTCAATAACTACACCTTGAATGAGTTCCTTAGTTATGAGGGGATCAAGCACCAATATTCAGCACCCTATACCCTCAACAGAACGGTGTGGCAGAGAGGAAGAACCGGACGTTGACGGACGTGACAAGAACCATGATGGCGGAGTTCAAATCTCCGTAGAACTTTTGGGCCGAAGTCATTAGCACCGCATGTCATGCATCCAATCAGCTCTACCTCCGTAAAGGCTTGAACAAGACTCCATATGAGATTCTTATCGGGAACAAGCCCAATCTCAAGTACTTCCGCGTGTTCGGTTGTAAGTGTTTCATACTCAAGAAAAGTGTTCGTTTGTCTAAACTTGAAGCTAGAGCTCAGGAGGGCATATTTGTTGGTTATGCTACAAACTCTCATGCTTACCGTGTTCTCAACAAGTCCACCAGACTGATTGAGGAGACATGTAACGTAGATTTTGATAAAAATAATGGCTCCCATGTGGAGCAAAGTGGTCTTTGTGATTTAGGTGATGAAATTCCTCCTCAAGCCATAAGAAGAATGCGGATTGGTCAAATACTCCCCATTGAGGAGCCCCTTGTGGCCGAAGGAGAAGGACAATGCTCTACTCAAGTGGAGCCATCACCCTCGCTAGACCCACACGCTTCGAAAGAACAAAGTGAAGGCCCTCAACCTGATGTACAAGATCAAGGACAAGATCAACCTCATGAAGATGGTGTTGCACCAAATGATGTCCAAGATCATGCTGAAGACTCCGAGTTTTCTCACGATCAAGTGCAACCACAAGAGCAAGGGAAAACTAGTGAGCAAGCTCAAGACGGTGCTCAAGATGTTCAATAAGAAACTCCTAAATTATCAATTAGGGAAGTCTTGAAGCGCAACGCTGCCAGGATAGCTAAGAGGCTCCGAGTTCGACAACATATCTTCAAGAATGTGTTTGGAAGCTTCAATAAGGGGGTAACCACTTGTCAACAATTATCAAACTTTTGTTTGCGTCACGCATTTGTTTAGTGTGTTGAGCCCCAAAAGGTAGATGATGCGCTTGATGATGAGGATTGGCTTGAAGCCATGGATGATAAACTTAACAACTTCGAGCGCAATCAAGTTTAAGAATTAGTGCCAAGGCCAACGGAGGAACATAATGTCATTGGAACCAAATGGATCTTTAAGAACAAGCAGGATGCTAATGGTGTTTTCATTCGAAACAAGGCAATACTGGTGGCTCAAGGCTACTCCCAAGTCGAGGGTATCGATTAGGGTGAGACCTTTGCTCCTGTCGCTCGTCTTGAATCTATTCGCATGTTGTTTGCATTTAATTCTCAGCATGACTTTAAATTGCAACAAATGGATGTGAAGAGTGCTTTTCTAAATGGTCCTTTAAGTGAGTTGGTATATGTCAAACAACCCCCAGGATTCAAGGATCCCAGGCTCCCCACTCATGTATACAAACTCAAGAAGGCACTCTACAACCTTAAGCAAGCCACACGTCTGTGTTATGAGTACCTTACCGAGTTGTTGCAAGATCGTGGGTTTGAAATTGGGAAAATTTATTCCACCCTTTTTACCAAAAAAGTCAAAGGGGATTTGTTCATATGCCAACTATATGTTGATGCTATTATCTTTGGTTCTCCTAACGAATCTTTCAAAGAAGAGTTGTTGCACTAATGACCGAGAAGTTTGACATGTGTATGATGGGAGAGTTGAAGTTCTTTCTCGGGTTTGAAATCAAACAAGGAACATAAGGAACATTCATCAAACAAGCCAAGTACACTCAAGACATGCTCAGGAGGTTCGAGCTCGAGGACGTCAAGCCGGTCAAATTTCCCATGCCAACCAAATGCAACCTTGATAATGATCCCAATGGTAAGGAAGTGGATCAAAAGGTATATCGCTCCATGATTGGATCCTTGCTTTACCTTTGTGCGTCTAGACCAGATATCATGTTGAGTGTGGGAATTTGTGCATGGTTTCAATCCGAACCAAAGGAAAGCCACTATGCGACAGTCAAACGAATCTTTTGATATTTGGTCATACCCCAAACTTTGGCTTATGGTACCCAAAAGGAGCAAGCTTTAGTTTAGTAGGTTATTCTGACTCGGATTGGGTTGGAGACTGTGTCGGAAGGAAGTCAACTTCTGGAGGATGCCAATTCCTTGGTCGCCCTTTGGTAAGTTGGTCTTCGAAGAAACAAAACTGTGTGTCACTTTCTTCCACCGAGGCGGAGTGTGTAGGTGCCGCAAGTTGTCGTGCTCAATTATTATAGATGAGGCAAACTTTAAAGGATTACAGTGTCACTTGTGACAAAGTGCCTCTTCTTTGTGACAATGAGGGTGCCATCAAGATATATCTAAATCCGGTGCAACATAACAAGACCAAGCATATTGATATTCGTCATCATTTCATTCGAGATCATATGAAGCAAGGAGATATTGAGGTCCTCTTCATCAACACTCAAGAGCAACTTGCGAATATTTTCACTAAACCTCTAGACGAAGCAAGGTTTTGCGAGTTAAGGCATGAAGTAAATATCATTGATTCAAGTAATGTGGATTGAAACTAGTCACACCACACCTCTGTCATCATTATATTTTGCTCTAGGTGTAGGCATGGACATAGGGGGAGTGTTTTTCTCTCAATGAACCCCCCCCCCCATAATGCATAAATTGATCACATCTTTCACATTAGCCATTGTTGATGGCACTTGTGCTTCAAAGACGAGTTGTGGTTATGAACCCAAGGATAATTCTTCGCGATGTCATACCATTTGTCTCAAACATTGGTGGCTCCGGCCACCGCCCTCTCTTTGTTAGAACATTCGGTTCTGTATTCAAGTGTGTGTGTGTATACTTTTATCTTCACTTGGGTTTTCCTGTGCTTTTTTTCTTTCTCTAGCAAGGTTCAAACTGTTTTCATAGAAGGAGGGCCAATTTTTCATGTGTTTTTGTCAAAAGGGGCACGGTACTACCGCTCAAGGCACGGGAGTAAACTTTTACTACCACTGGATGAGCGATAGTAATATTTTACTACCGCTGGCCAAGCGGTACTACCGTGATGACTGCGGTACTACCGTGCCACCAGGGCCGCAGGGGGTTATTTTAGGGCAGGGGCAGTTCTTTCTCCCCCATACCCATTCATCTCGTGGCTCTCTCTTTTTCCTCTCTCCCTTCTCAAGAGCTGCTGCCGGAGGGCCTCGCCGGATCTCCTTCTCCGGGCACTCTCCTCCGATTCCGTTTGGTGGGATCCTCTCCCTCTTCTCCCTCGTGCCATGGACCTTGGTATTGACCCTCGTTCCCTTTGTTTTGCCTCGTTTTTGTTGAATCTAGGAATAGGGGCATGTATGTTCGTTCTTCGTATCATGGCACCATCTCTTCATGCTAGGAGGGTTGGGGAGTTCTTGTGTGGTAGAACTTTTCTATGTAGGGTGCAACATGTGGGTATGGGTCTCCGGTAGTACCGGATCTGCAAGTTCTTTGTCAGATCTGGCACTTTGTCGCCAGTGCGGTACTACCGCTCCTCCTCGAGCGGTACTACCGCCGTGGAGCGCTACTACCGTTGTCAAAGCGTTAGTAAAATTTTACTACCGCTCGAGCAGCGGTACTACCGCTATTCCCTGAGCACGCATGTTATGTCCCTCCAGTTCTCCTTTATCTGGGATTTTCTATTTTTCTTTGATATTTGCCTTGAATTCTTTTGTCGTTTTGTTGTGTTTGTGTTGCGTGTCATAGGTGGTGGCTCCAGGCGCTCTAACCCACCGCGGGATGCCAATTCCAAGCGACCTCGTTCTTCAGATATTCCCGAGGGATCACATGCTCCGAAGCGCGATTTCAAGAAGCCTGCTCACAAGAACAAGACTAACACTGTCGATTGGAATGCTATGCCACTTGCAGAGTTTCAGCTTCTCCCAAAAGGTCAACCCCTATGACAGCGCTAGGGTTCAGTTCCCCAGAGGAGAAATGTTCTGGTCTAAGCAACAACCTCTTATTTATGAAGATGTGATCAAGACGAAGAGAAATATGTATGTACCAGTTTAGTGGATTGATATGAACCATCTAAAGAAGGCCCTACATACTTTGGTGAAGCTCTGGCCATGGTGGAACAGCTTCAGATTGAGGATCTCATCACATTTCATCATGATTTTGATCGTGAGATAGTGGCACGGTTCTTTGATATTGTCCACTTTCACTCTGATGACTACCGCACTATGTCCTAGATGACGAATGGGGAGAGACTGTCTGCTACCTGGAAGGAGTTCATGGACCTTCTGCACGTCCACGATGAGGGGCTTGAGCACTTAGTTGGTTTGCGGCCACACGCTAAGCCATCTGCTACCGCTAAGGAGAAGTAGTTATCGTTCTTTATTGAGAAGATATCCCCATCTGGTGAGGTCTCCCACGTGCTCAGCCCATTCCTTGGTGTCATGCATCGTATTTTTCACAATACTCTATTTCTGCGCATTGGCAATGAGGACCAGGTGCATTCATACCTGGTGGATATGCTTATGACGTGTCAGAAAAGGCGGACTCGTTCTTGTGGACCACTTGATGTATCTCACGTCATGTGGAGCGAGCTTCATTCAGCAGTCTTCCACCGTAAGGTACCTATCTACGGCTCTTATCTGTATTACCTGATCAAGAAGAAGTGGGCGCAGGCCTTCCCAGCTATTGAGTTACATGCTCCTGGGTGGATTCTCCATGAGCCTATAAAGCTGCGATAGAAGAACAAATGGCCCAACACCACCACTACACCTGCTGCTGCCACTAGGGGTTCTGATGAGAATGAGGTTGTGGATGAGGATGAGGTCGTTCCAGAGTCACATGTGCCTTCCTCTGCCGAGCCATGTTGGGCCAAGAAGCTCACAGACCGGATGAAGACCTTGTTCTGCCTACAGGCGAAGGGGCAGTACATGACGCATGTTGCTCAGAAGGAGAACCACCAGCGCGACAAACTGATTATGAGGAAGCTCGACATGCACGTCTCCACCGGGTCTGAGCAAGACATCACTCCTGAGGCTACGTGGATGCAAAAGAACAATCTTCAGTCGGATGAGTCAGACAAGGAGTCTGAAGAGGATTCAGAAGATGAGTCTAATGAGGAGTATGTTGAGCAGTCCGATGGCTGAGTCATCTCCATTTCTAGCTACCACCTGTGTCGTAGGTGTCCTCTCTGCCTTTTTGGTGTCCCGATGCCAAAGGGGGAGAGAGTGTAGTATTTTCTAGTTTCCTCATTTTCTTTGTTGCTTTATTTTTTGAACTTTCATTGCTATGTTGGTTGTCTTTGCTTTGTGTGTGAGACTATGAGACATCGTACTTTATCATATGGTGTGAGAAATATGCAATCACACATCTCTCTTTATTGTCTCATTATTATTCTGTTTGTTAGTAGCTTGTGAGTTTAATTATTTTGTGCTCTTATCTTCATGCTCACATGCTATGCCTTGCTTCCATGCTTAGTGTTCATTCAGGTTGTTGCAAGGATTACGTTGTTTATAAAATCTAGGGGGAGTGCTTTTATTTGGTTGTGTGGTGGGCAGTCCATACCCTTTTTTCAAAAGAATGCACACATCGAGTGGGACACTGTCTCTAGTTTGTAGATTTTGGTTTTGCATATGCTTTTCTATATCCTTTAGCGCAAATCCTGTATTGTCATCAATCCACCAAAAAGGGGGAGATTGTTAGGGCATATTTCTCCCTAAGTGGTTTTACTGATTGATGACAATGCCTGTGCGGACTAATCGTGTGCATTGAGCATTTCATATAATTCATGACTAGGCACAAGACGATTCGATGCCCCTCGGAGACTTTCAAAGACGGTTGCTTTCTACGGTTCTCTTTGGTGGATTTGAGTCATAGGAAAGCCGTACTATTAAGAGGGGGTCCGCTTCAGAAAGGTTTGGGTGGAATCAACACGTACACATTTCTATTGCACCACCTTTCCCTTGCTCCAAATGGAGCCCCAACCTTGTTTTCCATGTATGTGCAAAAGGGCCAGCGGTAGTACCACCCTAGGGCCGGTAGTAGTTTTTACTACCACTCTGTGGGTAGTAATAGTTTTTTACTACCGCTCTGTCGGAGTTTTTGCGCATCCTTTTGCCTCTACAATGGTAGGCACGATAGTATTTTCTTACTACCGTGGTTGGTGAACTGCTGTGCGGTAGTACCGCTCCTAGCAGTGGTAGTACCGCTCCTAGCAGCAGTAGTACAACTTGGCTAGTGCAGTAAGTGGGGGGTAACGGTTGGATTGTTCCCCCCACTATATAAAGGTGTCTTCTTCCATGAGAAGCTTGCCTCTTACCTCCCCAAGCTCAGTTGTTGCTCCAATGCTCATTCTTGCCCAATCTCTCTCCCTAGCATATCAAACTTGTTGATTTTGTAAGTGCATCTAGTGCCCCTTAGTGATTTTGGTGGTTTGAAGACTTATAGGTTAAGTATCTAATGTGTTTATAAGTGTACACAGGATCTATAAGCCATTGAGGAGTTTGAGATATTTGAAGAATATCGACCCCTAAAAATATATGTCTTCAGTTGAAGAAATTGGTCTGAAGCTGAAGAAATGAATCGCGAAGAATTTGCGATGAAATTGATATTCCTCATGAAGATATTGATATTGAGAAGATCGGTGGTTCCTGAAGAAAATCGTTCTGAAGAAATTGAAGCATGAAGATTTACGTTTTCTGTTTTACTTTCTTTGCATTTGATGAATAGGAACATCGTACTGTTAAAGGGGGTCAAAGTAACACTATGGAATGGATTTCCTCATGATGCTCAACCCAAGCCAAATCCTACCAAAAGCCTCAAGTGAGGAATATGAGTGACATGAGGACTCTCACAGTTGAGGGTCCCGACCGTTTTGATAAGCCACGCCAAGTCACTTATCTTATCCACTCCAACTGTCATATTATTTAAGGTCATTAATGTCAAATCATGTCGGGATGCTCCCAGGCTTTAAATAGCCGCCCCCCACAACCACTAGCTGGTTGGCTGCTCCGTCATAGTCTAGAGCAATCCAGCAGTCAATTGTGGATCGCCGGGTGACCGAGTTTGTGAGGGTTTGGAAGTCTGCCCTGAAGACTTACCACGAGTGTTGGGCGAGGACTGTGTGTCCTTAGCTCAAGGAGAATACGGTAGGGACTGTGTGTCCCGGGACTGGGTGTCCTTTGGTTTAAATACCAAGCTGCTCCAAACCAGATGTACAACTGTCACAGCAGTTGGAACTGGGTCATCAACAACAGTCTTCACCAAGAATCGGGTTCTAATTCCTCAACTCTTTACATTCTCTGCATTATGTGTTGATGACTTTCACTGTGACTGTTTGAAGAATTTGCTGAAGACTTTCTGTGAATTTCCTCAACCCCAAATTCTTCACTTGAGTAAATCATCATCTGTATTCTGCGTGCCTGCTTGTTGTGCAATCTGTTTTCATAATCTTCACTCTGTAATACTACTATTGTGAACGATTGCACAACTGATCCTTAACTGTTTCCGCTGTAAGTTAGTCATCAGTGAGGAATTTCCTCAAAAGGAATTTCCTCAGCGATGAAATTCTAAAAATCTCCTATTCACCCCCCCTCTAGTCGATATAACGCACTTTCAATTGGTATCACATCAAGGTACTCCCTTGTTCTGTGTGATTTTGGTTTAACCACCTGGAGTTTTAGTTATGTCGACTGCAGGCATGTTTAAGGTGACTGCAGCATGTCCTACCTACGAGGGAAAGAATTTTCCCTTCTGGAAGAACAAAATGCAAATGCATCTACAAGCTATAGACAATGATCTCTGGTATATTGTGGAAAATGGTGTCCCCATCATTTCTGCTAGTGCCACTGCAGCTGATGTGAAGAAATTCAAGCAACTCGATTCTCAAGCGAAGAACATCATCTGTGGTCATCTGAGCCCTGGCCAGTTTGGAAGAGTAAGTGCCTTAGGCTCTGCAACACTGATCTGGGAGAGACTGTGCAAGGTAAATGAAGGAGTATCAACCCAACGCGACTCTCGTGTTGATATTCTTCGCAATCTCTTCAATCTCTTCAAGAGACATGACAATGAAAGCTTCCAAGACACCTTTGATCGCCTCACTGACATATCAAATGAACTGCAAGCACTGGGAGCTCGAGACATCACTGATCACGAAGTTGTGAAGAAACTGCTGAGATCGTTGGATCCTTCATTTGACACTTTAGTTCTGATGATCCAAGAAAGACCAGACTACAAGATGCTAGATCCTGCTGATATCCTTGAAAGGCTAAATACTCATGAATTCCAGCTAGAAGAAAAGAGAGATCTATATGGACAAAGCTATTCCAGACCACGTGCACTAAAGGCAAGAGCAATCTCCTCATCTGAAGAAGACACAGATGACAGCAGTTGTGACCCTGAAGAATTTGGTCAGGAACTTGCAATGCTTGTGAGGAAATTCCAGAGATTTACACGACGAGGCCAGTTCGGTAAATCATCAAGAAGAGACATGAGGAAATCAGAATCTGCATCTGAGGACTACAAGAAACGGACCCGTCACAAGTGCAAGAAATCAGGTCATTACATTGCTGATTGTCCTCACTCGGGAAAGGAATCAAAGAAGAAGAAATACAAGGATGACAGTTCTGATGACTCAAAGAAGAAGAAGAAATCTTCAAAATCCTCATCTTCAAAGTCCTCCTCACACAAGAAGACTAGCTTCAGAAAGGCTCGGGCACTTATTGGCAAGGAAATGGATTCCGAGGCAGAATCAGAAGAATGTGATGATGAAGAAGGCTCTGGAGAAGATTCAGAATCCGGACAGGCTAGTATTGCACTAGCAACCAATTTCGTCAGCAAGTCAATCTTCAATCTTGAAGAAAATGAGTGCACCATCCATACTGATGACTATGCTGATGACTTCGCTCCAACCTATTGCTTCATGGCAAAAGGTTCAAAGGTATCACATAATGCCTCCTCCTCTGATTCAAGTGACGGTGAACATGATGATTACAAAAAACCCAGTTACAGTAAACTTGCCATCATTGCCACTAAACAACAAACTGCTCTGGAAAAGCTTCAAAAACTGCTAGACAAAAGTGATGATCTGTTGAATGATGAAATGAATCTTAATCAAATCCTCGCTGATGACATGAAAAATCTTCAGTCTAGATTTGATATTCTTCAGGATCGTTATGATACACTCCTCACTGATCATGAGAAGCTTTCCTACGAATTTCTTCAAAGGAAGCTTGATCTTGAGAAGCTGAGGATGTCTTATGATGATCTTCGTACGGAAAATGATTCATTACTAGCTCAACAGATCAGCGCTAGTCAAGTTGAATTTATTCCTCCATGTCTTAAATGCATTGATCGTGAAACTGCTAATTCTTCACCAGAATCTTCAAATGCTACCACTGCTACAAATTCTTCAACTGCACCTGTTGTGTCTATTTCCTCACTTGAGGAAAGCACAAATGTCACTGATGAAAATGCAGGGCTGAAGGAATTGTACTTGACAGGCATGTACAAAAGCCTCAAAGGACATCAAATCCTTTGTGATGTGCTCAAAAAGCAGATCTTGAACAGGAACCCGAGGAAAGAAGGAATTGCCTTTGAGAGGAAATAGAATGCTGATGGATCTTATTGGAAACCTGAGAAGTATCCCAAAACCTCATGGGTTGCTGCTACTAGGCCTCCTTTTGATCCATCTAATCTAACTGGTTTCTCATGTGAATTATCCTATTCCTCTGATGAGTCATTTGATTCCAACTATAAACTGTTCGAAGATCAATCTGGTAAAGTATTTGCTCGATATGTTGGAACTAACTGCAGGAATGGCCCTCCTCTGAGGAAAATCTGGGTTCCCAAAAATTGTCTTGAAAATCTTCAAGTAAATGTCCTCATGACATCACCTCTGAAGAATCTGAACCCCAGATCAAATTCCTCAGGAGGACCAAAGTCTTCAAGAGGATCAAAATCCTCAACTGGTCAAAACTATGCTCATACCCGTGCTTATGCGTCTAACATGCGGGGAAACTACAAGGAATATGATTATAAGCGCTATTCTTCAAATCATTATGTTCATAAATCCTCAAACCAGTTCTCTGCATACTCATATGAGTACTTTAACCCCCCTACTGTTAAGAGAAGTGCATTAGCGTCAATGCCACCTTTTTCATATGGTGCTCGCAGGATGATGAACGCTTTGCCACCCCTTCGAATGTGGGTGGTGAAGAAATCAAACTAATCACTTCTGCAGGTCAGGTCTCCAGATGAAAATCATCATCTGAAGAATTTGCTGGAGACCTGAGGAAATGCTTGATAGGACGCAAGCTAATGATTGATGAAATAGAAATATTTCACACGTCCTTACATTTCTGTTATGATGAAATTAGTATCATATTCTTCAAACCTGAAGCATATGAGATGGTAAGCTGTACTAATTCATCTGCAGGATGACAAACCCAAAAATACTGAGTGGGTTCTCGATAGTGGCTGCACACATCACATGACTGGTGATAAAAGCCTACTGATGAATATGCCACTAACTCCATCACCTCTGAAGCAAATTACATATGCTGATAAAGGTAAAAGCAAGGTATTGGGACTTGGCAAAGTAGCTATTTCCAAGGATAGGCATATGGACAAAGTGATGCTTGTTGAATCCCTTGGTTTTAACCTCATGTTAGTCTCGATGCTTTGTGATCTTGATATGATTGTTATCTTTGGTAGATATAGATGTGTAGTCATCATGGAATCTGACAGATCCAAAGTCTTCGAAGGTGTAAGAAGAGGGGATTTGTACATTGTTGACTTCTCTACAGGTCCTCAACCAGCCACTTGCTTACTAGCAAAAACCTCAGAAGGATGGCTGTGGCACAGAAGACTAGGTCATGCAGGCATGAGGAATTTGCACACACTTGCAAAGAAGAAGCATGTCATTGGCATCGAATCAGTCAAATTCCTCAAGGATCATCTCTGCGGTGCTTGTGAATCTGGGAAAATGACCAGATCCAAGCATCCCTCCAAAACCATCATGACCACTACACGTCCATTCGAATTGCTTCATATGGATTTATTTGGACCTACTCACTATGCAACACTAACCAATGCAGCATCTCTATATGGCTTTGTCATAGTTGATGATTATTCCAGATACACTTGGGTGCATATCATAGTGTATAAAACTGAAGTGCAGGAAATCTTCAAACGATTTTCTTCAAGGGCCTCGACGAACTTCGGCATCAAGATCAAACATATTAGGAGTGATAATGGAACCGAGTTCAAAAACACTGGTCTTGATGATTATCTTGATGAACTTGGTATTACTCACGAATTGTCTGCTCCTTATACTCCTCAGCAGAATGGTGTCGTCGAAAGAAAGAACACGACTCTGGTTGAAATGGCAAGAACTATGCTTGAAGAATATCAGACTCCTCGTCGCTTCTGGCCTGAAGCAATCAACACTGCATGTCATATCATCAACAGGGTATATCTTCACAAATTCCTCAAGAAAACCTCATATGAACTTCTCACTGACAAGAAACCCAATGTAAGTTATTTCAAAGTCTTCGGTGCAAAATGCTGGATTAGAGATGCTCATCATAACTCTAAATTTGCACCTAAGGCACATGAAGGTTTTATGCTCGGTTATGGAAAGGACTCGCACACCTATAGAGTCTTCAACAACTATCACAACAAAGTTGTTGAGACTGTAGATGTGCGGTTCGATGAAACTAATGGCTCGCAAAGAGAGCAATTGCCTTCTGATCCAGATAAGCTGTCTCCTGAGGAAGCAATAAAGCTTAAGCCTACTGAAGACATTGTTCCCACTGAGGAAATTGGTGAAGAAACAATCCCCATCGCTGATGAAAGTCAAGAAGATGCTCCTGAGGAAATTGCAACAGCACCACTTCCTCAGCCCAGACAAAATCCTCAACCAGCTCATCCGAGGATTGCAAATGAAGTAGAACTTGACAAAATCATCAACGACATCAACGCGCCAGGTCCTCTCACTCGCTCAAAAGCTTCACACTTAGTTAACTTTTGTGGGCATTTTTCTTTTGTATCTATCACAGAACCCTCAAAAGTAGCTGAGGCTTTTCTGGAACCGGAGTGGATCCAAGCCATGCAAGACGAACTTCTTCAATTCAAGATGAATGACGTATGGGAGCTCGTCAAACGACCAGATACTCGCAAGCATAACATCATCGGCACCAAGTGGATTTTCCGAAACAAGCAAGATGAGGACGGTCAAGTGGTGAGGAACAAGGCACGACTTGTAGCCCAAGGCTACACCCAGGTTGAAGGAATAGATTTCGATGAAACTTTCGCACCTGTTGCTAGACTTGAAGCTATTCGAATCCAACTTGCTTATGCTAATCATCACAACATCATCTTATATCAAATGGATGTGAAAAGTGCATTCCTCAATGGTAAGATTGAGGAAGAAGTATATGTTGCTCAGCCCCCAGGTTTTGAGGATCCAAAGAATCCAGACAAAGTCTTCAGACTCAAAAAGGCTCTGTATGGCCTCAAGCAAGCCCCTCGGGCATGGTATGATACATTGAAGGAATTCCTCATGAAGAAAGGCTTCAAACCTGGTTCACTCGATCCAACTCTTTTCACAAAATCTTATGATAAGGAACTGTTTGTATGTCAAATATATGTTGATGGTATCATATTTGGCTGTACTGACAAAAGATACAGTGATGAATTTGCCTATATGATGAGTGAAGAATATCAGATGTCTATGATGGGGGAGCTGAAATTCTTCTTAGGTCTTCAAATTCGTCAACAAAGCAATGGAATCTTCATATCACAGGAGAAATACCTCAAGGATGTTCTGAGGAAATTCGACATGCATGAATGCAAAGGTGCCAAGACTCCAATGCCTACCAACGGTCACCTCGGCACTGATGAAAATGGTAAAGATTTCGATCAGCAGGTATACCGTTCTATGATTGGATCTTTATTGTATCTATGTGCATCTAGGCCAGACATAATGCTTAGTGTTTGCATGTGTGCACGTTTTCAAGCAAAACCGAAGGAATCACACCATAAGGCTGTGAAACATATTCTTCGATACTTAGCTCACACACCAACACTAGGATTATGGTATCCCAAGGGCTCTAATCTTCATCTGGTAGGGTATTCTGATTCAGACTATGCTGGTGACCGTGTGGATCGCAAGTCAACTTCTGGCACATGCCATTTCCTCGGAAGATCACTGGTTTGCTGGTCCTCAAAGAAGCAGAACTGCGTATCACTCTCCACTGCCGAAGCTGAGTACATTGCTGCTGGTTCTTGCTGTGCTCAATTACTATGGATGAAGCAAACCCTCAAGGACTACGGCATCAACATGAAGAATGTGCCTCTCTACTGTGACAATGAGAGTTCTATCAAGATTGCCTATAACCCAATACAGCACTCGAAGACCAAGCACATCCAGATTCGTCATCATTTTCTTCGGGACCATGTCCTCAAGGGCAATATCCTCATGGACCATGTGAAGAATGATGATCAACTGGCTGATATCTTCACTAAGCCCTTGGATGAGAAAAGGTTTTGCAACTTGCGGTGTGAGCTAAATATCTTAGAATCTTCAAATGTTTTGTAAAAACATGCACACATCCTAACACTTATGCAAAGTTGATGACTTAGATGTGCAACACATGATGAAACGATTTTCTTCAACCAATGAAGAAAGTCACTCTGAATGTGAAGAAATTAACGAAGAAATTGATTCTCAGGGCCCTACGACAATTGTACGCGGCGTCTGTAATCAACATTCTTATATGGTGGGCAACGCCACCGCCCAATGTGAAATTCCTCAAGTTGATTTTCTTCAAATGATCAATTCCTCACAATGCATTTTCTTCAAAACAGTTGTTCTTCATTGTGATGATCTATTGCAAAATCTTCAAAAACACTTGATGACTTTCATTTGCCTAGGTAGACTGTGATTTCTAGTCCTCAACAGCATTCACTTATTGCTATTTCTTCAAGTTGATGTTTCTGCTAAGTGAATGTGATCGGACCCTATTATCCCTCTATGCTATACTTATCCAGTCTATTCAATTCATCATATGCGTTCTACTTGAAACTTTGTTCAAAATCCTCACTATATCCTTGTCAGCTGATGATTTTGTAACGAAAATCCTCAAATCTTCGAAAAATTATTTTGTTCAAAGGAACAGTAACTGAACCCCCACTTCCCACGATTGGATAGCCACGATCTCCACTATCTCCACCGCATCGTACGGGAGCTACACGTGTCCTGCGGAGACGTAGAGGCAAGGGCTATTCGGTTCGAAACTTTCGCGCCAAACAGTAACTTTCGGGCTATAAATATGTCCTTAACCCCCTCGGTATCATCTTCTTCGCCTCATCGCTCTCCTGCCACAGCACACCGAACCCTGGCGCCACCGCTGGTAGTCTTGTCGCCGGCAAGGAAGAGCTTCACTGCCTCAACCTTCTCGCCGCCAGGATCACGCCGGAGTCGGAACATCTACGTCCGCCGCCGCCGTAGACGTCCTCTGCTGCCAAGTTAGGGTGCATTGGACACTTGACCGAAGAACCTCTCCAACACCACCTTTTTGTGTTCTTCGTTCGCACCTTCCAGGGTAATTATATCCCATTTTTACAACAGATTAGATCTAAAATTTTACCTCTCCCTTGTGAAATCTGTTTTTCCTCAAGATACGATGCGCACATGATTCCTCAAACACTATCCATCACCACAATCATTGATGAACTAGCTAAGCATCTAAGATTTTCACGAGATTCCTCAATTGTGCGAATTTTCGGATCTGTACAACTCTGGAACCCAAGAACAGAATGCTTAAGCAAATTCCTCAACCACTGGTTATATTCCTCAAACTGTCAAACTTTTCCATTTTCTTCAAATCTGAGAACGCATATGACCTCTCCAAATTCCTCGCAACTATACTCTGTTCACAGGTACACACATGACAGCTGATGAATCTCTCGGTTCTCATCACATTAACTCATTTGCAGCGTTTCTGGAAGAAACTCTTCAAGGCTCATCAGAATCCTGAAGAGTTCAAAATCCTCAGAACGTTCCTCGTCTGAAGAAAATGGAGGAAGAAAGGAAACCGAGGGGAGGAAAGAAACTGGAGCAGAACACAGCTGTTGATATTCCTGATGACATATACCTGGACTACTGCACGCCTGATGATGAACCTGAGACTATGCCTAAAAGAAAGATTAGGCTGCAGAAAATTGAACGCAGATGGGCAAAGGAGTGGAAGGAATATAGGTTTGTGACTCCAAAATATGCGAAGAAATTCGCTTTGAAGCCTCCTGGCAGAAGGGCCCCGCTTGAGGATCATCAAGTAGCTCATCCCTCAAGTCTTATGACACTTGATGACTACCCAGAGGAAAAAGAAAGGCATCTGGCCAAGCTCAAGAAGCAAGCAGAAAAAGCAGTGAAGAAATTTCATGAATCCTCAGCTGCTGCCTCCGGTGCTGCTCATTCCTCAGCAGCAGAAATCTCAGGCTCCGAGATTCCTCAACCAAAGTCTGTGCCAACAAAGCCAAAAGCTTCAAAACCTCAAGAAAAGTTTGCACAGACTTCTGTCACCAAACCCTCAGCTCCAAAACCCTCGTTCCAAAACCTACAACACCAAAACCATCAGCGCCAAAACCTTCAGCACCAATCGCATCTACACCAAAGTCCTCAGCTCCACCTCCAAAGCCAGTACAGAAGAAAGTCGTGAACACTACGACTGCCAGCTCCAGCTCCTCACTCCCAGCTTCAACTAGCTCGGAGACAAAGTCTTCAACACCTGTTTTGAAGACTTTGACAACAACTGAACCTGCACCTCTGCCCAGCCCTAGCAACATCATCACAGTCCCGTCTGCATCAGAGGGCAGTGAAGAATATGATGATGAAACTCTGGAAGCCATCATCAGGAACAAGCAAGAAAGGGTAGCACAAGCATCACGCAGTGCTATTCCTCTGGCGATGGACCCCAAGGTCCTCCTCGATTTAATCAATGTGTGGTATGAAGACCCAAACACACCCATTGATGATTTGAAACTTCCTCCTGGTGTCAGCCACATGGTGGCTACTTTCATAAACGAAGCCAAGTGGAAGGAACAGAAGGCCAAGCAGCCAAAGATTGCATAGGCCAGAAAGGAGAAATTCCTCAGGCAAAATGTTCTCAAGCTGACGCCTGAAGCATTGGTGTCCACCCAGGCAGAGCTGCAAGTCTTGACTGACAAGTGTGAGAAACTGTCAGATTGCACAAGCATCAAAAGCAATTTCATCAAGCTAGCCACTAGTGCTGTTGATGACTACAACAGACGTCACCCCCCACCAGCACCAACTCCTCAGCCCCTGGTTGAACAGCCAAAAGATGCATCTCCTGTTGAGGAGGAAATTCCTCAAGCTGAGGAACAACACCAAGAGCGCCGTGCTGATGAGCCGGCCATTGAAGAAATCATCACTGAGACCGCTCCTGATGAAACTGCAAACCCTGATGAAACTGCTACTGATCCAGCTGCTTCACCAAAGCAGGCTGATGACTATGTTCCAGCTGGTTCCTCACTGCTAGCTGAAGAATCTATTAAGAAAACACCTTCACCAAAAACTTCAAAGGTGAAGAAGTTAATTCCTTCTGCATCAGACGCGAAAAAGAAAAGGGCTGCTGAGAAGGAAGAGAAGAAGAGAAAAGCTTCCTCAGCAGAAGAAAAGATTGAGGCAAAACGCCTCAAGGAAACTGAAGAATCTGCCCCACTGGACCCGGTGCCTCTTAATGTTGCACCCTCATTTAAAATGGTCGTCGTTGCTGACCACACTACGAGGGCAGATGAGGAAATGAAGGATGCTGCAACTGAGGAGCATACTAATGAGGAAATACAAATTGATGACAGTCCTCAGCCTCATATTCCTCAGAAAGAGACTACTGAAGCCTCAGCTGAAGCAGCTGATGAATCTGCTTCTGCCACAAAGTCAGCTGATGAAAATCAAGCTGAAGAAAATGTCCAGTCTGAGCAGGCTCCTACCACTGAACAGGTTGACCAAACTCCTCAAGCTGAGAAGAAAGAAGAAATTCCTCAGCCTGATGCTCAGCCAGAGCAAGAAATTCCTCACCCTGAGGAAACTGCTGAAGAAAATCTTCCCACCCCTGACAATGAATTCATTGTCCTCAACCCAGAATCTGCCATGGTTGTTTCCCCTCCCATTCCTCAGCACAATCTCAATCCAGTTCAGCGCCTGCCATTCTCGAAGAGGCCAAAGTTTCAGAAAGAGAATTTCCTTGAGGAATGCATGTATTTCATCGGAGAGAATCCTTATGACAAGCCTCAAATGAGGCATCTGAAGTTTTGGACAAGGACGCAGATGAACTACTATGTTTCTGTGCTCTGTGGCCGCAACAAGATATTCCAGCACAGGCACATTCCTCATGCTGAACTTGAAGAGATTCCCTGCATGGAACCAGTTCTCAGTGTACTACATGATGCAGGTTTGCTCCCTATGTGCTCCGACATATTAGATTGGAATAGTGAGCTAATTCTTCAGTTCTATTCAACTCTGCACATCTCGGGCAATGCTGATGACATCAACACTTGGGTGTTCGACTGGATGACCCAAAATACTCACTACAAGGCTCCAGCGTCTGAACTCCTCAGAGAACTGCCCGTACCAATTCCTTCAGAAGGGGCAGTGAAGCTTTATGGTGAGCGTGAGCTGCCAAATGGAATGATGGAAGTCCTCATGAAGCCTTTGGCTGCAGGAAAACCCTCAAGAACCACATTCCTCGTCCATGAGCTCAAGTACACACCCCGGTCTGTCTACCGCATTCTGTGCAGTGTGCTAGCGCCAATCAAAGGCCATGATGATGACGAAGATGTCTTCGGCCTCATGAAGAATATCCTCTTCAACATCATTCACGGTATCCCCATGAATATCCATGATTTCTTCTTGAGGACTTTGGCTGACAATGCAATGTGCCCATATGATCACAAAATTTATGCACCATGGATCATGAGATTCCTCAGGACAAGGACAAGCATCAACTTTCACGCAGATTTCCAGAACCATGTTGGTCATATGCCTCCTATCCGGGTCAACAAGAAGACTTTCGAGCCTATTGAAGGAAAAGGAAAGTCTGTAATTGATGAAGGAAGCAGGCCTCTTGATGGTCAATTTAAAGAGCCAGATGCATATTCCTCATGGGACAATACTGAGACTCGTCCACCAAGCCTAGTTCCTCCTCGCGTGCTAACCACCAGAGAGCATCTTCTCAGTATTCATCAGAAGGTGGATCACAACCACAAATGGGTCAAACGCCAGTTTGGTGCCATTGTGAAAACCCTCACTGAGACACAGAACAGTGTGAAGCTTAATCATCACTATCTGCATGAGGTTTTTGATCGCACCTGGGCTACCCTTGCACATCTGAAGACCCAGACTGAGCTTGAAGAATTGAACTTTAAGCAGGACTTTGACTGGTCGTGGCCTCCCAAGAAGAATTTCAGGCCCATTCCAGTGCCAGATCTTGAAGACAGCTCCTTCTCGTCCTTCCGCACCGCCGAATCTGATGAGGAACAACTTGACACCGCAACAGGCCCAAAGAAGAAGACTACACCCAAGAAGCGCCAAGGATCTTCATCAATCGCCAAGAAATGAAGTCTTCACGGGCGTTAGTCCTCAGTTTGTCCCTTTTTGTCACTTGATGACAAAGGGGGAGAAACTTGAGAGTTAATCTTCAAACGGGAGTTATTTTTGGGGCTTATGAACTATATTTAAGTTACAAACTCTTGACTCTTCCGAAGTTTTTATGTAATGAGTTGTAACTTAAGCCCGATGGTACTCTGACGCTTTTTGTACGTTTTTCTTCGCATGCTGGAATTCGTCAGATACCATTTGCCATCATGCATCTTCATTTTCTTCATATGATATGTTATATGTATGCATGATTTACAAGATTCAGGGGGAGATGTCCATGATATAAATCATCAATGTGCATAAGCTAGAAAAGCAAAATCCTTAAGGTATGCACATCTTCAGGGGGAGTCTCTGTGAATCTTGTCTTCAAATTCCTCAATTAAGTATTTACACTTCACATTTTTATTCCCTGTTGAAGACTTAACCTAATTGTCATCAACCACCAAAAAGGGGGAGATTGTAAGTGCATCTAGTGCCCCTTAGTGATTTTGGTGGTTTGACTTATAGGTTAAGTATCTAATGTGTTTATAAGTGTACACAGGATCTATAAGCCATTGAGGAGTTTGAGATATTTGAAGAATATCGACCCCTAAAAATATATGTCTTCGGTTGAAGAAATTGGTCTGAAGCTGAAGAAATGAATCGCGAAGAATTTGCGATGAAATTGATATTCCTCATGAAGATATTGATATTGAGAGGATCGGTGGTTCCTGAAGAAAATCGTTCTGAAGAAATTGAAGCATGAAGATTTACGTTTTCTGTTTCACTTTCTTCGCATTTGATGAATAGGAACACCGTACTGTTAAAGGGGGTCAAAGTAACACTATGGAATGGATTTCCTCATGATGCTCAACGCAAGCCAAATCCTACCAAAAGCCTCAAGTGAGGAATATGAGTGACATGAGGACTCTCACAGTTGAGGGTCCCGACCGTTTCGATAAGCCACGCCAAGTCACTGATCTTATCCACTCAACCAGTCATATTATTTAAGGGCATTAATGTCAAATCATGTCGGGATGCTCCCAGGCTATAAATAGCCGCCCCCACAACCACTAGATGGTTGGCTGCTCCGTTAGAAACTGACACTTGTCATAAGAGCAACCCAATTCCTCAGAGCCTTCGAGAGAAAATCATCAGTGAGGAAATACACCACCCACCGAAACCACAAACCAAACCTAGTGATTGAGCATCACTGAAGAAGTTGTTCCTGTGTGGGACTGAAGCCTTTTACCTTTGAGGACTGTGCATCCTCCAGACGGTTAGGCGTCATAGTCTAGAGCAATCCAGCAGTCAATTGTGGATCGCCGGGTGACCGAGTTTGTGAGGGTTTGGAAGTCTGCCCTGAAGACTTACCACGAGTGTTGGGCGAGGACTGTGTGTCCTTAGCTCAAGGAGAATACGGTAGGGACTGTGTGTCCCGGGACTGGGTGTCCTTTGGTTTAAATACCAAGCTGCTCCAAACCAGATGTACAACTGTCACAGCAGTTGGAACTGGGTCATCAACAACAATCTTCACCAAGAATCGGGTTCTAATTCCTCAACTCTTTACATTCTCTGCATTATGTGTTGATGACTTTCACTGTGACTGTTTGAAGAATTTGCTGAAGACTTTCTCTGAATTTCCTCAACCCCAAATTCTTCACTTGAGTAAATCATCATCTGTATTCTGCGTGCCTGCTTGCTATGCAATCTATTTTCATAATCTTCACTCTGTAATACTGCTGTTGTGAACGATTGCACAACTGATCCTTAACTGTTTCCGCTGTAAGTTAGTCATCAGTGAGGAATTTCCTCAAAAGGAATTTCCTCAGTGATGAAATTCTAAAAATCTCCTATTCACCCCCCCTCTAGTCGATATAACGCACTTTCAGATTTCCTAGGGATTGCTTGATAAGGCCTTGATCTACACTTCCACCAAGAGATATTTGATTCCCCCCCCCCCCCACTAATCCCTTGCGGATCTTGTTACTCTTGGGTGTTTGAGGATCCTAGACGGTTGAGGTCACCTCTGAGCCAGATTCCATTGTGGTGAAGCTTCGTGGTCTTGTTGGGAGCCTCCAAGATTTGTGTGGAGATAGCCCCAACCTTGTTTGTAAAGGTCCAGTCGCCGCCTTCAAGGGCACTAATAGTGGAATCACGGCGTCTCGCATTATGTGAGGGAGTGAGGAGAATACGGTGGCCCTAGTGGATTCTTGAGGATCATTGTGCCTCCACACTGCTCCAACAGAGACGTACTTCCTATCAATGGGAAGGAACTTCAATAACACATCGTTGTCTCCACTGGTTCCACTTGCGGTTATCTCTTACCTTTACTTTTTACTTAGTATTGTTGTGGTGTATTCCTTGCTTGCACTTGTTATCCTTGCTGTTAGCATCATATAGGTTGCCCACCTATTTGTTCATATAGAGAACCTTTTGTTGCTAACCCTAATTTGGTAAGACAAGCTAAAAATAGGTAGTTGCCTATTCACCCCCCTCTAGTCAACCATATCGATCCTTTCACAAGGACTTTGAGAGCTAGAATTCCAACCATTGCTGTGCTCAGCCCGGCTGTCCCAAAATATCCTATTCACATAATGGTCGTATCATTAGGGGCATTTATGTCATATCATGTCGGTCGCACCCTGGATTTAAATAGTTGCCTCTTACAACCACTAGATGGTTGGATGCTCCGAGAGAGAAATTGACAAGTGTAATTTGAGAGCAACCCATCCTTCGAGGACTTTGAAAGAAAATAATTAGGGAGGAAAAACCAAAACCCCAACACCTAAAACCCATAGTGATGAGCATCACTAAAGATATTGTTCATGTGTGAAACCGACATCAAAGTTGTCAGAATCGCGATTCCGAATCGGATCGGAGCTTTGTTGCTAGTATCGTGAATCATAGAATCATAAGTATCGTGATTGTAGAAACTTAGATTCTATGAGAAAAATCATAGAATCGGAGGGGATAGTTTGGATCATAAGATTCTAAGACTTGAGTCGCGATTTTGACAACTTTGACCGACACTTGTTGTTACCTTTGAAGAGTGTGCATCTTCTAGACAGTTAGGAGTCAATGGTCTAGAGAATCCAAGAGAAAATTGTGGATTGCTAGGTGATCGAGTTTGTGAGGGTTTGGAAGTCTACCTGAAGTCTTACCACGAGTGTTGGGCGAGGTCTAGGTGACTTTAGCTCAAGGATAATACGGTAAGGATTGTGTGTCCTTCGGTTTCAATACCAAGCCGCTCCAAATGAGACGTACGACTATCACAACAGTTGGAACTGGGTCATCAATTCATTGTCTTCACCGAGCCCCTAGTTCTATTTCCTCAACCCTTTCATTTCGTCGAGTACTAGTTTATGAAATTCATCATTAATGTTTGAAGATTTTGACTGAAGACTTTCTCAATTTTCTTAACCCAAATTCTTCAGTCACCTTGTTCTTCACCTGCACATCATGTTTTCCACACTACGTGTGCTTTGTGTATGTTTCGTTTCATCAATATGACTAACCTACTGCTCTACGATGCATGAGCTTGCGTTGATTCCTCAACTAGTAATTCCTTAGTGAAGAATTTGTAAAAATAGCCTATTCAGCATCTCTAGTCGATATAACGCACTTTCAATTGGTATCGGAGCAAGGTACTCCCTTGTTCTGTGTGATTTTGGTTTAAGCACCTGGAGTTTTAGTTATGTCGACTACATGTATTATCAAGGTCTCCGCGGGTTGTCCTACCTTCGATGGGTAGGACTACACCTACTAGAAGAACAAGATGTGCATGCATCTTGAAGCAATTGACAATGGTCTCTAGTATGTTGTAGAAAATGGTGTTCCCTCTGTCACTCCCACTATCAATGGTACTGATGTGAAGAGATTCAAGCAACTCGACTCTCAAGCAAAGAATATCATATGCGGCCATGTGAGAAAAGGTCGGTATGGCAAAGTGAATGCTTTGGAAACCGCAAAGCTCATCTGGGACAGGCTCTCCAAAGTCAACGAAGGAGTCTCAACTCAACGTGACTCCCGAATTAATGTTATTTGCAATCCCTTCAACCGCTTCAAAAGACTTGACAACGAAAATGTTTAGCAAACCTTCGATCGCCTCAGTGATATCTCCAATGATCTCGAGGCTCTTGGTGCCACTACATTACTGACCATGAGGTGGTGAAGAAACTGCCGAGATCTCTTGATTCCTCACTCGATACACTCGCTTTTATGATTCAAGAGCGTGGAGACTACAAGTCACTTGATCCTACTGATATTCTTGAGAGGCTCAATACTCATGAATTCTAGTAAGAAGATAAGAGAGGTCTCTATGGGCCAATCTATGGAAAGTCTCGTGCATTGAAGGCAAAGGCAATTTCCTCATCAGAAGAATAAGAATCTGAGAACAGTCTTGGTGATCCTGAAGAAGTTGGTGAGGAGCTAGCAATGCTCATGAGGAAATTCTAGTAGTTCTCCAAACGAGGTCATTTTGGAAATTCTTCAAAAAGGGATGTGAAGAAAATAGAATCTTTATCACAGGACTACAAGAAAAGAAATGACCACAAATGCAAGAAGTCTGGCCACTACATTGCTGATTTCCATCACTGGGAAAAGGACTCAAAGAATACGAAATACAAGGATGATAGTTTTGACGACAAGAATAAGAAGAAGTCTTCAAAATACTCATCTCACAAGAAGAGAAATTGCATAAAGGCTCGGACACTTATTGGCAAGGAAAGGGATTCTGAAGAAGAATCTGAAGAATGTGAGGAAGAGGAGGAATCAAAGGAGGAGTCAGACTCTGGTGTGGCAAGCCTAGCTCATGCTACCACATTCGTCAGCAAGTCCATCTTCAACATTGAACAAATGACATCATGAACGACACTGATGGCTGTGATGACAACTTTGCTCGCTCCTATTGCATCATGGCAAAAGGTGCCAAGGTACTCAAACAAAATTGCTCTTTTGACTCAAGTAAGGATGAACCTCAAGATTATCAGAAACCTAGTTACTCCGATGTTTCTAATATTTCCACTTAGCAATAGAGTGCTAATTAAAAGGTTCAAAACTGTTAGACAAAAACAATGACATGTTGAACAAGGAAATGGATCAGACTCAAACTTTGAATGATGATTTTCAATGTGTTGACTCTAAGTATGATAACCTTCCGAGACGCCATGAAACTCTCTTAGCCGATCATGAGAACCCTTCCTATGAATTTATTCAAAGAAAGCAAGATCTTGAGAAACTAAGGGTGTCTCATGATGATCTTCAAAGGGAAAACGATACCTCGCTTGCTCAGTAGATCAATTCCGCTCAGGAAGAACTTGTTCCACCTTGTTTGAAATGCGTCAAATGTGAAACTGCTAATTCTTCACCTGAAAGTTCAAATGCTCCTCAACTGAGGAAACCACAAGTATTACTAATGATAATGCATGGTTGAAGGAATTGTATGTGACACTCATGTACAAAATTCTCAAAGGGCATCAAATCCTTTGTGATGTGCTAAAAAAGCAGATTCTGAACAGGAACCCAAGGAAAGAGGATATTGCATTTAAAAGGAAGTTGAATGCTGATGGATCTTACTAGAATCCTGAGTATTATCCCAAAATCTCATGGGTTGCTGCAAAAGGACCCCTTGTAGATCCATCCACATTATCTGCCTTTACTTGTGAATCTTCACATTCCTCTAGTGAGTCATTTGGCTCCAACTACAAATTGTTCCAAAATCAGGATGGTGAAGTATTTGCTAGAGATGTTTGAACTAACTGCCAGAACGGTCCCCTCTAAGGAAAATTTGGGTTCCCAAGAGCTGTCTACAAAGTTTTCAAGTGAATTTCCTCATGACATCACCCATGAAGAAAAGGAACCCGAGATCAAATTCGCCAAATGGACCAAAGACTTCACATGGAGCAAATTCCTCATATGGTCAAAAATCTACTCATGCTTGTACTAGTGCTTCGGTTTTGCAGGGAATATATAAGGGTGATGAATATGTGCATTATTCTTGAAACCATTATGTTCATAACTCCTCAAAGAATTTCTTTTACATATTCATTTGAGCACTCTAAGCCCCCTACCGTGAAACAAGGCACTTTAGCTTCAATTCCTAAATTCTCATATGGTGCTCGTAGAATGATGAACTATTTTCCACCCCTCCAGATATTGGTGTTGAAGAAAATGAACTAATCTCTTGTGCATGAAAGGTCTCTAGAAAAACTCGAACATTCTGAAGAATTTGTTGGATACGTGAGGAAATGCTTGAAAGGACACAAGCTAATCATGATGAAATGAATCACTCATTTCTATCGTCCTCACATTACTGCATATATACTCCTTCATTGATATTCCTCAAAACTAATGAATTTGATAAGTCATATTCTTCACTCTGAAGTATATAAGTTCTTAAGTTGTACTAATTTGTTTGCAGGAAAAACCAGCCAAATCTACTAATTGGGTGCTTAACAGTGGATGCGCTAATCACATGACTGGTGACAAGAACCTTTTGAAGGACTCTGAACTCGCTCCATCTCATCTGAAGCATATCACATACGCAGACAAAGAAAAATGCAAGGTATTGGGTCTAGGTAAGGTTGCAATCTCGAAGGATCGACATATCAATAAAGTGATGCTTGTTGGATCCCTATGATTCAACCTCATGTTTGTCTCAATGCTATCTGATCTTGATATGGTTGTCATCTTTGGCAAATATTGTATTGTGTTTATGGAATTTGACAAATCCAAAGTCTTCGAAGGCTTTAGGAGAGGAGACATGTATATTGTTGATTTCTCTATAGGTCTTCACCCAACGACTTGTCTACTTGCAAAGCTTTAGAAGGTTGGATATGGCATCAATAACTTGGACATGCTGGTATGAGTAATCTGCACACACTCATAACGAAGAAGCACGTCATATGCATTGAGGATGTCAAATTCCTCAAGGATCACATCTGCAGAGCTTGTGAGTGTTGAAACATGACCAGATCCAGGCATCCCTCAAAGACTATCAAGACCACCACTCGTCCCTTTGAAGTGCTTCACATGGATCTCTTTGATCTTACTCATTATGACACACTACCCAATCCTGCATCTCTACATGGCTTTGTCATTGTTGACGACTACTCACGTTACACTTGGGTACATATTATATGTGTGGGGACCCCGACTTACGAGTCGAGATCGACGAATGAACGTGCTTAGTGATCCCAGAGATCAATGCTCACCGAACACAAATATACTGAATATTAATGGTCTTACATCCATACATATCGTTTGATACAACAAATGACCATTGTGGTCAAGTCTTACAGATATAGGGCCTTGAGGGCCAACACACCAAACTGGGCCAATAGCGGAAATATTGGTCGAAAGTGTGAACCTATGCCATCAGCCTTAACCTACAGGCATTCTGACTGGGAAGCGTCCTAGCTCGCAAGAACGTCACCGAGTTGCTCTTCACCAAATCATGTTCTCTCATACCTGGTCAATGAAATAACCAGTGGCAAGCCAAGTAGTACTTTGAATGTACTCGCAAACAGCCCATGATATGAACATTGGAAGTGAAGGATAACAATAATATGCATCTTTGGTGGATATCATCTTGGTGGTGAACAAACATGATCATGGTATGCAACATAAGTTAAATGTCACTTTGAAGAACCAGTTACAAATATCAATATATCTGCCAAGGGCTGAACACTCCGGGTTCACCCTATATGCCAAGTCATCAACCTTGGTCATATCCACTTTTTATTTTAACACCATGTTACCACATACTCACACACACTTGGTTTATGCGGAAATGATTGGACGTAGTTTAAGCAGGATTAGCCAACCGTCCTTGACCGTGGACATGACTATTCAAATAGTTTTACACTCTGCGGAGGTAGTACGCTAGACCCACGAGATCCGGGAAACTTTCGTGTCATCCACGACTCGCGGTATATACATACCCGAGGTCAGTACCTGATCAATGCATTTCCCCTGACGATACTAGACAAAGAGGTCCACTCGATTGGTACCCATCCCACATGTTGTACGTCTTACGAGCACCGACTCTGGACAGTATCAACCATGCGGGGACCAACGGTGTGCCTGGAACATGTAAAAATGGCATAGTCGCCCTACCTGGCACGGCCCCATCATGAGAGTGACCACACATCACTCCCGCCACTAGTAATATGGCTCTTTGCTAGCACCGACCAGGGTAATCAACACAGCCCCATCCCATAAAGGGGTAACGTGGTCGTACATGTAAGGTTGGGACGGTCGACACATCATAAATCTAATCCCATTTGCGAAACCATACACACACAAATACCCGGTGCACCACTTCACCGAAAGTGGCCACCTAACTCATCATCACCCTCGGGCATTAGTGGCACCCGACGTGTTTTTATAAACCTTTGATTTATGTCATCAACATGCTCATGCTAATACTACTTCTAACTTTACTTGTCAACATGATATTAGCATGACCCTCATAGGTGGTAGGATCAAGCTCAATGCATGTGCTCCGGAGAGCCATAGGTAACATCAGTTCAATGATTTACCGGCACTTATGATCATATGCAACAAAAATATTTGCTACACTAGCATGCATCATAACATATGCTCAGTCATGGTCAAAGGGCTACCTGCCTTAGCTCTCATAAGTCCTTGGGGTCTTCGAGGTCTTTCGATCCAACTCCGAGTATTCCATCTACCCGTCAACTGAAGCTTGCTAGAGGAGAGTTGGAGCATCAGGGATTTTTGAATGGGTGAAAGGTGGAATAGGTGATACATATAGAAGCCTACATAAAATATTATGATAAAAATGAGTGAAGGCACTCATTTAATAGAGCATAATTGTAGAAATATTTAGGAAGTTGTTTCACTCGATTTGGAGTTGGCATGAATATTCTAGGGATTTTCTAATATGGAACAAATAGCAAAAGGGAGCTATTTATTTATTCCAACAGAAATATGTCATACAAAAATGTTGACCAAGGCTTCAAAAATAGATTATGATATTAGAAGGCTCTGGAATTTCTAATCACTCCATTTGGAGTGGATTTGAATCCTCTAGGATTTTTGAAAGGGAAGCTAGAAGCATCCCATATCTGTATTTAAATAAGTACAGTATGAAAGTTGTTTGGAAAAATGTGCAAAGCACATATTTGGATAGGTCTTCATTTTAGAGACCTGCAAAAATTTGAATCATCAGATTTGGAGCAAGAATGAATTTAATATGGAATTTTGAAGTTTACTGATAAAGAAAAACAACAGAGCAAAGGGCCACCATGAATGCTATTAAACGCTCAGGGCGATTGATAGACAGATGGGCTGGCCCAACAGCACAACCTCACCAGCGAAGGGCCACAGTGGAAGCACATCGCCAAGAATATGCCTCCCGCTGGGGAAGACGGTTTTCACCAAATCTCGTCTCCACTTAACCTGGCAGTGGGGTCGCGTGGCTGCGGCTTAGGCTGACGGGTGGGCCGAGGAGGACATGGGGCCCGCTGGCAGGAGCTTCTTCTTCCTACCGCCTCTGCCGACCGAAGGGGAGTAGAGGGCGCCGGCGTCGCTCGCCATGACCTGCGCTGTGTCTGGCGAGGCCCGGCCTCCCGGAGCCACAGGGGGAGGCGACGACCTAGAGGGGAAGGCTCCACGTGCCCGAGGGAGGGCCTGGTCGCGGCCAGTTCCTGCCAGGGCGGATGCGGCCTGAGGCGACGGAGGCACGTCGCCCTGGCCACCACGAAGGATGGGCAGCTGTGAGGGAAGGTTCAAGACGGTGAGGGGGACCCCTTGGAGTGATTCAAAGGGGGAGGGACGCCTAGCGTGCCCGAATTCGAGCCGAGGTCGCCGGAGCTCGTTCGGCCATGGCGTGGAAACAAGAGCATGGGAGCGAGATTGGGGGCACAGGGGCATTCGGGGGTAGAGGAGGATCTGGGGGTAGCCAGGGAGGGCTCGGGGAAGAGGGAATAAGAGGGGGAGAGGAAGAGAGAGCTCGGGAGATCTTGGAGCTTCGGTGCACGGTGAGAGCACGCGTGCCAGGGGATATTCGGCCGCTTCTAGGCGTCGGGATGGGTTGGACTGGTCAAGGGGAGTGCCCTGGCGCGCCGGGACACACGTCCATTGAGGGACCTGAGCTGTAGGAAGAAGAAATGGTGCAGAGCACCATTACTGCATGCTGCCAACGCGATTACCATGGCCACTCGAGTCCACAAGGCTGCTAAGACCAGTCAAACATGTCCAACACGTAGGGCACACATGCAGGAAAGAGACTCATGAATATGGTTGCATCTGTGGCTGGTTTGAATCGGTTTGGACTGAGGTAAACATTCCACCAGGAAACTAGGGACTGGCAAAAGTGGTTTCCAGAGGGAAAACCTTGGGGTGAAACCATGTCCTAGAGCACCTGATATGGAAGGACTACACTACTGCAAAATTTCAGCAAAAGAGGAGGAAAGTAGCTAGTACTTGCTGTACAGGGCTACATTTCAGCCAGAAATGAAGTTTCAGATGGGCTGCTCATATTTCCCACATGAGCATACCATATTATGATATGAAATGGTGCATTAGCATGCTAGGGATGCCCTGGAAGAATGAGGGGGCCTTGTCTTAAGCAGATGTGGGGAAAGAGGGGTAAAGATGTTGATCCTAGGGTGAAAATGAGAAGTAGTTACATGCATACTCTCTCCATTAATTGACCAGTGGCCATGGAAATGTTACTGGATGTAATGTAACTATATGAGTTCTGGTAGAAAGTTGAGCTCAAGGGTTAAAGTGGAAGGGGCCAAAGTAGCCAATAAAGTGAATGCACACAAGGTGTTTGATGAGTGTCTGGGCAGCCAGATGGAGTTCAATGGATATGAAACTTAACAGGGTCAAATAATAGATGAAAATAAGCTTGGACACCAAATTTGGGATTTGGTGGACAAGGTTTCCAATGTAGACTTGGAAACCCGTTAAAAGTGCATTATATTGACTAGAGGGGGGTGAGTAGGAGATTTTTAGAATTTTATCATTGAGGAAATTCCTTTTGAGGAAATTCCTCACTGATGAATAACTTGCAGCGGAAACATCAAAGGATCAAGGGTGCAAAGTATCACTACAACAGTTTTCAAGATGAGGAATATGAAAAGCAGTTTGCACAGTACGCAGGCACACAGTAAGCATGTGAGGATTAACTCGCGTGAATAATTTGAGGTTGAGGAAATTCAGAGAAAGTCTTCAGCAAATTCTTCAAATAGTGATAATGAAAATCTTCAACATACAATATTGAGGAATTGAAAGAGTTGAAGAAATAGAACCCGTGTCACAGTGAAGACAGTGATTGATGACCCAGTTCCAACTACTGTGACAGCTGTACGTGTGGTTTGGAGTGGCTTGGTATTGAAACCAAAGGACACACAGTCCCTACCGTATTCTCCTTGACATAAGGACACACTGTCCTCACCCAACAGTCGTGGTAAGTCTTCAGGGCAGACTTCCAAACCCTCACAAACTTGGTCACCCAGCGATCTACAATTGACTGCTGGATTGCTCTAGACCATGACGCCTAACCGTCTAGAGGGTGCACAGTCCTCAAAGGTAAAAGTCTTTAGTTCCACGCAAGAACAAATTCTTCAGTGATGCGCAATCACTAGGTTTTGGGTTTGTGGTTTGGTGTTTGGGGTGTTTCCTCACTGATGATTTACTCTCGAAGACTCTGAGGAATTTGGGTTGCTCTAAATGACAAGTGTCAGTTTCTCGCGAAGCATCCAACCAACTAATGGTTGTGGGGGGGGGGGGTATTTATAGCCTAGGAGCATCCCAACGTGATTTGACATTAATGCCCTTAAATAATATGACCGTCTGTGTGGATAAGATCGGTGATGTGGCAGGAATTGCGGCAACGGGCGGGACCCTCAACTGTGAGAGTCCTCATGTCTCTCATATTGCTCACTTGAGGCTTTTGGTAGGATTAGGCTTGGGTTGAGCATCATGAGGAAATTCATTCCAAAGTGTTATCTCGACCCCCTTTAACAGTATGGTGTTCCTATGACTCAAGAGTGAAGTAAATGAAACAGAAATAATAAATCTTCATGCTTCAAGGACTTCAGATCGTTTTTCTTCACGACACACCGAATTCCTCATCTTCAATATCTTCATGAGGAATATCAATTTCATCGCAATTTCTTCGCGATCAAAGTCTTCAGCAGAAGACCAATTTCTTCAGTCGAAGATATACATTTTTAGGGGTCGATATTCATCATATATTTCAAACTCCTCAGCGACTTATAGATCCTGCGTACACTCATGAACACATTAGATACTTAACTTATAAGTTTTCAAACCACCAAAATCACTAAGGGACACTAGATGCACTTACAATCTCCCCCTTTTTGGTGGTTGATAGCAACTAGGTTAAGTCTTCAATGGGGATAAAAATATGACGTGTAAATACTCATTTGAGGAATTTGCAATCAAGATACAGAGAGACTCCCCCTAAAGATGTGCATATCTTGAGGATTTTGCTTTTCACGGCGAATGCACATTGATGATTTATATCATGGAGATCTCCCCCTGAGTCTTGTAAAGCATGAGTACATATGACATATAATTTTGAGAATGCATGATGAGAAATGGTATCTGACGAATTTCAGGATGTGTGCATTAATATTTTGAGGAATAAGCATGCGAAGAAAAACTTTTAAAAATCGTCAGAGTACCATCGGGCTAAAGTTACTACTCATTACATAAAACACTTCAGAAGAACAAAGGGTTTGTAACTTAATAAAGTTCATAAGCCCCAAAATATATCCTGCATGAAGACTATATCTCAGATTTCTCCCCCTTTGTCATCAAGTGACGAAAAGGGACAAAACTGAGGACTAACGCCCCTTGAAGACTTTCACTTCTTGGCTGATGAAGAAGACACGTGAAGATTCTTGGCGACGGGCTTCCTCCTTGGGCCAGTGGCAGTATCCTCTTGTTCTTCATCAGATTCTACAGTGCAGAATGAAGAAAAAGAGCTGTCCTCAAGCTCTGGAACTAGAATTGGCTTGAATTTCTTCTTGGGAGGTCACGACCAGTCGAAGTCCTGAGTAAACTCCATTTCATCAAGTTCTTCTTGAGGCTTCATATGAGCCAGAGTGGCCCAGGTGCGATCAAAAACCTCATGAAGATATTAGTGATTTTTCTTCACTGCATTCTGGGTCTCGTTGAGAGTTTTCACAATGGCACTGAATTGACGTTTGACCCATTTGTGATTCCAATCAACCTTCTGATGAAGACTGAGGAGTAGTTCTCGGTTAATCAACAGGGCTAGGCAGATCCTGAGTTCCAGTGTCATCCAATGAAGAATATGCATATGGTTCACGAAACTAGCCATCAAGGGGCCGACTTCCTTCATCGATGATAGATTTTCCTTTTCCTTCAACAGGCTCAATAGTCTTCTTATTGACCCTGATAGGAGGCATATATCCAATATGATTGTTCAAATTAGCATGATACTTGATGCCTGACCTGTGTTTGATGAATCTCATGATCCATGGAGCGTAAATCTTCAGGTCGAAGGGTGACATAGCATTGTTAGCCAAAGTCCTCAGGAAGAAGTCGTGAAGGTTTATGGGGATGCCATGAATGATCTTGAAGAGGATGTTCTTCATGATGCCTACAACATCTTCTTGATCATCATGGCCCTTGATTGGAGCGATGACACTGCACATAATTCTGTAGACAGTCCTGGGTTCATACTTCAAGTCTTTAACCAGAAAAGTCGTTCTTGGTGGTTGACCCTTAGCCAAAGGCTTCATGAGGACTTCCATTAGTTTGTTGGGCAACTCCCGTTCATCATACATCATGACAGCTTGTTCTGAGGGAATTGAAACTGGAAGCACTCGCAACAGCTCAGTACCAGGGGCTTTGTAATGTGTGTGCCGAGTCATCCAGTCCAACACCCAAGTGTTTATATCCTTCGGATCTCCAGAGATGTGCAAAGTTTCATAAAACTCAAAAATGATATCACTGTTCCAATCACAGATATCAGTGCACAGAGGCAGCAGTCCAGCTTCATGAAGAACGTTGAGGACTGGGGCAAAGCAAGGAATTTCTTCCAACTAACATGAGGAATATGCCTGTGCTGAAATATTTTGTTTCTTCCAGAGAGAACAGAGGCATAGTAGTTGAGCTGAGTCCTTGTTCAAAACTTCATGTGCCTGATTCGAAGCTTGTCATAAGGATTGCCGCCGATGAAATACATCCGTTCTTCATAGAACGCTTCCTTCTGAAACTTGGGCCTCTTTGAAAAAGGCTGATTTTGCATTGGCTGAAGATTATGCTGCTTTTGTTGAGGAGATACTATCATTGCTATTTCAGTGTTGACCACAACAATAGCAGTTTCAGTATTGGGTGCAGGAGCATTTTCTTAAGCATGTTCCTCAGGTTGAGGGTTTTCTTAAGGTTGAGGGTTTTTCTTCTGGTTGACTCAAGGCGAGGGTTTTCCTCCGGTTGAGGATTTTCCTCGGGTTGAGGATATTCTCCAGCTTGAGGAATTTGCTTGGTGGAGGAGGCAAAATCTTCAGCTACTACAGCTGATCCTTGAGCAGGTTCATCAAACGTCTTGTGAGGAATATCATCAATTTGTATTTCCTCATCCATGGTTTCTTCAGAATCAGCATCTTTCATTTCCTCATCAATCAGAGTCTCCTCATCTTCTTTAGGAATGACATAGTCTATTCCGAAGGGAATCAAAGTATATGATGGAGCTACCTTCAGAGTCACAGCATCAAGTGGAGCAGTTTCATCAAGTGTTTTGAGGCGCTTGGCCTCAAATGATTCTGGGGTTAAAGAAGCTTTTCTTTTCTTCGCTTCTTTCTCTGCATGATGCAGACGGAACCATCTTCTTCACCGTTGAGGATTGACGTGAAGGTATTTTCTCTTCAGGAGCTGGTGCAGTATTAGTCCTAGGAGTTTCCTTAGCTGGATCCTTTTCTTCAGTTGGAGCAGATTCATCAGCAGGAGTTCCTTGAGGTATTTCCTCAATTAAAGGTTCATCTGCTCGACTATCTTGAGGCATTTCCTCAGCAGGAAATTCTTCTTCTTCATCTTCCTCAGTCAGCTGGACAGAATAGCTAGGCTCAGGCTGCTTTGGTTTTGCTGGAGGAGTAACCTTCTTGTTGTATTCATCAACTGCATTAGTTGCAAACTTGATGAAATTTGACTTGAGACTTTGACGATCAGATAGTTTGGTGTACTTGTTGGTCAAAGTCTTCAGTTCAGCCTAGGTTGACACAAGATCATCACGCGACAGGTTGAGGAGATTCTGCCTGAGGAATTTCTCCTTCTTCAGATTTGCAGCCTTTGCTTGCTTGGCTTGCGTCTCTTTCCATTGGGCCTCATTGATGAATGTGGCTACCATATGGCTGATACCTGGGGGAAGCTTCAAGTCATCAATGGGTGTGTTTGGATCATCATACCTGACATTGATGTAGTCCAGCAGGACCTTTGGGTCCATGGCAAGAGGAATAGCGCTGCCTGAGGCTTGTACGAAGCGTTCGTGCTTGTTTCTGATGATGGCTTGAAGACTTTCATCATCAAATTCATCACTTCTTTCTGATGCACAAGAGACTATGATGACTTTGTTTGGGCTGGGTCTGATGCCTCTTCCAACAGTCATTTTAGTCTTTAATGTTGTTGGTGAAGACTTTGTCTCTGATCTCGTGGCAGATGGTACAGAAGAGCTCAAGTGAGCAGGTTGTTGCTTGACAATCTGCTTGTGTTCAGGCTTTGAAGCCTGTGTAGCTGTTGAAGGTTTTGGTGCAGGCGCAGCCTTCTGAGGCAATTGCTCTTTAGGCTTTGAAGCCTTTGGTTTCTGTGGCACAGTCTTCAAATGAGGAATAGATGTACCAGAAGCTTCAGCAGCAAAAGAGGTGGCTGCAGTGCCAGTAGTAGATTCCTCTGCAGCTTCTGCTTTCTTCTCAAGCTTAGACAAGTGTTTGTCTTTTTTCTCAGGATAATCATCATCAATTTTGATGCTTGAAGGATGTGCTACCTGATGATCACTGAGAGGAGGCCTTTTGCAAGGTGGCTTGAGGCCTAATTTCTTCGCATACTTTGGAGTGAAGAAGCGATATTCCTTCCACTCCTTAGCCCACCCGCGTTCTATCTTTTAAGCCTGATTTTCCTTTTCGCCATAGGTTCTTGCTCATCTGGCATGCAATAGTCAAGGTATATATCCTCAGGGATATCAATTGCAGTGTTCTGTTCAAGTTTCTTGCCACCCTTTTGCTTTCTATCATCTTCCATTTTCTTCAGGTGAGGCATTTGTTGAGGAATTTGCACTCTTGAGGATTCTGATGACACTGACAAAGTTTCTTCGAGGAATGCTGCAAATGAGTTAAGTTGATGAGAACCTAGAGATTCATCAGCTGACATTTTGTACCTATGAACATAGTATAGGTGCGAGGAAATTGGAGATGTCATATGCGTTCTCAGATTTGAAGAAATTGAAATTTTAAAAGTTGAGGAATTTGACCAGTGGGTTGAGGAATTTGTCTAAGCACTCTGATCTTGGGTTCCAGAGTTGTACAGGTTCGAAAATTTGCATAATTGAGGAATCAGGTGAAGAATTTTAATGGCTTAGTGAAATTCATCAAGTGTTTGAGGAATAGAGTGTGCGAAGCTGATAGACACTAAGGAAAAACAGATTTCTCGAATCTAAGGTAAAATAGTAGATCGAATGGGACAGTAAAAATGGGATTTTATTTACCCTATATGGCGAGCACGAAGAACAGAGGCAGCAATAGTAGATGCTCTTCGGTTTGAGTGTGCTGCACCCTAACATGGCGGCAGAAGATGGCTATGGCGGCAGAGGATGCAGATGTTCCGCTTCCGCGAGAGTTCGGCGATGGAGAGGTCGAGGTAGTGAAGCTATTCCTCGCCAGCGACGAGATTTCTAGCAGTGGCGCTAGGTTTTGCTTGTGGTGGAGAGAAGGTCGAGAGAGAACGAAGAGTTTGGAAAGAAGGGGTAAGGACGTAATTATAGCTCAGGTGAAAACTGTCCGGCCGATACTTTTGGACCGAACAGCCCTTGCCCATTCGTCTTCGCACGACACGTGTAGCCGGAGTTTAAAGCGGTGGAGATCGTGATTATATGATCATGGGAAGTGGGGTTCAGTTACCGTGTAACAATATAAAAATCATTTTTGAAGATTTGAGGATTTCGTTGCAAATTCCTCAGCTGACAAGGACACAGTGATGATTTTGAACAAAGTTTCAAGTAGAACACATATGATGAATTGAATAGACTGGGTGAGTATAGCATAGAGGGGCGTAGGGTCCGATCACATTCGCTTAGATGAAATATCAAGTTGAAGAAATAGCTATAAGTGAATGTTGTTGAGGACTTTGAAATCACGGTATATATATAAGTGAATGTTGTTGAGGACTTTGAAATCAAGTTAAAGAAAATCGATTCTTCGTGTGTTGCACATCTAAGTCATCAGTTTTGCATAAGTGTTAGGATGTGTGCATGTTTTTACAAAACATTTGAAGATTCTAAGATATCTAGCTCACATCGCAACTTGCAAAACCTTTTCTCATCCAAGGGCTTAGTGAAAATATCTGCTAGTTGATCGTCAGTCTTCAGATGGTCGATGAGGATATTGCCCTTGAGGACATGGTCCCGAAGAAAATGATGACGAATCTGTATGTGCTTAGTCTTCGAATGTTGTACTGGGTTGTATGCAATCTTGATTTCACTCTCATTGTCGCAGTAGAGAGGCACATTCTTCATGTTGATGCCGTAGTCCTTCAGGGTTTGCTTCATCCATAACAATTGAGCACATCATGATCCAGCATCAATGTACTCAGCTTTCGCAGTGGAGAGAGAAACGCAGTTCTGCTTCTTTAAGGACCAACAAACTAATGATCTTCCGAGGACATGACAAGTGCCAGAAGTTGACTTGCGATCCACACGGTCACCAGCATAGTCAGAATCAGAATATCCCACAAGATGAAGATTTGAGCCCTTGGGATACCATAATCCTAGTGTTGGTGTGTGAGCTAAGTATCGAAGAATATGCTTCACAGCCTTATGGTGTGATTCCTTCGGTTTTGCTTGAAAACGTGCACACATGCAAACACTAAGCATTATATCTGGCCTAGATGCACATAAATACAGTAAAGAATCAATCATTGAGCGTTATACCTGTTGATCGAATTCTTCACCATTTTCGTCAGTGCAGAGGTGTCCGTTGGTAGGCATGGGAGTCTTGGCACCTTTGCATTCATGCATGTCGAATTTCCTCAGAACATACTTGAGATATTTCTCATGTGATATGAAGATGTCATTGGGTTGTTGATGAATTTGAAGACCTAAGAATAATTTCAGCTCCCCCATCATAGACATCTGATATTCTTCACTCATCATATAAGCAAATTCATCACTGTATCGTTTGCCAGTACAGCCAAATATGATGTCATCGACATATATTTGGCACACAAATAGTTCATTGTCATAGGATTTTGTGGAAAGAGTTGGATCGAGTGAACCAGGTCTGAAGCCTTTCTTCATGAGGAACTCCTTCAATGTATCGTACCACGCTCAAGGGGCTTTCTTGAGACCACAGAGCGCCTTTTTGAGTCTGTAGACTTTGTCTGGATTCTTCGGATCCTCAAAACCTAGGGGCTTAGCAACATATTCTTCTTCATCAAGCTTACCATTGAGGAATGCAATTTTCACATCCATTTGATATAAGGTAATGTTATGATGATTAGCATAAGCAAGTAGTATTCGAATAGCTTCAAGTCTAGCAACAGGTGCGAAAGTTTCATCGAAGTCAATTCCTTCAACCTGTGTGTAGCCTTGGGCTACAAGTCGTGCCTTATTCCTCACCACTTGACCATCCTCATCTTGCTTGTTTCGGAAAATCCACTTCGTGCCGATGATATTGTGCTTGCGAGGATCTGGTCAGTTGACGAGCTCTCACACGTCATTTAGCTTGAATTGAAGAAGTTCATCTTGCATGGCTTGAATCCACTCAGGTTCCATGAAAGCCTCAGCAAATTTTGAAGGTTCTGTGATAGACACAAAAGAAGAATGCCCACAAAACTTAAATTAGTGTGAAGCTTTTGAGCAAGTGAGAGGACATGTCGTGTTGATGTCATCGAGGATTTTGTCAAGTTCTACTTCATTTGCAATCCTCGGATGAGCTGGTTGAGGATTTCGTCTAGGCTGAGGAATTTGTTCCGGAGCAATTTCCTTAGGAGCATCTTCTTGATTTTCATCAGTATTGGGAGTGATCTCTTCAGCAATTTCCTCAGTAGGAACAATGTCTTCACTAGCTTTGAGCTTTATTGCTTCCTCAGGAGACAATTTATCTGGATCAGGAGGCAAATGCTCTCTTTGCGAGCTATTAGTTTCATCAAACCGCACATCTACAGTTTCAACAACCTTGTTGTGATAGGTGTTGAAGACTCTGTAGGTGTGCGAGTCCTTTCCGTAACAAAGCATAAAACCCTCATGTGCCTTAGGTGCAAACTTTGAGCTATGGTGAGGATCTCTAATCCAGCATTTTGCACCAAAGACTTTGAAATAACTTACATTGGGTTTCTTGTTAGTGAGGAGTTCATATGATGTTTTCTTGAGGAATTTATGAAGATACACCTTGTTGATGATATGGCAAGTAGTGTTGATTTCTTCAGGCCAGAAATGACGAGGAGTCTGATACTCTTCAAGCATGATCCATGCCATCTCAACCAGAGTCATGTTCTTTCTTTCAACGACGCCATTCTGCTGAGGAGTATAAGGAGTAGACAATTCGTGCTTAATACCAAGTTCATCAAGATAATCATCAAGACCATTGTTTTTGAATTCTGTTCCATTATCACTCCTGATGTGTTTGATCTTGACACCGAAGTTCGTCGAGGCCCTTGAGGAAAATCGTTTGAAGACTTCCCGCACTTCAGTTTTATACAAAATGATATGTACCCAAGTATATCTGGAATAATCATCAACTATGACATAGCCGTATAAAGATGCTGAATTTGTTAGAGTGGCATAATGAGTAGGTCCAAATAAATCCATGTGAAACAATTCAAATGGATGAGTAGTAGTCATGATAGTCTTTGAGGGGTGTTTGGATCTGGTCATTTTTCCATACTCACAAGCACCGCAGAGGTGGTCCATGAGGAATTTGACTGATTCGATGCCAATGACATGCTTCTTCTTTGCCAACGTGTGCAAGTTCCTCATGCCTGCATGACCAAGTCTTTTTTTTGACCGGCTACTGTAGGGAAAACCCCCCACAACCTTTTTTCTTTTATTCCCATATATAAGAGCAGTATGTATAAGAAGAAATTAGAATGTACAAATGGGATGAGGAGCTAAGGCTACAAACCTCAAGGAGGAAAAAAGGAAACCCATTTAAGGAGATCATCCCTGAAACCAGCCTTAATTCTATGAGCTAACACGGAAATGTCATGGATGAAGCCATATCTCCATTTTCTAAACCTTGGCTGCTCCTGGTTAAAGACCTTTGCATTCCTGATAGTCCAGATGTTCCAACATGCAGTGAAGACCACCTCAGCAAAAAAGGGGTTATGGAAGTCTCTTTTAGCAGCTACAGTAGCACTTCACATGGATGGACCATGCCATGTGATCTGCAGGTAATTCCAGACCCTGGTACTAAAAAGACAGGTGAAGAATAAGTGATCTCTGTCTTCCTTGACTCGAGCATGGCATACAACACATAGATTGGAGTCGGAAACATTCCAGTGACGCCGTTCAAGCATGTCTTGAGTGTTAAGCATGTCCATGATGAGCATCCAGGCAAACATCTTAATCTTCATGGTACAACAGCTTTTCCAGATCCAGTTGAGTAAAGGGTTTGGTGTAATACTGCTGTGAATGTGAGTATAGTATCTCTTGGTTGTGTAGGCCTTAGCATCTTTTCCCCATACCCATCTGTCAGAGGCCTCATGATCAATATCCAGGTCTTGAAGCAAACATTGAACTGAAAGCAGCTCCTGGTAAGCTTGAGCAAACAGTGGCAAGTGGAACATAGAGAGCATGCTGTCATCATAAAAGGCTGTAAAGACCTCTTGAGCTGTGCAGAAAGGATCAGCCACAAAAGAAAAAAGTCTTTGGAATCTAGAAGCCAGGGGCCTAGTGGAGTTTCCAATCAACCAGGAGTCAGACCAAAACAGGAAGGAGTCACCCTTGTTAGGCTGAACATATGTAACTGATCTGAATTTGTCAAGCCGTTTACAGATATCCTTCCACCAAAAAGTACCACAAAGGGCAGTTCCCTGAGGTACTGTGTCATGATAGTAAGTGTTCCAGATCAAGTGAACCCATGGGATATCAGCATGATTTAGAAATTTATCAACATGCTTGAGCAGCAGTGCTTCATTCTGGATTGCTAGGTTCATAATACCTAACCCCCCTTTATTTTTAGGTCTGCACACCAGTTGCCAGGCAGCAAGAGAGGGTACATGATCTTGCCCATTTTTCCTCCATAGACATTGCCTTTGAATTCTTTAAGCTGCTTCAGTATGCCTGGTGGGATATCCAGACTGCATAGAAAGAAGATAGGCACAGAAGACAGTGCTGAGTTTAAATACTATAACCTTCCCCTTGAGCTAGAAAAGATGAACTAACACTGAGTCTTCTTTCCATGTTATCAACCAGTGGCATGAGATCAACGATTCTTGGTTTAGTTGTCCCAACTGGAAGGCCAAGGTATGTGAAGGGAAAATATCCCACTTTGCAGCCAATGGAGTCTGCCAGGTCCTGGAGTTGTTGTTGAGGAGTATTGACACGTAGAAGGGCAGATTTGTGATAATTCACCTGTAATCCAGTGGATTGGGAGAAAAGTAAGAGCATTTTCTTGAACTGTAACAATTGAGGCTTATCAGCAGGTAGGATGACAAGGGTATCATCAGCATATTGCACTATGGGGAAATCCTTATCATGACAAGGTATGGGCAGCTGAATCAGACCCTCCACCAGCAGTTGGTTAACCAGAGTCTGTAAAAAATCAGCAGCAATAGCAAAAAGCAGTGGGGACAGGGGATCTCCCTGCCTGACTCCTTTCTTGCACATAAACTTCTTTCCAGCCACACCATTGATCAGGACTGAAGATGAGCCATAAGTTAGTAGCTGCTTGACCCAAAGTATCCATCTGTCATTGAAGCCTTTGTGCTTGAGAATCTGAGAAATGAACTCATGTTCCACAAAGTCAAATGCCTTTTCAAAATCCAGCTTGAGAATGACTATAGGTTTCTTGGATTGATGGCATTGGTGCAGGTACTCCAGAGTCCATCCAACACAATCTTGAATGGTTCTAGACTTGATAAAACCATACTGATTCTTGTGAAGACACTTCACAATCTGCAAGTGTAGCCTGTTAGCAATCATTTTGGACAAAAATTTGAGACCCATCCCAGTAAGTGATATTGGTCTGTAATCTCCCACTTGTTCAGTTGATCTCTTCTTGGGAATCAGAGTAATATAAGATGAGTTCATGTTCTCAAGTTGAGCATGACCAGCATGGAAAGCAGCAGCAAGTTGATAAAACTCAGGGGAGATAATGGGCCAACATTTCTTGAAGAAAAGACCATTAAACCATCAGGACCAGGAGCTTTGTCAATGGGCATTTCCTGAACAGTCTTGTCCATTTCAGACTTAGAAAAAGGTTCCGTGAGAATATCCAGACCCTCCACCTTCTGAAGCATAGATTGTAAATCAAATGACATGTTAATGCCAAGAGAAGTGCCCATTCTATCCTTAAAAGATGCCCAAAAGCATGCAGCAATTTGATCATGATCAGATATGATGGAACCATCATTTAACTTGAGAGATGCAATGAAATTCCTCCTATATCTCTCAGTAGCCATAGCATGAAAGAATTTAGTGTTTTCCTCACCAACTTTAACAAATCTGATAGTGGCTCTCTTTTTCCAGTATAAGCACTGTAGATGCAAAAGATGCTCCAAGTGTAACTTAACAATTTTCCTGAAGTCAGCCTCTGGTCTAAATAGTGTCCTCAATTCCTCAAGCTCATCCAAGCACAACACAACTTGATTGCATCTGGAGATGAAAGTTTTCAACTGAGATAGGTTTGTCTGCCACTTTTTCAGAGCCTGCCTAAGATGTTTCATCTTATCCATAATGACAACAGTAATATGGATTTTCCTGGAAGGAATGAGCCAGGATTGCTGAAGACACTCCATGAAGCCCTCCATTTCAACCCACTAGTTTTCAAAGCGAAATAAGTTGCACTTAGGGATGGAAGTGTTGACAGTGACCACACAAGGAACATGATCAGAAGGTGTCTTTGCAAGGGGTAGCACTTGTGTAAGAGGATATGAGGAGATCTAGTTGGCTGATGTGAAAAACCAGTCAAGCTGCTCGAGAAGAGGGGAATCTTGCATATTGGACCAAGTGAAAGATCTGCCTTTAATGGGTAGTTCCAGCAATCCCAGATGCCCAATAATTTCATTGAAGATGAACATGTCATTTACATCAGCCCCAGGAAGGTTTCTGTTGTCAGGGGATCTAATGAAATTAAAATCTCCAAGAAGCAACCAATTAGCCCAGTGGGTATATGAAGATTGTATAGCCAGCTAACAAAAAGATCTCTAGCTTCACCTTGACAAGGACCATAGACATTCACCAAAGTCCAGGATTCACCAGTATGATTTGAGGTAAAGGAGATGATCAAGCCGTAGGGTGTGCATTCAACTAACTGACCAGTAAGAACGGAAGAGTTCCAAAGGGTGATAAGCCCCCCTGATGCCCCTCTGGGGGGAGAGTAGGCAAACTGATCAAAGCGTTTGGGACAGAAACACTTGACTGTACAAAACTCAATTGACTGCATTTTGGTTTCCTGCAAGCACACCACAGGAGCTAGGCTCTCATCAATCTTGTTACAGACCGCACGTTGCCTAGGGTCCGAATTTAGACCACGCACATTCCAACACAGCACACGCCAACTTCTCGTAGAACGACTATCCATTGCACAATATATATAGAGCAAATGCAGGGCTATGTAATAGCCTGTGCGACCAAGGTTCAGTTAACCAAAAGACAGAGCAAGCAGAAGTCTCACAGTACATGGAGCCAGTACAGTAACAAATTAACATAAGTGAATTAATCATCAGCAGACGATGGCGCGGAATCAGCAGGATCTTCCATAAGTCGATCCACAGTTAGCTTCTCAGGGGCAATGCCAAGTGACTGCCCAACCTCCTGTATCACCGGAATAGGAGTGGCAGGAGGTACTTGCACATCATCAGACTCCTGCGATGGAGAAGGCATTGGCTTGGCCTTGGGCTTCCTCTTCTTGGGGACGTGCGCTGGCAGCTCCTGCAGGATCGGTTTGAAGCCATCTCGCTTGATGGAGCCGCGAGTACATCGACTAACAGAGGAGTCGACGACAGGAGTGGCCTTCTTGCTGGTCCCTTTCTTCGTTGGAGCAGGAGAATGAAAGGATAAGTCCTCCGCAGACGACGATGGACTGACAGGGATTACCTCCTGCACGGAGAGTGTGCTGCTAGCAGGCTCTGGTGGTGGTAGCGCTGGAGCAGCACGGTCGAAGGCCGCCACCCATGATCGCTTGGGGATCACAATGGGCGCCACCATTGGCATCTGCAGCTGGCGAGGCACGTGCATATAAGTAGCAGCTCCCATGAGAGCATCAAAAGTACGGGACCAGGATAGAACTGGTAGCAGAGGAGGCCCGTAAAGAACCCTGGCAGCCCCAACAAAGAGGTTGACAGACTGAATGTGAGGGGGTTTGTATAGGACAATCGCTAGGGGATTGTCATCTTGCGCCTCCTCCATCCCAAGCACATCCTCCTCCGGCTCAGCATCAGGACCCTGGACAACCGGTGCCGTGTCAGCATCAGGGGCGACAGGGTTAGGCACTATCACCTCCAGGTTGGGGGCCGGGGGGGCTTGATCAGCAGGTTCCGCCTCCATGTCACCCTGCGGCTGAGGGTCAAGGTCCACAAGCTCATGAACCGAGTCGGAGGAAGAAGGACTCAGTTGATCAATCACCATGGACTCTTGATCCTGAACAGGATCAACAATAGGTGCTTCTGGGGCCACTTCAGGTTCCCATCCTCCACCATCAGCGGCCGCCGGCGGCTATCCCCAACCACCGTCATCATCATCAGCAACAGCAGGAACCACTGGATCTTCAGGTGCCAGCGGCACCGCATTCCATCCCAACGCAGGGTACGGGGGCAAAGCAAATTGCAGATTGTCGTTGACGAGATGTCCAGGAAGCGGGTGAGGGTTGCCATTGAGGGGCATGGGATCCTCATCATTGGGCAGTATTTCGGCAGGCGCCGCCCCCAGGATGTATACCGGTACAGACCAGGACACCTTGCCCCCCCCAAGCAGCATATTCAGAGAAGTTGATACTGCGAGGGACAAGTCGGTCGTCTGGGAACGAAGCAAACACAATGGAGCGAACCAAGTAAGGATCATCACTGACCCAATGGTGGAACTCTCCGAAGGTGTTGATAGCAGCCCGCAAGTCTTCAGTATTGCGGAAGTCCAGGGGGACCCCCAGAAGCATGAGGCACCCATGGCGAAAACCCTCTTGCCCACGGAAACCAACTCCCTGATCATGTCGCAGGAAGCGCACCACAGAGTTATGAGCAACTTCTTGCGGAACCATGTGAACCGCAGCGTAGCTCTCCGCCGCATCTCTGAGTTCTAACAGTCCAACGCCCTCAATCCATGGCTGGGCAGATCGAACATGCAACCCTCGGTGAAGAAGAAGAGCAGCTACTTCTTGCCGTACCTGGACCAAGTGGTCAGCTGGGGGCGCAGGGTGGACGTCAGCGATTACAAAGCGCTCATGACGCCTGGTGATGGGGACAGCAGGCGTGGTGTAGGTCCGAGGCAGCCGGTCAGGTCCTCCGTCGATGATGTTGTGGCCCGGTGGGAGAAAGAACTCAGGATCAAGCTCGAACTTCGCCATTGCAGGAGGCGGTGGCGGAGTGGTAGGCGGCACCTCAGAGGGAGTTCGAGGATGCGACGGCAATGAGACAGGACGTAACTGTGCTGCACGCGTTGCGGTTTCGCCAAGAGTATCGGCATTTCCCGAGATATCAGCGACAGGGGAGGTGGTGGGTCTCTTACAGTTCCAAGTAAGACAACTATACGCAAAAAAGAGGCTCCTCTAGATCGTGCGTGACCCACAGTTCTGTCAGCGAATCCAGGCAAAGCCGTGCAGTTGGCAGCTAGATGTCCCCGAGCGTTACAAATCGAGCAAGAAAAGATTTCCTCAACCATGCCATTAATAAGTTCATCAAAGGCCAGATGGGCTTCCTGCGAGGAGGGAATATCCATCCTAGGATTAGGTTCGGGCCGAGAGAAGGAGGTAACCTCAGCAAGCTCATTAATGAGCGTGGAAATCGGCCCAGAGTCCAAACTTTCCACCGAAAATTGATTCTCATAATTGAAAACACCATGAATCTCGGGAGGATCAGCTGCAACACCTTGTTGCACGGGAGAAGTTCCGTTTAATTTGGCAATTTGAAAATCAGCTCCGGGAGATCCGGGGGGTGAATGTTGGCGAGAAACTGTGCCGAACGTGATATGCGGCGTGGCCGTCGTCCACCGGAGTTCTTCCGGCGGTGGCGCAGAGATGATGACACGTTTAGGAGAGGGCACCGAATAACCAGCCTGTTCAAGCGTGAGTAGCTCATCACGGGAAACAGGACATCTATAACCCTTGCAAACCTCATATTGTTGGAGGGATGCGAATGTGAGCTTCTTACGAACAGATGATCCAGATTTAAGAGAAGATTTTAGAGGTATGGAATGCATTGCCATCAGACCTAGTGAGGCTCTCCTCTTAGATGGACTCACAATAATCCATTCAGCATCACATTGCTTCTTCCATAGAGAGAATTCCCGATGCCAATCCGGACCACCATGGCCCCATAGATGGAAAAAGCACTTAAAACTTGAGCATTTGAACGAGTGTAAGTCCAAAATATGAAAACCAACTTGCATGCAGGACACTTTGAAGGAGAAAACCGAGTCTGTCACTTGAGAGACGCGAAACTCAATAGCAGATCCCCCAATCACAGATTCCAGAGCTGCGGCGACTGTGTCCTTAGAGAGGTGAAATACATGACGACCAAAAGAAACCACCATGATGAAGGAGCGGCGGTGCTTCATAGGGTGCACCGTAACACCAGAGTGACGATAAACCTCATCGGCGAATGCCAAACCATGAGAAAAATCCAGATCCATCGTGGAACCACCCATGCAAGCCATGCACGACCACGTGAGGGGGGTCGGGAGGGTTCACCTGAGCAGAAGGGCGGTGAGGAGGGTGGATACGTCGGCTAGAGCACTAGATCGCCATAGGGTCGCCGCGGTGGGAGGTGGGAGGTGGGAGTCGCCATTATCTCAAAATTTTAATGAGCCTAGCCGACGTCTGTCCGCATGACCAAGTCTTCGATGCCATAGCCAGCCTTCTAAGGTTTTTGCTATTAAGCAAGTGGTTGGTTGAGAACCTGTAGAGAAATCAATAATGTACAAATCCCCTCTTCTAACACCTTCAAAGACTTTGGGTCTGTCAGATTCCATGATGACAACACATCTATATTTTCCAAAGATAATAACCATGTCAAGATCACAAAGTATTGAGACTGACATGAGGTTAAACCCAAGGGATTCAACAAGCATCACTTTGTCCATGTGCCTGTCCTTGGAAATAGCCACTTTGCCAAGTCCCAATACCTTGCTTTTACCTTTGTCAGCATAAGTGATTTGCTTCAGTGGTGATGGAGTCAGTAGCATATTCATCAGCAAGCTTTTGTGACCAGTCATGTGGTGTGTGCATCCATTATCAAGAACCGACTTAGTACTCTTGGGTTTATCATCTTGTAGATGAATTAGTATAGCTTACCATCTCATATGCTTCAGACTTGAAGAATATGATATCAATTTCACCAGATAGGAATTTTATCATAAATAGTAATTTTGAGGACGAGTGAAATGTTTTCATTTCATCAATGTTAGCTTGCGTCCTATCAAGCATTTTCCTCAGGTCTCCAGCACATTCTTCATATGATGATTTTTATTCAGAGACCTGACCTGAAGAAGTGATTAGTTCAATTTCTTCACCACCCACATCTGAAGGGGTGGTAAAGAGATCATCATCCCGCGAGCACCACATGAGAAAGGGGGCATTGAAGCTAATGCACTTCTCTTCACAGTAGGTGGGTTAGAGTACTCAAATGAATAGGCAGAGTTCTTTGAGGATTTATGAGCATAATGATTTGAAGAGTAATACTCATGTTCATATGCCTTGTAATTTCCCTGCATATTAGAAGCAGTAGCACGGGTACGAGCATAGTTTTGACCAGTAGAGGATTTTGATCCTCTTGAAGACTTTGGTCCACCTAAGGAATTTGATCTGGGGTTCAGATTCTTCACAGGTGGTGTCATGAGGACATTCATCTGAAGATTTTCAAGGCAACTTTTGGGGACCCTGATTTTCCTTAGGGGTGGTCCATTCCCGCAGTTAGTTCCAACATATCGAGCAAATACTTCACCAGATTCATTTTTGAATAGTTTATATTTGGAGTCAATTGACTCATCTGAGGAATATGATAATTCACATGCAAAGCCTGTTAGGTTGGATGGATCAATAGGAGGCCCTTTAGCAGCAACCCATGAGGTTTTGGGATACTGCTTAGGTTTCCAGTATGATCCATCAGCATTCAGTTTCCTTTCAAAGGCAATTCCTTCTTTCCTTGGGTTCCTGTTCAAAATCTGCTTTTTGAGCACATCGCAAAGGGTTTGGTGCCCTTTGAGACTTTTGTACATGCCTGTCACATACAATTCCTTCAGTCCTGCATTTTCATCTGTAACATTTGTGGTTTCCTAAAGTGATGAATTTGATACCACATGAGTAGTTGAAGAATTTCTAGCAATAAAAGCATTTGATGATTCTGGTGAAGAATTGGCAGTTTCACGTTCGATGCATTTAAGACATGTAGGAATGAATTCAACCTGAGCGACACTGATTTGTTGAGCGAGTAATGAATTATTTTCCATTCGAAGACATCCTCAGCTTTTCAATATCAAGTTTCCTTTGATGGAATTCGTAGGAAAGTTTCTCATGATCAGCGAGGAGTGTGCCGTGACGATCTTGAAGATTATCAAATCTGGACTGAATACTTTACATATCTTCAATGAGGATTTGGGTAAGACTCATTTCATCATTCAACAGGTCATCGCTTCTGTCTAGCAGTTTCTGAAGCTTTTCAAGGGCAGTTTGTTGTTTACTTGCAATGATAGCAAGTTTACTATAACTGGGTTTTTTATAATCATCAGGTTCACAGTCACTTGAATCAGAGGAGGAAGTATCATTCGGTACCTTTGAACCTTTTGACATGAAGCAATAGGTTGGAGCGAAATCATCAACATAGTCATCAGTGTGGATGGTGTTGTCGTTTTCTTCAAGGTTGAAGATTGGCTTGCCGATGAATGTGGTAGCTATTGCAATACTAGTCTGTCCAGATTCCGAGTCTTCTTCAGAACCATCCTCTTCATCACATTCCTCAGATTCTGCCTCAGAATCCATTTCCTTGCGAATAAGTTCCCGAGCCTCTTTGAAACTAGTCTTCTTGTGACATGAGGACTTTGAGGATGATGATTTTGAAGATTTCTTATTTTTCTTCGAGTCATCAGAACTTTCATCCTTGTATTTCTTCTTCTTTGATTCCTTCACCCAACGAGGACAATCAACAATGTAGTGACCTGATTTCTTGCATTTGTGGCAGGTTCTTTTCTTGTAGTCCTCAAATGAAGATTCTGATTTCCTCTTGTCTCTTCTTGAAGATTTACCAAACTGGCCACGTCTTGTAAACTTCTGGAATTTCCCCACGAGCATTGCAAGCTCCTGTCCAAGTTCTTCAGGATCACCAATGCTGCGATCTGAGTCTTTTTCTTCAAATGAGGAAATTGCTTTGGCCTTCAATGCATGAGGTCTAGAATAGCTTGGTCCATATAGATCTCTCTTTTCTCCCTGTTAGAATTCATGAGTATTGAATCTTTCGAGTATATCAGCAGGATCAAGCATCTTGTAGTCTCGTCTTTCTTGAATCATCAGAACTAAAGTATCAAATGAAGAATACAAAGATCTTAGCAATTTCTTCACAACTTCATGGTCAGTAATGTCTCGATATCCTAGTGCTTGTAGTTCATTTGATATGTCAGTGAGGCGATCAAAGGTATCTTGGCATCTTTCATTGTCAAGCCTCTTGAAGTGATTGAAGAGATTGCGAAGAACATCAACACGAGAATCACGCTGGGTTGATACTCCTTCATTGACTTTGGATAGCCTTTCACAGATTAGTTTTGCTGAGCCCAAAGCACTCATCTGCCATACCGACCTTTGCTCAGATGGCCACAAATGATATTCTTCGCTTGAGAATCAAGTTGCTTGAATTTCTTCACATCAGCGGCAAAGACAGTAGCATTGATGAGGGGAACACCATGTTCCACAATATACCAGAGATCATTGTCAATAGGTTGTAGATGCATCTGCTCCTTGGTCTTCCAGAAGGGAAAGTCCTTTCCTTCGGAAGCAGGACATCCTGCAGTAACCTTGATCATGCCTGCAGTCGACAAAACTAAAACTCCAGGTGGTTAAACCAAAATCACTCAAAACAAGGGATTACCTTGCTCCCGATACCAATTGAAAGTGCGTTATATCGACTAGAGGGGCGGTGAATAGAATATTTTTAGAATTTCATCACTGAGGAAATTCATTTTGAGGAAATTATGCACTAATAAATAACTTGCAGGGGAACATCAAAGGATCAAGGGTGCAAAGTATCACTACAGCAGTTTTCAAGATGATGAATATGAAAACCAGTTTGCACAGTACGCACACACATAGTAAGCAAGTGAGGATTAACTCACGTGAAGAATTTGAGGTTGAGGAACTTCAGAGAAAGTCTTCAGCAAATTCTTCAAACGGTGACAATGAAAATCTTCGACATACAATATTGAGGAATTGAAAGAGTTGAAGAAATAGAACCCGTGTCACCGTGAAGAAAGTGATTGATGACCCAGTTCCAACTGCCATGACAGTTGTACGTCTAGTTTGGAGCGGCTTGGTATTGAAACCAAAGGACACACAGTCCCGGAACACACAGTCCCTACCGTATTCTTCTTGAGCTAAGGACACACTGTCCTCACCCAACACTCATGGTAAGTCTTCAGGGCAGACTTCCAAACCCTCACAAACTTGGTCACCCGGCGATCCACAATTGACTGCTGGATTGCTCTAGACCATGACGCCTAACCGTGTGGAGGATGCACAGTCCTCAAAGCTAAAAGGCTTCAATTCCACACAGGAAACAAATTCTTCAGTGATGCTCAATCACTAGGTTTTGGGTTTGTGGTTTGGTGTTTGGGGTATTTCCTCACTGATGATTTACTCTCGAAGACTCTAAGGAATTTGGGTTGCTCTAAATGACAAGTGTCAGTTTCTCGCGGAGAAGCCAACCAGCTAATGGTTGTGGGGGGCGGCTATTTATAGCCTGGGAGCATCCCGACATGATTTGACATTAATGCCGTTAAATAATATGACCGTTGGTGTGGATAAGATCGGTGATGTGGCGTGAATTGCGGCTACGGTCGGGACCCTCAACTATGAGAGTCCTCATGTCTCTCATATTCCTCACTTGAGGCTTTTGGTAGGATTAGGCTTGGGTTGAGCATCATGAGGAAATTCATTCCCAAGTGTTACCTCGACCCCCTTTAACAGTATGGTGTTCCTATGACTCAAGAGAGAAAAAAATGATACATAAAGAATAAATCTTGACGCTTCAAAGTCTTCAGATCGTTTTTCTTCAGGACACACCGAATTCCTCATATTCAATATCTTCATGAGGAATATCTATTTCATCGCAATTTCTTTGCGATCAAAGTCTTCAACAGAAGTCCAATTTATTGAGCCGAAGATATATATTTTAAGGGGTCGATATTCATCGTATATTTCAAACTCCTCATTGACTTATAGATCATGTGTACACTCATGAACACATTATATACTTAACCTATAAGTCTTCAAACCACCAAAATCACTAAGGGGAACTAGATGCACTTACACCCATGAAATGGGCAGAAATGGATTTCTCCCTACAAAACCTTTCAAATCAATTCCCACAAATCCAATATTTAGTGTGGGGGCATTATTTGCGCATTAAGGCATGCACACAAATTTTGGGGTAAAATGGAGAAACTTTATAATTTAAAGTTTCCCAAAGTCAGAAATCAACAAAGAGGGTTTTGAGGGTCTTGGGACAAGTTCTTCTATTATCCTTGATGCACCACTTGGTGTGGATGCATTATTGGAGTATAAGAACATGTCCACTAAATTTGAGTACAATTTGAGACACTTGAAAGTGTACAGTTTCTCAAATTTGGATTTGGACAGATAGGGTTTTAGAATAATTAGGGGAGTCAACTCAACTTGGGTTGAGATGAAACATGGCAAGATCATCAAACATATCATAGGTGACATGCTGGAATTTTACATGAATTTATGGAGAATATTTCTTATAGAAATATTTTAAAAGCTTGAAATAGGCAGGAATAGTTTTGAAGAGGTTTGCCAAATATTTTCAACATGACCATGTGTTGAAAATCATGTATATGGAATATATATGTCCACTAAGTTTCCCTAAATTTTCTCAAATATTTTGAAAGCAATAAAAATAACTTTCCTTCATAAGAGACCATTTCTGGCCCCACGGGAAGGCATTTAAATAAATTAGTAAAATAACTTTTAGAATAATAATATGGTGTTTTTGGGAAGTCATTTTGATAATGGGTGTTAAATAAAATAATTGGTGCAAAATAAATTCCCTAATTTGAGGACTTGTAGTACAAATCTCATCTCAGGGGTTTTGAAAGCTTAATTCAAAGAAATGCTTTTTGGTTAAAACAATATTTGGTAAAAATAGTTTCTGGTCCTAAAAACATGGCATAATCATTAGGTAGGAGTTTTGGGCTAAGGAGGTGAGTCTGGAGAGTAACAGAAATTTTTGAGAAACAAACACAAGCATTCAAGCAAGCAAGCAAACAATAGTCACTTCAAGCATCACAAACATTCACAGTTTTTTTAATTGGTCCTACTTTTTGAAATAAGTTAATTTGTCAGGAAAGCTAAGCACAGGGTGTTACAGACCTTACCCCCTTAAGAAAATCTCGTCCCCGAGATTTCTAGGCTAGGGGTTGGAGAGATACAAAATCTTGAATCAGAGGTAGTCTTCATGTCCCCATGTTGATGTCGTGGGTCTTGAGGCGCTTGATGATACAGCTTCAAATGCTACGCATGACCTTGCCTGATCGTGAGCGGGGTCTGGCAATAAGTAATGCCCGACTGGGGGTCAAGGGCTTGGTGAACTAAGTCCGTGCAAGGTCCTGGCTTGCGAGTGTATTCCAATGTCGGAATACGTGGAAAGATAGTGTGTCTGGGTTCTGGTCCTAGGCTGCTCAAGCCGGTTAGTGACATCTAGAGGTCTCGCTATAACGTACTATCAAAGTCTTCGCGTAGCTCCCTGCTGACAGGGAAGTCCTTGGCTCCCTTAAGGCAGGCACGCTATTGTTGCAGGTGGTTGTCATCCTCGAGAGTGTTGCAGTGGGCTTCAAAGGCTTCTCATGAAAGAGGTCTAGGTTGGGCCTCACCCCTGAGTCAAAGCTCGGAGACACAGAGTCCAGAACAGGTCCTACCATCTCGGAGGGTTTGCGAGGGGTTCTGGATGAGCTGGCTACCCAAGAATATAGACCAGTCATCCATTCACAAGGTTTTTGGCTCGGCAAGCGGGTGGACCACCTTTAGCAGGTTTCCACCATGACACAACTAGGACTCTCGCCCTTGGTTTGGACCAAGAAGAAGCCGTCTGATTCTCTCGATGTCCAAGGGCATGATCATTAGGCAGGAGTTTTGGGCTAAGGAGCTGAGTCTCGAGAGTAACATAAATTGTTGAGAAACAAACACAAGCATTCAAGCAAGCAAGAAAACAATAGTCACTTCAAGCATCACAAGCATTCACAAAAAAAATTAATTGGTCCTAATTTTTGAAATAAGTTAATTTTTCAAAAAAGCTAAACGCAGGGTGTTACAATATGATACAAAATCGAAGTGCAGGCAGTCTTTAGACGATTTTCCTCAAGGACACTCATGAATTTTGGCGTCAAGATCAAGTACATCAGGAGTGATAATGGGACCAAGCTCAAGAACATTGGTCTTGATGACTATCTTGATGAACTTGGTATTACTCATGAGCTATCTGGTCCAATATACTCCTCAACAGGATGGCATCATGGAGCACAAGAACAAGACTCTTTTTGAGATGGCTAACACTATGCTTGAAGAATACAAGACCCCTCGTCATTTCTGGCATAAGGCAATCAATACCGCCTGCCACATCATCAACATGGTATATCTTCACATATTCCTCCAGAAGACTTCATATGAACTCCTCACTCACAAGAAACCCAATGTAAGTTATTTCAAAGGCTTCGGTGCAAAATGCTGGATTAGAGATCCTCACCACAATGATAAATTTGCACTCAAAGCACATGATGGTTTTATGCTTGATAATGGAAAGGCCTCTCACACTTATAGAGTCTTCAACACCTACCACAACAAGGTTGTTGAAACTGTAGATGTGCGGTTTGATGAAACTAATGGCTCGCAGAGAGAGCACCTGCCTCATGTGCTAGATGAAATGCCTCCTGAGGAATCCATTAGGTTCAAGGCAACTAAAGATATCATATCCACTTAAGAACCTCTACCATGTGATGAAGTCATCCCGAACAATGAAGAAATTCATGCCAGTGCACCAAAGGAAAATGGTGATGAAGAAAATGTTGAGCCTCAACAAAGTTATCAACCTGCCCATCCAAGAGTGGCAAATGAAGTACAAATTGATAAAATCCTCGATAACATCAATGCACAAGGTCCCCTCACTCGCTGAAAAGCTTCACATTTGTCTATCTTTTATGGGCACTTTGCTTTTGTATTTATCACACAGCCCACCAAAGTTGATGAAGCATTTATGGAGCTTGAGTGGATTCAAGCTATGCAAGAGGAATTGCATCAATTCAAGCTCAAAAACATGTGGGAACTTTTCAAGCGGCATGATCCTCGCAAGCACAATATTATAGGTACCAAGTGGATCCACTGTAACATGCAAGATAGAAATGTTTAAGTGGTGAGGAATAAGGCTCGTCTTGTAGCACATGGCTACACACAGGTTGAGGGAATTGACTTTGATGAAACTTTTGCACTTGTTACTAGACTTGAAGATATTCAAATATTGATGGCTTATGCTAACCATCACAATATCATATTGTATCAAATGGATGTGAAACGTGCATTCCTCAGTGGTAAGCTTGAGGAAGAGGTATATGTTGCTCAACCCCCAGGTTTTGAAGGTCCTAAGCATCCTGACAAAGTCTGTAAACTCAACAAGGCCCTCTGTGGCCTCAGCCAGGCCCATCGGGCGCGTATAACAATCTGAAGGAAATCCTCATGAGGAAAGTCTTTAAACCCGGTTCACTTGACCCAAATATTTTCACAAAGTCCTATGAAAATGATTTATTCATGTGCGAAATACATGTGGAAGATATTATATTTGGCTGCACTAACAAATGTTATAGTGATGAATTTGGCTACAAGATGAGTGAAGAATATTAAATATCCATGATGGGGGAGTTGAAATTCTTCTTAGGCCTTCAATTTCGTCAACAATGCAATGGCATCTTCATCTCTCGAGAGAATTACCTCCAGGATGTCCTGAAGAAATGTACCATGCAAGATTGCAAGGATCCAAGACTCCTATGCCCACTAACAGACACCTCTGCAATGACGAAAATGGTAACGATTTTGATCAGAAGATATATCGCTCCATGATTGGTTGTTTATTGTACCTATATGCATCTAGGACGGATATTATGCTTAGTGTTTCCATGTGTGCCCACTTCCAGGAAACACCAAAGGAATCAAATCATAAGGATGTGAAGCATATTCTTCGATATCTAGCTCACACACCAACGCTTGGATTATGGTACCCCAAGCGATCGAATCTTGATCTCATTGGATATTATGACTCTAACTATGCCGATAATCATGTAGATCGCAAGTCAACATCAGGCACCTACCATTTCCTCGGACAATCCCTAGTGTGTTGGTCCTTAAAGAAGCATAACTGTGTGTCACTATCTAGTGCTGAAGATGAGTACATTGCTACTCGTTCAGTTTTTCACCCCCGCTATATATGCCCCTCCCCTTTCACTTTCACTTTTACTCCGCTCGAACTCATCTTCACCTCACTCCAGCTTAGACCTAGCGCTGCCTCTAAGCTTCATCGCCTCTGGAGAGGAAGAGCTTCACTGCCTCGACCTCCTTGATGTCGTACTCGTGGCAGCCTTGAAATCTTGACACTGCCACCGCGATAGCTGTCTTGTGCCCCAAGTTAGGCGCATGAGATCTGGACAGATGAACTTCATCATTCGTACTCTCAGTTTGTCGTGTTCTTAATAAAGGGTAACTAAAATATAATTTTACTACCCTATTTGATCCTTATGTATGCCACAAATCTTCAAAAAGGTGTTAAATCTTCAAGAGTACATTCATTAAACACCTTAAAGCTTCTTTCCCTTGATTTACTTCTATAAGTTATGAGTTTCTTCAAAGATTCCTCAATTGTGTGTATTTTCAAATCTGCACAACTATGGAACCTAAGTCAAGAACAGATAGTGAAATTTTCAAGACATCTATGGTCAAATTCCTCAACTTGATATTCTTTTGGAAAATTTCTGAGAACGCATATGACCTCTTCAAATTGTACGCATGTATACTCTGTTCATAGGTACCAATGTCTGCTGATGAATCTCTAGATTCTCATCAACTTAACTCATTTGGAGTGTTCCTCGAAGAAAAAATTGCATACTTCTACAAAATCCTCAGAATTTCAAAATCCTCAAGTGAAGAAAATGAATGTTGGGAAAAGGCCTCAAAAAGGAGGAAAGAAGCCAGAAACCAATACTACTTTTGAAATTCCGGAGGATATCTATGATGAATATTGTACCCGTGATGAGGAAATATATGGCAAAGAAACAAAATAGAAGCGCAAAACACACATTTAGAGAATTGAGAGGAGATGGGATAAGGAGTGGAAAGAATACCGATATGTCACTCCTAAGTACATGAAGAAATTCGCTGTCAATCCTCCTTTCTCAGGACCTCCACTGGCAGGAAACCAAGAAGTTGATCCCACAAGCATCATAAGTGGATAAGAATTCCCAAAGGAATGGGTAAAGCACCAAGCAAAGATGAAAAAGATCATTGTAGAAGCAATGAAGAAATTCAATAGAGATACTACTACTGCTGATGCTGCTGAGGCCTGTGCAAGTGAAACTGCACCTTAAAGGGCCAGGTGGAACAAATAACTTGTGAAGCCAAAGTTTTCAAGATCTATGTCCTCACACCAAATTCCTCAAACAACACCCATTGTGGTTGCTACCTCATCAGCTGCTGCTGCAAAGTCGTCAACCCAAGTGCAACTCGCAACATGTCAGCGGACTCCCGGAATCTCAATTGCTTCAAGACCATCAAGATCGTCTTCTGGACAAGCACATTCTTCAAATAGTCCAACACTGCTCAAAATGAAGACAACTGCCGGACGCGGCAAGACACAAAGTCCTCATCCTAAGAAAGTGGTCTTTCTTGTTCCCTTAGAATCTAGGGATGAAGCTGATGATGATGAACTTGCAGAAATCATCAAAAACAAGCTAGAAAGAGTGGCTAAGGAAAAGGGCACTAAAGTTCCTCTTCTGTTGGATCCAAGGACGGTGCTATATTTCATCGATATGTGGCACGATGACCCAAACACTCGAATTGATGACTTGAAGTTGCCACCTGGTTCAAGTCATGTGCTGATAGACTTCATAGGTGAAGAAAAATGGAAATATGATAAGGCCAGAACAGCTAAGAAGGTCCAGTACAAGAAGGAGAAATTCCTGAGGAACAACGTTCTAAACCCGACTCCTCACCAACATGTCTCTGCTCTAGCTGAAATTTAAAACCTCAACGATGAACATGACCGCTATTATGCTGATTGGCAAGGCGCCAAGGTCAGATTCATCAACATGGTGAACAAGGTTATGAAGGACCACACCATAAGGGTTGCAAGTTCATCGCAACCACAAATTCCTCAGGCTAGCTCCTCTGCTCAATATGCCGAAGAAACTGCTAGGACTAATGAAGAAACTGAAACTGTGAGGGCAACTGCATCAGTCATGCGTGAAGAAACTGCACCACCTTCACCCTCTGCACCACATGCAAAACCTTCAAGGGTGAAGAAAGTCACACTTCCTTCTGCATCACAAGTGAAGAAAACAATGTCTGTTGAGAAGGAAGCCGCACTGAAAAGTAAAGCATCACCATCTTTAAAGTCCTCAGCTGTGAAGAAATTAAGGACCTTGACAAGTTCCTTAGCAGAACCAATCGGTGCATCTCCTATCTCTTTTGTTCCTTCACACGAAATAGTCCCATTTGGAGAAGAATATTTCATCCCAAATGAGATAATGAAGGAAATCACCCCACTGCTACCACAGAGCAGATTGATGAAGAAATTGAAGTGGAAGCAAATGCTTCAACCCCTCTGGTGTCATAGCCTCAGCATCACTTTACTGCTGAAGAGGCTGGAGTTGAAGAAATTGATGAGAAAGTGGATATTGTCAATACAAATCCTATTATAAATGATGAATATTGGGAAGATACACACCCAAATTCGCCAATAACCACCCCTCTTACTCAAACTCCTCAATCGCATGCCCAAACTAAATAAACTCAGACAGGGTCTTAGGGCCGCCTACTCCGCTCAAGTCTATTCGTGAAGAAAATTCCAGCTGCATCAGTTGAAGAAATCAGCACCCAAACTGCAGTTGAAGAGCCTATTGCACAAATTTCCAGTTTGGAGAAATAGCAGTTGTACCAAGGGAGATTATGAGGCGTTACAAGCCAAATCTTCAGCCCAAGCCCGTTCTGCCCTTAAAAGGCACAAAGCGTCAATTCAAAAAGGCAAATTTCTTCGGTGATCATCATTTCTTCAGAGGTGAAAATCCATATGACTCAGCACGAATTAGGCGCAAAAGGTTCCAGACTACAAATGAGATCAAGTTCTATGCCGATGTTCTATTTGACAAGAATAAAGTCTTCCAACACCGTCAAATTCCTCATGTAGATATGGAGTCCATCCCATGCTTCACTCCAATGATAAATGTTGTTCATGATGTTGGGCTCCTACCCATATGTGCTTACATATGTGATTGGAATGAAGAGCTCATTCTTCAACTCTATGCAACCTTGCACATCTCTGGTGATGCCGCTGATGTTAGCACATGCATACTAGACTAGATGACTGAATACACACAGTACACTACTCGAGCTTCTGAATTGCTTCATGATGTCCGAGTCTTTATTCCACCTGAAGCCGCAAGACACATATATGAGGAACCTGAACATCCAAATCATCTGATGCAAGTGCTCATGAAGCCATTGGCACCAGGACAATCTCCAAGAACCACGTTCCTTGAGAAAGATTTGTTGTATGTGCCCGTGATAGTATACCACATATTGACCAATACCCTCATTCCAATCATGGGTCATAGCTCTGAAGAAGAAGAAGACGTTATTGGCATCATGAAGAATTTTTTGTTCAACATCATTCATGGAATTCACATAAATCTTCATGATTTGTTCATGAGGACTTTGACCAATATTACTTGATCACCCTTTGAGTTGAAGCCTTATGCTCCTTAGATCATGAAATTCATCTGCGCAAGGTCTTCAATTCCCTATCAGGCTGATTTCCAGAATCACTTCAGCTTTGCATCTCTGATAGAAGTCATCAAAAAGACATTCCCCTGAGTAGACGGAAAGGTAAAGTTGTTGTTGATGAAGGCACTCATCCCCTGGATGGTTAATTTTTGCCGTGCTGCTTCATATTCCACAAATGACAACACTGCCTCCTAGAACTCTGCACCAAAGTCCATGACTCAAAATCCTTCAAATTTCTCCCCGCATGTCATGACTGATTCTGAGCATATTCTAAGTCTTCATTAGAAGATCGATAAGATCTCAAGACTCCTGAAGAACTTGCAGAGATGGAATTTCAGCAAAAAAAATTATTGGTGACGGCCTCCTTCGAACAAATTAAAGAAAGCTAAATTTCCTCAGCTGGTTACAAGCTCATTTTCCTCATCACGCTCAACAAATTAAGTTGAGAACCTTGAAAACACTATTGCGGGCCCTGCATCTACAAATGACCCCGACAACGCTGGCGCTCCTCCACAACCCTCAAGATGATATTCATCAGAGGCGTTAGTCCTCAACTTTTGTCCCTTCCATCACTTGATGACAAAGGGGGGGGGGGGAACTTGAGTTAGTCTTCAAGCGGGTCTTTATATATGGGTTGTTTTTGTTTAAGTTGAAACTTTCGCTCCTCTACGGTGTTTGTTTGAATGAGTTGTAAACATAAGTCCGATGGTGGTCTGACTTTTTTGAACTGCCTTTTGCATGCTAACACCTCAAGTTAATTAATGCAGGCATGCTAAATTTTGTGAGACTTGATTTTCCATCATGCTTTCAATTTCCTCATGTTATATATTAAATGCATGTATGGACTACAAGATATAGGGGGAGATCTCTATGATTTTAACCTACCATGTGCAATTGTAGTCCAAAGCAAATTCCTAAAATATGCACATCTTTAGGGGGGGTTGCTATATCTTGCAATCAAATTCCTCTAACTTAGTACTTACACTTCATATGTTTATCACCATTTAAAACTTAGCCTATTTGTACTCAATCACCAAAAAGGGGAGGATTGTAAGTGCATCTAGGGCCTCTTAGTTTTTGTGGTTTATTGAAGACTTATAGGTCAAGGGAGTAATGTGTTTGTGAGTGTACACATGCTCTATAAGTCGCTGAGGAGTTTGATATATCTGAACAATGTCGACCCCTAAAAAAGAATGTCTCCAATAGAAGAATTTGTTGTTTTCCTGAAGACTTTGAAAATGAGGAAATTGGTGTGTCCTTGAAGTTATTAATGCAAGGACTATGAAGTGTGAAAACTTTAGTTTTCTTGTTTCATTTCATTTATTTTGATTCATAGGAACACCATACTGTTAAAGGGGGTCGAGGTAATACTATTGAAAAATTCCCATGTGATGCTCATCTCAAAGCCTACACATGTCCAATCCTTTGAGGGAAGCCTATGGATATCTCTTACAGTTCAATCAAATTCCTCAGTGAGAAAGACGATGTTCTTCTGGTCTCTGAGGAAATTGGTCCGACTCAGGAGTTAGGATTTCGTGAGTGTGAATTGCCTACACTAAGGAATATGACAACCGTGGGGACTTTGAGGGTTCGAATTCCAACCGTTGCTATGCTTAGCGCGAGCTGTCCCAAAATATCGTATCCACACAATGGCCATATCGTTAGGGGCATTTATGTCATGTCATGTCGGGCTGCACCCTGCCTATAAATAGCCGCCCCTACAACAACTAGCTGGTTGGCTGCTCTGAGAGAGAAATTGACAAGTGTCATTTGAGAGCAACCGATCCTATGAGGACTTTGAGAGAAAATCATCAATGAGGAAAAACCAAAAACCCCCAACACGTAAAACCCATAGTTATTGAGCAGCACTGAAGAGATTATTCTAGTGTGGAACCGACGCTTGTTACCTTTGAAGCTTATGCATCTTCGAGATGGTTAGGCGTCAATGGTCTAGAGCATCCAACAAGAAATTGTGGATGGCCAGATGACCGAGCTTGTGAGGGTTTGTAAGTCTACCCAGAAGACTTACCGTGAGTGTTGGGTGAGGTCTGTGTGACTTTAGATCAAGGAAAATACGGTAAGGATTGTCTGTCCTTTGGTTTAAATACCAAGCCACTCCAAACCAGAGGTACGACTGTTACAAAAGTTGGAACCGGGTCATAAAATCATTGTCTTCACCGAGGCCCTGCTTCTATTTCCTCAACCCTTTCATTTCCACGAGTACTTGTTGATGAAATTTATCGTTAATGTTAGAAGACTTTGACTGAAGACTTCCCCAATTTTCTCAACCCAAATTATTCAGTCACCTTGCTCTTCACCTACTTATCCTGTATTTCATGCTACTTGTGATCTGTGTATGTTACGTTTCGTCATGATGACTATGCTACTGCTCTACCATGCATGAACTTGAGTAGTAATTCCAATGCTAGTTTTTCTTCACTTAGCAAATTACTCAACTAGTAATTCCTTAGTGAAGAATGTGTAAAAATCGCCTTCTCATCCCTCGTCTAGTCGATATAATGCACTTTGACCTTATTCTTTACAAGCTACGTTGTTGTGTTGGGTAAGTTCATGAGTCCAATTAATGCGATTATTTTGCTAGCTATTTTATGCCTACATAGTAGGCTTTGTGGAATTTTATCGCGTTCGCACACCTCTTTTTGTTCATTTACCTCAAGTAATGCTTTTTGGACCATCGAGCATAATATAGAAAAAATCCTCCGAAATGGTAGTGAAATCACATATTCAAAGTGATCGTCACCTACCATATAAAGAATCGAGCAAGGAGGCTAAATAAGGAGTCATCACCGTATTTCTAGACCAAAAGACGATTTTCCATGCAACCACGTCGACTGGCATGATGAAAGCACAACTTCTCCATAGGTGGTCTTGGTAATTAACAACAAAATATAGTTCATTGAACTAATGAGTCTATCAACTATATTTCTTGAAAATTTCAATGAATGGATTGGCTAGGATTGCGAAGAGGACCCCCTAGATTCATGGAACACCTCTTGGCAAAATCTTCAAGACTCTATGATTTATTTTATGTGTGAAATCAAAATTGAGTCCATAGGAAAGCCAATACTTCTAAAAGGGGTGAGGTATCAATAATGATCTAGTTGATCAAAGTGCTTAGAGATATGCCACCAAAAATCTCATCCAAACTCTCAACAAAACATTATGTGCAAAACCAAACTACTATATTTGGTGACAGCAACAACTCCATATCGGTCCCGTCGAGTTTGCCTTAGACAAAACCCAAGCCAAACCGTAGCACCCCGGTACCACCGAGATTCGGTCTGGTATAGCTGAAAAGCAGTGACCAAGTTACCGGTATCTAATTGTTAAAATTCAGAATATCTAAGTTTTACTTTTCACAGCCACTGAGACACTGGAACTACCCAAGCAATCCGAAAGGGTCTCACCGAGTTGTTATCCTTTTGTCTCACCGAGAAGCCAAAAGTTAGAATATTTTGCACTAGTTGCTAGAACCAAGTTTTTACTTCGGTTTCTCCGAGTTGGGAAATAATGTTGTAACGGTTGGATTTTTGGAGATGGCTATAAATACCAGCCACCACCTCTCTTTCGTAGAGCTCTGAGAACATTTTCGCACTTCCACCATTCATTTTCTGAGAGAGAGCCACCTACTCATGTGTTGAGCTCAAGATATTGCAATCCAACCATATGAATCTTGATTTCTAGCCTCCCCAAGTTGCTTTCCACCCAATCATACTCTTCTACCAAGTCAAATTCAATAAGAGCATAATCGAATGTTGAAGAGACTATATTTTGAAGGACAAGAGCAAGAAGTTCCTCATCCATACACCATTTATTACCGTTTGGAGAGCGGTGTCCCCGAGATTGGTTAGGTGTCGCTTGGGAGCCTCCAAATCATGTGGATTTGAACCAAGAAGTTTGTAAGGGCAAGGAGATCGCCTACTTCGTGAAGATTTACCCCGAGTGAGGCTAGTCCTTCGTGGACATAATCCATAATGTGATAGACAAGGTTTCTTCTACGTGGACCCTTCATGAGGGGAGCCCTCTATGGACTTGCGCAGCCGTTACCCTCCGCGGGTTGAAGTCTCCATCAACATGAATGTATGATAGAACCACCTATCGGAACCACGCCAAAAATCTTTGTTTCTTCATTGCATTTGATCTTCCTTACCCCCCTTTACTTACACTTGCAATGTCATTACTTTCCACTGCTATACTCATAGACTTGCATGTGTAGGGTGTGCTAGACTTCGTAAATTTGCTAAAACTTGCCAATCGATAAAATTGGAAAAAGGTTGAGTTTTAATTTGGTCAAGTAGTCTAATCACCCCTTCTAGGCATACTTTCGATCCTACACATGAGTGTGTTGGGGAACGTCGCATGGGAAACAAAAATTTTCCTACGCGCACAAAGACCTATCATGGTGATGTCCATCTACGAGAGGGGATGAGTGATCTACGTACCCTTGTAGACCGTACAGCAGAAGCGTTAGTGAACGCGGTTGATGTAGTGGAACGCCTCACGTCCCTCGATCCTCCCCGCGAACAGTCCCGCGATCAGTCCCACGATCTAGTGCCGAACGGACGGCATCTCCGCGTTCAGCACACGTACAGCTCGACGATGATCTCGGCCTTCTTGATCCAGCAAGAGAGACGGAGAGGTATAAGAGTTCTCCGGCAGCGTGATGGCGCTCCGGAGGTTGGTGATGATCTTGTCTTAGCAGGGCTCCGCCTGAGCTCCGCAGAAACGCGATCTAGAGGAAAAACCGTGGAGGTATGTGGTCGGGCTGCCGTGGAAAAGTCGTCTCAAATCAGCCCTAAAACCTCCGTATATATAGGTGGGAGAGGGGGAGCCTTGCCTTGGGGATCAAGGAGCCCCAAGGGGGTCAGCCGAGCCAAGGGGGGAAGGTCTCCCCCCCCCAAACCGAGTCCTACTTGGTTTGGTGGGAGGAGTCCTTCTTTCCTTTCCCACCTCCTCCTTTTTTCTTTTTCTTTTTCTCTTTGATTTTTCTTCCAATGCGCATAGGGTCCTTTTGGGCTGTCCCACCAGCCCAATAAGGGCTGATGCGCCACCCTCAAGGCCGATGGGCTTCCCCGGGGTGGGTTGCCCCCCCCCCCCCCCCCCGTGAACTCCCGGAACCCATTCGTCATTCCCGGTACATTCCCGGTAACTCCGAAAACCTTCCGGTAATCAAATGAGGTCATCCTATATATCAATCTTTGTTTCCGGACCATTCCGGAAACCCTCGTGACGTCCGTGATCTCATCCGGGACTCCGAACAACATTCGGTAACCAACCATATAACTCAAATACGCATAAAACAACGTCGAACCTTAAGTGTGCAGACCCTGCGGGTTCGAGAACTATGTAGACATGACCCGAGAGACTCCTCGGTCAATATCCAATAGCGGGACCTGGATGCCCATATTGGATCCTACATATTCTACGAAGATCTTATCGTTTGAACTTTAGTGCCAAGGATTCATATAATCCCGTATGTCATTCCCTTTGTCCTTCGGTATGTTACTTGCCCGAGATTCGATCGTCAGTATCCGCATACCTATTTCAATGTCGTTTACCGGCAAGTCTCTTTACTCATTCCGTAATACAAGATCCCGTAACTTACACTAAGTCACATTTCTTGCAAGGCTTGTGTGTGATGTTGTATTACCGAGTGGGCCCCGAGATACCTCTCCGTCACACGGAGTGACAAATCTCAGTCTTGATCCATACTAACTCAACGAACACCTTCGGAGATACCTGTAGAGCATCTTTATAGTCACCCAGTTACGGTTGCGACGTTTGATACACACAAAGTATTCCTCCGGTGTTAGTGAGTCATATGATCTCATGGTCATAGAAACAAATACTTGACACGCAGAAAACAGTAGCAACAAAATGACACGATCAACATGCTACGTCTATTAGTTTGGGTCTAGTCCATCACGTGATTCTCCTAATGACGTGATCCAGTTATCAAGCAACAACACCTTGTTCATAATCAGAAGACACTGACTATCTTTGATCAACTGGCTAGCCAACTAGAGGCTTGCTAGGGACAGTGTTTTGTCTATGTATCCACACATGTAAATGAGTCTTCATTCAATACAATTATAGCATGGATAATAAACGATTATCTTGATACAGGAATTATAATAATAACTATATTTATTATTGCCTCTAGGGCATAATTCCAACAGAGTGATCATATGGAGTGACAACATCGCGGCCTTGTCGACTACTTCTACCCCGTGAAATTGAATTGGGAATTGTCAAGGAGAAGGAGACCAAAAACTCATCCATAAGGCAGAACACTAGCCTCCGGAGTTCATCAAGAAGGGGATTGGCAAGTAGAAGGAGGCCATCTTCATCACCAAGCGCATGGCGACTATAATATCATTACCACTGTCATCATCATCGCCATCATCAACACTATCATTAACATCATCATCATCATCATCATCAATCTTATTGTAACCTGTGTAACCCTCGTGGATTGTCTTGTGTGTTACTTGTATCGTTCATTCATGTTTGTTGTCTCCATGGTTAAGTAGGCCACTATTTCTCGGGGATATGGATGAACCTTGGAATGTGTAGGATCTGAACCATTATTTTGGATATGAGATCTTGTGTTGAATGCTTAGTTTAATAAGTTCTTGAATGTTGTGAAGGATCCCCACTCAGCATTATTGCCATATGGCCACGAAGTGTATCATTGTTGTTGTAAAGGCTAGGATGTGAAGGTAATTCAAGGTGACAGAAAAAGCATTTGCTCCTAACCTTTGCAATTTATAGGAAAATTATGCAGAACCCTTAGAGAGGCAGCATCCATGGGGTAAGCCCTTAATTATCACAGTTGTAACCCTAATGGGGAGACTATGGTGGTGGTGTGCATGTCACAAAGTCTACTTCGTGTAGAACGTGTTCCGTACTCGGCTCCGCTCAGCATAGTCATCAAGAGTGTCTCAAGTATCCATACCATACTAGCCCTAGCATAAGTGCATTAGAAACATACCAATGGGGTTTTAGACTCACACGTCTATAATGTATCTATAATTTATGAAGTATTCATGCCAATATTCTACCACTTTCATATACTTTTGGCAGCATTTTATATTATTTTTGGGATTAACTTACATATCCAGTGCGCAATGTCAGTTCCTTTTTTTGTGTGTTTTTTGTTTCGTAGAAAATCCATCAAACGAAGTCCAAACGCGATCAAAATTGAAGGAGAGTGTTTTTGGAATATATGTGAATTTTGGGAAGAAGAATCAACACAACACGATGCCTGAGGGGACCAACAAGACGATAGGGCACGACCGGGGGGGGGGGGGTTGCGGCTTGATAGCTTGTTGCCACCTCTGAAGTTGGTTGGAGCCCTTCTTTCACCATAGGACATAAATTTTTCCAAAAATAAATCCCCTCAAAATTTTAGCCCAATCGAAGTTACGGATTTCCGAATATTTAAGAAATGGTGAAGGACCAGAAAACAATAACAAAAACAAGAGAGAAACAAAGAGAGAGATCCAATCTCGGAGGCACTCTCACCTCTCCAGAATCCATGGAGGCAAAGGACCATAGGGGAGAACCTCTCCCCATCTGGGAGAGGCCATGGCCAAAGGGGGATAATCTACCCCCCTCTCTCCCGATGGCGCATAAGTGCCACCATGAGAACCATAGCCGCGTTGATTATCTACATCAACACCATCGTCTTCATCACCTTCATCATATCTTTTCATCGGTCCACTCTCTCACACCCTGTTGTAATCCCCTACTTGAACATGGTGCTTTATGACACATATTATTATTCAATGTTGTGTTGCCATCCTATGATGTTTGAGTAGAACTGCTTTGCCCCTTGGGTTGATTGATGATCTTGATTGGTTGAGTTGTATGTTTTATTTCGGTGAAGTCCTATGGTGCCCTCTGAGTCGTGCACACGTGAGGGATTCCTGCTACAGGGTGTTGTAATGCATTCATGATTCGCTTATAGTGGGTTGGTGAGTGACTCAAAACAAAGTGGAATAAGGGGCTCGTTGTGTATGAGAGTAAAGGGGACTTGAAGTATTAATGCTATTGTTGGGTTTACCTTAATGACTTCTAGTAGTTGTGGATGCTTCCTAGATGTCCAATCATAAGTTCATATGATCCAAGTGCAGAATGTATGTTAGCTTATGCCTCTCCCTCATATAAAATTACAATAACGATTACCAATCTTGTTATCAATTCCCTAGGACAATTCTGCACACCATACGATCAATATTCCACACTCACTATTTGTAATATATTCTAACTTTATTTAGGAAGCAACTATTTTTATATTTTAGTTCGCCAATATCATGCTAAGCTATCCTCTTTACACCCACAATGCGGTTTTGTTTCTCATTACTAGATAGAAGAAAATGTTCGGTGTATGTAGAGTCATATTAGTGACAGATAGGACTCGAGAGAATATTCATCTTACCTTTAGCTCCTTGTGGGTTCGACTCCATACTTATCACTTCCATCTTTGAAAGTGCTATGATTATTCCTTGCACTTGCGGATTATCAAGCTCTTTTCTGGTGCCATTGTCGGGGAGCAATAGCGTGGGGTTAATATTTTCATGTATGCTTGTTTGTTTCTATCACTAAGTAGATTTTATTTTACTTTTGTTTCTTTTTTTATTTTCTTTCTTTAGTTGTGGGTGAAACAAAAAAAATGAAAATTTTGAAACACATGTTTTTACTTGCCTCTTAAAAGAGAAGCGATTGGAAAGTTATCCATTGAAGATATGAGGGTTGACCTTGAACACTTGTGTTCATGCTCATGGAAACAATGTAGAGTTTTTCATGGAAGTTTCACATAAAATTAGTTATCCCCTTGTATATACCACTGTAACATAAAAATAATGTGATTCTCAAAATATTCATGATTCTCTTTTGTATGTTTCATCTACTAATCTTATGTGAGCATGATTGAAATCATCATACCTAGCTAAAAGGCTTTGAAGAAAAGCGCAGTCTGGGAGACAACCCAACACTTATCATTTATGTTTTTGTGTGCTAATATGATTAAGATACTGTAGTTTTAATGTTTTGTGTCTTTTATTTCAATAATGTTCCAAGTAAATCTTTTGGAATGATTTAGATGATCGCATATTTGATCTTGTGCAAAAACATAAACTTTTGCGTCCAGTGCAGAATTTCTCTGGTTTTACTAGGATGTCTTTTTTATGTAAATTTTTTACACAATATTTTTATACAACTTCCCAATGTTTTCCGAATTTGGAAAAAAAATGGATTGCAGAAGTATGGTGTTTGTGCTGATTATTACAAACTATTCTATTTTAGACAGATTCAGTTTTTGCTTGCATAGTTTGCTTGTTTTGATAATGCTATGGATTATAAGGGGGGGTATAAGACATGGAGAAGTTAGAATACAATACCCTATATAGTAAATAAATATTAATCAATTTATAACAGTATCTAAAGTTTATGATTTGCCTATTATACTAACGGATTTCACGAGGTTTCTGTTAAGTTTTGCGTGATTGAAGTTTTCAAGATCTGGTTGAGATACTGATATGAGGAGAATAAGGGACATCTAGACCCTAATATTGTGGATTCCCAAGGTACCCCCAGGGTAATATCCAAGGAATACTCAAGCGTTTAAGCTTGGGGATGCCCCGGAAGTCATCCCCTGTTTGTTCTTCAACACTATCGGTATACCTTACTTGGAGATATATTTTTATTCATCACATCATATGTGCTTTGCTTGGATAATCTTTTTATTTTGTTATTCTCTATTAGATGTTATTCATAATCATGTTTTTCAATAAAAGGTTCCAAGAATTTCCTTAAGATGTCTTAGTTGCATGTTTGATGTGTGACTGTGTAAAAAAAGAAAGTTTTGTTGTAGTGTTTGAATTTTCATATTTTACTTGAACATGGAAAGTTTCTGAAATTAGTACGAAGTACTTTCATAAAAATTATTTAGCAGTACCTGAATTTTTAGAATTGTTTGTCTTACAGAAGTACACTTTTTGTATTAATTGTTGCACACTGTTTTGTTTGGACATATTGTTGTCATAGTTTTATTATCTATTTATCCTAGAGTTTTATGGCTTATATTGGCAGATATAAATTTTGGAAATGATAGTATACGGTACCTAACATTTGAAAATTATTATGCAATTTATCTTGGCAGTGCATGAAGTGTTGATTTATTCTTATATGTACTAGCCTATCTCATGAGTTGTTTTCAAGTTTTATGTGGATAGAGTTTTTGAGACTTAGGTGAAACCGAGATATGAGAGGATTGAACAAGATACATAAATTGAATCTTCGGGATGCCAAAGGCTCCCCAAGTAAATATTACAAGAAAACTCAAGCATCTAAGCTTGGGTATGCTACACATCCCACCTCTCTTTGTCAATAATTATTGGTTAGCCTATGATGGTCATAATTTTTATTCATCACTTTTGCTATTCTTGGAGCATCTTTTGTGTATATTCTACCATTTTATTTTATGCATGATGCTGGTATGATATAATCCTTGGTTGATTTATAGATTTCTTCATGTGCTTCACTTGAATTTTTTGAGTACGGCTTTATAGAATGCTTCGTGCGCTTCGCTTAAATATTTTGAGCTTGGATATTTCTCTCTCTATATTCACTGAAGTATGCTCTATGAACTTCACTTATATCCTTTTGAGAGTAGTTTAATGATCACTCTTGTGCTTCACTTATATCCTAAGAGAAAATGCCGAATGAATTGAACGCCATAGAACGTGAAATTATATATGCTTCATATGCTTGTCCCATGGGGTGTAGCGACTTCGCATACTAAGAGTATTAGCAATAAATTTATTGTAGGTTAGAAAACATAACATTGGTCACTTGAACAATTCATGAAAGAATTCATGCGGGGATGACCCTGGATAGGCTAATTTGAGCACCTCTCCCATCCGCCTTCGAAAAACAACACAGGACGGCCTCTTCCCACGAAGGGTCGGTTGACCCTGGCCGGCTGCGCAACCGCGCTAGCTCGGGCCAGGTTCGCTCTCCATCCGGCTCGACTGTGTGCGCTAGCCGACGGGTCAGCTCTAGTTACATCACCCTGCCAAACGCGTCAGAGCAGATCATCAAAGGCATGCCTACAGCAGTTTAGGTACTATTGACCTGACCGCACGTGACTATAGTGGTGGCGGTCGTACGACTGACCCTCGCCGACTTCAACCGGTCGGGGCAACACAGTGGCAGCATGCCCGCCTTCCACTCCAGTACCTGCCCCGTCGTGGCTACAGTGCACCCGGCCGTACTGCAGACAGCAGCCGGCTGCCACAAGACGACGCTAACCAAACTAGGAGGACTAGGGGTGTGTACGCGATGGTAGGTCGACCCCTATGGGAATCAATGTGAAACCTTCATGATCATAGGGCGGGGAAGACGACGTAAGAGGAGAGCTAACGATCAACACACAGCAAGCCTTTTTACCCAGGTTCGGGCCACTTACGCGTAAAACCGTATGTCCTGCTCGTCTCATTGTATTAAGCATTCTGTTGTTTGTTACAGTGACTGATGATAACCGTCTTCTGGCCAATCTCCAAAGAGTCTAACCCCTTGTGAATGAGCTAAGGGCCTCCTTTTATAGGCAAAAGGGGTCACCTACAATGCTCGGTGGTAGGTTCACGAGAAGTTACAGTGAACCTAGAGCGGTGCTTATCCATCTACCGTTGTCAGGTGCATTAAATGCACGTCTTGTCCTTGTCAGCAACATGCTGGTGAAGACACGTATCCAGGTGTTTCGACACCTGGACGTCGTGCTGGCGCATGCGGAATGTGCTGGAACTTGGGGGCGGTGGCACTGTGGCAAGGGCGGTCACCCTCCAGTGCCTAGCCTCATCATCACGGCAAGCGAGCTTATTGGGGCCTTGGGTCTTCGTCTCGGCAAGGAAGCTTTCCAGGGGCTTCGGTTGTCATCCCAGCAAGGGAGGATTGCCGAGGTCTTGTACTTGGTGAGATCACCACGCCCACCAAATGGACGTGGCCTTGGACATCCTCCCGGCAAGGCAGGCTTGTCGAGGCCTTGATTATCTTCCCGACAAGGCAGGCTTGTCGGGGCCTTTGATTATCTCTTGGGGGGATGTATCTTGTATGGGCCCTGTCGTGCCCTGCTCGCAGGGGCTCTTTGCGACCGTGCACAAGTCTGGGGCACTAGGGACCCCAGTCTTTAGTGCACCGACAGGAGCCCCCGGGCATGGGCCGGACACGCGTGTGGAGCGTTGTTGGGCCAGGCCCAGAGAGGTGCACGGGCCTTCATGGCTGGATTTGCTCGCGGTTGCTTTTCCCCACGTCGCGCATTGAACATACAGAGTGGGGAGTCGTGCGCGCAGTGGCCTAGGCGGCCGTGAGCGTGGGCAACTGTTGGTTGAGTAGGAAAAGGGTCGGCCCGCGTCCTCATAAGAGGGGGAAACACGAGCTCTCCTAGCCCACTGTTCCCGGTACTTTTCCAATCTTAAACGCCTCCACCATCGCCACTCTTGGCTAGAGCTCCCCCATGCCTCCCTTCCCTCCCCGTGGTTCCGCTTTGGGCGACAGCGTCTATCTTCCGCCATCGTTATGCCGCCGAAGGCCTCCGGGGGAAAGGGTGCTGCCTCAGAGAAGGAGTTGGCGAGGCTGCGGAAGAAGTACGCCTACTTCCCCCAAGGGTTTGGATATGGCCACTCTGAAGAGCCGCTACCATATCATGTGGGCGGCCGAGACGAAGGCGCACCCGGCCACCCAGGTGCTCTATAGGACGGGAAGTGGGGGGCCGGACCAGTTCCCCTTCTTTGCCGACTACTTCTTCTGCGGGCTTTTCCCGCCATTCTCAGAGTTCTTCCTCGACCTTATGCACACCTATGGATTCTGCCTCATCGACTTTACGCCGAACGCGGTGACGTGCATGTCCATCTTTGCGCACCTCTGCGAGAACTTCGTCGGGATCACCCCCAACACAGCTCTCTTCCGCCACTACTTCACTCCTCGCATCCAGGGCGGGGAGGCCCTTTCGGGCTCCATCGCCTCGGTCCCAAGGACTGGGCGCAAGGAGGCGTACCTGGGAGGCACCCTTCGCAAGAAACGGGATGAGTGGCGGGGGACATGGTGCTGGATTCGTCAGGAGGGATATCCGCCCTACTACGAGCCCAGGACCTCTAGGATTGGGTCCCGGGAGAGGGCTGGAGCGATTTGTCCCCTGATGATGAGAAGCTGACCATCACCACCACCATGATCCTGCGCCTCAGGGCCGCGGTGTTCACGATGGATATGGTAGCCGCCAATTTCATTCACAGGCACATCGCCCCCCTCCAGTACAGGGGACGGAGGCCGGCCTCGGCCTTTGTAAGCGCGGTGGATGTCATGCGGCTGCGACCGGGGGTGGACAACAATCTGATGGCCATGGAGCTTGGGTACTTCTATCAGAAGTTGTTCAGCCCCGAGCTAAAGATCCGGCTGCCGCGAGGGGTCTTGCCGCTGTGCAACAACTCGGCCTTAAGCAGCCTCACGGCGATGATGCCGGATTGTGATGCTCACGGCATGGTCGCGACCTGGCTAGAGCCCGCGGCGGAGGTGGTCTTGTCTTTCTTTGACGGATTGTCGGAGGTCTCCATCCGGGAGGAAACCGGCCTTGTCCGCGAGACCACTGCCGAGGAAGAAGCGCACATCGCCCGCTGGGTGGAGGAGCATACCCTCGCCCTCGGGGCTGGGGATGCGGGGCTCCACGGCGGGAAGGTGACCGGTGGAGATGCACCGCCGCAAGCGGAGCTCTCCGAGGGTGGTGGCGGCTCGGCTTTTGGGGGTCGCCCAAAGGAAAGGACGCATGCCGCCGGGGCATAGGAGGAGGAGGAGGATACGGAGGAGTGCTTGGCTCGCCGGAAACCCAAGCGAGTGCTCCGTCACGTTGGCTCCAACATCCCGGTCCATCAAGGCCCGCCTACTACACCCGCCAAACATCCGAGGGCGGCGCCCCCTTCGACGAGTGCCGGGGCGGAGGTGGATTATGATATCTCGACCTTCAGCTTGGAGGAGGAGGACGACGAGTAAGAGTTCGATCTCGCGCCCCCCACCCTTGCTTGCTTGGTGCTTTTGATGACTTGGTGCTGTCGTTTACTCGCACGGATACCCAGACGCTGGCCCAAAGGTCGGCGAAGAGGGCCAGGGCGTCAGCCGCGAACGAGACGTCGGTGAGAGCGAACACATTGGCTGACGGGGCGCCCCCGGCAAGCCCCAAGCGCTCAGCCGAGGGCGATCCTTTGGTGAATGTTGATGCACCGGCCGGTGAAGGGCCCCCAGCAGACGCCAGGGGGCCAACCAGCGACAATCCCTTGGCGGATGCTCCGGAGGCTCCGCCGGCGCCTTTGGCCACTCTCGCATGCAGCCCCCGGAAAAGCCCCCAGCGTGCCTCGCCTGAGCCTGTGGGGCTTAAGGACAAGCTCCTGGCAACGGTCTTCATCGGGGAGGGGACAACTACCATCCACCAGTAGGAGGAAGGTGAGCGTCTATCCAGAAGCATCCGCAAGTTTGGTCTTGATTTTTTTTCTTGATTAATTTGTCTGAGCTCGATCATTCCTCTTCTCTTCTTGTCCCACAGATCCTTCTCCTGTGGAGGAGATGGACGTCGACGCCGTGGTTATGGAGGACGCCCACGAGGAGCGAGAGCAGGAACATGATATTCAAGAGCCTGTAGAGGGTCCCGTTGAGGGCCCAGAGGCGTCCCGATGACTCTTCGCTTGACGGTGGCGAGGAGACTGCCAGGGGCGAGGAACCCCAGCCCGCCGGAGGAGAGGCAGGCGGCGGTCAACGTCCCAGGCCCGAGGGTATCCCAGGCAGCACATACCTCCGCGTCGGCGAGGAGACATTCGTCGTCCCGCTGTGGGCGGAGCGATCGAGGATCTTGGTGGAGGGGGAGAGCGTCGATGCAGAGGTTTCCACCGGCGTTGGTCCGAACGCCTCGATAGGGCTGGAAGCCGACGGCGGAAAGCTCAGCGAGGAGCAGCTCTTTTTTTCCATGAGAGACCACGTTGGCCAGCTCCAAGCCTTGTATCATGCCAGGAGGGAAAAGTTGGACTCCCAGGAGGCAGTCATCAAGGCGGTGCAGGAGGCGTTTGAGAAGCGTTTCGAAGAAACGCGGGATCACTTCGACGAGGCCTACAAGACGCTGTTGAACGAGCGCAAGAAGCTGAAGGCCAAGGACCAAGCGCTCAACCTTTGGTCGGATGACGCCCAGAAGGAGGAGGAAGAGTCTCGGCATCGATCCTCAGTCGAGGAAGCCCGCCTCACCAACATCCGGATCGGCCTGGAAGACCATGAGAAGGAGCTTGCCGCTCGCAGGTGTGCGCTCAGCGAGTGGCTCCGTGCCAAGGACGAGGAGGTCAAGGAGCTGGCAGACCGATTCAAGAGTGACCTCGATGTCCAAGCTTCGGAATATGCCGGCAAGCTCCAGGAGGTCACCGAACGAGCGTCTGCCGCGATGGTCGCCAAGGATGGGCTCACCAGGATGGTGAAAGAGCTTGAAGAAGAGCTCGATGGCCTCCGTGACAAGGTATCATCGCTTTCCTCCGCGAAGGACAAGGCCCTTGCTAGCTTGAAGGATGCATAGGTCACTACGGCTGACAAGGTCGCCCAGCTTCGCAGCGCCAATGCCTCCCTGGACGCCCCGTGGGCCAAATTGGCTTCCATGGAGGAGGCACTCAAGGAGGGCACGGCCCCGAAGGAGGATTTGACTCAGAGGCTCCAAGTCACGGTGGAACAGCTCGACGCCGCCTCCTTCGACAACAACAGGTACGTGAAGGTCGTCAAGTTGTGGACGGAGCGACTTGTCAACGTTGCATCTGCCATCACCGACCAGCTGGCCACCATGGATCTCGAAGGCCCTGGCCATTCTCCTTCTCCGGGGGCTACTCGGAGCATCAATTTGGCCTTGCTCTTCGAGAGCCTGACCGACGCCCTGAAGCATCTCCAGACTGACGAGGTGATGCGGCTGGCGAGCGAGAACCGGCGGCTGTGCCGGAACGTCCTCCTCAAAGTGCTCACCAAGCTGGTGTAGAGGAACCTCGATTTGAATCTCTCCATGGTACACCTGCCGAAGGACGTGGACCCCAAGCCCTTTGAAGAGAAGGTCATGCCTATCGTTGACATGGTAGACAAAGTTAAGAGAGTGCAAGGTTCATGCCGGGAGTAGCCCCCTGTGCTACTTGTTATTGTAATATGTGCTTTAAACATTATTTCCGTTAGTTGAGCAGTGGTTCTCCTCCTCTATTGCCCCCTTTCTCTACTTCCTGTGATACCATGCCGGGGGCCGTCACTACCGGCATGATGTTCAGCTCCCTTTCGGGCTTTGCCATGGGTCGCCGAGCACGCTTTTTGCAAAAGAGGTATGCCGGACAAGACACCTCGGTTGTTGAGCGCGCTTCAAGGTGACCTCTGGGAGGCTCGTGAAAGTGATCCCCAGCGCACAGGTTTTTCCATGTGAGAGAATGGAGGGTGTTTAGAGAGGAAAGGAGTGTACTCACCCAATGACTTACCCAAAGTGTTTACTTTTTTGGCCTTGAGTGGATTATCTTGGCTCTTTCTACTGCTGTGGGCGTCCCCACTATCTCCCCCCTGCAAACCTATGCGCGGGGTTATACCTGTCTTTCTAGGGAAAGAAGAAAAGGGAAAATATCTGCCGGGGCTATGATCCCCTTGTTAGTTTATGCGTTTCACAAAATCATAGATGCATGCATGTTTTCTATCATGAGAATCTATATGATGATGCAGAACACTATGCTTTATTTGACTGAGCTCAGGGTCTTCGTCTGGCTTTGTACAAAGGATTACATGCAACTTCGGCAACACTTGTACAAAAGGTGGTCGCCGGTCTGCCCGACAACCTCTCCTACGGGTAGAAGTTTCGAAGATGTTCTATGTTCCAGGAGTTGCTCACTGGTAAGCCATCTTCGGTATCCAGGCGGACAACGTCGGGCCTGGTGACTCGCACTACCCGATATGGGCCTTCCCACTTTGGCGTCAACTTGTTGGTATTCTTGGCCGACTGATCGTGCCTAAGAACAAGGTCGCCTTCCTCAAAACTTCTGGCTCGTACCTTGCGGTTATGATAGCGACGCAAGGCTTGCTGGTAGCGAGAGGCTCGCACAGCCGCTTGAATCCGGCTCCCATCGAGGGGCACTGCGTCGTCTGGGTGCAATTGCTCTTGCTCAATCTTATCATAAGCGAGCACCCGAGGTGATCCATATATGAGTTCCGTGGGAAAAACTGCTTCTGCGCCGTAGACCAGGGAGAAGGGTATCTCGCTGGTGGCTCGATTTGGTGTTGTTCTGATCGACCAAAGAACCATCAGCACTTCATCAATCCAGTGCTTTCCATGCTCGCGCAGCTTGTCAAAAGTCCTAGTCTTGAGCCCGCGTAGTACCTCGGCATTTTCTCTTTGGGCTTGACCGTTGCTTCTAGGGTGAGCGACAGAAGCGAAGCATATTTTGCTGTCGAGGTCTTACGCGTATTGCATGAAGATGCGGCTCGTGAACTAGGTGCCATTGTCGGCGATGACCCTGTTCGGGACGCTAAAGCGACAGACTATCCCCTTGAAGAACTTGACGGCCGATTGCTGATACGTCCCAGCGTATCTATAATTTTTGAGGGTTTCATGCTATTATCTTGTCAAACTTTGGATGTTTTGTATGCATTTTATATATTTTTTGAGACTAACTTATTAACTCAGTGCCAAGTGCTAGTTCCTATTTTTTCCATGTTTTTGACCCCTTTCAGAGGAGGATTTTAAACGGAGTCCAAACGGAATGAAACTGCCAAAAAGATTTTTCCAAAACAGAAAAAGATCGGGAAGCCTGAGAATCAGGACAGGGGGCCACCAGGGACCCCACAAGCCCCCTATCCGTGGCCAGGGGGGCCGCGCCCCCCAGGCTTGTGGGCTCCCTGGGCTTCCTCTGCCCTAGGTCTTTCGCCTATAAATTCCCTAAAATCCCAGAAAAAATCAGGAGATCATCGAAAGTACTTTTCCGCTGCAAGCTTCTATCTCCGCAAGATCCCATCTGGGGCATGTTCTGGTGCCTTGCCGGAGGGGGGATTCGGATACGGAGGGCTTCTTCATCAACACCATGACCTCTCCGATGATGCGTGAGTAGTTCACCATAGACCTACGGGTCCATAGCTAGTAGCTAGATGGCTTCTTCTCTCTCTTGGATCTTCAATGCAAAGTTCTCCATGATCTTCATGGAGATCTATCCGATGTAATCTTCTTTTGGGGTGTGTTTGTCGAGATCCAATGAATTGTGGATTTATGATCAGATTATCTATGAATCTTATTTGAGTTTCTTCTGATCTCTCTTATGCATGATTTCATATCCTTGTAATTCTCTTCGAGTTGTGGGTTTTGTTTGGCCAACTAGATCTATGATTCTTGCAATGGGAGAAGTGCTTGGTTTTGGGTTCATACCGTGCGGTGACCTCACCCAGTGACAGAAGGGGAAGCGAGGCACACATCGTGTTGTTTCCATCAAGGGTAAAAAGATGGAGTTTTCATCATTTTTTTTGAGTTTATCCCTCTACATCATGTCATCTTGCTTAAGGCATTAGTCTATTCGTCTTGAACTCAATAAACTAGATGCATGCTTGATAGTGGTCGATGTGTGGAGTAATAGTAGTAGATGCAGAAAGTATTGGTCTACTTGTCTCGGATGTGATGCCTATATGTATGATCATTGCCTTAGATATCATCATGACTTTGCACGGTCCTATCAATTGCTTGATAGTAATTTGTTCACCCATCGTAATATTTGCTATGTTGAGAGAAGCCTCTAGTGAACACTATGGCCCCCGGGTCTAGTCCACACCATATTTTCAGCCTTACACTTTTTCTTCGTTTCACTTTCTGCCTTGAGATCTCACTTTGCAATCAATCTTGAAGGGATTGACAACCCCTTTATAGCGTTGGGTGCAAGCTCTTTGTGTTTGTGCAGGTACTCTGGACTTGACGAGATTCTCCTACTGGATTGATACCTTGGTTCTCAAACTGAGGGAAATACTTACTGTCGACGTAAGCTCAAGAGACGATAGAAGGTTTCTGTCGACGTAGCAGAAGGATTTCTAGCGCCGTTGCCGGGGAGGATCAAGTCAAGAACTCATCCAAGTAAGTTTCGCAAACTCATCTCTTGCATTTACTTTTTTGCCTCTCGTTTTCCTCTCCCCCACTTCTGAAAACAAAAATTTACAAAAAAATATTTGCCTTTTTCGTTTTCCTTTTCGTTTGCCCTTCTCTCTCGCTTGTTTTCTGTTCGTTTGTGTGGGATAGTCTATCCTCATGGCTAGACCCACCAGTTCAAATGATATTCCCGAGAACGAAGTCCTCAATTTCGAACAAATCGAGGAAGAAAACTTAAAGGACGCTTGGTATAGGATTTACAATGCTCAGAGTAGATCTACTCATAAGCAATCCACTACCGTCCTGCTTCGCAGTTTTTACGTGGTGTTTCTCCTTGGAATAGGTATAATCTTGACACCATCGTAGGTGGAAATTTCTTGGGTATCCATACCGTTGATTCTTACAAAGCGGTAATAATTAAATTTGGTAGGCTCACCCCCAATCATGGTTAATGGAACTACTTTAACTCTCGAACATGTGATGCGTATGCTGGACGTCATTGAAAATAAAGTTGCTACGATCGAACTTGTTGAGAATTTGGATAAAAAGATCCACAATCAAATCACTCAGTATGGATCCAAGGTGGGAATGGTTTTGAAAAATTTAAAGGAGAAGGAACCCACAGTTAACGAAAAGCTAGGTCATGATTCCGCTAGGATTGGCAAACTAGAGGATGTTATAACCAACTTGGGTTCCGCTTTTGCCGCTATGCAGAATACTCCAAATTTGCCCACAATAAAATCACCAAGTCTGTTTTTGTTCCTAAAAGTAGTGGTGAATCATCTAGCAAGAAAGATGAAAACCTTAAGATGATAAGCGATCACGCCACTTATGGTTTGAGCACCAAAGACGACGATGCGTGATTCTATCGCCTTATGCCTAGCTAAGGGCGTTAAATAATAGCACTTGTTGGGAGGCAACATAATGAATTTATTTCTTTTTCTTTCTGTTTTGTTGCATGCACACTATCATAATTCTGTTATGATTGTGTCTTTTGTGTTTCTTTTTGTGTTTGAGCCAAGCAAAACCTTTATGACTAGTCTTGGTGATGGTTGTTTGATCCTCGTGGAAAAAGATAGAAACTTTTTGCTCACGAGATGATTTTTCATTTTTATTCAGACAGATATTTTGAGTTGATTCTTCTTGCTGCTGGTTGATATGCCTTTGGCCCAAGCGGTCGTAATTGTTCAGAATTTTTGAGATACCAGAAGTATACGAAGTATACATATTGCTACAGACTAGTCTGTTTTTGACAGATTCTGTTTTTGTTGAGTTGGTTGCTTGTTTTGATGAAACTATGGTTAGTATGGGGGGTACTAGCCATGGAAAAGTGAGAATACAGTATCACAACACCAATATAAATAGAAATCAAGATTGCTACAGTACCTAAAGAGGTGGTAGTTTGTTTTCTTGTGCCAATGATATCACGAGTTTCTGTTTAAGTTTTGTGTTGTGAAGTTTTCAAGTTTTGGGTGATGTTCTCATGGACAAAGAGATAAGGAGTGGAAAGAGCTCAAGAGTGTGGATGCCCAAGGCATCCCAAGCCAAATTCAAGGACACCAAAAAGCCTAAGCTTGGGGATGCCCCGGGAAGGCATCCCCTCTTTCGTCTTCAATCCATCGGTAACATTACTTGGAGCTATATTTTTATTCACCACATGATATGTGTTTTGCTTGGAGCGTCTTGTATCTTAGGAGTCTTTTATTTCTGTTGTTTCACAATCATCCTTGCTGCACACCTTTAGAGAGAGACACGTACTCATCGTGATTTTGCTAGAATGCTCATCATGCTTCACTTATATCTTTTGAGCTAGATAATTTTGCTCTGTGTGCTTCACTTAGATCTTTTAGAGCACGGCAGTGCGTGACTTGGTAGTTGGCTTATACTATGAAAGTAGTCCCAAAGGTGATAGGTACCCAAAGAGGATACAAAGACCTCCATCTTCATGTGCATTGAGTAGAAAGAGAAGTTTTGATTCCTCTCAATTAGTTTTGAGACGTGGATTTGGTAATATTAAGAGTTATGTTAGTAGGGTGTTGTGAATCTAGAAATACTTGTGTTGAAGTTAGTGATTCCCGTAGCATGCACGTATGGTGAACCGCTATGTTAGGAAGTCGGAGCATAATTGATCTATTGATTGTCATCCTTTCTGTTGAGGTCGGGATCGCGCGATGGTTAACACCTACCAACCCTTCCCCTCGTAGTATGCGTTTGGCACTTTGTTTGGATTACTAATAAAAACTTTCGCAACAAGTATGTGAGTTCTTCATGACTAATGTGAGTCCATGGTATAGATGCACTTTCACCTTCCACCTTTGCTAGCCTCTCTGGTGCCGGGCAATTCTTGCCGGTGCACAAACCTACCAAATGACTTCCTCAAAACAGCCACCATACCTACCTACTATGGCATTTTCATAGCCATTCCGAGATATATTGCCATGCAACTCCCACCATTCCGTCTCATGACTTGTGTCGTCACTCTCATATTGCCATTGCATGATCGTAAGATAGCTAGAGAGATGTTTTCAACGTCATACGCCAAGCTAGATCGTTGCACATCCCGGTACACTGCCGAAGGCATTTCCTATAGAGTCATTTCTAAGCTTTGAGCTGTGAGTAAATAAAAGTGTGATGATCATCATTATTAGAGCATTGTCCCAAGTGAGGAAATAAAAATAAAAAAAAGAGGCCAAAGAGCCCAAATAAAAAAAGAAAAGAGAGAAAAAAGAGAGGCCTAAGAGCCCAAATAAAAAAAAGAGAGAGAAAAAGAGAGAAGGGAAAATGCTACTATCTTTTTCCACACTTGTGCTTCATAATAGCACCATGTTCTTCATGATTGAGAGCGTCTCGTTTCGTCACCACCATATGCTAGTGGGAATCTTCATTATATAACTTTTCTTTTATATTCAAATGATGGGCTTCCTCAAAATTTCCCTAGGTCTTCGTGAGCAAGCAAGTTGGATGCACACCCACTAGTTCTCCTTTTGAGCTTTCACATACTTATAGTTCTAGTGCATCCTTTGTATGGCAACCCCTACTCATTCACATTGATATCTATTAATGGGCATCTCCATAGACCTTTGATATGCCGAGTCAATGTGACCATCTCCTCCTTTTTGTCTCACAACCACCACCACACTCTATTCCACCTATAGTGCTATATCCTTGGCTCACGCTCATGTATTGCGTGATAGTTATAAAAAGTTTGAGAAAGTAAGAGTGCGAACACAATTACTTGGCCAATACCGGGGTTGTGCATGATCTACATTAGTTGTGTGAGGATGATGGAGCATAGCCAGACTATATGATTTTGTAGGGATAACTTTCTTTGGCCTTGTTATTTTGAAAGTTCATGATTACCTTGCTAGTTTGCTTGAAGTATTATTGTTTTCATGTCCATAGCAAACTATTGTTTTGAGTCTTACGGATCTGAACATTCATGTCACATGAAAGAAGTTGCAAAGGACAACTATGCTAGGTAGAATTCCACATAAAAAATTCATTCTTTATCACTTACCTACTCGAGGACGAGCAGGAGTTAAGCTTGGGGATGCTTGATACGTCTCCAACGTATCTATAATTTTTGAGGGTTTCATGCTATTATCTTGTCAAACTTTGGATGTTTTGTATGCCTTTTATATATTTTTTGAGACTAACTTATTAACTCAGTGCCAAGTTCCAGTTCCTGTTTTTTCCATTTTTTGACCCCTTTCAGAGGAGGATTTTAAACGGAGTCCAAACAGAATGAAACTGCCAAAAACATTTTTTCCGAAACAAAAAAAGATCGGGAAGCCCGAGAATCAGGGCAGGGGCCACCAGGGACCCCACAAGCCCCCTAGCCGCGGCTAGGGGGCCCGCGCCTCCCAGGCTTCTGGGCTCCCTGGGCCTCCTCTTCCCTAGGTCTTTCGCCTATAAATTCCCTAAAATCCGAGAAAAAATAAGGAGATCATCAAAAGTACTTTTCCGCCGCCGCAAGCTTCTGTCTCCGCAAGATCCCATCTCGGGCATGTTCTGGTGCCCTGTCGGAGGGGCGGATTCGGATATGGAGGGCTTATTCATCAACACCATGACCTCTCCGATGATGCGTGAGTAGTTCACCATAGACCTACGGGTCCATAGCTAGTAGCTAGATGGCTTCTTCTCTCTCTTGGATCTTCAATACAAAGTTCTCCATGATCTTCATGGATATTTATCCGATGTAATCTTCTTTTGCGGTGTGTTTGTCGAGATCCGATGAATTGTGGATTTATGATCAGATTATCTATGAATCTTATTTGAGTTTCTTCTGATCTCTCTTATGCATGATTTCATATCCTTGTAATTCTCTTCAAGTTGTGGGTTTTGTTTAGCCAACTAGATGTATGATTCTTGCAATGGGAGAAGCGCTTGGTTTTGGGTTCATACCGTGCGGTGACCTCACCCAGTGACAGAAGGGGTAGCGAGGCACGCATCGTGTTATTGCCATCAAGGGTAAAAAGATGGGGTTTTCATCATAGGTTTGAGTTTATCGCTCTACATCATGTCATCTTGCTTAAGGCGTTTCTATGTTCGTCATGAACTCAATACACTAGATGCATGCTGGACAGCGGTCGATCTGTGGAGTAATAGTAGTAGATGCAGAAAGTATCGGTCTACTTGTCTCGGACATGATGCCTATATGTATGATCATTGCCTTAGATATCCTCATGACTTTGCGTGGTTTTATCAATTTCTCGACAGTAATTTGTTCACCCACCGTAATATTTGCTATGTTGAGAGAAGCCTCTAGTGAACACTATGGCCCCCGGGTCTACTCCACACCATATTTACAGCCTTACACTTTTTCTTCGTTTCACTTTTCGCTTGAGATCTCACTTTGCAATCAATCTTGAAGGGATTTACAAACCCTTATAGCGTTGGGTGCAAGCTCTTTGTGTTTGTGCAGGTACTCTGGACTTGACGAGATTCTCCTACTGCATTGATACCTTGGTTCTCAAACTGAGGGAAATACTTACTGCTCCTGTGCTGCATCACACTTTCCTCTTCAAGGTAAAACCAACGCAAGCTCAAGAGACGACAGAAGGTTTCTGTCGACGTAGCAATTGCACTGTCACCTTTCTCGCGGCTCCACTTCTGGCCACTTTGCGAACTTGTCGATTGCGACATACAAGTACTCAAAGCCCCCGACAGTGCGGGGGAAGGGCCCGAGAATATCAAGACAACAGATCGAGGATGGCCATGAGAGAGTGATTGTTTCGAGAGCTTGCGCTGGCTAATGAAGCTTTCTTGAATGGAACTGGCACGCTTCACACTTGGTTACTATTGCAGTTGCCTCCTAGAGGGCTGTGGGCCAGAAGAAACCTTGCCGGAACGCCTTGCCGGCAAGGGCCCTCGACCCTATGTGGGATCCACATATGCATCCATGTATCTCGGCCAACAACACAAGTCCCTCCTCCTGGGGAATGTATTTCAGCTTCACGTCATTCAGCCGTCTTCTGTAGAGGGCATCATCCATGAATTGGTACATGCTTGACTGGCGGGGCACTTTTTGTGCTTCTTTGAGTTCTTCGGTTAAGTCCCCGGTTTGGTGGTATTAGACTATGTTCTACGCCCATGCCGGAGCGTGGGGCTCGACGACGAGGACTAATGGCATTTCTTCTGCCGGGGTGGGATCCCCCCGGCAGGCTTTGCTTTTGGTTTGGCAACTTCTTCCGCCGCAAGGTTCTTGCCGGGACTCCTCGGCAGGTCTGTCAGGAAGTACTTGCCAGAGTTAAGGTTCTTCCTTTTGTCCGACTTGGTTGATGGTGCCATGGAGTGTTGAGTCAATTGTAGCACGAAAGTCGCTGGTTCCATAGGAAGTTTAAATGTTGCACGCTTTGACAGGTTATCTGCGATGGTGTTTTCGGCACGGGGTACGTGCTCGATCTATAGACCGCCAAAGCGTTCCTCCAACTTTCTCACCTCCTCTACGTAGGCTTCCATCAACGGGCTTTGATAGTCCTTGTTGACTTGCCGCATGACCAGTTGGGAGTCACCTCTGATGATGAGCTTTCGAACTCCAAGATCTGTCACAATCCTGAGCCCGGCAAGCAGCCCTTCATATTCTGCGGTGTTGTTGGTTGACTTCTCCCGGGTTAAATACATATAGATCACGAACTTGAGATGCTCTCCGGAAGGCGCGACTAGCAGCACGCCAGCCCCGGCGTTGTGGAGGGAGAACGCTCCATCAAAGTACATGACCCATTCCTGGTTCGATTCCCTCCCCGGGAGGGTTGATTCTGGTATTTCTTCGTCTGGCGTTGGGGTCCATTCTGCAATGAAGTCCGCCAAGGCCCTGCTCTGTATGGTCGAAGTGCTTTCGAACCTGAGGCCGAAGCTGGACAATTCCAACGCCAACTCCACTATCCTGCCGGTTGCGTCGGGGTTTCGTAGAACCCTCTATAGTGGGAAGCGAGTGACGAGGGTAATCTCATGTGCTTGGAAGTAGTGGTGCAACTTTCTTGAGGCCATGAGGAGACCAAAAAGCAACTTGTGTACTCCGGAATATCTAGTCCTCGCCCCTTGTAGGAGGGAGCTGATGAAATAGACTAGGCGTTGCACCAACTTCTTCTTTTGCTCGGGCTCGCCGGTTGGCGAGGATTTCCCTTGGTTGCCCTCTGATTCCACAGGGGGCCCCTATTCAGAGTTGTGCGGATCCTCGTTGAGTGGTATCGCCTTTGAAGGGGATTCATTGCCTTCCTCCCTCTACGCCACCAAGGCAACGCTGACCACTTGGTTGGTCGCCGCCAGGTACAAGAGCAGCGGCTCTGGGATCTAGGGGCCACCAGCACAGGTGCGGAGGAGAGGTATTTCTTTAAGTCTTTTAGCGCCTCTTCCGCCTCAGGAGTCCACTTCATCGGCCCTGCCTTCTTCGGGATTTTGAAGAAGGGCAGGGCACGTTTGATCCTGCAATCTCTGGTGTTAGCTAGATGGATGCTTATGACAACGAACCTTCTCCTGCGACGACACCAGAAGAATGCTGCTAGCACGCCTCGACAATGAAACTGGAAGAATGTTGTTGATGGCGCACCAGCGTGTGGGTTCGCAGCAGTTTTCGAGGGTAGAGTATTCTAACCAATTTGTTGGTTTGCACGACGGGAGGTGAGAGAATACTCTCAAGTATTAGCAGCTGAATTTGTCAGATTCAACCACACTTGAAAGTTTAGTATCTGCAAGCACAGTAGTAACAGCAAAGTAGCGAGTAACGGCAGTGTAACGAGCAATAGCAGCGGTAAGGAACATCAGTAGTGACGGCAGTAGCAAGTAGCAACAGTAGCAAGCGGCAGTAATAGCAACAGTTGCAGCAGAGCAAGACAAGTAACAACAGTAGCAACAGTAGTAGCACCAGCAGCAGAGCAAGACAAGTACCAACAGTACGACAAACTTCGTAGGCAATTGGTCGGTGATTTGTTTGGATGATATTCATCATGCAACAACTATGACACTGAGAGATATGTGGCTAGCTCCCATTCGTCAATGTGATGTAGGCATGCATTCCGTGTGTCGTCATACGTGCTTCGGGAAAAGAACTTGCATTACATCTTTTGTCCATCCCTCCCGTGGCAGCGGGGTCCAAAAGGAAACTACGGGATATTAAGGTTCTCCTTTTAATAAAGAACCGGACCAACGCATTAGCACTTGGTGAACACATGAACTCCTCAAACTATGGTCATCACCGGGAGTGGTTCCGGTTATTATCACTCCGGGGTTGCCGGATCATAACACATAGTAGGTAAGTACAACTTGCAAGATCGGATCTAAAACACACATATATTGGGTGACAACATAATAATTTCAGATCTGAAATCATGGCACTCGGGCCCTAGTGACAAGCATTAAGCATGGCAAAGTAGTAGCAACATCAATCTTAGAACATAGTGGATACTACGGATCAATCCCCATCCAAACTAACTCGGTTACATGATAGATCTCATCCTACTCATCACCGCCCAGCGAGCCTATGAATAGATTACTCACGAACGACGAAGAGGTTCATGGAATTGGATAGGGAAGAAGGTTGATGATGATGATGGCGACGGTTTCCCCTCTCCGGAGCCCAAGACGGACTCCAGATCTGCCCTCCAAATGAAGAACCGGTGGTGGCGGCGCCTCCGTATCGAAAACGCGACGAAAACTTCTCTTTCTATTTTTTCTGGGATGAAAGGCAACTTATAGAGCTGGAGTTGGGGGCGGCCGGTGCCTGTGGGCCCCACAAGCCTGCCCACCGCCACCACAGGGGTGGCAGAGTAGGGGCTTGTGGCCCACTGGCCCACCCCCTGAGGTGGAACTTGGCGCAGATATTTTTGATATTTTCCAAAACTTCTCCCTGTAAATTTTCAGGATGTTTGGAGAACTTTGATTTCTGCACAAAAATAACACCAAGGCAATTTTGCTGAAAAGAAGGTAGTCCAGGTTAGTTCCATTCAAATCATGCAAATTAGAGTCCAAAACAAGGGCAAAAGAGTTTGGAAAAGTAGATACGATGGAGACGTATCAACTCCCCCAAGCTTAAAACCTTGCTTGTCCTCAAGCAACTCAGTTGACAAACTGAGAGAGAAAGAAAAACTTTGACAAACTCTGTTTGATCTTGTTGTTGCAACTATGTCTAACTCATAACCAGAATTTCAGCAAGATCACAAGTTAACCACATAAGCAAATGACACAAAGGTCTCACGGTAAACTAATATCAATGGCATAATCAGCTAACGAGAAAATAATAATGAGATTCAAATACCAACACTTCAATCAAAACAAGCATGAAGCAATATGAATAGGTGGTATCTCGCTAGCTCTTTCTGAGACCGCAAAACATAAATGCAGAGCACTTTCAAAGATCAAGGGCTGACTAAACATTGTAATTCATAGCAACGAAGATCCAGTCATAGTCATACTCAATATCAATCAAAAGCAAAGCTTAAAAATGACAGAGGTGCTCTCTAATTGGTGCTTATATAAGAGGAGGATGACTCAACAGGAAAATAAATAGACAAACCCTTCGCAGAGGGAAGCATTGATTTGTAGAGGTGCCAGAGCTCAAGCTTTGAAAACAGAGATAATAATTTTGGGTGGCATGCTTTCATTGTCAACGCAATGACCAAGAGTTCTCAATATCTTCCATGCTACTCATGCTATAGGTGGTTCCCAAACAGAAAAGTAAAGTTTTAATCCCCCACCACCAATCAATCACACTCCACGGCTAGCCGAATCCTCGGGTACCGTCCATACTAACATCAATCCGGGGGGAGTCTTGTTTTACAGTTATGTTTTCGATTTAAGCGTGGAACTGGGCATCCCAAATACCGGCCCCTTTCTCGTGAATGATTGTGAATAAACACATGTCGAGGATAACACTCCTAGCATGGAAGATACCAATAGCCCTCTGTCACCACATGAGCGGTTCGGGCATGGAAAACAGATTTATTTCTTCAAGGTTTAGAGAATGGCACATGCAAATTTACTTGGAATGGCAGGTAGATACCGCAAATAGGTAGGTATGGTGGACTCTCATGGAAAAACTTTTGGGTTTATGGAAGTGGATTCACAAGCAGTATTCCCGCTTAGTACAAGTGAAGGCTAGCAAAAGACTCGGAAGCCACCAACTAGAGAGCGACAACAGTCATCAAGATGCAATGAGTTTGACTAACATTGAATGCAAGCATGAACAGGATATAAATCACCATGAACACGAACATCACAGAGGCTATGTTGATTTTGTTTCAACTACATGCATGAACGTGCGCCAAGTCAAGCCACTTGAAACATTCAAAGGAGAATACCATCCTATCATACTACATCATAGTCATCTCAAAATCTATGTTGGCATTCAAGACAAACCATTATAAGCTCTCAGCTAAATAAGAATGGCATCAGAAACTATGATCTCTAAGTTGTGATTGCAAACATGGTTCTCTCACAACAAAGCTAAATCTGGGTTGACAAGCTAGTCATATTTACAAAAACAAAATAGATAGAGTTCATACCAGCTTTTCAGTCTCATCATATATCATCATTGTTGCCTTCCATTTGCACGATCGAACGATGAAAACGATAATAAGCGAATTGGACTAAGCTGAATCTACAGGCAAACACAAAGGAGAAAACAAAATAATATGGCTCTTTGAAAGCTAAACAGGTAAGCATGTAAGAACCACTAAGCATTGTAACCAATATCTTCTACCTTGACACAAACAAAAAGAAAGCTATTTACACGGGAAAGCTCCCAACAAGCAAAACAAGAAAGAAAAATATTTTTTGGTTTTCTCAAAAGGATACAAAACAAGAAAACAAGAAAACAAAAAGAAACTAGCATGGATAATACAGTGGCAAAGTGTAAACACCGGCTAACAAAGAGAAAGCATAAGCATGAATGTAAAGTCGGTGAGAACACGTACTCCCCGAAGCTTCGGCTTTTGGCCTAGCTTGGTCTACTCCCATGGTGGGAAATCAGCAGCTCTAGGATACTCCGGAGCAGACTGTGGATGCCACTACTGTGTGAGCTCCTGTGGCTCCCACTGATAAACTGGCGTCTGGTACTCCACTGGCGGCTCAGGCACGGGCGCCTGTGGTTGGGCGAAGCCCCAATATGCGTAGATGTCCGCGGGCATAATAGTGTACCTGCCTACATGAAGATCAAACAAAGAAGGAACAGGCAAAGTAATAGTCTCTCGAGTACCCTGACTAAACACCAGGTTATAAATCATCCGTCAACTAGCATCTCTATCCAGAAAATCATGGCGAACCATGCTGTCATAATCCAGATATCTCTCAGGGAGAGGCATCTCTCCTTCCTCTCCCAGTCTAATGGGTATCTCAAAGTGTCTGGCAAGACGGGTAGCATAGATACTTCCATAGACAACACCTTTAGAATGGTTCAGGTTCAACCGTTGAGCTACTATAGCGCCCAAGCTATAAGTCTTATCGTTATAAAGGCCTTCATGCAAAACCGCAAGGTCTGGAGAACTAAGTGATCCAGCCTCCCCACGGCCAATCAAACATTTTCCCACAAATAGTGAGAAGTACCGAAGCACGGGAACATGTATGCTAGCAATTCTAGCGCGAGACACTCCTCTCTCCTCTCCAACAGCAATAGAACCAATGAAATCCTCCAAGTCCCATGGACGAGGGTCACGGATATCCCCAACATAAGGTAATTTGCATACATTGCAAAAATCCTCCAGCGTCATGCACTGGGGGACATCGTATATCATGAACTCAACCATGGGAGGATTCTTCCTCGGATAAAAGTTGAAGCTTTGAACACAAATATTGGTGAGGAGGAGGTATTGTGGGCACTTATCTTCAACAAACGCAGTAAGACCTGCGTTTTCCACCAAGTAATAAAAGTCTTCATAAATTCCGGCGGCGCGCAAAAATTCATCACTTGGCTACTTGCACGCTCGAACTTCTGTGACTCGAGGGACTACGTACTTGGGGTGGTTCTTCTCATCCTCCTTGTGGTTACGGCTTGAAGAGCCTCTCAAGAACCTCCTCATCTTTTCCCTTTTCCAGCTCTGATAAATTCTAAAAAATTTAGAGACTTTGAAAGAAAAGTGAATAAGGATTAACCCAACTTGTAGCAACTACTCCTACTAGTGCCTAGAGACCGTATCACGCGCTAAAACTACTTGGGACCAGCTAAAATCAACTTTTCTAGCTCGAGAACAGGGTCACCAAGGTAGCAAGAATACGCGAAGGATAAAGCACTAGAGCAAAAACTAATTGGAGGAGTCACTTACCAAGGAGTAATTTCCCCAAAACGGTTCGGAGAATGGTACTTTGAGCAAGGAGATCAAAAATCACAGCCAAATGAGCAAGAACACGGGTTTGAGCTGCGAAACAATTTTTTCTGGAGGTGCAAGAAGAGGCTGAGAGCTGGAATGAGTGGAGGGGGTGCCTGTGGGGCCCACAATCTTGCACCCCACCACCAGGGGGGTAGGTGGCGGTGGGGGCTTGTGGCCCACTGGTCAGGCCCCCAGGCCAGCTCTCAGGCCCAAAAATTTTCAAAAATTCCAGAAAAAATCATACTAAATTTTCAGGACCATCGGAGAACTTCTATTTTTGAGGTATTTTTCTTCGGGAGGCTAAAATAGAAAACAGGAAAAGCTAAACTAATTCCATCATTTTTCTTCTAAGCAACATAAAAGGAAAACTTAAAACAGAGGTATGTGACTCTCTGATTCATCCGTCTCATGGTCATCGAAAGAAATCCATCAATGGGGTTGATCAAGTCCTTATGACGAAACTTTCTCGAATCGCAAGAGAGAACGTAGAATTTTCGAATAGCCACTAAGTCACCTCAATGGGGATATGAATCTCTCCAACAAGAAAATCATACTTCATCTTGACACGAGGAATAGGGCATTCAATCCTCCCAATGAGAATCGATGAAGTCTTTTCGATTGCATTGATGCAATGTACTGGATATCGTTTCTTCGGAAAGTGCATTGTGTGCTCGTTACCGTTGACATGGAAAGTGACATTGCCTTTGTTGCAATCTATAACGGCCCCTGTCGTGTTTAAAAAGGGTCTTCCGAGGATGATAGCCATGGCATCGTCCTCGGGAATATCCAAGATAACAAAGTCTGTTAAGATAGTGGTATTAGCAACCACAACAGGCACATCCTCGCAAATCCCGATAGGGAAAGCAGTTGATTTGTCGGCCATTTGCAGAGAAATTTTAGTGGGTGTCAACTTATGCAATTCAAGTCTATGATAAAGAGAGAGCGGCATAACACTAACGCCAGCCCCAAGGTCACATAAGGCAGTTCTTACGTAGTTTCCTTTAATGGAGCAAGGTATAGTGGGCACTCCGGGATCACCAAGTTTCTTAGGAGTTCCACCTTTGAAGTATAGTTCGCAAGCATGGTGGAGATCTCAAGATCTGGTATCTTCCATTTATTAGTCACGATATCTTTCATGTACTTGGCATACAGAGACATCTTGAGCATATCAGTTAACCGCATCTGCAGAAAGACGGGTCTTATCATCTCAACGAAGCGCTCAAAATCCTCATCATCCTTTTTCTTGGATGGCTTAGGAGGAAAGGGCATAGGTCTCTGAACCCATGGCTCTCTTTCTTTACCATGCTTCCTAGCAGCGAAGTCATTTTTGTCGTACTTCTTAGGTTGTGGATTATCAGGATTAACCGTAGGTTGAGCATCATTATGAACATCACTGTCCATGTTGTCACCAGGTTCATGTTCATCACCAGATTGTATTTCTGCATCAGTCGCAGAAATATCATTAGGTTCTTCAGGTGTGACAGTATTTGGTGAATTGGCATGCAGGTTCCTATCATCCTTCTTCTTCTCCTTAGCATGACTAGGTGTATCAGCATTGATTCCTTGAGAATCTTGATCAATTCTCTTAGGATGACCTTCAGGATACAAATGTTCCTGAGTCATTTTGCCTCCTCTACTAATGACTTTGACAGAGTTGTCATTTAATTCATTGAGCAGGTCATTCTGAGCTTTAAGTACCTGTTCTACCTGAGTAGTAATCATAGAGGCATATTTACTCAGAAGCTTCAGAGCATTGACATTTCTATCTACACAAGCACTTAGATGGCTAAGCATACGAGCACTATGTTCCAAATGTCTCCTAACATAATCATTGAAACTCTGTTGTTTGGCAACAAAGTTGTCAAATTCATCAAAGCATAGGCTAGCAGGTTTATCAAAAGGAATATCACTCTGGTCAAACCTACGCAGAGAATTCACTTCTACTACCTGTATCAGGGTCGAGACCGTGGATCTCTTCGATAGGTGGTAGATTTTTGACATCTTCAGATCTAATGCCTTTCTCTTGCATAGATTTCTTGGCTTCTTGCATATCTTCGGGACTGAGGAATAGAATACCTCTTTTCTTAGGAGTTGGCTTAGGAGGTGGTTCGGGAATAGTCCAAGCATTATCGTTGATCAAGAGGTGATTCAGTAGAGTCTCAGCTTGTTCTACAGCTCGTTACCTAAAAACACAACCGACACAACTATCTAGGTGGTCTCTAGAGGCATTGGTAAGTCCGTTATAGAGGATATCAAGTATCTCGTTCTTCTTAAGAGGGTGATCAGGCAAAGCATTCTGTAGCTGGCCGAGCCTCCCCCAAGCTTGTGGAAGGCTCTCTTCTTGGAGTTGAGCAAAGTCGTATATTTCCTGCAAGGAAGCTTGCTTCTTATGGGCAGGGAAATATTTCTCACAGAAGTAATAGACCACCTCCTGGGGACTACGTACATATCCAGGAGCAAGAGAGGTGAACCAGGCTTTAGCATCATGCTTTAGAGAGAAAGGAAACAGCTTAAGGATATAGTAGTGGCGGATCTTCTCCTCATTAGTGAAAAGGTTGGCTATTTCGGATAGTTTTGCAAGATGGTCTATGACCGTCTCAGACTCATAACCGTTAAAAGGATCAGATTCGACTAGAGAGATTATCTCAGGGTCGACAGAGAATTCATAATCCTTATCGGTGACAAAGATAGGCGAAGTGGCAAACTTCGAGTCATTTCTCATCCTAGCTTCCAGAGATTTTTTTCCTTCCACTTGAGAAGTAATTTCTCAGCGTCATAGGCATCCTTACATGCAAGAAAATCCTCAGCTATCTCTCCCTCCATAACGTAACCCTCAGGTATAACAGGCAATTCACATCTAGGAGAGCTAGATCTAGCAGGAGCAAAAGCAGGTTCTATCTCAATAGTATCAGCAGTATCAGAAGCATCACGAGCATTGGCAGTAACTCTAGCAATATGAGCATCAAGCAACACTCCTAGTGGAACATCATGCAAAGTAGCATCTCTAGCAATATCAAGCATAGCATCATCAGGCATAGTAGCATCTCTAGCATCATCAGGCAAAGCAGTATCAAGCATAGCATCTCTAGCAGTATCAAGCATAGCATCATCAGGCATAGTATCAAGCATAGCATTTCTAGTAGTATCAAGCATAGCATCATCAGGCATAGTATCAAGCATAGCATTTCCAGCAATAGCATCATAAGCATCATCAAGCATAGGCGACATATCAAGATTTCTAGCAGGAGGTGATGTCGCAAACTTACTCATAACTGAAGGTGAATCAAGTACAGAGCTAGATGGCAATTCCTTACCTCCACTCGTAGTTGAGGGCAAGACTTTCGTCTTCGGATCCTTCAGATTCTTCATCACCGTACCTATCTCAAGATGAAGATGTCCCAACATAGAGTCGAGCAGCCAACAATCTCCAGCCGGCGCAACGACGCCCCCAAGGGAAGTGGCCGGTGAGCTCGCGCCTGCACCCCACCTCCTCGGCAGAAATAGGCATGTTCACCGGCTCCGTCTATCCTGGCCGAGCTCACGGCCCAGCTTGGACCGTGCGTCCCCCGAAGGGAGAATGATGTCTACCTTCGTCTCGACCGACTAGCCCAATCCGCCCTCCTCGAGAATGAGGGCCCAATCGGTCCGGCGTGCTTCGGCCCTCGGATCTGCGAAGAGCCGTTTCCCACCGGCTTCACGCTTCCCCCAAGACACTCCAAAGTACAACGGGACGGACAATCGAGAATACTAGCTGATCAACTACATGACCTTAGTCGGCGTCGTCACGGAAACAAGCGCGTCGTGGTGCACTATGTCCCCCTCATGTTGACCGGCTCCACCCGGACTTGGCTTAACAGCCTGCTGGCCAGCAGCATCAATGCTTGGGTGGACTTCAAGGAAGCATTCGTCCGCAACTTCACCCGCACCTACAAGCGCCCCGGTCGTCCCCGCGATCTAGCCATGTGTGTCCACGCGGCGGACGAGCCCCTCCGCGACTATCTCACACGCTTGACCGAATTGCACAACTCCTATGAATGGGTGCACGAGGTGCAGGCCATCCAATACTTCATCGAAGGCTGGCGATTGATACGCCTCAAACGTATCTATAATTTTTTATGGTTTCATGATGTTATCTTGTCATCTTTGGATGTTTTATGTACCTTTTATATCTTTTTTGGGACTAACTTATTAATTCAGTGCCACGTGCCAGTTCCTGTTTTTTGTGTTTTTGGCTCTTTTCAGATCTGATTTTGGAATGGAGTCCAAATGGAATAAAATCCCCGAAAAGATTTTTTTCCTGAACGAAAGAAGATCAGGGGGCTTGTGGGCCAAGCCAGGAGGGCTACAGGGAGCCCACAAGCCCCCCATCCGCTACCAGGGGTGGCGGTTTGCAGGCTTGTGGCCTCCCCGGTGCCCCCTGACCTAGATCCTACGCCTATATATTCCCTAAAATACAGAAAAAAAGGGATCCTCGAAAATACTTTTCCGATGCCGCAAGCTTCCGTTTCCACGAGATCTCATCTGGAGACCCATCCCAGTGCCCTGCCGGAGGGGACTTTGGAGTTGGAGGGCTTCTTCATCATCATCATCGCCCCTCCAATGACTCGTGAGTAGTTCACTTCAGACCTACGGGTTCGTAGTTAGTAGCTAGATGGCTTCTTCTCTCTCTTGGATCTTCAATACAAAGTTCTCTGTGATCATCATGGAGATCTATCCGATGTAATCTTCTTTGGCAGTGTGTTTGTCGAGATCCGATGAATTGTGGATTTGTGATCAGATTATCTATGATATATATTTGAGTTTTTGGACTTAATACACTAGATGCATGCTGGATAGCGGTCGACGTGTGGAGTAATAGTAGTAGATGCAGAAAGTATCGGTCTACTTGTTTTGGACGTGATGCCTATAGATATAATCATTTCCATAGATGACGTCACGACTTTGCGCGGTTCTATCAATTGCTCGACAGTAATTTTTTCACCCACCGTCTACTTGCTTTCATGAGAGAAGCTACTAGTAAACACTACGGCCATAGGGTCTATTCACACCTATCGTTTCCACTTTTTCTTTTACTTTGCTTTGTTACTTTGTTGCTTTCATTTCTCACTTGGCAAACAATCTATAAGGGATTGACAACCCCTTCATAGCGTTGGGAGCAAGCTTTTGTGTTTGTGCAGGCACTTGTGATACTCCTTCACTAGATCGATACCTTGGTTCTCAAAACTGAGGGAAATACTTACCACCGCTGCGCTACATCACCCTTTCTGCTTCGAGGGAACACCAAGTAAGGCTCCAATGCCACGGGGGAAATCATTTGCATATTTGCCTAGGAAGTCCGTGAAGGCGTAGCCGTAGCAGAAGGATTCCTGGTGCCGTCGACACGCTTATTTCTGGCACCACTGGAAGGTCTTTAATGTAGTAGCACCGATACGGCACCCTCCTCAAGCACAAGCTCATGTGCTCGGAGCCGGCCACCCTGGCGGAGCTTATGGCCAAGGCAGACAAATACGCCACAGCCGACTCCGCGATGCGGATCAAGGTTACCGCAACTGGTAATACCGCCCCGCCGCCGGATGCCCCACGGATGGCTATCGACAACCGTGGGCAGCAGAACAACAAGTGGAATTCCGACCAGCCAGATCGCTAGTACGGAAGGAAGCAGGTCGCCACCATCGAGGAAGAGTAGCCGACTGCCCAGGCCGCCAACCAACGCCCGTGAGCCCATAAGGGCACCTAGCAGCCCAAGCTCACCTTCAAGAATATGCTTGACGCACCCTCCAAGATACACTCGGGAGCGAAGCGGGATACAACACGCTCTGGCAGTGCAGATTCGCCAAACGACTAGCCAGGGGTGAGGGCCTTCCGGCTCCTCCGCCTCTGGCTCCCCAGGTGTCGGCTCCTGCATCGGTTCCGGCTACGGCTCCCCGCAATGACGATCGCCTTCGCGACCAGTTCCCCGACCATGACAGGGCCTACATCAATGAAGGCAACGACAAGCATCAGCGTCAACGCTGACACAAGGTGAACACCCGTGTGCCCTCGGTCCCGCAGTACATGCACTGGTCCGAGAAGCTAGTCACCTGGAGCCGAGCTAACCACCCCAGCCATGATGCCAAACCCTGGCAGCTACACCCTCGTCCTCAAGCCCACCATCGCCTCCATGAAGCTCACCTGCCGGTTCTTGCGGGTACTGGTCTACGACGGCAGCAGCATCAACATTCTCTACCGCGACACGCTGCTCAAGCTGGTGCTAAGGGAAAAAGAGCTGCAGCCGACCCAGACGGTGTTCAATGGCATCGTGTCGGGGCGGTCGTGCTCCCCGATCGGCAAGATCCAGCTTGTCGTCCTCTTCGGCGAGAAGCCCACTTTCGTCACGAGCCAATACGGTTTGAGGTGGTGGACCTTGACAGCCCCTACTATGCCTCCTGGGCAGGCCAACGTTCACCAGATTCATCTCAAGATGAAGATGTCGGGTCCCAAGGGCATCATCACCGTACCTGGCGACTACAAGAAGTCGATCGAGTGTGCGCGTGACAGCAGCTGGCTGGCTGAGGCGCTAGTGATCACGGAGGAGAAACGCCAGCTCGACCAGATGGTGGCCCAAGACACCGAGCTTCCGGTCGTGCGAACTCCCCCGTCCCAGCCGGCCACTGAGGTGACGTTCCAGCCGTCCAAAGACACCAAGCACGTGCCGCTCAACCTGGCTAACCCCAAGCAGTGCATCACCATCGGCGCCACCCTCAACAGCAAATAGGAAGGCGAGCTCGTCGACTTCCTCCATGAGAACCAGGACATCTTCGCATGGTCTCCCAAGGACATGTTGGGTGTTCCGAGGAAGTACGCCATCCAGAAGCTTCATGTACGGTCAAATGCGAAGCCGGTCAAGCAACCCCTGCGCCGTTTCTCGGAGGAGAAGCGGCATACTATAGGAGAAGAACTCGCCTGGCTGCTTGCAACCGGCTTCATCATGGAAGTTTTCCACCTGGACTGGCTAGCCAACCCAGTCCTGGTGCTGAGGAAGAACAAAATCTGGCGCATGTATATCAAGTACACCAACCTGAACAAGGCATGTCCAAAGGACCCATTCGCCCTGCACCGGATTGATCAAGTGACCGACTCCTCGGCGGGCTGCAATTTGTTGTCCTTTCTCGACGCCTATTCCGGCTACCACCAGATCAAGCTAGACACAGCCGACCGGTTTAACACCTCCTTCATCACCCCATTCAGAGCCTACTGCTATCTCACCATGTCGTTTGCCTTAAAGAACACATGTGCCACCTTCCAGCGCTGCATGCAGAAGTGTGTCCTGCCTCAGATAGATAGGAACGTGCACGTCTATGTCGACGACATCGTCATCAAATCCAAGAAGCACTTCAGCCTCCTGGACTATCCCCGGCAGACATTCGCCAACCTACGCGAGTACAAGGTCCAGCTCAACCCGAAGAAGTGCGTCTTGGGAGTGCCAGCCGACCACCTTCTGGGTTTCTTCGTGTCCGCGCGTGACATCGAAGCTAACCGAGAAAAGATCAAGGCCATCGAGCGCGTGCACAAGCCGATGAAGCTCTGTGATGTCCAGAAGTCCGCCGGCTGCATGGCCTCGCTTAGCCGGTTCGTAAACCAGCTCGGTGAGAAGGCATTGCCTCTCTACCAGCTCATGAAGAAGACGACAAAGTTTGAATGGACCGACCAGGCGGATGAAACATTCCGCGACCTCAAGCTTGCCCTCTCTAGCGCGCCCATCTTGTCCGCGCCAGCCGAAAAGGAGCCCATGCTTGCGTACATCACATCAACCACTCGAGTGGTTAGCGTCATTCTTGCGGTGGAACGGCCTAAGGAGGGCAAGGCGCTTCCGGTTCAGCGGCCCGTCTACTATCTGAGCGAGGTCCTTTCTGCTTCCAAGAACAACTACCCCCACTACCAGAAGATGAGCTACGACATATACTACGCTGCCAAGAAACTGAAGCAATACTTCCAGGAGCACACCATCACTGTGGTGAGCACGGCTCCGCTTTTAGAAGTCATGGGAAACTGAGACGCTACTGGCCGGATTGCCAAGTGGACCATCGCCATGGCCAACCATGACATCCAGTACGAGCTGTGCACGGACATCAAGTACGAGATGGTGGCCGACTTGCTTGTTGACTCGGCCGAGACATAGTTTGTGCCTCCACCTCCAGACTCCACGAACTGGCGCATGCACTTTGACAACTCCAATATGTGAACCGGTTTGGGAGCCGGCATCGTCCTGTCATATCCGGAAGGGCATCAACTCAAGTATGCTCTCCAAATCCACTTCGCCGCCTCCAACAACATGGCCGAGTACGAGGTGCTCGTCCATGGCCTCTGGCTCACCAATGAAATTGGCATCCGACAAATCCTCTGCTTCGGCAACTCGGATCTCGTGGTGCAACAGGTCTTTGGTGAATGGGACGCCAGGGACACCAACATGGCCAGCTACTGCTTACTTGTCCAACAGCTCACCGGTCCTTCAAGGGTTGTGAGTTCCACCTCATCCCTCGAGCAGACAAGGAGGCGGTGGATGCGCTGGCAAAAATCGGATCCACCCATCAAGCACTCCCAGCTGGCAGATAACCCACAAATATAGGGGATCACAACCGTTTTTGAGGGTAGAGTATTCAATCCAAATTTATTGATTTGACTCAAGGGGTGCCAAAGAATATTCTTGAGTATTAGCAGCTGAGTTTTCAATTCTACCACACCTGAAAGACTTAATATCTGCAGCAAAGTATTTAGTAGCAAAGTAGTATGGAAGTAACGGTAATGGTGGCAAACGTGAGAGTAGCAGTTTTGTAGTGATTGTAACAATAGCAACGGAAAAGTAACTTAGCAAAGATCAATATGTGGAAATCTCGTAGGCAATGGATCAGTGATGGATAATTATGTCGGATGGCATTAATCATGCAACAGTCATAACATAGGGTCATACAGAACTACCTCCAATTCATCAATGTAATGTAGGCATGTATTTCATATATAGTCGTACGTGCTTATGGAAAAGAACTTGCGTGACAACTTTTGTCCTACCCTCCCATGGCAGCAGGGTCCTAATGGAAACTAAGGGATATTAAGGCCTCCTTTTAATAGAGAACCGGACCAAAACATTAGCACTTAGTGAATACATGAACTCCTCAAACTACAGTAATCACCAGAAAGAATCCCAGTTGTTGTCACTCTAGGGGATGCGGATCATAACTCGTATTATGTGTCTAGAACTTGCAAGATAGGATCAAGAACACATATATATTCATGAAAACTTAATAGGTTGAGATCTAAAATCATGGTACTCGGGCCCTAGTGACAAGCGTTAAACATAGCGAAGTCATAGCAACATCAATCTCAGAACATAGTGGATACTAGGGATCAAACCCTAACAAAGCTAACTCGATTACATGGTAGATCTCATCCAACCCATCACTGTCCAGCAAGCCTACAATGGAATTACTCACGAACGGCAGAGTGCTTCATGAAATTGGTGAAGAAGGATGGTTGGTGATGACGACAACGTCGATTTCCCCTCTCCGAAGCCCAAATCAGACACCAGATCTACCTTCCCTAGGAAGAACACTAGGTGGCGGTGGCTCCGTATCATATAACATGATGAACACTTCTCTCTGATTTTTTTCTCCCCGAATAAGAATATATAGAAGTGGAAACGAGGTCGGAGGAGCCACAGGGGCCCCAAAAGCCAGGGGCGCCCCCTAGGGGGGGTGCCCAGTAGGCTTGTGGCCAGGTGGGGCCCCTCTCTGGTTGATACTTTCTCCAATATTTTTTATTAATTCCAACAATATTCTTCGTAAATTTTAAGGTCAATCCGAGAACTTTATTTCTACACAAAAATAACACCAAGGCAATTCTGCAGAAAACAACGTCGTCTGGGTTAGTTCCATTCAAATCATGCAAATTAGAGTCCAAAACAAGGGCAAAAGAGTTTGGGAAAGTAGATACGTTGGAGACGTATCAACTCCCCCAAGCTTAAACCTTTACTTGTCCTCAAGCAATTCAATTGATAAACTGAAAGTGATAAAGAAAAAAAATTACAAACTCTGTTTGATCTTGCTGTTGTAAATATGTCTAACTGATGTTCAGATCTTCAGCTAAGATTATAGACTAACCACATTCACAATAATATTTAGGTCTCATATTTACTTATATCAATGGCATAATAAATTAGCGAGCAATAATAATAAGTCTCGGATGACAATAATTATATCAAAACAACCATAATACCATATGATAAACTGGTATCTTTCTAGCCCTTTCTGAGACCGCAAAACATAAATGCAGAGCACCTCCGAAGAACAAGGACTTACTAGACATTGTAATTCATGGTAAAAGAGATCCAGTCATACTCATACTCAATATCAATTAATAACAAAGCATACAAATGATGGAGGTCCTCTGTAACTGGTGCCTTTTTATAAGAAGAGGATGACTCAACAGTAAAGTAAAATAGATAGGCCCTTCGTAGAGGGAAGCATTGATTTACAGAGGTGCCAGAGCTCGAGATTTTAAAACAGGGATGAATCAAGATTTTGGGCGGTATGCTTTCATTGTAAACATAACAACTAAGAGGTCTCAGTATCTTCCATGCTAGATACATCATAGGCGGTTCCCAAACAGAATAGTAAAGTTTTTACTCTCCCTCCACAAATCGATCACACTCCACGGCGGGCCGAATCCATGGGTACCGTCCATAAAAACAACAATCATGTGGGAGTTTTGTTTCATTATACTTTGATTTGACTTTTGAGCATGGAACTGGGCATCCCGAATACCAGCCACTTTCTCGTGAATGATAGTGAATCAACACATATCGTGAGAATAACCCACCTAGCTTGGAGGATACTGACAACCCCTAGTCAGTACATGAGCGATTCAGGCATAAAAACAGAATATTTATTAGAAGGTTTAGAGTATGGCACATGCAAATTTACTTGGGATGACACGTAAATACCGCATATAGGTAGTATGGTGGACTCGTATGGAACACCTTTGGGTTTATGGAAATGGACGCACAAGCAGTATTTCCGCTTAGTACAAGTGGAGGATAGCAAGAGACTCGCAAGCGACCAACTAGAGAGAGACAACAGTCATAAACATGCTTTGAGATTAACCAACATTGAATGCAAGCATGGGTAGGATATAAATCACCATGAACACAAACATCATGGTGGCTATGTTGTTTTTGTTTCAACTACATGCGTGAACATATGCCAAGTCAAGCCACTCGAATCATTCAGAGCAGGATACCATTCTATCATACTACATCACAACAATTTTAATATGCATGTTGGCACTCAAGACAAACAATTATTCACTCCTAGCTAATTAAGCATGGCATAAGTAACTATAATCTCTAATTGTCACTGCAAACATGTTCAATCCATAATGAGATGAATCCAGAACGATGAGCTAATCATATTTACAAAAACAAAATAGGTCGAGTTCATACCGGCTTTTCTCCACCTCCGCCACTTCATCATATATCGGCATTATTGCCTTTCACTTGAACGACCGAATGGTGTGAATGATAATAATAAGAGCACACGTCCATTGGACTAAGCTGGAATCTGCAAGCAATAACTCAAAGGAGAATACAAGCTAATACGGGCTTTGTGATAGATAAATGATAATGCATATGAGAGCCACTCAGCATGTCATCATGGTCTTCTCCTTACAACCTCAAAGAAGAAAGAAAAACTATTTACACGGAAAAGCCCCCAACAAACAAAAGAAGAACAAGAAATATTTTTCAATTTTCTTTTAGTGCTACAACTTAAACAAACTAGAAGGTAAAGCTAGAACTGTTTTATTTGGATTTTTTCAAGGTTAATGAATCACGCAAGAAGAAAACAAAAGAAGAAATAAATTACCATGGATGGTAGAACGAAAAAGTATGAACACCGACAACTGGAATGAGTGTGTGAACATGATCGTAATGTCGACGGGAAATACATACTCCCCCAAGCTTAGGTTTTTGGCCTAAGTTGGTCTAGGGCCAAGGCTGGCCCGGATAATATCCAAAGTCACAGTTGGGGTTGTACTGGGCTGCGGCGGCTGCCGCCTGAACGACTTCAGCATGGAGGCGAGCGGCTTTCGCCTCTCTCTCGTACTCGTCTGCCTCCTCTCTGGTTATAAAGTACCTCCGTTTTTTCTAAAAGTCAAAGAAGGCAGGAGCAGAAAGGGTAATATGGACAACATGTTGTTTATCACAAATTAGTCCGTATAGGAGGGGTTGTTCATTTCTCTTAAGAAACTGGTAGCGCACCATATCCTCATAATCAAGAAAAGCAAGTGGTAACTCAATATCATTATCCCTTATAGGTATCCCAAGATAATTAGCCACATGGGTGGAATAAACTCCACCAAAGAAATCTCCATCGTTAGCATTTTTATGTAGCCTCCTAGCAATAATAGCTCCCAAGTTATATCATGTATCACCCATGACCGTACTCTTAAGAATACTAAGGTCAGGTACGCAAAGGTGGCTATGCTCATGTTTACTGTTAATACATCTACCTATGAAGAGAGCAAGATAATGTATGGCAGGAAGGTGAATGCTCCCCAAGGTAGCCTGTGTAATATTTCTAGTTTCTCCCATGGTGATGCTAGCAAGAAAATCATTATACTCGGTTTTTGAGGATCACTATGGCTACCCCATTGTGGAATTTTGCATGCATGGTTAAAATCTTCTAGGTCCATAATATAAGATTCATCATAAAGATTAAATAGAACGGAATGCGTATTATGCTTGGATGAAAATTCAAACTACCTCACGATGGAATCATTGAGTTGATAATATTGCTTGTATTGGTGTGAAACAAAATCTTCAAGGCCAACATTTCGTATGTACGCGTAAAATTCTTCCTTGAATCCGGCATGGACCATGAATGGATCCGACGGTCATTCGCAGGGCCGCACTTGAGCCTCCCTTGGTGGTTCAACGTTGGGCTCGTGTATCGTGAGTCTAAGGGTCTTCTTACTGGATGAACCACCTTCGTATATTCTCCTTAATATTTTTCTTTCTCTGAAAATTAATTCTCAAATTTTTCGTGACTCCAAATAAGGGTGAACAAAGCTCAATCAAAACTTGTAGTAACTACTCCCACAAGTGCCTAGAAGCTATATCATGCATCACAACTATTTGGGACCCAACAAATTTGACATCCAAGCTCTAGAACAAGGTCACCACAGCAGCAAAATTTTGCAACATATAAAGCACTTGGAACAAAAACTAATTGGACCATAGGAGGAGTCACATACCGATAAACAATCCCCTAAAAAAGTTTTGCAAATGGAGCTTTGAGCAAGGAGATCGAAAATGGCAGCAAGATGAGCTAGAACACGGGTTTGAGAAATGGTGGGATTTTTTCTTGAGGAATACAAAGTGATTGGGTGCTGGAATAAGTGAAGGGGCCCCACGTTGGACCCACAAGACAGGGGGGCACGTCTAGGGGGTGGTCGCGGCCTGCAGGCTTGTGGCCCACTGGTGCAGCCCCCTGATGTGTTCTTAGTGCCAAAAATTCTTAAATATTCCAGAAAAAACATACTAAATTTTCAGGGCGTTGTGAGAACTTTTATTTTCAGATCATTTTTCTATTGCATGGATAAAATGGAAAACAGAGAAATAATAACATTTTTACTAAATCGAAATTAAGGAACAGAAAATAAAAGTTGGGTACAGAAGGTTGTGCTTTCTAACTTCATCCATCTCATGCTCGTCAAAAAGAATCCATCAGTAAGGTTGGTCAAGTCTTATTGACCAACATTTTTCGAATGACATGGAACCAGAGAACTTTCGAATAACACTAGGTTACCCCAACGGGGATATGCATGTTGCAAACAATAAGTATATCATATTTCTTTTTGACACTAGGGAGAGGGAATTCAAATTCTCCAATAGTAAACGTTGGAATTTTTTCAATGGAGTTGATATTATGAACTTGAGGTTGTTTCTTCGGGAAGTGTACCGTATGCTCATTACCATTAACATGAAAAGAGACATTGCCTTCGTTGCAGTCAATAACAGCCACTGCGATATTCACAAAGGGTCTACTAAGGATGATCGAAAAATTGTCGTCCTCGGGAATATCAAGAATAACAAAGTCTATTAGGATAGTAACGTTTGCAACCACAACAGGCACATCCTCACAAATACCGATGGGTAAAGCAGTTGATTTATCAACCATGTAGAGAGATTTCTGTAGGTGTCAACTTATTCAAATCAAGTCTATGATATAAATAGGACGGCATAACAGTGACACCAGCTCCGAGGTCACATAAAGTAGTTTTAGCGTAATTTCCTTTAATAGAGCAAGGTATAGTAGGTACTCCGGGATCTCCTATTTTCTTTGCTATTCCACCCTTAAAAGTATAATTAGAAAGCATGGTGGAAATATCAGCTTGCGGTATCTTTCTTTTATTTGTAACAATATCTTTCATATACTTAGCATAAGGAGACATTTTCAGAATATTAGTTAAGCGTATACGTAAAAAGGCAGGTCTCAGCATTTCAAGCGCTCAAAATCCTCATCATCCCTCTTCTAGGATGATTTAGGAGGAAGGGGCATGGGTTTCTCAACCCATGGTTCTCTTTCTCTACCATGCTTCCTAGCAACAAAATCTCTTTTATCATATCTCTTATTCCTAGGTTGTGGGTTATCAAGATCAACAAGAGGTTGAGTCTCCACATCATTGTCATTACTAGGTTGAGCATCGACATGAACATCATCATTAATATTATCCCTAGGTTCATATTCATTACCAGATTGTGTCTCGGCATCAGAAATACATATATCATTTGGGTTATCATGTGACTCTACAATAGGTTAACTACCAGCATGCAAAGTCCTATCGTCATTATTTTTCCTTTAGTTAGAAGGACCAGGTGCATCAATATTAACTCTCTGAGAATCTTGCTCAATTCTCTTAGGATGGCCCTCAGGATACAAAGGTTCCTGGGTCATTCTACCACCTCTAGTCACAACTATAACAGAATGATCATTGTTCTTACTAATCATCTCATTGAGCAAATCATTATGTGCCTTAAGTACTTGTTCTACTTGGTAGTTACCATGGAAGCATGTTTACTAATAAGCCTAAGATCATTAAGAAGTCTACTCATATAATCACCCAAGCAATCAAGCATGTAAGCATTATGTTTCAATTTTCTACTAACATAAGCATTTAAATTTTCTTGCTTAACAATAAAGTTATCAAATTCATCCAAGCATTGGCTAGCGGACTCACTATAAGGAATATCGCCTTCATCAAATCTACAGAGAGAATTTACCTCTACTACCTGTGTCGGGTTATCAAGACCATGTATTTTTTCAATAGGTGGTAGATTCTTAACATCTTCAGCTTTGATACCTTTTTCCTTCATAGATTTCTTTGCCTCTTGCATATCTTCCGGAGTGAGGAATAGGATACCCCTTTTCTTTGGAGTTGGTCTTGGAGGTGGTTCGGGAATAGTCCAATCATTACCATTGCTCAATATATTATTCAATAGTAGTCCAGCTTGTTCAATAGTTCGTTCCCTGAAAGCACAACCAACACAACTATCCAGGTGGTCCTTGGAAGCATCGATTAGTACATTATAAAAGATATCAAGTATTTCATTTTTCTAGAGAGGGTGATCAGGCAAAGCATTAAGTAACTCGAGAAGCCTCCGCCAAGGTGGTGGGAGACTCTCTTCTTCAATCTGCACAAAATTAAATATTTCCTGCAAGGTAGCTTGTTTCTTATGGCAGTGTCAGGGATATACCCTACGGGTTAACCCGACTTGAAGTATGACCCGGTCGAGCTTGGAGACTCACTGGTGACCCGGCCGAGCTTGGCGACTCACTAGTGACACGGTAGGCGGGTCAGACAAATGACAAGAATAAAGTCCCAAGGCCTGGCGTGCACCCCAGCATAAAGGCGGCTCATAGAGAGGCCAGGAGGTCCGACTCACAAGAGAAGGCCCAAAGAAGAGGAAAGACTCCCTCACAAAGGAAACAAGACCCGGATTAGGATTCAAGAGAGATTGGTCCTAATCCTACTCCTAGTAGGACTCTACATGTAAACTTACCCCTTCCACTTATATAAGGAGGGGTAAGGCGCCCCAAGGGGGACAAGTTAGGTTGAGCCATGACAAGTTCAAGTCATTATAGATAGACAGATTAGACACCCTCCAGATTAGAGGTAGCGGTTCCGCACCCTTGTAATCGAGATAATCATCTTCATCGATGAAACACAAGAAGGACGTAGGATTTTACCTCCATTGGAGGGGCCGAACCTGGGTAAACTCGCGTCTCTCAATTCTGACCAACCCCTCTCAAGCCGCCACATAGTTGCGATGTCCTCACATCTAAGTCCTTGCACGAGGACATATGCCGTGAAAGAAACCACGACATTTGGCGCCCACCATGGGGCTGATCGCACGGTGGGATTGTGTTCTTGGAGGGAGATTTTCAAGGGATCAAGGAGCTCGCGGCTGATTGGATGAAGAAAAGGTGGAAAGAACAGTCGCAGTGGATAACCCTGCATGGGAAAATCTTGGATAGAGCCGGTCAATTCACCGTTTTGTGATCAAAATCATGATTTATTTTGAAGCTGGCAGATACGATATTGAGATCAAAGGATAAGTTAAGGTTTCTTGGTGTGCTCCCGCATGTGACTTACGATACGGTGATCCGAAGTCAGGTCAATTACTAGCAAAGGTGCCCCTATGATGATCGTCGCACCTAGACGACGACGACGGATGACTCGCCCACACCCGATTTTCCTTTCTTCTTCTTGGCGAGGGTCTTCACCCTTTTTATGGGCGACTTTACAATACTACATTTCCAGAAGGGTGTATTTTTCTGTAAAAAGGGGAAGTTAGTTGTACCAAAGAGAAAAAGAAGGTATCAAATACAACAAATGAGAGGTAACACTACTGGAATCCAGTTCTTTGCCATCAGCCAGTTCTTTGCTGTCGGCTGGCTGACGGCAAAGAACCTCTTTGCCATCAGTTGACACAAGACAGACTGCAAAGGACTGGCACATGGCAAAAATACTATTTGCCATGTGTCGGCCCTTTGCCGTCTGCCAGCGGACGACAAAGAGACCCAGTGCAGACGGCAAAGAAGACGGGTGGGTCCCATGCCTGCCATGTCCGAAATCTGGGGTCCTTTGCCGTCCACGGGCCTTTGTCGTCTGTCGTGGGGCCCTTTGCCGTTGGGGGGCGGACGGCAAAGGGGCCGCCCTATAACGGCCGTTAACCCCCTCGTCCTCACTCTCTCTCTCCCCCCGGCCACTCGCTCACTGTACGTCTCTCTCCACGGCGAGCCCCCTGCTCCCCCTGCCGTCGTCCACCGCCGCCGCCACCGCCCCCTGCCATCGTCCACCGCGGCGAGCCCCCTGCCGCGAGCCCCCTGCTCCTCCTGCCGTCGTCCACCGCTGCCGTCGCCGCCCCCTACCATCGTCCACCGCGGCGAGCCCCTCCCCACGGCGAGCCCCCTGCCGCGCGGCCCCTGCTCCCCGTGCCGTCGTCCACCGCCACCGCCACCGACCCCTGTCGTCATCCACGGTGGCAAGCCCCCTGCCACGCGCCCCTTGCCGCGCGCCTCCTGCTCCCCCTGTCGTCATCCACCGCCGCCGCCACCTCCTGCCGTCGTCTACCGAGGTGAGTTCTGCCTCTTCTTTTTCTTTAAAAAAAAGTTAATTACTTTAGTTAGTTTATTCGCTTAGTTTTTTATTATATATAGGTCATTTAGTTAGTTTATTTGGTTAGATTATTAGGCTAATTAGGTTAGTTAGTTAGGTTAGAAGAAAAAAAGAGGAAAAGCAGAAGGAATAAATGAAAAAGAAAAAAGGAAAAGAAGAAAATAATTAGAAGCAGAACGAAAATAAGAAGAAGAAGAAGAAGAAGAAGAAGAGGAGGAGGAGGAGGAGAAAAAAAAGAAGAAGAAGAAGAAGAAGAGGAGGAGGAGGAGGAGGATCAGGAGGAAGAGGAGGAGAAAGAAGAAGAAGAAGAAAAAGAATAGGAGGAGAAAAAGAGGAGGGGAGTAGGAGGTGAAAGAAGAAGAAGAAGAAGAAGAAGAAGAAGAAGAAGAAGAAGAAGAAGAAGAAGAAGAAGAACAAGAAGAAGAACAAGAACAAGAACAAGAAGAAGAAGAAAAGAAGAAGAAGAAAAAGAGGAGAGAGGAGAAGAAGAAAGAAGAGGAAAAGGGAACCCCGACACCCCGAAACTGACCCTCGACCCCCGACCCCTGATGCCCGACGCCACTGACCCCCGACCATCGACCCCCGACGCCACTGACCCCCGACCCCCGACGCCACTAACCCTCGACCCCCGACGCCACTGACCCCCGACCCAGACCCTCGGCAAACGACTCCCGACCCCCGACGCTTGACGCCACCAACCCCCGACCCCCGACGCCACTGACACCCGACGTCACTGACCCCGGACCCCCGACGCCACTGACTCCCCACAACCGACGCCACTAACCCCCCGACCCCCGACGCTACCGACACCCGCCACCACCGACCCTCGACGGCACTGACTCCCGACGCAACTAAGCCCCGACCCCCGACACCTCTTGTGCCTTCTTTTGAACGAGAAGGTGCTTTTCGGCCTTCCAGAGGCCCACGAGGTCATAGTTTTGTAAATTATCAGTTAGGCCACATATTTTTCGATTATGTTAATTATAAAAACATCGTATTTGTGTTGATCGTGTGAATTTCAATGTGCAGTTGTTCGACGACCTCCACATGCGTTGGACGAGCTCCGCCCTTGCGTTTGTTGGTGAGCACAAATGACTTCTCCTCCTACCCCTTAATTTGCTCTGTCCCGGTCTTCGTGCCGATGAAACTTGCTAGCTATAGGTTTCTTCAATCATGAGTATGCGTGACCAGTATGCGTCTCCCGTTCGAAAGGGCGACATCTATAAATATGCATTTCTTTGCATATTTATAACCGCCATCCTTTCGAATTGTCCAACATTATCCATGCACAACCCGAGTATGTGTAGATTGGGTTTGTTTTCCCGTATGCTGTGCTCCGGATCCGATGCGGAATTTCATCAGTGCCTCCCCTGTTGTTCTCAGGGTACACATCCTCTCTGCTTATTGCGGAGACGTGTATCAGGAGAACAGCGGGGAGGTGCTGCCGAAATTATGTGTCGCATGTGGAGCAGAGCATGGGAAAACGAACCCAATCTACACATACTCGGGTGGGATTAGGACCTATCTTTACCTATTAGCGTGTAGGTTGCATGGACGTAATAAAACTGACAAACTTGATTAGCGTATGAATATAGATGATGAATTATATATTTATTTCTTGTGCCCCCATAGGTAGCTAGGCAACGTGAGTGATCGTGTTTGGATGTACACTGGTCACCCTAGTCAGAAAGACATGACCCATGAATGGTTAACAAAAACCATGGGGTTTGTGAGAGCCGCATTTGCAAATGGCCAGCAAAAAACATGGTGCCCCTGTCCCAACTGCGACAACTGGAAAAAGAAGACAGAGTTTGAAATGGGTAAACACTTGCAGAAGTGGGGTTTTACACCTAATTATATGGTGTGGACTTTTCATGGTGAGTCTGACCAACTTGCCAGAGCTGAGGTGATTCTTCGTCGCACCGACGAGCATGGTACCAGGATTGAAGACATGGTGCAAGACTTTGATGATGCTCGGGATTCGGACGATGAGATGGAGGAATCTGCAAAGGCCTTCTATGAAATGTTGGACTCTTCAAAATGTCCTCTCCACGAGAAGACTGAGCAGTGTCAGCTGGATGCCATCGCGCAAGTAATGGCTCTGAAGGCTCAATTCAACCTAGGCGGAGAATGCTACGACGCGATGATGACGATATTTGGACGCTTTCTACCCAAAGGCCATGTACTGCCTGCAAACCTGTACCAGTCAGAGAAAATCCTCCGTGTACTTAAGATGCCCTATGAGAAGATACATGCGTGTGAGAATGGATGTGCCTTATTTAGGCTTGAGTATGCGTCCTTGAACTATTGCCCCATTTGCAATTCTTCCAGGTATATTGTGGTAGACAACGACATGGGTGAGAAGAATCACACCAAAATCCCCATTAGTGTTCTTCGGTATCTGCCAATCGTACCAAGACTTCAACGTCTTTTCATGGTCGAAGAGACGGCCAGACAGATGACATGGCACAAATTGGGAAAAAGAACATAACTAGCTGCAGATGGGAACAAGATGCTGGTACACACTTCATATGGTTTTGCGTGGAGGCACTTCGATGCATTACATAAGGATAAATCGGAAGATCCAAGGCAACCTAGAGTTGCCATCAGCACGGATGGGTTCAATGTGTATGGTATGACGGCAGCACAATACAGTTGTTGGCATGTATTTGTCATTCCACTAAATTTGCCACCCGGAGAGATTATGAAAAGAAAGAACATTTTCCTGACGTTGATAATTCCAGGGCCGAACTATCCGGGGAAGAATATGAATGTGTACATGCAGCCGCTTAAGGATGAGTTGCAAGAAGCCTGGGATAATGGGATCAAGACCTACGACGCGGCTACCAAAACAAATTTCAAAATGTATGTGTGGTATATGTACTCGACGCATGATTATCCGGCGTTTGCGCTATTCGCTGGCTGGTGTGTGCATGGAAGGCTCCCGTGCACCACATGCAAGGCAGCTCTTCAGTTCTGTTGGCTGCAGGCTGGTCGCAAGTATTCTTGCTTCGACATGCATAGACAATTCCTGGATCCTGACCATAAGTTCAGAAAAGACAAGAAGAATTTCATCAAAGGTAGAGTTGTCAAAAACACTGCACTAGCTACGTTGACAGGCCAACAGACCCTTGATTAGTTAAACGCTCTCGAGCCTGATCCTTTGCGTCCAGGATACTTCAAAGGGTAAAATACGGAACACGCCTGGACTCACAAGTCATGCTTATGGGATCTGCCTTACTTCAAAGACCTCCTTTGCCCACACAACATTGACGTGATGCACACCGAAAATAATATTGCGGAGGCCATTTTGGTACATTGTTCGGCATATAGGGGAAGTCAAAAGATAATCCTAAGGCTAGAATCGACCTGGAGGCTCTATGTGATAGCCTGTTGCAAAACTTGCGACAACGGAAAGGAAAGCAAAGCATAGCGAAGCCAAAGGCATGGTTCAATCTTGAAAGGCCAGCTATGAGGGAAATGCTATTGTGGGTGAAAATGCGGTTGATGTTCCCCGATGGGTATGCTGCGAATCTAAAGAGGGGAGCGATTCTTGAGAAATTGAAAATATTTGGGCTCAAGAGTCATGATTGGCACATATGGATTGAGCGGGTAATGTCGGTGATGTTGCGTGGCTTTATCCCTGAGGATGAATGGCTAGTACTAGCAGAGCTGAGCTATTTTTTCCGTTCTCTTTGTGCGAAAGAACTATCGCATGGAGTGCTAGATGAAATGGAAGAGTTGGCACCGGAGTTGATCTGCAAATTAGAAAAGATCTTTCCACCGGGCTTCTTTAATCCAATGCAACATTTGATTTTGCATCTCCCGACCGAGGCAAGAATGGGGGGGCCCGTTCAAAATCGATGGTGCTACTCAACTGAGAGGATGCAGAAGACGCTTCGATCTAAGTGTAAAAATAAACGTGGAATTGAAGCATCGATGGCCGAGGCATTCATTACTGAGGAGGCGACAAACTTCGTGATAGCACACTACGAAGCCAAAAATCATCATTTGCATAACCCGAAGCCTCGGTACAATGATGGCGATCGAAAAAAAGTTTGAGCCAACCACAGCCTATTCAAAGGTAAGCTCACACCATCCGGTGCTTCGAAAGGGAAATCGTTCGATGTCGAAGAATGGCGGACCATTTCATTGTATATCTTCACCAACCTAACAGAAGTGCGGCCGTACATCGAGTAAGTCTCGGTAATTTATTGTTCGGCAACTTCTAATTGCTTTGAACTACTCTTATTCCCGGATATTTGATATAGTCGATACGTCGTCGAATTCTCGGATGGAGCGGTCATCGAAAAGGATTCCGTCGAAGAGTATGAGCTTCTCGCAAAGCATGGAGGCGACTGTCCCGGTTTCATCTCTTGGTTCAAACAAAGGGTAATTAATTACCATTAAGGGCCCATTTGATTTCTTTGTCTAATTTGCGGCTAATGCATCCATTCTTTCGTATTAAACTTGTAGGCTGATGCAAAGTCTATGGACGCCGAGTTGAGACAAGTCGCTAATGGTTTTGACTATAAGGTTCGTTCATTTGACAAATACAACATCAACGGGTATCACTTTCGTACCTTTGGCAAAGAGCTATCTATGCCCGACCTAAAGTCTACAAATTGTTCTGTCTCTATCGGCGAAGGAGACATCGAGTATTATGGAAGAGTTGAAGCAATTTATGAACTTCTATTCAATGGTGAAAACCCACCGACCGTCGTAGTCTTCAAATGTTATTGGTTTGAGCCGAGGGAGACTAGAAGGACTCATGAACATATAGGACTAGTCGAAATCAACCAAAACACCCACTTAGATGTTCCTGATGTCCATATTACGGCTCAACAGGCGACACAAGTTTTCTATCTATCGTGGGCCTGCCAAACTGATCCAAATCTCAAAGGTTGGGATGTCGTTTATGAAGTGCCACCACATTTTAGACCACCTACCCTCAATGAAGAGGATTACGAACCTCACATTAACCCAGACACATATGAAGGGGAATTCTTCCAAGAAACATGTATGTCCAAGAAACGTTTCAAGAATCGCTCTACTTCACCCCAGAACATTGAAGTAGACAGCGACAGTGAATCCGTCTTAACCCCTGAGCTCGAACAGGAAGAGCTAGAAGAAGAAGAGGGTACTGCTGCGGATGACCTGTCACTTCTTGACCGATTACATAATGGTGGCCTTCCACATGTTCTTCGTGATAGTGATGATGATGATGCATTTATTGATGATAGTGATGATCATGATGCATTTATTGACCCCGAAGCATATATAGACAAGCACGATTGTTATTAGTTCATATCAGGTATTCAACTATTATACTATATATAAATTTTGAGTTCATGTTAGGTATTCAATTTTTATTAGTCATGTTGGTATTTATGACGATGATACACTTAAATTATATATTTTTATTAGTCCTGTTGGTATTTATGTTGTACTAGTTTCATTTACTCTTTGTCATGACAGGTGTTGAAAGATGGTGGGAAAGGGTCGAAAGCACTCCGCGGCTCCTTCTTCGTCGGCGGGTGCTGGGATGGTTACTTCCATTCTTGCCTCGCCTCTTCGGAGAGTGTTGCTCTCTACTATGCAAGGAGCGCCCCCCGTGAGAGGAGGTCGGCCCCCACGAAGCCGAGAGGCACTAAAGGTACACGTTGTATTCATGTTGGTATTTATGTTGTACTCATGTTGTATGCATATTGGTATTTATATACATTTTATTACTCATGTTGGTATTTATGTTGTACTAAAGGTACACGTGGCCGCGGGAGAGGTAGGGCAGTGGCTGCCACGCCTTCTGAGGTGGCGGCTACACGGTCTCCGCCAGCACCCCAAGCTGATTCACCTGAGCACAGGACTTCTAGGGTGGATTCATCTGAGGTGGAGGCTACATTGTCTCCGGTTCACGAGCCTCGGGTCGACGAGCCTCAGGTCGACGAGCCTTCGACCCACGAGACTCGTGTCCCAGAGGCTTCATTCCAGGCGACTCCGGAGCAAAGCAGGGATGAGGGTACGTCCCAAGAGACCCAGTGGGATACCTAGGCTGAGCCAAGTGGCCATGCTGGTAGCGACGAGGATCTGGGTGAGGGGGCTATCATCTACCAGCGTGGTAGTTTGGGGCTCTCGCTCGTGCCAGTGACCCCTGAGCGGAGGTGGTCGATTAGGCCAAATTGGGACAAGTAAGTTAATTTACTCTTATTTAACCTTTTTCCTTCACGTTTTCTCAAATATCTAATGTTTTGGCTTTAATTTGTCATACTGTAGGGGTTGGATTGTTGCCAAGGGTGTCCGCAAGCCCAACAGCGTCCTTGGTGTTCTTTGCCGTAAAAACTTCCCAGGGTTTGTTACGTTGCCCGGTCGGGAGCGAGAGGTAGGAATGACTTGGGAGCACTACTTTGGTGCCCCGGCCCCGCCGGAGGTGGAGATCGACGGTGTTTTGTGCGACACGAGGGCGGACATGGTGATCCAAAAGTTCTGGGTAATTTCTCCTTCACACAATTATAAATCAACCATAGCTATTTATTGTACTAATCGCTGTTGTCTCGTTTGCAGTCCTACTACAGGTGTGAGGAGGGATACGAGGAGGTCGCGTCAAAGGTTATCGAAACCGAATGTCGCCGCCTACTTCAAAACTTTCGGCACGAGGCTCGGGTGCAGGCTGTTCGAGACTACTATGCCACGCGGCGTATTAGGCTTGACAAGGCGAGGTGTTGTGATGCTAAGATGGAGAAGGAGCATTACATGAAGGTAATTACATATTATTAAGGCTTTGTAGTTAGTTTCCTTGATTTGGTTCTTACGCGCTCAAATTTCTCTTTATTAACTTAGCTGCCCCAGAGATGGTGTGTGGATAAGATGGATTGTTGGGAGGCCTTGGTGGATCAGTGGTGCTCCGAAACGTGGGAGGCCAGCCACACCAACGCTAAGGAGAGGCGTGGCAAAATGGTTGGCGTGCCACACCATCAAGGGAGCATCAACTTAATCCAATTTGGCGAGAACTGAGTATGTGGTTTGCTTCATGCCTCATGCAATTCATTCTTAATGCTATCTTGAGCCATTTACTAATACAATTTTCCTCTCTCTCTCTTTTAGGCGCGTCACAATAAGACGGAGGCGCCACAGATGTATGACCTGTATGTGATGGCCCATACTGCCTCGTACAAGAAGGTCAAGGCATTCTCTGAGTCTGACCTCGAGCATCCAGAAAACTTCACCAACATCTCCTCCCACCACAAGCTCGTGAAGTACAGAGATCATGGGAAGGCGAGGAAAGGGGAGGACTTTAACCCGAGCGAGGGGCCTATTGATCCAGAGCTGGTGATGATAGCTGGCAACGGGAGGCCCCATGGCTCGATCGCCATTGGAGACGGCCTTATACGTTGTCCTAGCACTCTCCGGCAGATAAAGGCACGCAATACGAGCTCTTGTCCGGAGATAACACGTCGTCCATGGCCAGTCGAGCTCGCCATCGAGGTTAGTTTAATGGACTCAACTATCTTTCCGCATTATGTTGTGCATTGGAACCAATATGATTACATTGCTAACAATGAGTTGTGTTGCAGGCTGCTATTCAGAAAGAGAGAGAGGTAATGCAGGCGGCTATGGCGGAGAAGGATAAGGAAATTAGGGAGCTGGTGGAGAGGACGACTGCATTGGTGGAGGCGGAGAGGGCACGGAATGATGCGTCTAACAGGGCCATATACGAGCTCTTCGTGGTAAGTTTCTTCTCCATGTTATTTCAAATCTTGCATTTGAATGTCCGTTTCATTAATAAATAAAAAGTTTGACTTGTCGAAACCAAATGTACAGTCTATGTGCGAGAAGAACGGCCAAGTCCCTCCGCCGATGCCAGTCATTAACGTGGTGGGGACGGTGAGTTTTATTTCAGTGCAGTGATCTTAAGAGTGTCCTCATGCTAACTACACATTGCAAACGATGTTTGGTGCACAATATCTCCCGAAACGCATCGCACGACCCTTCTACAGTCGAGCCTTCTCCAGGGCAGCCTTCTCCAGGTGAAACAAGCCATAGCCACCGTGCTTCACCGCTGTGATGACGATAATGGTATGTTATTTCGAGTGTTTTAATAAAAATAACTAGACTTCCATCTAAATGACATAATTAGCTTAGTTAGCTCCAAGAAAGGCTAAATTGGCTAATTATCCTACGAAATGACGTAATTAGCTTAGTTAGCTCCAAAATGACCTATTTAATAAAAAATGACCTACAGTTAGCTTAGTTCTCTCCTAAATGACATAATAAGGCTTACGTAGCTGCAAGATGACCTATTCCCCCTAACTTAGGTATTAAATGGCCTATAATTAGCCTAGCTAGATCCAAAATGGCTTAATAAGCATAGTTTGCTCCGGAATGACATATTTTACCCAAGTTAGCTCCGAAACGACGTATAGTTCGCTAGGGTTCCACCTAGATGCACTACTGGAATCAGAGATTTTGCCGTCTGCCTATTCTTTGCCGTCAGCTAGCTGACGGCAAAGACACTCTTTGCCATCAGCTTCAGCAAAACTGACGGCAAAGAACTCGCTGATGGCAAAGAAGGTCTTTGCCAGCAGTCAGCTCTTTGTCGTCCGCGGCAGACGGCAAAGAAGGCGCCAGCAGACGGCAAAGAAGCTCATCTAGCCGGGGGAACCTTAGGTCAACCTACTCCCTTCTTTGCCATCTGCTGGCGCCTTCTTTGCCGTCTGCCAGCAGACGGCAAAGAGTATAGACCCCTTTTGTCGTATGCCAGCAGACGACAAAGATCTTGAATCTAGTAACGGCTGTCCCGCCCCCACCGCGGCCCTCTCTCTCTCTCAAACGGCCCCTCCCTCTCTCTCTCTCTCCTCCCCCGATGCCCAACGCCGCCAGCACTGTCGCCCGACCACCCCCGGCGCCGCCCCGGTGCCCCTGGTGCCGCCCCGAAGCCCCACAACCCCCCCCCCCCCGGCGCCCCTGGTGCCGCCCCTCAAGCCCCACCGCCGGCGCCCCGTGGTGCCCCTGGTGCGTCCCCGCTGCCCCACCCCCGGCGCCCCTGGTGCCGCCGCCGCAGCCCCACCGCCGGCGCCGCCGGCCCAGCCACTGCCCCGCAGGCCTCGGCGCCGCCCCCGCAGCCCCACTGGCGGTAAGCCCATCCACCCCCGCCCCCTTGATTTTTTATTTTTTGGTATTTAGTTCTTGGAATTAGATTATAACTTCCGGCATGTTTTTTTATTGTTGTTGTAGTAGTTGTTCTTGTTATTATAGTTGTTGTTGTTATTGTAGTTGTTGTGGCATATATAGTTTAGTTGGTAGGTTAGTTAATTAGTAGTTTTAGTGGTAGTTTAGTTAGTTGGTAGATTTAGTTAGTTAATTAGTAGATTTAGTTGGTAGTTTAGTGGTAGATTTTGTTTTGTTATTTAGTAGTAGCTAGATTATTTTTTAGTTACTTAGTGGTAGATTCTGTTTTTTTTTGCTGTTTAGTGCTATCTAGGTTTAGCGATAGGTTTAGTTAGCTTGGTTAGTTAGGTTAGTTAGTTAGTTAGCTTACTAGAAAGAATAGGAAGAAGAAGAAGAGGAGGAGGAGGAGAAGAGGAGAAGAGGAGGAGGAGGAGGAGAAGAAGAAGAAGAAGAATAGGAGGAGGAGAAGAAGAGGAGAAGGAGGAGGAGAAGAGGAGAAGAAGAATAGGAAGAAGAAGAAGAGGAGGAGGAGGAGAAGAGGAGAAGAGGAGGAGGAGGAGGAGGAGAAGAAGAAGAAGAATAGGAAGAAGAAGAATAGGAGGAGGAGAAGACGAAAACAAGATCACATGTTCGGTATTTAGTTTTTCGGAATTAATTAGTCCATTTTGCTCCAAAATACCATAATAAGCTCAAAATGGCATAAGAACCTTGGTTAGCTCATTAATATTATATACTTAGCTTGTTTTCCTCTAAAATGGGATAATTAGCCCATTTAGCTCAAAAAAGATATAATTAGGTAATTTAGCTCCAACAAGAGGAGAAGAGGAGAAGAAATAGGAAAAATGAAAAGAAAGAAGAAGAAGAAGAAGAAGAAGAGAAGAAGGAGGAGGAGGAGGAGGAGGAGGAGGAGAAGGCCAAAAACATTCTATCCTTCTCCTCCTCCTCCTCCTCCTCCTCCTCCTCCTCCTTCTTCTTGATTTCTTTTTCTTCTCCTCCTCCTCCTCTTTCTTATCCTCTTTCATATTATCCTTGCTTTAATTAACCCAACAATGACATAATTAGCCCATTTAGCTCCAAAATACCATAATAAGCTCAAAATGGCACAAGAACCTGGGTTAGCTCATGAATATTATATACTTAGCTTGTTTTCCTCCAAAATGACATAATTGGAACATTTAGCTCAAAAAAGACATAATTAGGTAATTTAGCTCCAACAAGAGGAGAAGAGGATAAGAAATAGGCAAAATGAAAAGATAGAAGAAGAAGAATAAGAAGAGAATAAGAAGAAGAGAAGAAGGAGAAGGAGAAGGAGGAGGAGGAGGAGGGGGAGGATGAGAAGGCCAAGGACCTTCTAGTCCTTCTCCTCCTCCTCCTTCTCCTCCTCCTCCTGCTTGATTTCTTCTTCTCCTCCTCCTCCTCCTCTTTCTTCTCCTCTTTCATATTATCCTGGCAATTGCTTTAATTTCCCCAACAATGTCATATTTAGTCCATTTAGCTCCAAAATACCATAATAAGCTCAAAATGGCATAAGAACCTTGGTTAGCTCATTAATATTATATACTTAGCTTGTTTTCCTCTAAAATGGGATAATCGGCCCATTTAGCTCAAAAAAGACATAATTAGGTAATTTAGCTCCAACAAGAGGAGGAGAAATAGGCAAAATGAAAAGAAAGAAGAAGAAGAAGAAGAAGAGAATAAGGAGAAGGAGGAGGAGGAGGAGGAGGAGGAGGAGAAGCCCAAGGATCTTCTATCCTTCTCCTCCTCCTCCTTCTCCTCCTCCTCCTCCTCCTTCTTGATTTCTTCTTCTTCTCCTCCTCCTCCTCCTCTTTATTCTCCTCTTTCATATTATCCTTGCTTTAATTAACCCAACAATGACATAATTAGCCCATTTAGCTCCAAAATACCATAATAAGCTCAAAATGGCACAAGAACCTTGGTTAGCTCATGAATATTATATACTTAGCTTGTTTTCCTCCAAAATGACATAATTGGAATATTTGTGTTGATCAAAGGATTTACATGTGATAGTTGTCTCGTCGCTGTGAGGTCTGCTGTGCGAAGACCTGCCCGTGCGTTGTACGAGCTCCGCCCCTGCATTCGTGGGTCAGTACAAATTTCATCTCCTCCCCGCCCCCCTTCATTTACTGTGGCTCGGTTTTCGGATGAAACTTTCTAGATTTAGGTAATTCAATTAATTTATCAGTATGCGTGACCAGTATGCGTCTCCCGTTCGAAAGGGCGCCATCTATAAATATGCATGTCTTTGCATATTTATAACCGCCATCCTTTCGAGTTGTCCAACATTATCCATGGACAGCCCGAGTATGTTGTGCTCTGGATCCGATGCGGAATTTCGTCAATGCCTCCCTGTTGTTCTCCGGATGCACATCCTCTCTGTTTATTGCGGAGACGTGTATCAGGAGAACAGCGGGGAGGTGCTGCCGAAATTTTGCGTTGGATCCGGAGCAGAGCATGGGAAAACGAACCCAATCTACACATACTCGGGTGGGATTAGGACCTATCTTTACCTATTAGCGTGTAGGTTGCCTGGACGTAATAAAAATGGCGAACCTGATTAACCGATGAATATAAATGCTAAATTATATATAAATATATTTCTTCTATCTTTAGTAGCTACGCAAGATGAGTGATCGTGCGTGGATGTATACCGGTCACCCTAGTCAGAAAGAGATGACGAAAGAATGGTTTTTAAAAACAAAGGAATTTGTGAAAGCCGAATTCGCAAATGGCCAGGAAAGAAACTATTGCCCCTGTCCTGGATGCGACAACTATAGAAAGACGACAGAGGCTGTAATGATTAAACACCTGCAGAGGAGGGGTTTTAAGCCTAATTATACGTTGTGGACATTTCATCGTGTGTCTATACAAAGCACAAGAGCTGAGGTGGTCCGTCGTCGCACGGACGAGCATGGTACTGGGATCGAAGACATGGTGCTAGACTTTGATGATGCTCGGGATTCGGAAGATGAGATGGAGGAATCTACAAAGGCCTTTTATGAAATGTTGGAGTCTTCAAAACCTCCTCTCCATGAGCACACTGAGCTGTGTCAGCTGGATGCAATTGCACAAGTAATGGCTCTGAAGGCTCAGTTCAACTTGGGAAGAGAATACTACGATGCGATGATGACACTATTTGGACGTTTCCTACCCAAAGGCCATGTCATGCCTGCAAACCAGTACCAGTCGGACAAAATACTTCGTGTACTTAAGATGCCCTATGAGAAGATAGATGCATGTGAGAAAGGATGTGTCTTATTTAGGAAGGAGTATGCACACTTGGACTATTGTCCCAATTGCGAGTCTTGCAGGTATCTTCTGGCAGACAACGGTATGGGTGAGAAGAGGCAGACCAAAATCGCAGTTAGTGTTCTTCGGTATATGCCAATCGTACCAAGACTTCAACGTCTTTTCATGGTCGAAGACACAGCCAGACAGATGACATGACACAATTTCGGCAAAAGAACCGAACTAGATGCGGATGGGAATAAGATGATGGTACACACATCGGATGGGGAAGCGTGGAAACATTTCGATGGATTGCATCAGGATAAAGCAGCAGATCCAAGGAATCCTCAAGTCTGTGCCGCCACGGATGGTTTTAATCCCTTAGGCATGACGGCAACCCAATACAGTTGCTGGCATGTATTTGTCATTCCACTCAATCTCCCCCCCGGGCAGATTATGCAAAGAAAGAACATATTTCTGACGTTGATAATTCCAGGGCCCAATTATCCGGGGAAGAATATGAATGTGTACCTGCAACCGCTTAAGGATGAATTGGAAGAAGCTTGGGAAAATGGGGTCAAGACATACGATGCCGCTAGAAAAGAAAACTTCAAAATGCATGTGTGGTACATGTACTCTATGCATGACTTGCCAGCGTATGCGCTATTCTCTGGATGGTGTGTGCATGGAAGGTTCCCGTGCCCCCAATGCAAGGCAGCTCTTCAGTTTCATTGGTTGCAGGAGGGTCGGAAGTATTCTTGCTTTGACTTGCATAGACAGTTCTTGGATCCTGACCATCAGTTCAGAAAAGACAAGAAGAACTTTACCAAAGGTAAAGTTGTTAAAAACTTGGCACCACCTGCGTTCACAGGCCAACAGATCCTAGATCAGTTAAACGCCCTCGAGCCTGATCCAGAGCGTCCAGGGTATTTCAAGGGTATAATTCAAAACATGCCTGGACTCAGAAGCCATGCTTGTGGGATCTGCCTTACTTCAAAGACCTCCTTCTTCCACACAATATCGACATCATGCACACTGAAAAGAATATCGGAGAGGCTATTTTTGGTACATTGTTCGACATAGATGGGAAGACAAAGGATAATATTAAGGCTAGAGTCGATCAAGAGACACTATGTCATAGACCGTTACAAAACATGCGAGAAGGCAAAGGAAAGCAGAAGTGGTCGGAGCCAAAGGCCTGGTTCAATCTTGGAAGGCCAGCTATGAGGGAAATTATCTTGTGGGTCAAAATGCACTTGATGTTCCCCGATGGGTATGCAGCGAATCTAAAGAGGGGAGTGAGTCTTCAGAAATTAAAAATCTTTGGTCTCCAGAGTCATGATTGGCACATATGGCTAGAGCGGGTAATGCCGGTGATGTTACGTGGCTTTATTCCTGAGGATGAATGGCTAGTACTGGCGGAGCTAAGCTATTTCTTCCGTGTTCTTTGTGCAAAAGAATTGTCGCCTGGCGTGGTAGAAGACAGGGCGGAGTTTGCACCGGAGTTGTTGTGCAAGTTAGAGAAGATCTTTCCACTGGGCTTCTTTAATCCAATGCAGCATTTGATTTTACATCTACCGACCGAGGCAAGATTGGGTGGGCCCGTGCAAGATCGTTGGTGCTATGCAACTGAGAGGATGCAGAAGACCCTTCGAGCTAAATGTAAAAATAAGCGTAGAATTGAAGCATCGATGGCTGAGGCATTCATTACTGAGGAGGTGGCAAACTTTGTGACAGCACACTGGGAGCCAAAAATCATCATTTGCATAATCCGAAGCCTCGGCACAATGATGGAGACCCTAAAAAAGGTGGGTCCAACCTTAGCCTATTCAAAGGGAAGCTCGCACCAGCCGGTGCTTCGAAACCAATAACGTTGGATATCGAAGAATGGCGGAACATTTCGTTGTATATCTTCAACAACCTAAAAGAAGTGCGGCCGTACATCGAATGAGTTGTCGGCACATTTTCTTGTAACTTCTAATTCATCTGAACTGCTCTTATTCCCGGATATTTCAAACAGCCGTTACGTCGTCAAATTCTCGGATGGAGCGGTGATCGAAAATGATTCCGTCGAAGAGTATGAGCTTCTGTCAAAGACAGGAGGCGGCTATCCCGGTTTCTTCTCTTGGTTCAAACAAACGGTAATTATCAATAATGGACCATTTCATTCTTGGTCTAACTAGCGGCTAATGCAACAACCGTTTCGTATTAAAGTTGTAGGCTAATTCAGAGTCTATGGACGCCGAATTGAGACAAGTCGCTAATGGTTTTGACTATAAGGTCCGTTCATTTGAGAAATACAACATCAACGGATATCTCTTTCATACCTTTGGCAAAGAGCTATCTATGCCCGACCGGAAATCTACAAATTGTGGTGTCTCTGCTATCGGTGAAGGTGTTATCGAGTATTATGGAAGAGTTGAAGCAATTTATGAACTTCAATTCTATGGTGAAAACCCACCGAACGTCGTAGTCTTAAAATGTTATTGCTTCCAGCCGAAAAAGACTAGAAGGACTCATGAACATATAGGACTAGTCGAAATCAATCCAAACACCCATTTAGATGTTCCCGATGTCTATATTACGGCTCAACAGGCGACCCAAGTTTTCTATCTACCGTGGGCATGCCAAACAGATAAGAATCTGGAAGGTTGGTATGTTGTTTATGAAGTGCCGCCACATGTCAGACCACCTCTCGCAAATGAACAGGATTATGAACCTCACATTAACCCAGACACATATGATGGAGAATTCTTCCAATAAGCACGTCTTTCCAAGAAACATTTCAAGAACCGCCATGCTTCATCCAAGAACATGGAAGTAGACAGCGACAATGAATCCGACTCCAGCCCTGAGCCGGAACCAGAAGACCTGGAACTCGTAGAGGTTACTGATGCGGATGACCTGTCAATGCTTCAACGATTAAAGGAAGGCCTTTCACAACTTCACACCGTTGAACCCGATGAGCACGTCATTCATGAAGACATGCGTGATAGTGATGATGATGATGCATTTATTGATGATGATTATTAGTTTGTAAGATTCAGAACTTAAATTATATATATTTTAATCTTTATTATTCATGTACATATTATTATTCATGTCAGTCATTCAATTTTTTATGTTGTACTAATTTCTTTTAATCTTTATCATGGCAGGTGTTGAAAGATGGTGGGCGCGGGTCCAGAGCGCTCGACGGGTTCTTCCCAGGCACCCCCCACGAGGGGTTGTACTTCCCTTCCACCCCTATCTCTCCGTAGAGCCTTGGCAGACAGTCTTTCGACACCAGCCGGGGGTTCTTCTTCGTCGGCGGCATTGCCCACTGGGAGAGGTGCTGGTCGGGTAGGGAGGAAGGGGAAGGGTACAGAGAGAGGTGGTGGTCGCGGAAGATCCAGGAGGACTGTTGAGCCATCCTCGCCACCACCACCAGCTCATTCACCCGAGCATAGGACTAGTATGGTCGACCCGTTTGCGGAGGAGCCTACGGGGACTCCGGTCCAGGAGCCTGGTGTTCAAGGGCATTCGTCCCATGAGACTCCGGTCCAGGAGCAGCCTCGGGTCGACGTGCATTCGGCCCAGGAGCAGCCGGAGGAGACTACGGTTCTGGAGGCTTCACCCGACGTGGAGAGGGCCGGATGGGAGCCTTGGCCGGATCGTACCGAGTTGCCGGATTGGACCGAGGTTCTGGGTGGCTCAGGGGGCGGGGATGGCGGGGATGAGCTTACGGATAGTGAGGGTGATGTGCAGGTGGACGGGGCCACCGTGTAGAAGCGTGGTAGTACACGTCTCCCGGTCGCCCCGACTACCCGCGAGCAGAGGCTGGTGATTAAACCTGAAGGAGATAGGTAAGTACATTTACCCATTTTTTAGCTTTTGCCTTCAAGTTTGTTCAAATATCTAATGCACTGACCTTATCATACTGCAGGGGATGGGTACACCCTCTTGGAGTCCGCAGGCCGAACTCCGTCCTTGGTGTGCTTTGCCGGACAAATTTCCCGGGGTTTGTCACGTTGCCTGGTGAGGGTCAGGTTCCTACACTAGGATTTACCTAGGAGAACTACCAGGCTTCGCAGGCCCTGCCGTAGGAGATTATAGATGGTGTCTTGTGCCACACGAGGGCCGAGATGGTGATCAGGAGCTTTTGGGTAAATTATCCTTTTACAGAATCTAAAATTAACGATATACCTAATTATTGTACTAATCGGTGTTTTCACGTTTGATTGCAGACCTTCTATAGGTGTGAGGATGGATATGAGGAGGAGGCGGCCAGGGTTCTCGAGGTCGAGTGTAGGCGGTTACTACAGAACTTGCGCCACGAGGCTCGGCCGCAGGCTATTCGAGATTACTACGCCACGCGTGGTATTAAGAAGGAGAAGAAGGATTGCCGCGGAAAGTTTCTGAAGAAGGAGCAATACATGAAGGTAATTACCTATTCTTAAGTCCTTCTACGTAGTTTTCTTGATTTCATCCATAGGCGTAGCGCTGAAAATTCTTTCTAATAACTTACACGTGCCCCCGAGATGGTGTGCGGATAAGATGGATTGTTGGGAGGTGTTGGTTGATGAGTGGTGCACAGGCAGCTGGCGAGCCATCCATGAGAATGCGAAGGATCGGCGTAGCCAAATGGTTGGTGTGCCACACCATCAAGGCAGCGCCAACTTACTTCAGTTTGGACGAAACTGGTTATGTGATTTGCTTCATGATTCATGCAATTCATTCTTGATGCTAATATTTTGTTCCTCTCTTTTAGGTGCATCACAATAAGACTGAGATGCCACACTTGTACGACCTTTATGGCATGGCCCATAGTGCCTCGTACAAGAAGGCGAAGTCATTCTCTGAGTCTGACCTGGATGATCCCAATAACTTCACCAACATATCATCCCACCAGAAGCTCGTGGCATACAGGGACGCGGGGAAGGCTACGAAAGGGGATGACTTTAACCCTAGCCAGGAACCTTTGGATCCAGAGCTGGTGATGATATCTGGTGGCGGGAGGCCCCATGGCTCGATAGCCATTGGAGATGGGATAATATGCTGTCCACTCACTCTTCCGGAGATCAAGGCGCGCCAGTCGAGCAGATGTCCTAAGATAACGCCTCGTCCACGGCCAGTCGAACTTGCCATCGAGGTTAGTTCTACGGACTAAGAACACTTTCATCCATTTCATTATGTGTGTCACCATAGATCATTACTGTGGTAACGAGGAATGGTTTTTCAGGCTGCTCTTCAGAAAGAGAGAGCGCCAAACCAGGCTGCTCTTGAGAAAGAGAGATTGGCAAGCCAGGCTACTCTTCAGGCTGCTCTTGATGAGAGGGACCAGACCACGGCACGATTGCTTGAGGAGGACAGGGCCCGGAATGAGGCGGGTCAACGGGCCCTGTATGAGCTTTTTGTGGTATGTTTTTTTTCACATTAGCCAAATCATGTGTGTAATGTCTGTTTCAAAACTAACTAATACGACCCACTCTTCAGGGTCTGTGCGAGAAGAGCAGTCAAGTCCCTCCGCCGATGCCCGTCTTCTCTTCGATTGGCACGGTGAGAATTATTATAAACTAGTATTAATAATTGAGTGTCATCATGCTAACTGAGACATTGCAAAATATCTTTTCTGCAGAATAACTCCCGAGCGGCATCGCACGACCCTTCTCCAGGGCAACCGTCTCCAAACGAAGCCGGCGCGAGCAACCGTGGTGTTTCTCCTCCTTGATGACCACTACGGTAAGTTTCTCCTCCAAACTTAGCTTCTTTTCCTCTAAAATGAGATAATTAGCCCATTTAGCTCGAAGAAGACATAATTAGGTAATTTAGCTCCAACAAGAGGAGAAGAAATAGGAAAAATGAAAAGAAAGAAGAAGAAGAAGAAGGAGGAGGAGGAGGAGGAGGAGAAGGCCAGAAGGTCCTTGGCCTTCTCCTCCTCCTCCTCCTCCACCTCCTCCTCCTCCTCCTTCTTCTTGATTTCTTCTTCTTCTCCTCCTCCTCCTCTTTCTTCTCATATTTCATATTATCCTTGCTTTAATTAACCCAACAATGACATAATTAGCCCATTTAGCTCCAAAATACCATAATAAGCTCGAAATGGCACAAGAACCTTGGTTAGCTCATGAATATTATATACTTAGCTTGTTTTCCTCTAAAATGACATAATTGGAACATTTAGCTCAAAAAAGACATAATTAGGTAATTTATCTCCAACAAGAGGAGAAGAGGAGAAGAAATAGGCAAAATGAAAAGATAGAAGAAGAAGAAGAAGAGAAGAAGGAGAAGGAGGAGGAGGAGGAGGAGGATGAGAAGGCCAAGGACCTTCTAGTCCTTCTCCTCCTCCTCCTCCTTGATTTCTTCTTCTTCTCCTCCTCCTACTCTTTCTTCTCCTCTTTCATATTATCCTTGCAATTGCTTTAATTTCCCCAACAATGACATATTTAGTCCATTTAGCTCCAAAATACCATAATAAGCTCAAAATGGCATAAGAACCTTGGTTACCTCATTAATATTATATACTTAGCTTGTTTTCCTCTAAAAGGGGATAATTAGCCCATTTAGCTCAAAAAAGACATAATTAGGTAATTTAGCTCCAACAAGAGGAGAAGAGGAGAAGAAATAGGCAAAATGAAAAGAAAGAAGAAGAAGAAGAAGAAGAAGAAGAGAAGAAGGAGAAGGAGGAGGAGGAAGAGGAGGAGGAGGAGAAGGCCAAGGACCTTCTATCCTTCTCCTCCTCCTCCTTCTCCTCCTCCTCCTCCTTCTTCTTCATTTCTTCTTCTTCTCCTCCTCCTCCTCCTCTTTCTTCTCCCCTTTCATATTATCCTTGCTTTAATTAACCCAACAATGACATAATTAGCCCATTTAGCTCCAAAATACCATAATAAGCTCAAAATGGCACAAGAACCTTGGTTAGCTCATGAATATTATATACTTAGCTTGGTTTCCTCTAAAATGACATAATTGGAATATTTAGCTCAAAATAGACATAATTAGGTAATTTAGCTCCAACAAGAGGAGAAGAGGAGAAGAAATAGGCAAAATGAAAAGATAGAAGAAGAAGAAGGGATGAAGAAGGAGGAGGAGGAGGAGGAGGAGGAGAAGGCCAAGGACCTTCTATCCTTCTTCTCCTCCTCCTCCTTCTTCTTGATTTCTTCTTCTACTCCTCCTCCTCCTCCTCTTTCTTATCCTCTTTCATATTATCCTTGCTTTAATTAACCCAACAATGACATAATTAGCCCATTTAGCTCCAAAATACCATAATAAGCTCAAAATGGCATAAGAACCTTGGTTAGCTCATGAATATTATATACTTAGCTTGTTTTCCTCTAAAATGACATAATTGGAATATTTAGCTCAAAAAGAAGGAGAAGGAAGAAGAAGAAGAAGAAGAAGAGAAGGAGAAGGAGATGAATAAGAAGGAGGAGGAGAAGAAGAGAAGAAGAAGGAGAAGGAGGAGAAGAAGCTTGATTTCTTCTTCTCCTTCTTCTTCTCTTCTTTTTTCTTCTTCTCCTCCTCCTTCTCCTTCCCCTTCCCCTCCTCCTCCTCCTCCTTCTTGTTTTTATTCTCCTTGTTCTATTCTTGCTTCTTCTCTTTCTTCTTCAATTTAGCTTATTTGTCATATATATGTTGTTGTTATTCTTCTTCTGACTTTCTTATTCCCATTTTGCAGATTGGATGTACTACATGCATGGAAGCTGGCGTTGGAGTGTTTTAGTTTCCGTTTTTATTTGAGTTGATGAACAATGTGTTGGTTCTTTGTATGTGTTGATGAACAATATATGTGCAACTATATGTATGTATATATGGATGAAACTTTGTATGTGTTGGTTCTTTTGATATATGGGATGTACGTTGATGAACAAATGGCATTGATGAGCTTTATATGTATATCATATATGTGTTGTGATCTATTTATGATATATGTGCTATGAATTATATGTATATGTGCTGTGAAATAGAAAAAATAAATAAAAATGTGACAATATAGGCTCTTTGCCGTCTGCCAGGTGATGGCAAAGGCCTTTGCCGTCAGCCAGCCGACGGCAAAGGTGCCACGTGGCGCCCAGTTGTGCAACCTGGGCAGTAGCAGCTGGCCATATAGTCTCTTTGCCGTCTGCTTCCTGGGGGGCAGACGGCAAAGAAGAGGGCACAGAGGAGGAGGCAGACGACAAAGAGTGGAGAGAGGGGGGAGCGGAGGACCCGGCAGACGACAAAGATTGTCCTAGAGGCAGACGGCAAAGATGAAGGGGAGGGGAGGGGAGGAGAAGGCAGACGACAAAGATCGACGGGGAGGCAGACGACAAAGATTCACGGGGAGGCAGACGCCAAAGGCTCCGTTAACCCCTAACGGAGGCAACTCCTGTCGGCTGCCGTCTCAAAGGTTTGCCGACTGCTCCTAAGGAAAGCTGTCGGCAAAGCTCTTTGCCGTCCGCTTTGGGGGGCAGACGGCAAAGAAGGTCCTATGCCGTCGTAGGCTGACGCAGAAATTTTGCCGGCCGTGACAATCTTTGCCGTCTGTGGTATTGTCTTTGCCGTCAGGGATATTGTCTTTGCGGTCTGTGATGGCAGACGGCAAAGAAGGTGATTCCTGTAGTGATGACATAATTAGCTTAGTTAGCTCCTAAATGGTCTATTTAATAAAACATGACCTATACTTAGCTAATTATCCTCGAAATGACATAATTAGCTCCAAAAGGCATTCTTAGCCAATTTAGCCCGAAGAAGGGGACAAGATGAGAAGAAAGAGGAAAAATGAAACGAAGGAAGAAGAAGAAGAAGAGAAGAAGAAGAAGAAGGAGAAGGAGGAGGAGAAGGAGAAGGAGAAGAAGGAGGAGAAGAAGGAGAAGGAGCTCCTCCTTCTTCTTCCTCCTCCTTCTTCCTCCTTCTCCTTCTCCTTCTTCTTTTCTACTTCTTCTCCTCTTCCTTCTCCTTCTCCTCCTCCACCTCCTCCTCCTCCTCCTTCTTTTACTTCTTCTTCTCTTTCTCTTCTTCTAAGTAGCTTAGACTCATCCAAGAAAGGCTAAATTGGCTAATTATCCTACGAAATGACATAATTAGCTTAGTTAGCTCCAAAATGACCTATTTAATAAAAAATGACCTACAGTTAGCTAAGTTCTCTCCTAAATGACATAATAAGGCTTACGTAGTTGCAAGATGACCTATTCCCACTAACTTAGGTATTAAATGGCCTATAATTAGCCTAGCTAGATCCAAAATGGCTTAATAAGCATAGTTTGCTCCGGAATGACCTATTTTACCAAAGTTAGCTCCGAAGCGACGTATAGTTAGCTAGGGTTCCACCTAGATGACATAATTAGCTTAGTTAGCTCCTAAATTGTCTATTTAGTAAAACATGACCTATACTTAGCTAATTATCCTCGAAATGACATAATTAGCTCCAAAAAGGTATTCTTAGCCAATTTAGCCCGAAGAAGGGGACAAGAGGAGAAGAAAGAGGAAAAATGAAAGGAAGGAAGAAGAAGAAGAGGAGAAGAAGAAGAAGGAGAGGGAGGAGGATAAGAAGAAGGACAAGAAGGACGAGAAGAAGGAGAAGGAGCTCCTCCTTCTCCTTCTTCTTCCTCCTTCTTCCTCCTTCTCCTTCTCCTTCTTCTTTTCTTCTTCTTCTCCTCTTCCTTCTCCTTCTCCTCCTCCACCTCCTCCTCCTCCTCCTCCTTCTTTTACTTCTTCTTCTCTTTATCTTTTTCTATGTAGCTTAGACTCATCCAAGAAAGGCTAAATTGGCTAATTGTCCTACGAAATGACCTAATTAGCTTAGTTAGCTCCAAAATGACCTATTTAATAAAAAATGACCTACAGTTAGCTAAGTTATCTCCTAAATGACATATTAAGGCTTACGTAGCTGCAAGATGACCTATTCCCCCTAACTTAGGTATTAAATGGCCTATAATTAGCCGAGCTAGATCCAAAATGGCTTAATAAGCATAGTTTGCTCCGGAATGACCTATTTTACAAAAGTTAGCTCCAAAATGACCTATAGTTAGCTGGGGTTCCACCTAAATGACATAATTAGCTTAGTTAGCTCCTAAATGGCCTCTTTAATAAAACATGACCTATACTTAGCTGATTATCCTCGAAATGACATAATTAGCTCCAAAAAGATATTCTTAGCCAATTTAGCCCGAAGAAGGGGACAAGAGGAGAAGAAAGAGGAAAAATGGAAGGAAGGAAGAAGAAGAAGAAGAGAAGAAGAATAAGGAGAAGGAGGAGGATAAGGAGAAGGAGAAGAAGGAGGAGAAGAAGGAGAAGGAGCTCCTCCTTCTCCTTCTTCTTCCTCCTTCTTCTTCCTCCTTCTTCCTCCTTCTCCTTCTCCTTCTTCTTTTCTTCTTCTTCTCCTCTTCCTTCTCCTTCTCCTTTTCCTTCTCCTTCTCCTCCTCCTCCTTCTTTTGCTTCTTCTTCTCTTTCTCTTTTTCTACGTAGCTTAGACTCATCCAAGAAAGGATAAATTGGCTAATTATCCTACGAAATGACATAATTAGCTTATTTAGCTCCAAAATGACCTATTTAATAAAAAACGACCTACAGTTAGCTAAGTTCTCTCCTAAATGACATAATAAGGCTTACGTAGCTGCAAGATGACCTATTCCCCCTAACTTAGGTATTAAATGGCCTATAATTAGCCTAGCTAGATCCAAAATGGCTTAATAAGCATAGTTTGCTCCGAAATGACCTATTTTACCCAAGTTAGCTCCGAAACGACCTATAGTTAGCTAGGGTTCCACCTAAATGACATAATTAGCTTAGTTAGCTCCTAAATGGTATATACTTAGCTAATTTCTCTCTGAAATAACCTACACATACACTTCTTAATCTAGTATTATTCTTCTAACTTTCTTATTTGTCATTTTGCAGATTACCTTCACTTCACGGGAAGCTTGGATTATATTGATGGAATGCTTGAAGATGATTTCTTGTACCATGGCTTGTATTGAAACTATTGTAGTATATGGATATATATGAAACTTTGTATGCATGTGGATGAAACTGGTGTAATATATGGTTTGGTACGGATGCAACTTGCATAATCTGTATGCACTATGGATGAGAGTTATTTTAATATGGTTATGAGTACGGAAAGAAATTTATTTATGTCAAATATATATATATATCCTAATTATTGTTAAAAATGTTGGATATAATAAAAAATAAATTAAAATGGGGCAGGTTCCCCTCTTTGCCGTCTTCCCCCACATGGCAAAGGGGGGTGGGCAGACGGCAAAGGGGGGAATCTGCCCCCTCTGTTTCCCCTCTTTGTCGTCTGCCCCCACATGGCAAAGGGGGGTGGGCAGACGGCAAAGGGGGGAATCTGCCCCCTTTGTTTCCCCTCTTTGCCATCTGCCCCCACATGGCAAAGGGGGGTGGGTAGACGGCAAATGGGTGAATCAGCCCCCCCTCTCTCCCCTCTTTGCCATCGGCCCCCACATGGCAAAGGGAGGGGACGGCAGACGGCAAAGAGAAGATGCGTGCCGTTGACACTTAACGGGGCCGTTGCAGTATATGTCGTCCTAGTTAATTTGCCGTCTACCCCCTCATGGCAAAGATTCTTTGTCGTCCGCTTTACAAAAGCAGACGGCAAAGAACCTCTTCACCGGATTTTTTTACCGTCTAGTTTGCCGTCTGCTGACCGACGGCAAAGCCTTTGTCGTCCGTGGTTGCCCCCTTTGCCGTCTGCCATGCCAGACGTCAAATTTCTGAATTTCAGTAGTGTAAGTTTATTTACCTCAGGACCAGGATTGGCAATGCAGAATGGTTTCAGACCAATTTTGGAACAAGCTTCTTTGGGTTCACCACATAGCTTCTTCACGAGACTGTTGATTTCTTCAGAGTGAAGCATGACATTCGTGAAACGCTGAGCATTGTTCAAATTTCCATCATAATGACACATCAGACCCTCACGGCGGCTCAGAGGCATGATACACCATTCAACCCAGCATCTCATCAAGTAAATTCCAATCAAACCATTGGCGTACAAAGCCCTCAGCAGGGGCCAAATATATTTGTGGGCAGCTTGTTCCTCTTGGGTCAGAGACCCGGGGAATTGAAAGTCCATTGGAAGAGGATCTTCTCTGTAACCTGGTAGGGGATTTGATCCGTGTGAGACCGAATGCACCTCCCACATGAAGTATCAAGAAAATTCAAGAAAAGGTGCTGGCTTGGGCATGATTCCGTATAGACAAATGCATTTGTACCATCAACACAAGAGAGGTTGCATCAAGTTCTCATTGTCGGGTCATTCGGCGAACGCACAACGCATCCATCTCAGAAAAGGAATACCAAGAGAGGAATAACTGACCCTCTTACTCTAGCTCCATGTCTATGTTTGGCTGAAAAAAAGATAAATAGTATACCGTGGATAGAGAGCGCGCGTCAACATCATTCTACATTGATGTTCGTCCATGCCGTGTTGCACACTGGTGCCCTGTCTCGTGTCTACACCAACACACTGGTGTCGTGCCTGCTCGAGCCATCCAACGGATGTGCGTGAGTCGCTGCCCCGAGGTCCAGTCTACATCATCACGCCGATGTCGCGCCTGCTCGCTCGAGCTGCCGAGCGAACGCGCCTGAGCCGTCGCGCCCACGGCCTGGTTTATATCAAATATGACGGAAGATTGTCTGACGCTCATCCGTGAAAAATATCAGGTGTTATCCACCTTATTTATTCTATCAGTATAATTTTTATTTTTGAGAACAATTACTTTGTCTGCAATATTTTTCTATGCAGGGCAAAGTGCTCACTACAAATGTGGTGTAATATTATGGATATGGGGCTTACAATGATGCGGCCAGCTCTCACGTTTGTGCGACCAAGACGGCTTGCAACAACGCGGCCAACTCTCATCTCCACACGACCAAGACGACTTACAATGACTCAACCAAATTTCATGTCCGCACGACCAAGACGGCCTACAATGCCGCGGCCGATTCTTGAGTCCGTGCCAAATCACCAAATGACTCTCGCATTCAACTCAATCCGCCGATGAAGTGCTCGCCTATACGAGCTTCCCAACAGACGGATGCAAGTCGCCGCCCCTGCAGTCCAGTCCACATCAACATACCGGTGTCGTGCTCGCATGTACAAGCCGTCCAACAGACGTGTGCAAGCTGTCTTCCCCATGGTCTATTCCCCATCAACATATCGGTGTAGTGCTTGCCTATACGAGCCGCTCAATGGATGCATGCAAGCCGCCTTTGCGGTCCGTCTCCCCCAACAACATTGGTGCAAAGGAAAAATGACATTCATGTCTTACACAATGTCATCAAAACACGGACTAGCTCCAACTTGCGTCGGGTTACCCAATGGATAGACGCATTGGCCAATACTATCTACCTCAACATATCAAAACAAACAGGAGAGCTTGTCATGAAGGAAACATCCCTGGTGAAGCTACAATATGAGCCGGCCATCATTCAGCCAGCAATTCAATGCAAGCGACAAAGAAAAAGGAAAAATGGCCCTAGAGGAGCTAGGAGAGCCGGACTACATGAGAATAATACATAGGCCAAGAGATATATGCATTCTATTTGGCCATGGTATTTGCCAAAGACACCTCATGAGCATCACAAGATCATCGGTTCACTATGTTCTCTCTAGTCTAGATAAAATCCGTCGTTCAACCATCAACATTATACCGGCTTATGTCACGATCAAGTATGGATACTCTCAAGCCGCCTCCTTGAGTCGACTTAAGGCTTGGCAGCTACACTCACATGGCTCGGCAGATTCAACCGGGCTGAATAATTCAAGAACCCTGGGTCACTACAGGAAAGTTAAGCCGGTCATGGGGGCTGCTGCCTCATTGCCAAAAAGATTTAAAGTCGCCCAGGAAGACAAGCCGCCATGATGTGACCACCCAAACATGGGTGCCCTGCCTCATTGGTGGATGATTTAAAAGCCGCACAAGAGGACGAGCTACCGCCAAGGAGGTCATTCAAACATGGGTGCTATCAGTATCAAAGAGGATAAGCCGCCATATTGCGCTCATTCAAACATGGATAATGGCAAAGCCAAAGAGGACCAAAGTTGCCATGATGCACGGTTCAAACATAGGCGCCAATGTATGGTCATGAATGATAAAAACCGACTTACTTGGGGGGCTACTAGGCCCCAAGTTGTTTAGCAGTAATATCGTTGTCTTCTGTTATCATATGTCGGTTTTCCTTGATCACAGGTCATTTGGGGGCTTCTGACTCATTGTGTCCTGCCTTAATACCCTCTTGGCTATCGAAAAATTAACGCATTACACAGATTTAAAGTCGCCCATAAGGCCCTTGTACTCTTGGCGAGTCAATCCAATATTGGACCCTGAAATTCCAAAGTTGAAACATTGAGGTGCTTGCGGGAGCCAGCATTATGGAAAATAGACAAACCATGGGTTCACTGAACCTGCTTCATTGAAGCTTGACTTTGCCTGATCAGCCAGCCTAAAAATCTCTTAGGGTATGACTAGAGCCTTAAAAGCATGTCTACCCGCCGTGACCCACAGAGCCGTCTTATTTATAACAATTCAATACCCTATATGGTGTTATCTTTTTCAGGCAAGGATTCAATATTCTTATCGTGACATGCAAAGCATGGTGACTATGAAGCTCAGAAGGGCGTCTTATATTAAAAGGTAAAGCGAGAAGCCTCAACATCCATAAAGCTCAAAAGGGTGGCTTATACATGCATCATGTTGTATTGCATCATGCATCATGCATCATGCATCATGCGTATATATCATGTCAGTCTTCAAACTAGGACAAAGCATAAACTTCTGCATGAGCAAATAAATTTTTGATAGCCAATATGGCTGGATCTTCATCATGGTTTATCATAACCACTGTTCATCATGGTTTTAAAAAAAAAGTCAGCTCGGAAGAATTGATTATTTTTGAAGAGCCGCCCTCTCACATATAATGTCAGGTCATCTAATTGACCGACTCTTGGTTTTCTTCAACTTGTGCTCTGTAGTAAACTACAACATTTATGGATTTCTCAAGGATGTATTTGTCGTGTTACATTGCAACCACGGTCAAGGATTTATTTCATCACAAAGGCATCATCAGCTCACAAAGTGGATATGATTTTATTCTACAATGGAAGGAATAGTCCCGGGTCACTACAGGCACACAACCCGGCACTTGGGGGCTACATTGTTAAAATCAAGCTTACATCAAAGTATGAAAGTCCCAAGTCGATGCCAGCATGCACCATGACACTTGGGGGCTAATGCAAAGTGCTCTTTAAAATCATCACATCATCCACAGACCCGGCTACCTCAAGGAGATTGGCATGCCCTGGGGGCTACTATTGCTCTTTATTCAAGTATGGATTCAAGGAAGAGCCGATTCATCATTTTTATAATGACCCGGTCCTTCGGGGCTACATATTGCTGCTCAAGGTTACGTAATCAGATCAACAAAGTCCCTGCTCATTATTACATAATGATCCGGCCCTTGGGGGCTACATCATATGATGTTTTATTTTCAAAGGAGAAAACATGAAGGTCCGGAGTCATCGAATGCAGACAACCCGGCACTTGGGGGCTACATCGCTCAGTTGTTTTTACAGATCATGAGGTCCAAACTGAAGACTCGGCCCATCACACACTGATGACCCGAACCTTGGGGGCTACACGAGCTGAAGCTTTACAAATATAAGACAGTTACAAGTCCCACGCTGATGCAAGCAAGACAACCCAAGACTTGGGGGCTACATGCTCAAAGTTATTATTACAAACCACCAAGTCATCCTGAACTGATAAACTTGGAGCTTGGTGGCTATAGGTAATATGTATATATCAAAAAATTGAAGAGCACTTTCAAGATGTCAATTGCGAGACCGGCTCAACATATTTTTATCTAGTTGAAGCATTGAAAGACCGGTTCAACATCACATGGATTTTTTTTTTCTCAATAATTTAATCAAATCAATTGGAGTTCAGTTGTTTGACCTGGCATTATCAATCATAACTGGATAAGTTCTAAACATCCTCAAGCCGAAAGTATTCAAAGTTGGCTCAACACCAGAAGGGTATTTTAAGTCTAAATATTTTCATCAGGCAAAAGCATTGGAGGCTGACTCAATGGCATATGTATTTTATTACAAAGGACACTTACGTGCAAGATGATTGTGAACACGGCTCAAAGAAACGTGGATTTTTTTAGGAGCCACTTCATTGAAAGAAGACGGCCAAGGACCAAGCCGGTCCCTTAAACATATTTATTATTCTTATTTCAGGAGCTTACCATGAATAAATTGAAGCTAACCTAGGGGCTAATGTCGGGGATATACCTCGCGGGTTAACCCAACTTGAAGTATAACCTGGTCGAGCTTGGCGACTCACTGGTGACCCGGCCGAGCTTGGCGACTCACTGGTGACACAGTAGGTGGGTCAGACAAATGACAAGAATGAAGGCCCAAGGCCTGGCGTGCACCCCAGCATAAAGGCCTGGCGTGCACCCCAGCATAAAGCCCCAAGGCCCAAGGTCAGACGAATGAAAAGAATGGAGAGCCCAGGGGGGCGGCTCACAAGAGAAGGCCCAAAGAAGAGGAAAGACTCCCTCACAAAGGAAACAAGACCCGGATTAGGATTCAAGAGAGACTAATCCTAATCCTATTCCTAGTAGGACTCTACATGTAAACTTACGACTTCCACTTATATAAGGAAGTGTAAGGCGCCCCAAGGGGGACAAGTTAGGTTGAGCCATGACAAGTTCAAGTCATCAGAGATAGACAGATTAGACACCCTCGAGATTAGAGGCACTGATTTCGCACCCTTGTAATCATGATAATCATCTTCATCAATGAAACACAAGCAGGACGTTGGCTTTTACCTCCATTGGAGGGGCCGAACCTGGGTAAACTCGCGTGTCTCGATTCCGACCAACCCCTCTCAAGCCTCCACATAGTTGCGATGGCGTCACACCTAAGTCCTTGCACGAGGACATGTGCCATGATAGAAACCATGACAGGCAGGAAAATACTTTTCAGAGAAGTATACTATCATATCCTGGGGACTATGGACACAACCAGGAGCAAGAGAATTAAACCATATCTTAGCATCACCCTTTAATGAGAACGGAAACAACTTAAGAATAAAGTAATAACGAATATTTTCCTCATGAAAAATAGGGTGGCTATATCATTCAATTTAGTAAGGTGCGCCACAACAGTTTCAGATTCATCACCATGGAAAGGATTAGATTCTACTGAAGTAATTAAATCAGGATCGACAGAGAATTCATAATCCTTATCAGTAACAAAGATAGTTGAAGTAGCAAACTTGGGATCATATTGCATTCTACCATTCAAGTATTTTTTCCTTCCACTTGCATAGCAATTTATTAAGATCATCTCTATCCTTACAAGCAAGAAAGTCCCTAGCTACTTATCCTTCAATAACATAACCCTTAGGTATATTAGGCAATTCATATCTTGGAGAGCTAGGTCTCGCAGGTGCATCATAGTGTTCAGTCTCAATAATTTCGTCAGATTCAGAAATATCATCAGTTTCAGCATTCACTCTAGCAATTTGTTCATCAAGAAATTCACCAAGTGGCACAATAGTATCGAGCAAAGTAACATCATAAGCATCATGCATAGCAGAAGTAGCATCATCAATTACTTGCGACATATTAGATTCAGTAGCAGGTGGTGGTGTTGCAAATTTACTCATAACAAAAGTTGAATCAAGTGCAGAGCTAGATGGCAGTTCCTTACCTGTCCTCGTAGTTGAGGGGTATATCTTGGTTTTAGCATCTTTCAGATTCTTCATTGTGATCAACAGATATAAATTCCAAGTGACTCGGAGAATAAATCTATGCTCCCCCACAACGGTGCTAGAAAAAGGTCTTGATAACCCACAAGTATAGGGGATCGCAACAGTTTTCGAGGGTAGAGTATTCAACCCAAATTTATTGATTTGACTCAAGGGGAGCCAACGAATATTCTAGAGTATTAGCAGCTGAGTTTTCAATTCAACCACACCTGAAAGACTTAATATCTGCAGCAAAGTATTTAGTAGCAAAGTAGTATGGAAGTAACGGTTTTGTAGTGATCACTATGGTGGCAAACGTGAGAGTAGCAGTTTTGTAGTGATTGTAATAATAGCAATGGAAAAGTAATTTAGCAAAGATCAATATGTGGAAAGCTCATAGGAAATGGATCTGTGATGGATAATTATGTCGTATGGCATTCATCATGCAACAGTCATAACATAGAGTGATACAGAACTAGCTCCAATTCATCAATGTAATGTAGGCATGTATTCCATATATAGTCATACATGCTTATGGCAGAGAAATTGCATGACATCTTTTTTCCTTCCCTCCCGTGGCAGCGTGGTCCTAAATGAAACTAAGGGTTATTAAGGCCTCCTTTTAATTGAGAACCGGACCAAAGCATTAGCACTTAGCGAATACATGAACTCCTCAAACTACGGTAATCACCGGAAAGAATCCCAGTTATTGTCACCCTGGGGGATGCGGATCATAACTCGTAATAGGTGTCTACATCTTGCAAGATAGGATCAATAACACATATATATATATATATATTCATGAAAACATAATAGGTTCGGATCTGAAATTATGGAAGTCGGGCCCTAGTGACAAGCATTAAGCATAGCAAAGTCATAGCAACATCAATCTCAGAACATAGTGGATACTAGGGATCAAACCCTAACAAAACAAACTCGATTACATGGTTGATCTCATCCAACCCATCACCGTCCAGCAAGCCTATGATGGAATTACTCACGAACGGTGGAGAGCATCATGAAATTGGTGATAAAGGATGGTTGGTGATGATGACGGCATCAATTTCCCCTCTCCAGAGCCCAAATCAAACTCCGGATATGCCCTCCCGAGGAAGAACGGGAGGTGGTGGTGGCTCCGTATCGTAAAACGCGATGAACTCTTCTCTCAGATTTTTTTTCTCCCCGAACATGAATATATAGAAGTGGAAACGAGGTCGGAGGAGCCACACGGGCCCCACAAGCGAGGGGCGCGCCCTAGGGGGACACGCCCTACACGCTTGTGGCCAGGTGGTGGCCCCTCTCCGGTTGATTATTTCTCCAATATTTTTTATTAATTCCAAAAATATTCTCCGCCAGTTTTTACGTCAATCCGAGAACTTCTATTTCTGCACAAAAATAACACAAAGGCAATTCTGCTAGAAACAACATCTCTCCAGGTTAGTTCCATTCAAATCAGGCAAATTAGAGTCCAAACCAAGGGCAAAAGAGTTTGGAAAAGTAGATAAGTTGGAGATGTATCACTCGCGTTTCCCTCGAAAAGCTGTATGAACTGTTAATCAAGCAGTCTCCGGAGTTGGCGTCCATCTTCGCGCCCATGGATCCCTCCGGTTCCTCCTCACGCTCGAGGGGTCCGTTGGCTCCACCGACGTTGCCGGCTTCGACCGGGCCAGATGCGGCCGACTCCCAGATCGCAACCGTCAGGATGGTAGAGGGCGCATCCGCCTCGGCCATGGTCCCGGGGGCTGACGGCTCTGCCGTGGGGACTCCGACGGGGAACCCGAGGGCTCCGGCTCCTGCCTTGGCCCCGGTTCCTTTTCTCGAGCTAGTGCTGGCTCCATTCCTGGCCCCGACTTGGGCCCAGCCCATCCTCGCCTAACTCATGAATGGCGAGCTACATCCAGAAGAGGCTGAGGCCCGCCAAATCGAGCACTGATCCATCGCCTACGCCATCGTCAACCACGAGGTGGTTCGCCAGAACGCAACCAACGTTTTCCAGCAATGTGTCGAGTCAGAGAAAGGGCAGGAAATCCTCCGAGACATCCACCAGGACGAGTGCGGGTATCATGCCGCCTCAAGGACCCTGGTGTCCAAGGCCTTTCACCACGGGTTCAACTAGCCAACGGTCCTGGAAGAAGCTAAGAAACTCATCGACGAGTGCGAGAAGTGCCAGCATTTCAGCACGCAAAGCCACCTGCGGGCTATGACCCTCAAGACCATCCCCCTCTCATGGCCTTTTGCCATTTTGGGGCTCGAGATGGTGGGACCATGCAAGACCACTCGAGGCAGCATGCCGCACCTCCTGGTAGCTGTCGACAAGTTCTCGAAGTGGATTGAGGAAAGACCCAGCAAGAATATGGACGGCCCCACGGTCGTCCGATTCGTTAAAGACATCACGTCCGCTATGGTGTCCCCCACAGCATCATCACCGACAATGGCACTAACTTCTCCAAAAGGGCGATTGCACTTTTATGATCCAAGGAAGGCATCCGGCTCGACCTCGCGTCTGTGGCTCACCCACAGTCGAACGGCCAGGCAAAAAGAGCAAATGCCTTGATCCTAGCTGGCATCAAGCCGCAGCTCATGCCGCCACTCGTTTGATGAGTTGGCTCTTGGATAGAAGAATCGCCGGCTGTCTAACAGAGCCTCCGCACCATGCCCAACCAGTCAACCGGCTTCACTCCATTCTTCCAGTGTACGTGTCTGAGGCGGTCATCCTCACGGACATTGAATTCGACTTGCCTTGCGTCACATTGTACATGGAGGCGGATGCCAAAGAAACAAGAGATGACAATGTCGACCTGTTTGAGGAGGCACGTGAGCTGGCCTTGAGCCAGACAACCATCTACCAACAGAAGCTCCGGCACTATGACAACGAGTGGATCAGGCCCCTTTCCTTTCGCGAAGGGGACTGATACGTCCCAAACGTATCTATAATTTATGTTTGTTCCATGCTCTTTTGGGTGACATTGTTATATGTTTTGCTACAATTTCATACAATTTTACACATATTTGGACTAACCTACTAAATAAGTGCACCCAGTGCCAGTTTCTGGCTACTGATGTCTTTTAATTGCAGGGACTTTACACCAATTTAAAGAGCCCCAAAAATACTGAGAAACTATATCAAAATGTGCATGACAGAAGCTTCACGAAGCATCAAGGTGGTCCAGAGGGGAGCCAGGCCCTGCCCAGGCGGCCACCCTGTGCGGCCCCCCTCCTGGCCGCACCACCAGGCCGCTTGGGTGGAGGGTCCACCCCCTGGCGCCCTCCTTTGGCCTATATTTACCCCTCAGACGGAAAACCCTGAGGACTGATCCAGAATCGTGAAATTTCTCCACCGTTCCACCGCCGCAGCGCTTCTGAGATCGGGAACGCCAGAGGACCTCTTCCCGGCACCCTGCCGGAGGGAGGATTGACCTCCGGGAACTTCTCCACCACCATGGACACTTCCCAGACGTGTCATGAGTAGTCCTCCTTGGATCATGAGTCCATGACCAGTAGTTATGTGATATCTTCTCTCCAATCTTGTGCTTCAATGCTTAGCCCCTGTGAGTTGCCCTACATGATCAAGGCATCTATGTAATTTACCTGTTGTTACTATGTTGAGTTTTCTTGTATCAGATGGATTATGAAATTATGTTCAGATTGTGATGAGTTATATATTTGGTTCTCCTTTTATATTATGTTCTTGAGTAATTCATGCATGTTCTTCGTTGCTTTTTATTGCTTTGGATGAGTAGTAGATTGTAACTCCAAGAGGGAGCGTTATGCATGACTGTGGGGTCATGCCCCTGATGTCTAGCTTGAGTGACAGAAACATGAGACTAGGGGATGTGCCATTGCCACCTGGGAGAAAACAATGGTGCTTGTGACCACGGTTGCAAGGATTTTTTACCTTACTCAAAGTTTGTTAATGCAGTTTTCCATTGGTTTGAGTTTACACTATGAGTGGGGCTCGCAACTTAATACCAGCAAGATGTTCTGGATACATATCTCAAGGTGGATGATTAGAGACTAGATGTTGATGGATAAACGGTCTACTTGTCTTGGCGTACTGCCCATTACTTTTGAGCATCTAACTTTCTAGTAGCATGATTAGCATTGCGGTGCGTTTATAATTCTGTCAATTCCCAGCTATAATTTGTTTACCCAGCATAGTTGTTTATCATCTTTTGGGAGAGAGACATCACTAGTGAACATCATGGGACTCTGGTCCATATTACCACCATTTTTTACACATCCATCATTTACTGCTTTTATTTACTTTTCTGTTGCAATCGCTATCGCTATTCCCGCTTGTGTTTTGATCCTTTGCAAACTACAAGTCCAGAGAGTTTGACAACCTCTCTAAACTTGTTGGGGGCAAAGTTATTTGTTGTGTGCGCAGGTCCACGTCCTCTGCTAGTGCCAGAGTAGCGGACACCTACTTGTTGATCCTCGAAGTCCTCCTGGTTCGATAAACCTTACAGTCCCTATATCTCCACCTTCCACTTGGGGTGTGTAAGGTAAATCTGCTCCTAACTACATCTCCACCTTCCACTTGGGGTAACCAACGAGGGGCGAGAAGTATATCCATCAACTCGTCATCAAGCAACTTTTTGGCGCCGTTGTTGGGGACTCCAGTCTTCATGATATGGGAGTTGCTATGGGTTCCACTGAGAACATCAAGTTGTGTGACTTCACTAGTCACAACAACAATGACTTTAGTTGCACTCCTATTGCTGCTCCCGCCACTGAGGCGACCTCCTATGAGATTAAACCTGCTTTACTGAACCTTGTTATGAAAGATCAATTCTGCTGTGCTGGAGATGCTGTTGCTTTGCACTGGAATTATTTTGTTGAGCTTTGTGATATGCAAAATTACAAAGAAGTAGATGGTGATATTGTTAAACTTAAGATTTTTCCTTTCTCCTTGAGAGGAGGAGCTAAAGTGTGGCTTCAGTCTTTGCCTAGGAATAGCATAGATTCTTGGGATAAGTGCAAAGATGCTTTTATTGGGAAGTATTACCCGCCTGCTAAGATTATGCAGTTAAGAAGTAACATTATGAATTTTAGGCAACTTGATAATGAACACGTTGCCCAAGCTTCTGAACCTATGAAATCTCTTATTAAGAATTTCCCTACACATGGTTTGACTACTTGGATGGTTATCCAAACTTTCTATGCATGATTGAACTTTACCTCGCGGAATCTGTTGGACTCGGCTGCAGGAGGAACCTTTATGTCAACTACACTTGGTGCTGCCACGAAACTATTAGACGAGATGGTGACAAATTATTCTCAATGGCACACCAAGAGAGCTCCAATAGGTAGGAAGGTAAACTCTGTTGAGGAGATCTCCTCCCTTGATGATAAGGTTGACATGATCATGACTTTACTTACTAAGCAAGCTCCTATTGATCCTCATGATGTTACTTTAAATTCTTTGGTTGCTCAAGAAAGAGAGAAAGTTGATGTTAATTTTATCTCTAGGAACAACTTTAATAATAATTCCTATATGAGTAATTTTGGTAGCAATCCTAGACCATTTCCATCCAACAACTATTGGAACAACAACACTTATCCTAGCACCGAAAAATCCACTTCTGAATTAGAAAGCATGCTTAAAGACTTTATCACTTCTCAAAAAGCCTTCAACAAGAGTGTAGAAGAGAAATTAGAAAATATAGATAGTCTCTCTTTGAAGGTAGACAACATAGCTCATGATGTAGAGATGCTTAAAATTAGAACTCCCCTCCCCCCCCTTGAGGAAAGGAAAACCACGCCCATGAATGTTATCCAAGTCCAAATTAATGATAACATAAGAATTCTATACAAACATAAGGATAGATGGGCTAGAGAAAAAGAAGAGGGAAATAGGATTAAGAGCCTTCCTACACACACTACCCTTGCTACCATACAAGTTGTTGAGGATCTCAAAACTATTAGCATCCATCACATCCCTAGTCCCAATGGACCTATTAATGGTGATGCTAATACGTCAACTTTAGGACAAGAAGGTTCTTTGAACTTAGAGACTACCAAAAGAATGAGCTTAGATGACATCACCACCACTTTAATTAATGGTACTAATCTTGATTTTGATAATTGTAGTCTTTCTAAAGTTATCACTTTTTTGCAAACAATGGCTAAAGACCCCCACACTAGTACACTCAATATTGCCTTCACCGAGCATATTACTAGTGCTCTTATCAGAGCTAGGGAGGAGAAGCTCAAGCTGGAGACTTCTATTCCTAGAAAACTAGAAGATGGTTGGGATCCTATGGTAAAGATTAAATTGAATAATTTCTCTTGCTTTGCTTTATGTTATGTTGGAGCAAGTGCCTCCGTTATGCCCAAACGAATGTATGATATGCTTGATTTGAAACCTTTTGATCAATGTTCTTTTGGTGTTCGTCTTGTTGAGTCTTCCATAAAGAAACCTTTAGTGAGAATTGACGATGTTCTTATTGTTGTCAATGATAATTATATTCCCGTTGATTTTCTTATTATGGACATTGAGTGTGATCCCTCATGTCCAATTATTTTGGGACGTCCTTTTCTCCGCACCGTTTGTGCTATCATTGACATGAAAAAAGGGACCATTAGATTCCAATTTCCCCTTAAAAGGGAATGGAACACTTCCCTCGGAAAAAGATATAGTTACCTTATGAGTCTGTTACTCGGGCAAGTTATTCTTTTGGAGTTGATAATACTTGATCTTTTTGCATCATGCCTAGCTCAAAGGCATAAAAGAAAGCGCCTGTTGGGAGCAACACAATTTATTTTTTACTTTTAGTTTTAGTGGTCTTGATGATTGTTACTATTCTAGCAAGATCATTGTATCTTTATTTTCAAGCTTTGTCCCAAGTTTTAGCCTCTGATTGCAAGAAAGTTCAAAAGTTGTGACATGATGTCCACAAACAGATTATGTCTGCCTGAATGAAAAATTCGCCAAAAATCACCATATCATCTTTTTAATCTGAATTTTTTGATAGTATGCTCTACATAATTGTCTTTCTCGCGTCTATTCTGAGTTTTTTGATTTGAATTGCATAAGTGCTGCAAAAAAATTATTTACTACCTAATGTTTTGTTTTCCCAGATTATGCCCTATTTTGCATGATTGTTTTGCAAATCTTAAGCTTGCTTTTTCTTTGCAAAAACCTTTTGGCAATCTTGAGAAACAGTACCTCTTCCTTAAAATATTTAATTCTAGTAGAGAATAAATGATTTTATTATGGGCACTAACCACGCTAATCAGCTTATGGTGAGTTTCGTATGAAGGGAGTTTTCAAGTATGCGATGGAAGATGATGAAAGAACATCCAGGAGTGTCAAGCGCTCAAGCTTGGGGATGCCCCCGTGCACCCCCAAGAAATATTCAAGGAGACTCAAGCGTCTAAGCTTGGGGATGCCCCCGTGCATCCCGTTCTCCCTCAACAATCATCAGTTCGCCCTTATCCATGCTATATTTTTATCACTTCATATGTTATGTGCTTTTCTTGGAGCGTCCTGCTCTTTATTTTTTAGTTTGTTTTAGTTTTTCTTGTTGTTCATAACAAGTTGGAACCTAGACTTCTTTGTTTGGGAGAGAAACACGCTCCACTCCACTCTAGAACACAACATAGGTTTTCATGCTTATGTTTTTGTGTGTTCTTTATCTTTTAATAGGTGCTGTCATGCTTAGCTCTTAGTTTTCATGCTTATTCTTTCTAAGAGCTTTTATTTAGGTTGCTTTTGAAACTATCTTGAGTTATCAATCTTATCTTGTTTCGAGAGTTGGCTTGTTGCACTGAGTTGTGTGTCTTGCATGAGTAGCTAATTGAGATTGCTATTTAAGTATAGTAGTAACTTGCAATAGTTTTGAGGTATTGATTTGAGTAATTTTTGGACTATTGGTGTCAAGATCTTGAGGCTATAAGTGATAAGTGTCGTATTTTGGGAAATCCGTGTGTATTTTCAAAAATCTAAAAAATTAGTTGAGAACTCTAGCTACTAGATGGATCGCTAACCTCTGGAGGGGTTGGAATATATAGAGTACCCTCACGTTATCATGGGTCTAGGATGCGCAAGGATAACCAAACCCCCAAACACTCCTCCTCGGGGTACTTTTCTCTTTGTGAATCTCCTGACTAGATAGAGAGTTACCGATAATAAGTGCATGAGTTCTTCGGACTAATTCGAGTATTTGATTGTTGGCACTTCCACCATCCATATTTTGCTAGCCTCTTCGGTACCGTGCATTTCCCTTTCCCATCTTGAGAGTTGGTGCAAACTTCATCGGTGCATCCAAACCCTTGGCATTATACGCTCTGTCATCATAAGCCTCATTATATCCTTCCTCAAAACAGCCACCATACCTACCTATTAAGGCATTTCCATAGCCTTTCCGAGATACATTGCCATGCAACATCCACCATCTCATGACTTGATCTTCATGGCATACATGATTTTGCTTGATCGAGGAGCCGCATGATAGTTGGGCCTTGCCCTTATTATTGCTACATGACGCGTTAGTTTCATTGCATATCTTGATACACTGGCAGAGGCATACATTTGCATACATCATGATAGTTTTCATTTGTCTTTATGTTGAGTACTTCTTATAAAGTGTGAAGATCTACTTTTTATTCTTGTAGAATATAGAGTGTTGCCCTTAACTGAGGAAAAGATCCAAAAGAGCACAAATTAAAAGATCCCAAAAGAGGACACATGAAAAGATCCCAAAGAGGACAAATGAGAGATAAATAGAAAGAGCCAGAGAGGACACAAAAAAATAGAAAAAAAGAAAAAAAAAGAGAGAAGGGGGCAACACTACTATTCCTTTTGTAAGATCCACACTCGTACTCCATTGTTATATTTGTACTCCATAGAGATTATCATTCATGCATAACTATGCGGGGACCCTTACACTATAGAACTTGGCTTGTATACTCCAATGATGAACCTCCTCAAATGAGCTCTAGGTCTTCATGAGCAAGCAAGTTGGATGCACCCCCACTAGTTCCATTGGAGAGCTTACCTTAGGTCATATGTGCATCCGTTGCATGTCAATCCGTACTCCTCACATCATATCTATCATTTGGCTTTCACTCGCCTATGGTTGTCCTCATTGATGTGAGAATTTTACACCTTTTTTTGTCTTCCTTCCCCATCATTATTCTCTTTGGCATCCTAAGTGCCAACATATCTTGCTTGCGCTCATCCATTGCATGAGTGCTCAAAGTCGAAAGGGAGAGGATCATTTTGACTTGTGCCTGACTAGTGGTTTGGGGATGAGTCAAAATAAGATTCCCAAGGAGACAAAGTGTGAAGTTGTAGTAGATTGAGTTCTCAATTAAACTATATAATATTTTTGTGCTCTAAACCCATCTCCCACTTCTTGCACGCAAACACCATTTGGAGACATTCGAGTCACGGACGCGAGAGGTCTTGCACCTTTATGTTCTTACTTTCCTATTTTCAATACTACAGATGGACTCTTGCTTGTTACTGTCTTGACTTGAATTACATATCTTACTTTCTTTACTTTGAACTTGTTAAATGTGTGTTAGTATGTCACCATAGAAATTATTTGTGTTATCATTTACCTACTAGAGGACGAGCAGGAATTAAGCTTGGGGATGTTGATACGTCCCAAACGTATCTATAATTTCTTATTGTTCCATGCTCTTTTGGGTGACATTGTTATATGTTTTGCTACACTTTCATACCTTTTTACACATATTTGGACTAACCTACTAACTCAGTGCACCTAGTGCCAGTTTCTGTATGCCTATGTCTTTGAATTGCACGGGCTTTACCCCAATTTACAGAGGCCCAAAAATCTCGAGAAAAATATATAAAAATCAGCGTGACGGAAGCTTCACGAAGCATCAAGGTGGGACACAGGGGCGCCACGCCCTGCCCAAACGGCCACCCTACGCGGCCCCCTCCTGGCCACGCCACCAGGCCGCCTGGGTGGAGTGTCCACCCCCTGGCGCCCTCCTTTGGCCTATATTTACCCCTCGGATGGAAAACCCTGAGGACAGATCCAGAATCACGAATTTCTCCACCGTTCCGCCGCCACAGCACTTCCAAGATCGGGAGCGCCAGAAGACCTCTTCCTGGTACCCTGCCGGAGGGAGGATTGACCTTCGGGATCTTCTCAACCACCATAGACGCTTCCCGGACGTGTCGTGAGTAGTCCTCCATGGACCATGAGTCCATGACCAGTATCTATGTGATATCTTCTCTCCAATCTTGTGCTTCAATGCTTAGTCCTTGTGAGCTACCCTACATGATCAAGGCATCTATATAATTTACCTGATGTTTCTATGTTGAGTTTGCTGGGATTCGATGGATTATGAGATTATGTTCAGATTGTGATGAGTATATTTGGTTCTCCTTTTATATTATGTTCTTGACTAATTCATGCATGTTCTCCGTTGCTTTTTATTGCTTTGGCCGAATCGTAGATTGTAACTCCAAGGCGGAGCGTTATGCATGATCGTGGGTTCATGCCCCCTGATGTCTAGCTTGAGTGACAAACATGACACTAGGGGATGTGTTGTTGCCACCAGGGAGAAAACAACAGTGCTTGTGACCACGTTTGCAAGGATTGTTTACCTTATGCAAAGTTTGTTAATGAAGTTGTCCGTTGCTTTGAGTTTACACTTTGGGTGGGGCTCCCAACTTAATACCAACGAGATGTTATGGATAGGTATCTCAAGGTGGATGATTAGAGAGTAGATGTTGATGGATAAACGGTCTACTTGTCTTGGCGTACTGCCCATTACTTTTGAGCCTCTAACTTTCTAGTAGCATGATTAGCATTGCGGTGCGTTTATAATTCTGTCAATTGCCTAGCTGTAATTTGTTTACCCAGCATAGTTGTTTATCGTCTTTTGGGAGAGAGACATCACTAGTGAACATCATGGGACTCTGGTCCATATTACCAGCATTGTTTACATCTCCATCATTTACTGCTTTTATTTACTTTTCAGTTGCAATCACTATCGCTATTCCCGCTTGTGTTTTGATTCTTTGCAAACTACAAGAGCGGAGAGATTGACAACCTCTCTGAACTTGTTGGGAGCAAAGTTATTTGTTGTGTGTGTAGGTCCATGTCTTCTGCTAGCGCCAGAGCAGCGGACACCTACTTGTTGATCCTCGGAGTCCTCCTGATTCGATAAACCTTACAGTCCCCGTGTAAGGGAAATCTGTTGTTGACTACATCTCCACCTTCCACTTGGGGTAACCAACAAGGGGCGAGAAGTATATCCATCAACTCATCATCAGGGACCTGGTGCTCAGGCATATCCACCGAACCGCCGTCCATCACACACTATCCTCACCATCGGCTGGGCCGTTCATCTTGAGCAAGGCAATGCAGACTAACACGTACTACCTGATAGAAACGCAGAGGCCGCAGAAGTGAAAGAGAGACACCTCCAACGACGAGTCGGAGCATCCGTGGAATCCGGCGCTCCTTTGCCCGTTCTACTGCTAAGAAAAAATAACCAGCATACATATGTATCCCCTACCCTTTTGGGCTTAATGAACGCAATGGGTGTCCCAAACCGACGCTTGGGGCATACCTTTTTGATTCCCTTAAAAAACATGTTGTTTCTCGAACAAGCTCCTCGGTCCAGCTCCTCAGACCCGAGGGCTCGCTGGCTGGCCCAAGCCTTCTCCCTCTTCGAAGTTGGTCAAGTAGTGTGGGTTGCGAAAAAACCCTTACCAGCCCGTCTAGCTACAGACCGGCTCCCGGTTGTCCGGCTAGCGGGACTCTGGGACGGAAATCTTGCCGCACACAAACACTGATTGCGAAGGACTAGCCGGCTCGGGCTAGTCGAACCTCCCGCGGTTATTTCTAGCCGGGTTCTGCCTTACTCGTCCTAGTCTAAGCGTTTCCGCATCTCCAGAAATCCACGGCCACCCCCCCCCAAATGCAGATGCCCCGTCCTAGCCACAGACCGGCTCTCGGCTATCCGGCTGGCGGTGCGAAAGCCGGAGAGGGCAAGGCTTTGGGTAGCCGAAACCAAAAGAACAGAAGGCTGGGAACGAGTCGGCGCGCACAAAATTTTCTGAACAAACATCGACGCATGCATATAATACATAAAAGCATAAAAGGACCACGGCCATGACTTCATTACATCACACCCCTAGTGGGTGGAACTATGAACTAACTAATGGAGGAAAAAGGAAAAAGGAATCCTAGCCAGTGGCGACTCCATCCTACACTCCGGCGGCTCCTGCAACGGTCGAGGGGGATGCTTCGTCCTTGGCCCTGGCGTGCCTCGCAGCAACCGAGGTGGATGCCCCGTCTCCAGCTCCGGCGCCTCTCGCTTTGGCTTTCACGGCCGTTCCCCCCTCCAACAAGAGGTTGGCATAGGTGTCATCGCTGGAGTCAATAACCTCGAGGTCCGTCTCGCCGGCGCTGCCTTCAGGATCATAAAGGGCCAGCTGGTACCGGGCCTATGGGATTACCTTGCCGTCTGCTTCCAGCTCCGGGACGTATTCGTCCCATGGGGAAACAATGCAAGATCGCTGGCCTGCACGAGCAGTTCGTCCTCGATCGCCGCTAGTTCTGCATCCCAGCTGGCGCGCTCGGATGCAAGTAGACCCAAGTCCAGGTCCAAGTACCACGACTTTGCAACTCGGTGCACCATGGACATGTCCAGGCGCTCACCCGTGCGCTTCGAGTCTCCAGCCACCGTGACAGCTCGCTCATGGACTCTGGCGCCACCGCATCTGGTGAGAGGGTGTGGACCACCACCAGCCCAGCCTTCTCGAGGTGGTCCATGCCCCGCACGAGCTCAGTCAGACGGGCCTTGGAAGCAATCCACACCTCGTCCATGGTCCAGGCGACAAACGCCCCGATATGGACGCCCAACACCCGTTGCTTCTTGCGATGGGAAACTACGCCCGCCTCTGCCTCCCGCTGCGTCCCCGGGAATAGATAGTTGGGAGGAGGACAAGCATGTGGCGTAAGAAAAGAAAAGTAGGGGGCCAAGTCCAAGGCGACACAAGAAGAAGAAGTCGAGACAAGGAAAACTTACTTGAGAGGAGCATGTCCACCTCATGCGCCTCCTCCGGCAGCTCTCGCTCCAGCTTCGCCCACACTTTGGCCTGGCGGGCTTGCTCATCCTATGCAACCCGCGCCGTCTCGACCGCCTCCGTCAGTTGGTCGTCCTTGGCCTTCAGGACCTTACAGTGAGCCACTTCCTGCTGCTCCAGCTCCATGCAATGACCGGCGTCTCGCTGCTCCAGTTCCACGTGTTGGGCCGCCGCCTCGCGGTCCTTCCTCTCCACATGGAGAAGGTCCGCCTCCTAGTGCACCCAGACACACTCCTCTTGAAGGAGGTCCCGATGCTGGTCGACTTGGGTCAGCCGGCTCTCGAGATCGGTCGACTGGCACTCAGCCTCCCGGTACCGACCCAACAGCGTGTTGTAGGCGACCACCCGACGATCATGCTGGGCCTGCAAAGAACAAAGGAAACGGTTTGCCGCAGGTAAGACTCGACCCGATTGATTCCCAGCCGGCCCGACTCTCGCGGGCTACACCTAGTGGGTGCGCTGGCACACCCCCACTAAAGAAAAAAATCAGAAGAGAAAGAATGCGGGGCAGAATGCTTACCCCCACGGACTGTGCAAGGTGGAACAACCGCTCCCTTGTCACCTGAGCCACCTCCAGCGCCTGGTCACGACACTCGGCGAATTCCGCAATAAGCATAGGGACCCCTCCTCCTAGTAATCCGGGAATCCCTCCTCTGGGTTTCCCGTCGGCCACGACTCAGCTCTCCAACGGCCGGGTCCCCACGCTCGTGCCGGCTCCGGCTGTAGCCGGGCCGCGCACCGACACAACGATGGTCCCGGCTCCTGAAGATGGGCCCCCACCCAGCTCTTTCGATGAGTCGGCCTCGCGGGGGTCCTTCGTGGTGGGGCCCTCGATCTTCGAGGCCCCGTCTCCCGCCTTTGCGGCCGGGTCATTGGCAGCATCCATCGTGTCCCCGGAGCCTCCGTTCCCGATGGACAGATCAAGACCTCCGGTGTGGCTTCGAACCCTTCGGCGTGACTTCGGGCACCTCCGGTGCAATCTCGAGCCCCTCCGGTGCATTGTTGGACTCCTCCTCCAGCCCCTTGGCGGCATCCGCCATGCTCGCGTCAACGCTGGCCACTTCATCGGGCTACGCGTCTGCCTCTTGTCGCTGTGCGGGGATGTGCGTCCCCTTGAAATATTTTTCCTTGGCCGGTGGATTTGAACCGAGCCGTCCAGCTGCGGCCCCTGACCATCCGGCTCCACGTGGGCCCCTCCAGCCACCATCTTCTGGGTTGCTTCCTCCCACGGGCCGCGCTCATATTCAATCAGTGCTTTATGCACCCACAGCTCGGCCCATGCGGCGTGCTCCTTCTCGGTACTCCCTTCATCCTCAGCCGCCGCCATCCGGTTCTAGGGTGCCTGGGGCCTTGCTCGTCGCATCCCAATGAATGTAAGCTATCTAAAAGAAAATAAAAACGAAGGGGAATGGGCCGGTTGAAGGAAATACCCAGTGCTGATGGGGATCGACCGCCTGGAAGGTCCCATAGGCGTACCCGCTACTTCTTCCCGCCGCCTCGATGACTGCCGGCCGGTGGCCCAACAAATGCTTGCTTGGGAGCCAGCCGAGAGCTTGCCGGCAGCTTGCCCCGCCTCTTTGCGTCCGCCTCATTTTTGAAGAACTGCGACCGGCTCGGCAAAGCTGCCTCCTCGGCACGTTGGCGTCATCCTCCGGGGCCTCTGGTTCCCCTACGGCGGCTACATAGGGTGACGCTGGTGATTCGGCATCATGATCAGACCAACCCAACATCACAGACTTAAAAAACTCACCAGCCGAATTGGACTCCTCCGACTCCGCCTCATCGCCTCCCAACGTTTCGCCTCCAGCACGGGCCGACTCCCTCGGCTCCACCTCATCGGCGTGCTCAATCTCCTTGGGGTTCAACTCCGGCAAGTCATCTTCCGGCCTACAGTAAATTTGCAACCGAGGAAACAACTGTTGCCGCAACCAGCATCCGGCGTCACAAACAAAAGAACATCGTGAGTGATAGAAAGGAGGAAATCTAATAAACCACTGACCTCTAGAGTCGGATGCTGCCGGTCGTAGGTGGCCTTGCCCTATCGCCACTCCCCTTCATCCATCTGGGTGGCAGAGATTAGGTCCACCCACCTCCCCACATGGTGCATCCTCAGCTCTTTCTTCAAGGGCTGACACGGGTCACGTCGACCGCCCATATGATAGATGAGGTGCAGACGGCGTTGAAGTGGCTGAACCCGATGTGCCACCATGGTGGCGAGGATAGCCACGTTCGTGAGGCCTTCCTCACCGGCCAGCTGTGCCATCCGGGTGCAGATCTGGTGCACCTCGTCGATCGGATATGGCAGGGAAAACTTCCACTTCTAAATAGAAACCGGAGGCGGTTGATGACGTTGGGCAGGTTGATGAGGTCATGGGCCGGGTCGGCGTTCTTCATATAGAAGAACCCCTTCTGCCAGCTCTTCACCCAGTCGTGCAGGGGAAGCTTTGGGAAGCCGGCTCCCGTGCGGTGGTAGACGAGTGCCGCCCCACAGGTAGTCATCTCCTTCACATTGGTGGCCTTGTTCACCATCGTCAACTGCTTGAAGTAGAAGAGTCAGCGCCAGAGATCGAGGCGCCGCTCAATCCCCAGGAAGCCCTCGCACAGGGCGACGAATGTGGCCAGCTGCAGGATGGCGTTCGCGCTGAGGTGGTGGGGCTGCACGCCGAAGTGTGTGAGGAACCGACGAAAGAAGGTGCTCGCCGGTAGCCTTCTCTATCGGGCGAAGCGCTCGGCGAACACCACCACCTCACCATCTTGCAGGGCCGGAACGTACTCTGCTCCCATAATGCGCGCGTCCACAAGCTCTACCGACGGCAGCTTGCGGCGATGGCGGAGGCACTCGATGTACTCCTCATGGAAGTTGCTGCCGTCCCAGGAGCCCCTGGTCGTCATCATGCTTGGGGGCAGCTCAATGCGCGGGGCCAAAGACGGGAAAGACTAGCAGGTTGCAGCGGGCGTTGGCGGCGAACGACCTCACAATGGGCGTGCGGTAGTTGCTTGTCTCTCGATCATTGAGGGAGGGGAGCAATGGAGATGGAAGGGGACGAGGACGGGGGAGCAAATAACACCCTCGGCCCCTCCTCCTGGCCATTTAAACCCTAAGAAGGGTAGTGGTGAGGGGATTAGGCGTGCACGATCCCCACTTTCTCCGCACCGCACGGGCGGCATTATTGCTCATCTTGAGCATCAGTTGTCTCTCCCAATTTGTAGAAGATCCGTGCACGTGGGCCGAAGCCACGGTTAAACTGGCCTAGCCCCACGGCCCGGTCTTGTCACGCGCATGGCTTGTCAGGCCTCAGCCCGTGGCATGCCGCACGTGACGTCCTTCCTCTATGCATCGGAAAGCCCGAGGTAGTCCGCGCTATGACCAGATGTGATTTGGGCCGCCTCCGGCTGGTAGGCGGTCCGACTACGGCTACACGAGCTCGTGGGCCAAGAATGCAAGCTGGCGAAGTCGACCGCTCCGAACCGGCGGTCCTCCCTGGCTTCGGGGACTACTGACGGGGGGATGACCCCGGGGTAGGTTAATTTGAGCGTCTCTACCATCCTCCTTCAAAAACCAACATAGGATGACATGTTCCCACGATGGGCCGGTTGCCCCTGGCCTGCTGCGTAACTGAGGCGGCTTGGGGCAGGGTCGCTCTCCATCCGGATCGACTGCGTCCTGCTAGCTAGCGGGTCAGCTTTAGTCACATCACCCAAACAAACGCGTTAGGGGCACATCATCAAAGGCATGCCTACAGCACTTCAGGTACCATTGACCTGACCGCACATGGATACAGTGGTGGCGGTCGTACCACTCACCCTCGCCGGCTGCGACCGGTCGAGGTGGCATAGTGGCACCACACCTCCATCCACTCCATTAGCTGCCCCGGTGTGGCTAGAGTGCAGCCAGCCATATCGCTAACTACAGCCATCTGCCACTAGACGACGCTACACAATGCAGCGTACGCCGCTGCTAACAAGTATGCACCAATGATGGCGACCGGCTAGCGGGTCCCGGCTCCTCAGGGGACCCTGTAGCCGACGGTACCCTACACAAGACAAGACTACTACACTGATGGTCCCGGTACCCTTTATTCTTATTGCAATCCAGGGGTTGGCCTATAAAAACCCCTCGTACTGCCACATGCACGGGATCGACAAACCACTCGCGCATAGACCCACATAGGAGAGGTATAGAAGGCTGACAACTTCTTCTTCCTCCTCCATCACACACCTCAAGGAGCACCATTGTAATCCCATTTGGTTCATCAACTAAACTAGCAGGACTAGGGGTGTTACCTCCCACGGAGGGCCCGAACCTAGGTACATCGTGTGTCTTGCATCGCTTGTCCCCGGTCCCATTTCTGGAGCCCGCCAACATCCTTACGGCCCCAACCACTCTCGATAAGCCACCCCATGGCATCTGTTGTGAGAAAACAACGACAAGAATATTGAAGGAAGAGAGATTTCACATACAAATATACTATCTTGGATAACTTCTATGATTGTGAGCCCCCATTAATTTTTTTCAAACTTGATCAAGTAGTTGACATTGAACAAGGAAGACAACATAATGGTTATGTTTGCTTATATTCACATAGAAGTTATATTGCCATGGATCCTCCAACATGTGGTGCTTGCTTAGGATATTTTGCTAGCCAAAAATACCTACTAAGTAGAGATACTACTTGTGCATCCAAAAACACGTAAACCTAGTTTCTTGCCATGAGAGTCCACCATATCTACCCACAAATTGAATTAGATCCTTCATGTAAGTTGTCATTAGTGCAAAAAAGCAATAAAATTCCTCCTAAATATATATGATCTTTTATTGGAAGAAAAATAATATTTGTACAAACTTGTTATGGTGAAGAAATAAAAGCAACGGACTCCATAATTAACGTTGCCATCCCAAGGATCAATATAAAGTGATGTTCCTTTTCGTTTTGAGAATGCACATCAAATAATAAAAAACGCATGACAACCTTTGCTTCTGTGTGCGAAGGGCCTATCTTTTACTTTTATATTTATTTTTGTACATTTACATTTATGCAAGAGTCAACAATGTGCATCGCTATTCCAATCTATTAATTCCTTATTTGTCAAGCATCATGTGGTGGGGAAAGATCCACACACATATATCCAATTGGATATTGGTGATCATGATTCTTTATTGGTTACATTATCCTTGAGTAAATAAGTTAGGAGGCGGAACATTAAGCCCCTATCTTATTATGTGTTTGATTGAAACTGCTTGTTATAAAACTATGATTTGAGAGTCAGCAATCATGGAAGACTAAATGATAGTTCAGTATGTAGAATTTGCTACATCAAAGCTCTTACAAAGACCCTTCCTTAAAATAAGATGAATTGTAATTGTTTAATGACTGAAAACATAGTTTGCTAGTTTTCAACAAAGTTCATGGTCTATACTCTAAAATATGAATATCTTGTTACTTGATCTTTAGAAGTTCTATGTGAAAATATTTGTTGTTCTATGATGCTAGAACAAGTGATTGGAAGTAACATTGGTCAAACTTATATATTATGCTAGAATTCACACTTCATAAATTATTTATTTTATCATTTAACTACACGAGGACGAACGTGAATTAAGCTTGGGAATGCGCATATCTTTGCAACGTATCGATAATTTATGAAGTACTCATTCCAATATTCTACAACTTTCATATACTTTTGGCAACATTTTATATCATTTTTGGGACTAACTTACTTATCTAGTGTCGAGTGCGAGTGCTTGTTTTTTTTATTTTGCGGAAAATCCATATCAAACGAAGTACAATCGCGATAAAAATTGAAGGAGATTTGTTTGGAATATATGTGAATTTGGGAACAAGAATCAATGCAACACGATGCCCAAGGGGCCCACAAGGAAACATGGCGCGGCGAGGGGGGTTGTTGTGCCCTCATAGCTTGTGTCCACCCCTTAAGTCGGTTGGGGCCATTCTTTCAAAGCAAGAAAGATAATTTTGTGATAAAAATCTCCTCAAAATGTCAGATCAATCAGAGTGACGTATCTCCGTATATTTCATAAATGGTGAAGGGCGAAAAAACATCACCGAAAATAGGAGAGAAATAGAGAAAGAGAGAGATCCAATCTCGGAGGGGCTATCGCCCCTGTGAGAACCTCTCGACATCTAGGTAGAGGCCATGGAGGATGAAGCCTAAGGGGGGAAACTCTCCCCTCTCTCTCGGTGGTGCTGGAGTTCCATCGGGGGAACCATCACCACACTGATTGTCTTCATGAACATCACCGTCTTCATCACCTTCCTCATCTCTTTTCAGCGGTCCACTCATCCGCACCCCGCTGTAATCCCCTACTTGAACATGGTGCTTTATGCCACATATTATTACTCAATGATGTGTTGCCATCCTGTGATGTTTGAGTAGATCTATTTTGTCGTTTGGATTGATTGATGATCTTGATTGGTTTGAGTTGTATGTTTTATTTTGGTGATGTCCTATCGTGACCTCCGTGAAAAGCACACGTGAGGGATTCCCATTGTAGGGTGTTGCAATACGTTCAACATTCGCTTATAGTAATTTGGTGAATGATTAAAACACAAACCCGAATAAGGGGGTTGTTGCGTATGAGAGTAAAGGGGACTTGAAGTGTTAATGCTATGGTTGGGTTTACCTTAATGATTTCTAGTAGTTGCAGAGGCTTGTTAGAGGTCCAATCATAAGTTCATATGATCCATGGATGGAAAGTATGGTAGCTCATGCCTCTCCCTCATATAAAATTACAATAATGATTACCGATCTTGTTATCAATTGCCTAGGACAATTTCACACATCATACCATCATTATTCCACACTCCCTATTTGTAATATATTGTAATATATTCTAACTTCATTTAGGGATAAACTATTTCATATTTTAGTTCTCCAATGTCATGCTAAGCTATCTTCTTTATACGCACAACGCAATTTTATTTATTGTTACTATATAGAAGCAAATGTTCAATGTATGTAGAGTCGTATCAATGCCAGATAAGACTTGAGAGAATATTGATCTTACCTTTAGCACCTTGTGGGTTCAACACACCATACTTATCACTTCCATCTTTGGAAAGTTCTACGATGATTCCTTGCACTTGGGGAATATTATGGACTCCCTAAGAATGCCTAATTTTTCTTCTTATCGGTTAGTTACACAAGCTAATGTTTTCTTATTTTTATGTTAATTACTTTAAAAGTTTGATTCACAATTCCATCATAACTTATTTCGCCCTCACTTTGCTTGGATTCTACAATTATCTGCATACATAGTTATATAATTCATTTCAAGAGGCAAAATTTTGATTCTTGTGCTCCCCGTGGGATCGATACTCTTACTTCAAAATGGCTACAACTAAGCCATGTGCACTTGCAGGATATCAAGCTTTTCTGGCGTTGTTGCCAGGAAGTTGAGCGCTTTTGGGGTTTGTGTTTAATTTGAGTTATTTTGTGTTATAAAGTTTTTTGTAGGTTATGATCAACCATGGTCCTTCAAGACGAAATTTATCAGGTTGGTGTGCAAATGGTAGGAGGAATGACTCAAGGAAAGAATTTTATATCCACATATCTTGACCTATCACGTAAAGTATTTGAGATAAATCCTCGGTTACTTAATAAAAATAAAACATTCTAAGGAGATGGAACTAAAATTCCTTATAGACATATTAAGATATTTAACTTTGCTTGTGGTACCTTTGAGTTGCAAGATTTGACTAATGATAAGATAATGGTGAAATTGTTTCCTTATCGCTGATGCAGCGACGTGCTATACGGATGGTTTTTAACCCCTTTCCATGATGTCATTTTAAACCGTTGCCTAGTGAGTGTGCGCGGTAGGGGGGTCCTTCCCACACGACCCAGAAACCGTCGGGGAAAGGTCCTCCAGTCACACATGTTGTGCAAAATGAGCTCATGTGCTATCTGGCTAGCCATCGCATACAATTATACATGTCCAATCAATTCCGTTTGTATGTACGTCCCACACAGTCAATCCAAGAAGAACGTTTTCATTCGTACATCCATCCCACATGCTGAATCCCAAACAAGCGTTTTCGTTCGCACGTACATCACACACAATTTCCCCCAGCAAATCGTTTGTGATAGTGTTTCCATTGGAGATGATATTAACCATTTTATCATTTGCATTCATGTATGCATCGTGTATGCTGCCTAGAAGAAACTGTGTCGCATAGGCTATCCATCACACACGCTTTTTATGTGGAAAACAAGCGCACAAGGTGTCCTAACGCAAATAGTTTTCAAGAGGAAGTCGTGTTTGATTATTCACTGATCCAACACATTTTCGTCCCAGAAACTGTGTGGGCTGTCCTAGGCCATCGCCCACGGTGTTTTCTCAGTAATCGTTCGAAATATAAAACCCCAATTAGCTGGCTAATTGGCCTATTATTAATAATCCATTTAATAATCAAATTGACATTTCATATTAAGCACGCAATATATTTCATCATATTATGGAACCATGATTTCGTAATTAAAATACATGAGAGTACAACAACATGTAGCTTCGGCACCCAGTTACACCAAATAGGCATATACCTAGCTACCCCATTGAACAACTTCACTAGCACCAAGTTTCACATGCAACATCTATAACCTTTGGAACTTAGCATCATAGACAGTAGATAGACAGATGAATCTCATCTAGAAAATTGCTGAAGCGGAAGGCAAATACTGGGCCTTCATTGATGTTGCAGGTCTTTGCAACTTTAGGCCATTGCTTGTGGATGATTGACCGTCCATCCTTCCTCCTCTTCAGGAAGACTTCAATATTGTATCATGGGTGTTGTATGAATACCTTCCTTGCCTCCTACATGGGTCAAAATCTCTGACAGCAGGACCTACATGTGCAGGACCAAATTATTAAAAACCTAAATACTATAATGGTTCATGCAATTGCACAATAATGTGCCACTATTAGACAAAAGACAATGCATGTGCAAACCTCAATTATAAACCATAGTGCTTCCCATTGTTTCCGTGCAACACATATAAGGTGTTTATTGATGAGGTTAAGTGAGGGTCGGCATGCTATCAGTAAAATATGTTGATGCAAAACAATAACATTGCAGATTCAACAAATTAATTCGAGCCACGTGGAAAAGCCATTTATACAAACCAAGCATGATTAAGAACTAGGAAATATAGCAATTGTATATGTTTCTCATGTATTAAATGGAGCCAAATTTGAGTTATTCCTCACATGCATAACAATACAAAATTCTACCCACAACAATTGGACATCACATTACAGAATTGAACCAAACTGTTAACTAAACACCACAATAAATGAACCAAACATTAACTCAGCACCACATTGCACAATATAACTTACTCCTAATAGAAGATTAGATAGTTAACCAAACCAAGCATGCTTAAATACTTGGAAATATAGAAATTGTATTTGTTTCTCATGTATTTAGTACAACCAAATTCGATTTATTTCTCACATGGTAGACAATATAAAAATGCACCAACAACAATAGAACATCACATTGAGGAATCGAACCAAACAGTTAACTAAACAGTACAACAAATACTCAAACATTAAATGAACACCAAATTTCACAATATATATAATACTAGAAGATTAGACAGTTAACCGAACCAAGCATGCTTAACAACTTGGAAATATAGCAATTCTATTTGTTTCTCATATATTTAGTATAACCAAATTCGATGTATTTCTCACATGGTAGACCATAAAAATGCATCAACAACAATTGAGCATCGCATTGAAGAATTGAACCATACAGTTAACTAAACAACACAACAAATGAATAAAATGTTAACTGAGCACCACATTGCACAATACATAACATACTAGAAGATCACATAGTTAACCAAACCAAGCATGCTTGACAACTTGGAAATATAGGAACTGTAATTTTTTATCATGTATTTTGTACAACCAAATTCGATTTGTTTTTCACATGGAAGACAAAAAAATTGCACCCAGAAGAATTGAACATCACATTACAGAATTGAACCAAACAGTTAACTAAACACGACAACAAATTAACCAAATAGTTAATAAGTGGACACCATATTTCATGACATATAGAACATATACACGAGAGGATCAGATTGCAAGGTAAAAATACATAGGACAATTCACTTGAATTTGTTAAGGAAAGGTAGGAGAAGCACATGCAACGGGTAAATAGAACATGATTAACTGACGTAGGTAGCTAATTGAACATATGTACTTATAGTGAGCTAATAAGATAAGATACTGCTCACTGTCAGAAATACCGATGATGATTGGATCCTTGGACATGGAAGAGGGCGCCTCCACATCGTGGGTGGCCTCCTCATAGTGGTCAGTTGCCCGAGCTGCTCCAGGCACCAACTTGTTGGCTCTCGAGTTGAGGTAAGCACGGGAACGCTGACAAAACACATTGTAGTCTTCATTGAAGGCATCGTTGGTGGCCTCAAGAAAATGCCACAAGTTGTCGTTTAAAGTAGCCAACCGCGTCGCAGCTACAGCTAGTGATGCATCTACAGCGGCCTCGACGATGAGGTTCTCCTCCAAGATCTGGGGGTTGGCATGAATGGCAGCCATCGCGCCCTCGTCTACGCATGCATCCATGATTTGCTTCTCCGTTGCCAAATGCTCCTTGAGCTCCTGGCTATACTGCTTGCACCATGGCTTAGGACAACATTTTTTCGAGTAGGGTTCGGGTGTGGACCGGGGCATGCGGGGTGTAGAAGGAGGAAGAGGATGGGGGTCGGGTGTGGATTACGTGCCTGGCTTTACGAGGCCGAGCAGCATGAAGGAAGGTCACCGGCTAGGAGGCAGCGCTGCAAGCAAGGAGTGAAGGTTTGAACTTGGAAAGGAAGGTGGAAACATGGGAAATGTGGGTTTTGGTAAGGGGGAGGGGCAGGACGTAGATATTTCTGTGAAAACCAATTTTTTGGCTCGGTGAAGCAACAAATCTGGCGCGCAAGGACATCACAAACAATTCATATAGCTTACCCCGTGTGTGATGAGTTTGAACGTGCAAATTTTGGTCCGAATTTCCCTGATTATAGTGGTTATCCACATCATTGCTTAATTTGGGTACGGAAAAGAGTCTACAGCACACCTACACTTCTTAATCGAGCAAGTTCAGCAATTAAAAAAGCTAGCTAACCCAAACATTGTAATTATTTAGGGTTCATTTGGACATTTTAATACATGAACTTGCTTTTCTAGGCATTTCAGGTGCAAATTCAAAACTAAACTACATGCACATGCTTCGGTGCACCAAAATGTGTTGCAAAATACTATATGTGTCCATGGGTTGATGCTTATGTCCCATGCAAGAAATGGTTATGAATTTCAAACACATCGGCATAGTGGCTCGCTGGCAAACATTGAGGTACTTGGTTTTGAAATTCTAGTAAATACAAGACTCGTCCGAAATTCATGAACCTTGGCATGCTATCGTGGAATGGCATAAACATGCTGTGTTAAATTTTTTTGTCCCATTTGGGGCAGCTTTTGGTATAAGGTTCTCACAAACCAGAGCTTCACACAAGAAGCCTCATGGTTTCGGTAGGGAGCGTGTCTCCTTTGTGGACGAAACAATATTTATTGCCTCTTCTTGGTTTCAATTTTTTTTTCTGGTGTTAACATAGAACAAGAGGAGTTTCGTGTTAAAGTTTGGAATTTTTTGGGTTCCATTTCGACATTTTTTATACATTAACTGAGTTTCTAGTCATTTATGTGCATAATTCAAGTTTGAACTATGGGCACAAGCTCCAATTCATAAAAATGGGTTGAAAAATCAAATGTGTGTCCTTGGTTGCATGCATAGGTCCCATGCAAGAAATGAGAATGAATGTCAAACACCTCGGCACCCTCTCTTGGCCGCAAACATTGAGATACATGGTTTTAAAATTCAAGTAAATCCAAATATCGTCTGAAATTCATGAAACTTGGCATGCTATCATGGAATGGCATCAACATGTTGTGGTAAACAAATTGTCCATTTGAGGCAAGTTTGGGTATAAGCTTCCCACAAACTAGAGCTTCTCACAACAAGCCTCATGGTTCTGGCAGGGAACGTGTCACTTTTGTGGACGAAACGATATTCGTTGCCTCTTCTTGCTTTCTAATTTTTTTAGTGTCAACATAGAACAACGCGAGTGTTGTGTTAAATTTTAAAAAAATTGGGGTTCGTTTGGACATTTTTATACATTAACTGAATTTTGTATGCATTTATGTGCATAATTCAAATTTGAACTATATGCACATGCTCCAGTGCATGTAAATGGGTTGAAAAATCAAATGTGTGTCCTTGGTTGGATTCTTATTAGATCCCATGCAAGGAATGGGAATGAATGTCAAACACCTCAGTATCGTCGCTTGGATGCAAACATTGAGATACATGATTTTAAAATTCTAGTAAATCCAGAACTCGTCTAAAATTCATGAAACTTGGAGTGCTATCATGGAACGACATCAACATGCTCTAGAAAAAAGTTTGTCCCATTTGGGGCAGTTTGGGTAAAAGCTTCTCACAAACCACAGCTTCTCACAACAAGCCTCATGGTTCTGGTAGGGAATGTTTCATGGATGAAATGACATTCATTGCCTCTTCTTGCATTCATTTTTTTAGTGGCAACATAGAACAACATGAGTGTCTTATTAAAATTTGGAATTTTTCGGGGTTCATTTGGACATTTTTATACATTAACTCAGTTTTCTAGGCATTTTATGTGCATAATTCAAATTTGAACTATATGCACATGCTCCAATGCAGAAAAGGGGTTGAAAAATCGGATGTGTGTCCTTGCGTGCATGCTTAGGTCCCATGCAAGAAATGGGAATGAAGTTCAAACACCTCTGGATCCTGCCTCAGCCGCAAAAATTGGGATACTTGGTTTTTAAATTCTAGCAAATCCAAAACGTGTATGACATTCATGAAACTTGCCATGCTATCATCGAACGGCGTCAACATGATGTGCTAAAAAGTTTATCCCATTTGGGGAAGGTTCGGGTATAAGCTTCTAACAAACCAGAGCTTCTCACAACAAGCCTCATGGTTCTGGTAGAGAATGTGCCTCCTTCGTGGATGAAACGTTATTTTTTTGCCTCTTATTACTTTCAATTTTTTTCCTAGTGCCAAATATGAGTGTCTTGCTAAAACTTGAAATTTCTTGGGGTTCGTTTGGGCATTTTTATACATTAACTAAGTTTTCTAGGCTTTTATGTGCATAATTCAAATTTGAACTACATGCGCATGCTCCAGTGCATATAAAGGGCTTGAAAAATCAAATGTGTGTCCATGGGTGCATGCTTAGGTCCCATGCAAGAAATGGGAATGAACTTAAAACACCTCAGCATCATGCCTTGGACGCAAACATTAAGATGCTTGGTTTTAAAATTTTATTAATTCCAAAACTCGTTTAAAATTCATGAAACTTGGCATGCTATCACGGAATGGCACCCGGCATGTTGTGGTATTTTTCGTGTCCAATTTGAGAGTAGGCGCACTCGAATCAACAGCCAACAAAACGCATTTTCAAACAAATAGCTACCACCTTATTATCTCAAACGTGTCTATAATTTAAATCATGTGCATTCTGTTAACCATTCACGTGATGCCATGTGTCACACTTTTAATGGCTATGAGGTGTCGTGCGGACAACTTCTTGAGTGACTGGAGGCGTGCGAGGGAAAATGTGTCATCCATAATTTGTGCAACTCTTCATCACAAACATTTTAGATAGAACACCGGTATGCAAAGCGAGAGCTATGGTCATTCTCCAGAAGCCAACCTTAAATTTCCTGTGTAGGATTTGTGCATATCTTCATGGCAAATAGTTCAGATTGAAGATGGCATGCGAAGCAAGAGCTATGGTTCCTTCACCGCTAAGACAAGAGAAAATCTGGCACGTAGGATTGGTACACCACTCCAAAGCAAGTGATTTAATCGGTTGACCCATGTGAAACCACGTACACACAATTTGGTAAGATTTGCATTTGTCATATTGGGTATATTGTCATTTGTGAAACTGGAAAGATTGGCATTTGTCGATCTAGTAACATTGCCCTTTATCAACCTTGTAACACTGCCATTTGTCAAATTTTGCAGCTAAAAATCACTAGCACTATCTAATTTTTGGAACTAAAATTCAATAAGCATAGATTTCATTCATAGATTAAGAAGTCGTTTTTTATACAAACAATTCAACTCGACAGCTGAATAGACCAAACTTTTCCCCAATCGTCGCCAACCACGTACTGAAAGAGCTAGTTCAACTATATATGCTAGCTAATTTAAAGTACTTGTAGAGTTCAACCACATCTATAGTCAGATGAACTAAACAAAATAGCCCCTAAATACTACTAGTATCGAGGGGCTTTGTACTACTTCCAGCAGCCTCTCCTCTGCCGAGCGCACTCAGTAAGAGGCAGAGGAAGAGGAGCCTATCGACGAGCTGGACAACTAGAATACGGTGCCTACCACTGTTGCACCTTTAGCGACGCTCACCTCGATTTCCCTCTACCGCTCTAGGAGACCCATCTCGAAGTGGTGGTACTCCTCGTAGATGTCCTCCGCGCCTCTACGACGACATGTGTTGCGGTCACAGCGGCAGTAAGACTCTTTGCATGCTCGACCAGGCGCTCCTCCTCCCGCAGGAACTCAGTGTAGCATGCAAGGTCCCTGACACACATGTGGGGCTCCACCTCCCTCCTTCGGGTGGCGGTGGAAGAGCGGGTGATGACCCGGGTGGTCGACGATGGGATAATGGACAAAAGCAGCACCTCCCACCTTCGGGCTGTACTTGCGGAGTGGGTGATGGCCATGGTGGCCGACAGTGGTGTGGCGGCCATGACGGCCACTTCCCGCCTTCGGGCCGCGATGGCAAAGCGGACGATTGCCCTCGATTTAGACAATGGTGTGGCGGCCACGGCGGCACATGGTGGGGTGGAGGCAATGGCGGTCGGCAACAGTTGCCGACGGGTAACAACGATAGAGCGTGTGGAGGGTGTAGCGCGCGCACCCAACACAGATGCCCCATGCACAACACTACGCCGGGGACTGCGCCTCCGCCACGGTATATCCTCCCCACTGGAGCTGTCCTCTGATGATGGTGGAGTGGTTGAGCGACGATGAAAGACTGGTGCCATTGGTGATTGTGGGAAAAGTAGACAAGATAAGCTATAAGGACACGCTGGCCGGGAGGGTTTATATAGCAGGCCAGGAAGCATTGGGATTTTGGGGGATTTCATCGAGTTAGGCGGGAAGCTTGCGCGGCAAAGCATGGGAACTTGTGCGGTTGCGCGGGAATGGGCTCAACGTCGATTCATTGGCGCCATTTCCAGCCACCGCTTGGATAACACCCGCACGGTGCCCAAGCTTGTGATCGAAGCCATCTATGACAGCGGGGAGACAACTAACATGATGTGCGAGAGGAAGATGAAGCGACACGTACACAAATGGTTAATAAAAAAAGTTTGTGATTTAATGACCTACTACCTCCGTATTGGTTTATAAGTCCCCTTTGTATTTTTATGCCAAATGTTTACTAGAGATTTAATGAATAAAATATGAATGCATGTCGCCAAAGATTATATCGTTGGATTCGTATTTGAAGATAGTTTCCAATTATATTATTTTTATAACATGCATTAACATTTTGTTAGTTCAATTTAAGGTCAAAATATAGCACACGATATAAAGGGGACTAATAGACCAAGACGAAGGTAGTAGAACACGTCCGCTCTCTATGTAGTGTCGCGAATGACTGTTCGACCATCGTATGATATGGAACACGACGTAGTTTGACATCATGCCGCCGGCTCACAACTGACGGCCGGCTTCTAGACGACCATTCCCTGCGTGTTCAACTGCTCTATGCTTGTGGTTGCTCGCGGTTGAGGCGACCGCAATGCGCTCTACCCCCGTCCCACCGTGCACGCTCTGCTGTCACGTCCCTCCACGTGCTCTGCCCGTGTCCCTCCATGCGCATTGCTAGTGTTTGGGGCCAGCGCACGATCACGTACGTTCATCATGCCATTATGCATGAACGTATCGAGAATCCAGGACGCCCAACCAACATTTATTATTGCGTACATTTACCTTCATCTCTTGCGCCACACGACACAGTAAGCACTCCCATGAAGACATACAAAGAGCATATCTAGCGGTTCCAATGGCGCTCTTAGTGGCTCCAATGGCGCTCCCAGCGGCCGACAATGACAACAGGGGGAACTTCGCCATGCATCACGTAGTGGACACCCATGTAAGGGGGAAGGACCTCTCGGTGGTGTACACGAATGAGCCAATCTTGGTGGAGAGCTCCATCCAAACTATGGAGAAGTTTCTTGCTGAGGACAAGTACCAAGTGGTCGGCTTTGACCTCAAGTTCAGCAACGGTCGTGCCGAGAAAGATCAGAAGGTTGTCGTTGCCCAGTTGTAAATATGGAGCAGTTTCTTGCTGAGGACAAGTACCAAGTGGTCGCCTTTGACCTCAAGTTCACCAGCGCTCGTGCCGGGAAAGATCAGAAGGTTGTCGTTGCCCAGTTGTGCATGCGACATGACGTCCTGCTCTACCACTACCACTTGGCCATAAGGCCTTGCGAGTGTTTCACCAGGTTTATCAAAAACCCAACTCTAGTTTTGCTATGATGGACACCACCAACGAGCTTAGAGCGCTCGATGTTTCGGGCTTGACCTGCCAGAATCTAGTCAACATATGTGACCACTACAAGGTTTGGGGTAGCACCAATAACAAACAGAACTCCCTGGTTGACCTCACATTGGCCATCATCGACCCCTACTACATGAAGGCGAAGGATGAGAGTAAGAAGGACAAGAACGCCCGGCACAGTGCCTGGGATTAGGGACTGGATGAAGAACACATCAAGTACGTGGGTAATGTCGTGTACACAAGCTACAAGATGTACATGAAGATCGTTGACATGTGGAAGTGTCTTTGTCCTTCCCCATATGAGAGATCGAGCCACAGAGCAGTGGCGGGAGCGTCACAAGAAGTAGATGACTAGATGATCGTTCCTCCTAGTTTAGAATGCATGCAATTGTTTATTGAGCTCTGTGCGAATGATTTGTATAGTCACTTATGTAATTGGATGGTTATTATATATATATATATATATATATATATATATATATATATATATATATATATGTCCGTCTTTTGTAGACGGAGCAAATCACACGGCTTATTAGCAGCAATTGTATGTGTTATTATGGATCTTCGCACACATTCCTGATTACAGACCTCTTTGCCGCGTATCACACACATCTTGTTCAGTTGAACTGTTTTTGTTGTCTTCGCTCGTCTCAAACAGTTAAACCGAGTAAACTATATGCCCTCCATCACACACACCTTGATCTAGCTGACCATTTTTGTTGTGTTGCCTAATCATAGAAAGTTCATCTGAGTGAACTGTATGATGTATATCGCACACACCCTCATTGGGCTGAAAGTTTCTGTTGTTCTATATAATCGCAAACAGTTCGTATAGATTAACCATTTGCCACGCATCGCACACGCAGATCTGATCTAAATCGGGTTTGATGTCTGCGCCATCGCAAACAATTCATATCATTTTTTACGGTTTTCTTACATCATCGTTTCCGATTAATGCATCACATATAGTTTCGTTGAAGGGTCTCTGATTGTAGTGTTGCGTTCGGACCATCCTGTAATAGTGTATACACTTGAAAAGGAAGCTGCCAAATGGCTATTACAGCAGTCTGCAAGCACCTGAGTAATTCGGAAAAATTGTCATGTGCATCTAAGCTTATTTCTATCCTCAAAGAAAACTATATAAGATCAGAAGGAAGATTGGTAGTTTTGTACAACACCTAGGTGAAAAACTAGTTGTCAACATACGACAATCTATGTGAGCGTAAGGTCCCTTTTTCGCTTCAACAGTGGGGATCTACACACGCAAATAGCAACACTAGCCAAAGCACATCAGAGTTTAGAGAGGTTCGGGCCGCCCTGAGGCGTAAAACCCAACATCATCTGTTCTATGGATTATGTGTATGCTCAGGTTACAAGGAGCGCAACAGCCCGACAAGGTGCTCGAGAGTGTACTACGCATGCAATTGAGCAGGGTTTCGATCCTTTTAAAGGTAGCCATGGATCTCCTTTTATAGATAAAGGGGTTACCACAATGCCTAAAGTGGTAAATACCCATGGGTAAATAGTGGATGTAACAACGTTCAAATCTCTGACACAAGGTACAGTGAAAAATACATAACCTGGATGGATTAGGAGAGGCGCATTAAATGCACCATGACGTGTTTAGCTGGCATCGCTCCCCGGTAAGGATTGCCTCTCCTTCTGTGTCATTCGCCCAACTACCTCTTATTATCCCGCCATACCATTAGGACGGCTGCCATTAAAGCTATTGTAATTCCTTGGATCTGCCGCGTGCCCCGGCAAGCCCTACCTAACTTCCTACCCACTCAATACCTCATTAATGGCAACAATGAGCCAGATGAGGTGGAGCGATGGATTGGTAGTGGGATCTTGCCGGACATGAAGGTTGTCGGGTCTTCCTCACCAGCAAGGAGGCTTGTCGGCGGCTTGGTGTTGTCTTGAGCGCAATATCTTCCCGACAAAGCTTGTCGGGCCTGAGGTCGCTGTCCTCTATGCATAAGTTAGGGTGCTAAAGGACCCGTTCTTTGGTACAACGACACTAGTAAATGATTACATGAGGTAAAGGTATACTCCCTGGATGCTTTGAACATCATTATCCTTATTATTTGATTGTGAAATTTTTTTATGGTGGTTTTGACTCCCTAGAGTAAGAAGGCATTAGATATTGCTTCTAAATGTTCTTTTATGGGAATTGAAATTTACACAGGCCTCGAGTTTACTTGACAAGATTCAACACAATGCCGAGAGTTGGTACCATATGTTCTAAAGAGAAGGAAAAACTTGATCCTAGTTTTGATAGTATTAAATCCTTCAGTAAAATAAAAGAAATGGTAAAATCGTTGTCATGGTCATAATATTGGAACGGACCTTGCTTTATGCATCACAAAAGAGTTATCCAAGTTTTTGCAGCTACCAAATGCAGGATACACAAAGCATACTCGAGCAGCCAAAGCAATTCACACGGTGGAGGCAATTATGAAGAAAGCCACTACGTCAGTAGATTAGAGAGAATCTTGTTTTAAATAGAAGGTCGTAGAAAATAAAGAGGATCCTTCAACTACGCATAAAAGGGTATCAAGGTAGAACAATGTGGGGATCCGCTGCATGTTGATATTTTTAAACAGGTTTCTACACGCGTACTAGTGGTGAATAAAGAAGTCTATTTACACCGTGACACCACATCTTATCTGAAAGGGTGTACTGAAGGTAAAGAGATAAGTAAATAGATTTTATCGTGTTCCTTTAGATGTAAGTCTTACTTTGGATTAGATGATCTTGGATCCCGAATTAATATAATGCACTGTAGTATTGATGCTAAGATCTATGATGAGATATCTCCACGTACCCTTGAACCCGCTCACTTGGTTATTAAGCTTGCAAATTTGTGTGGTAGAAAACCTTGTGGCATTTTAAGAGATCTCGACATTATATTAGTTCACTTATTTATCAATTTGATATCTATATACTAATGATTTAGGAGGATAAAATTGTCCTATTGTGTTTGGAACCTATTTTCTAAATGTTGCACGAGCATATATCAAGAAAAAGACCATCTCCATGAAATGGGGTGAAGATACAATTAAATTCCCACTATCTTCAATAATAATCAAACTTTATCAGAGAAAAGCTCAAGATGAAGAAAAAATGAAATTGAATTAGTTAGCTAAAACTCTTCTTTGAGGTCCCACTAACGAAGTTGAGAGGGTATTCGTAAGGCCCGAATCGCTTTTTGAAGATGACAAAAAAGATGTCACGGACCCCGATCAGAATTCATAGGAATCCAGCGTGTAACACATCGCACCCCTTTGCGGTCTCACGCACGGTTAACCCCACGGCTGCCACCTTACCTGAGCCGGGACCGTTTGTGCCTTTTCACTCACGTATGAAATTGTGTCGCTAGCAATCCAATGTAAAAGAACCTGGGTCGACATAACTAGTCATAAACTCAAGTGGCTCAACTGTACAGAGACAGACATACATAACCCAGTAAAACAGGTGTCGGTCATCAGCGAGTGTAGACGAGTCGTAGCAAGCTAAAAGGACTCCATTACATCGCCTGACATTTCCCCGTAGGGACAGACACAACAACTAAGAAGGATACATGCCGGTTAACCAATGTGTCCGGAGCAGTAGCGAACTACCAAGGCTCGGTGGAAGCACAAAGGGGCATTTCTCTATAAAGAGAGCTACTAAGGGCATACGACTAGGTGTCGAACCCCATACATATCACAGTACACCACACGTACGCATGACATACTCGATAAGCATAGATACAACAATGGCATCACAACATAACCATACAACATCACAACATTTATTTAGAAGACTCGGAAGAGTCTTGTATAATAAGTTCATACAAGTAGGGGTCACATGACCCGACACTCAAGTCATACAAACAAAGTCATACAAGCCATGCGGAAGCATTAAAGTTGTCTGAATACAGACAGACGAAAGGAAAAGGCATAAAGACTGACTATCTACGGATCCCTTCTGAAAGGGGCCGGGTCGTAGCTGGGACACCAACTACTCGTCATCATCGAGGTCTAGGTAGAACCCACCTGTTGGCTCGTGGGTGTCTTCTGTAACATTTATTAAACAAACATGAGTACAAAGGTACTCAGCAAGACTGTAGAACAAATATACTCATGCACATGTATCAATAAAGGGGGTTGTGAGGTTTCATGCAGCAAGCCAGTTTTGACTCTTGGATAGCCTATACTACAACTTTAAATAGTTTTAAACAACTTTGATAAGTCGTACACGAGTCCACTACCACCACAACAATACACTATCATGGATTCCTTCCCGTCTCCCTACGGGAATGCCATACATGATACTCACACTTATCTTGATACTTTTACGAGTAGCCATTAAAGTTATCTATGAACAACATATGTCTCCAAGTAGTCCATATCCGCGGACGCGGCTATTCGAATAGATCATAACCCTGCAAGGGTGTACTTCTTCACACACGCTCTCGCCCCTTATCGCCATGTGCACTTTACGCATCTCGGCAACCTTAAAGTGGAAGCCCAGCGAGGGAGTCGGCCACGACAGTTAACCACGCTAACACCTAGTCCAGGTTTATCGCCTATTTGAAAGTGAAACCCGTATGAAAGTCCGGCCGAAGTTTCCGCTACGGCCCCAAATGATGTGTGCATGGTTCCCAAGCCCACAATCCGGGTGCCACTTGGTACACCGTGCCACTGCCTACCGCATCATACCCCACCTCTAAGGTCAGCACTATGCAAGGCCTCCAGCATGACTATAAACACCAGAAACTACTTGCAACTCCTGGACCTTGTACTAGGCGATTAATAAGTCGAGAGGGTCAATTAAGTATCCCAACGTGTGGTTGTATCTAGCCTTGGATTTCGTACATGGAACTCAGTTCCTAAGGACGGTTCCAATGAAATAACCCGCCATGTACTCCTACATAGCCTTTCATCGGTACCTTTACCAAATCAGGTTCTACATTTATTCTTTTGTCACTAGAATACATTCTTCCATTCATGTTCATCACCCAGATGAAACAGACCTGACACAACTCTAGGCATAGCAAGCATAGCAGGATAAGACACATCATGGCTCAAGCAACTACCAGGTATGCTAGGTTGCAAGTTTTAGCTATTTACTGTGACAATGACAGGTCATGCAAAGGAATGGGTTCAGCTACCGAAGTAAAGCATTTGAAATATTTTGTCCTAATGCAATAAGTGAGAGCAGGAGCGGGAACATGGGATTTTATCGGATGATAAAAAATGGTGCTTGCCTTGAAGATCAGCAGAAAGATATGCTCCTTCAGACGGATACTTTTGGGTATCTTGTGGAGCGGAGCCTACCGTAATAATAGCAACAATCAATATCATACTAATGCAACAATCTGATGCATGATCATGGCATGAAATTAAATGTAGCATGAGCTAGTGTGAATATCAAAACCTTGGTTTGATGCCGATTTGAATTCAAAGTTCAAATATTATTTAAAGTAGGACATTTATTAAATTCCTTTAATTGATTTGTTCTGATGTTGTCTCATAACTTAGTTTGTCATGCATGAAAATAGCACCATTGGATTCTTTGGATTTTTCTGATCATTTTTCATATATAAGTTATTTTAATCTGAGCTACATATTATTTTCTATGAATTTTTGAAGTTTTGAACTTATTCTGGAATTGTTTTAATTCAGAAATGAAATTACTGCATCAGCAGGTCAATCCGGCCGTTGAAAGTCAAACCTGACAAGTGGGACCCACTAGTCAGTGACTCTGGTTAGAATTTAGTTAAGTTTTAAGTTAGCTAGCTAATTAGCAGTGGCTGGCCCACATATCAGTGTCTTATTAGCAATTAATAAATTAGATATTTCTGTTTAAGTTCATCCTAATTACTCAGAACCTGGCCCCACCTGTCATAGGCTCAAGGGGGTGAACCCATTGGCGACAAGGTCGATCTCGCCGACGGTGAGCCTCCGGCAGCACTAGAGACGGCGGAGAGTGTCAGAAATGCGTCTTCGATGACCAATCGAGCGACGGAAGACACTGGGACAATGGCCACTCGATGGCGCACACGATGGAGCAAGCCCCAAGGGCAGGGGTGGCCGGAATCAACGCCGGCGACGAGCTTGGCAGCGGCCGAAGCTCGGGCCTCGTCGAGGTCACTGCTACGGGGCTCAACACGCGCGGGCTGGGCTCCTATGGCACCTACTCGACGAGCTGGAGCCGATGGTGGCCTCGAAATGACCAACCCATCACCGGAGCGCCACCGGTGACGAGTTCCCGTGGCGGATCTCGTCGGGCTCCGGTGGAATCGGGGCTTAGAGCTCGGGAACGGAGTGGAAAAGCATGGGAATGGATTCCTCAGCTCATAGAGAGGGCAGAGGCGACAAAAGATGGCTCGGGGATGGCATGGGGACGACGAATCGACGACAGCGAGCTTGGTGGCCGAAGGTTGAAGATGACGGCAATCCAGCGACTCAGGGGCTCTCGGCATCGTGTGGCTATCTGGAAAGCTTCAAGACGCCTTGGCAGAGCTTCTGCGTGGCTCAGAGGCAAGGATGGATGGTTGGAGCAAGCTAGCGACGGCGAGCTTGCACGGCGGCCATGGCGGTAGAGAGAAACAGGGGAGGAAGAGGGAATGGCGAGGAGAAAGCAAATGGGACGGCTTCGGGGATGCTTATACCTTGCGCCAGCACGACGAGGGAGGCTAGCAAGCATGCAGTTGCGTGCTGCGACGAGCAGAAGCGGCGGCCACCTCCTCCTCTGCCTACTGGCAGAGGTGGAAGACGACAGGAGGGAGTTGGGCTTGGGCATGGGCAACATGTAAGCTTCTTCTCCCCATTTTATTTTTATTTCTTTCTGGTTTACACTTCTATCATTTGTTTTATTTATTTTTGGCTCCAAACTATTTCCTAAAAATAGGGAATACAATTGTGGGGTGTTATTTGGAATATTTCCAAATCCACAAAAATGTTTCAGCATTTTATAATATTCTAAAATATTCAAAATCAATTATTTCGTAATATCAGTGGCTTTTTTGGTTTAATTAATATGGCAAAAGTATTTTAAAATAAATATCCACCCATGTAATATCGTTTCCAATATTTATCAAAAAGGGTGGGCTTTTATGAAGGCCAGTTTGGGTTCATTGAAATCACACACTATTTAAATTGGTTTATTCAAGGTGAGATGCTAGGGTTTCTTTAAATCCCTATTTCATTTTTCAAGCAAAAATAAAACATGAGCACAATCTTGCTAAACAACAAAGAGTTCTAGGGATGTGACAACTCACCCCCACTCAAAAGAATCTCATCCTGAGATTTGGAAGTCGTCGGGAAGAGCGGGGGGTACTCAAGTCAGAGACGATCCTCTCTTTCCCATGTTGCTTCTTTTTCAAAATGATTTGACCATTGAACTTTAGGAAACTTGAGGTTTCGACATCGAGTGGTACGCTGAGCTTGATCAAGAATATGGACAGGTATTCTCGGTATGAAAGGTTATTCTGGAGATCAAGCGTTTCGTGGTCCACATTAGGGATAGGATCTGAGAAGCAACGCCCGAGTTGCGAGACATGGAAAACATCATGAACCTTGGAAAGATGCGGAGGAAGTTCCAATTGGTAGGCCACTTCTCCTCATTTGGCAAGAATGCGAAAAGGACCAATGTAACGAGGAGCCAATTTGCCTTTGATACCGAATCGATGGGTACCCTTCAAAGGTGTAACCCGAAGGTAAGCCTTCTCATGAACTTCAAAGGTCACAGCCTTATGATGATGATCATACTTGCTCTTTTGACGAGATTGGGCTGTTTTCAACTTTTCACAGATAATGCAAGTTTGCTCTTCTGCTTCTTGGATCATATCCGGACCAAAGAGTTGCCTCTCTCCGGTTTCAACATCTTCGTCCATAGAGAACTTCAAAAGGGGCTTTGCCCAAGCTTGATTGATAACTACTGTTATAAGCAAATTCGGCGGATGGAAGACACTTCTCCTAGTTCATACCGAACGATATAACACAAGCTCAAAGAATATCCTCTAGGATTTGATTGACTCTTTCTACTTGACCACTTGATTGAGGATGGAAAGTAGTGCTAAAGGAGAGATGGATCGCCATGGCATTTTGAAAGCTTTCCCAGAAACGATAAGTAAAAATAATTCCACGGTCTGAATTAATATCCAAAGGAACACCATGAAGAGACACTATTCGAGAGATATATAACTCTGCTAGCTGGCTAGCTGTTATACACTCACGAACTGGAAGAAAATGAGCTACTTTGGAGAGACGGTCAATGACCACAAAGATAGCATTATTCCCTTTCTTGGTCCTGGGAAATCCGGTGATGAAATCAATACTAACTTTATCCCATTTCCATTCAGGAATAGCTAAAGGTTGAAGGGTGCCAGCATGCCTTTGATGTTTCGCTTTAACTCGACGACAAACGTCGCAGTTAGCAACGAACTCAGCAATTTCTCTCTTCATCCTAGTCCACCAGAACCTATGGCGTAGGTCCTGATACATTTTAGTACTACCAGGATGAATCGTGAGAGGGGATTCATGGGCCTCCTTAAGAATCAACTGTCGCAGATGTTTGCTCTTAGGAACCACCAAACGGTTCTGGAAGAACACAACACCTTGCTCATTAATAATGAAATCTTTAACATTTCCGCTAGCAATATTCTCCTTGATCTGAGATATACCGTTATCATATTTCTGCACATCTATGATTTGTTCCTTAAGCAAAGGCTTCGCCACCAGGTTAGAAAGGAATCCTTAAGGAACAATGTGGAGGTTCAACTTCCAAAATTCCTCAAAGCGACGTGGTTGACATCGTTGTTGTAATGACTAAGATGCGGTCCTTTCCGATCTGGGGATCGAGGCCCCGAATTGGAAAGGAGCGCATCTAAGCGTCTCGCAAACAAGGTATCATAGCACATACATAATATCACCAGAATGACAATAAGGGATTCAATTGCCATCTCATAACTATATCAGAGTACATCACGCATACAATCAAAGTAATTCCATTACGGACTACAAACAAGAGAAACTGCCTGCTGGCCCATGATCACGACCATGCCTCCATCTTCTGGATAGTTCACGTACAGGCGGTCGTTCTCCTCATCGTACTGCCACGCCAACTGCGTGCCGTCGGGATCACCTGTCTCTGGGGTACCTAAACCTGTTGGTGTTGTGAAGGAATCTGTGAGCCACGGGGACTCAGCAATCTATGACCTCGGTGCGAGAACTAGTCAAGTTATTAGGTTGGATAGGTGGAGTATTTAGGTTGCAGCATCCTAAGCTTGATATGGTGGCTATCTTACGTAGAACATATATGAAGGTGGTCTATACTAGTGGTCGAAAATAGATGATCACTAAGTGATCCTGAACACTTACCTACGTCAAACATAACCCCACCGTGTTCCCGATCGAAGAGAGATCTTCGAGGGGACAGTCACGGTTATGCACACATATGGCAATTTTTATTAACTTATGTTTAAGTTCTCTAATACCGAATGTTAACAAAATATTCCAAATTGCCACATAACCGCGGGCACGACTTTCCGAAAGATTAAACCCTGCAGGGGTGCTCCAACTAGTCCATCACAAACGTACACAGGCCGCAAAGTAATCCTCTATCACGAATCTCGTGATCTCGTCGGATTCCTTAGAGGAAAACCTCAACTCTGGGGAGAACCAAAGCTTCACCTGGATTCCTATACGCAAGATATATCGCTAAGGTAAGACAAGACTAGTAGGACCTCCCATCGTGTCGACGACCCTGATAAGAGCCGCGTATCTCAGTCTCAGGACATGACGGATGGAACTAGCTACGGGTACCAAACCTCAATTTTCCTTATGGTGGCCCCGCAGGCAGACCAGTTTGGACCAACACTCATGAGGAGCACTGGCCCGGGTACTTGATTAAAGATCCTCACGGTGATCATTCCCTATGCAGATTATTATTAAGTGATTAGCAAATTAACACAAAAGTTTGGTCCTGCCGGACAAGTCTTAACACTACGCGATTTATCGAGGGGGTCCCCATAACAACCCCGAACGTGTTAGGAGCGATCAATATGGAATCAAACACCGGTAGACGGTAACTATGGCGGCAATAACGGAAAAAAGCACCCGTCAAAAGGCTAGGTCTTCCGTTATTTACCAAGTACATAGGTGCATTAATTAAATAGCAGAATTAAGACAATGATATCAAGCTCATGTTATCACATGAGACAAAGCACCTGCATCTAGCAATGCTAACATTAGTAGCTGAGCAAGCCTACTTAGCCATTCAAGTTTGCTAGCAAGGGATAAGTGTTTGGTTTCATGGCATATCAGGAGGCAATTATTTCAGTGGTAGGCAGCGAGCATATGATGGAAGAAACGTATTCTAGCATAACAAGTCTAGAGATGGAATCAAGGTCATATCATCTTGCCTGTGATTGTGATAGCCCGATGTCGACGTTCCAGAAGATTCCCCTCCTATTTCGTTTTTGTCTTGTGGTTCGTTTGTCTGTCGCATTCATCATCGCATCATGCGCATCATCTGCATTGCATCGGCATCTCCGTTGCGGTCAGTTTTCAAACTTGCATCCGTTGTTAGTTGACGGTTCTTGTCGTTGTCCGTTCTGAGCCCGACCGCACTCGCACGCGCCCGCGGCACCGTCGAAACCCTATTTTTAAAGTGTGTTGAAAACTTTCTCTGATCGGGTTGAGATTTGACGTGCGAGTGTTATTTTAATATAGCTAGGCTGCCTGTCGAATTTTGTCGCGACCATAGTCCGTCTGGTACCCGAACGGTCGACCGTAGCGGCACCGTATTCGGTCTACCGTCGGACGTTTATCGGTGTTTTAAAATCGCGTTGCCGCGCCGCACCGTTTCCCTCTCTTCCCCGGCTAGCCTACTCTACACGTTCACTTAGCCGACCCAGCGCTCGAGTTCATACGACTCCGATCGCGTGGGCGAAAACGGGGCCGAATTCGGATAACCGTAGCCCCCCGTTTGTCTATATATAGATCCCTCCCATTACTTAGGCAGCAAACCCTAGCGGTTGCCTCGTTTTCTGCGCCTCACCAACCTCAGCCGCAGCTCTCTCTCCCCTGCCTTCCACACCCAGCCGCCGCGGCCCGTCGAGCCCAGATCGGGCCCGGCCGAGCCCATCCGCCGCCGGCTCGCCTGCCGCTCCACCATGCCCGTGCTCGAGGGCAGCAACCCGAGCCGCTGCGCCCCGCCGCCGGTTCATCGCTGCGCCGCCCCTCGTCGGCTCCGCCGCCTTGCCGCCGGCGAGCGCCCTCGCCTTAGATGGCCCCGACCGCGTTGCCAAAACTTCCCAGGCCGCAGACCGCCGTCAGCCGCGCGCCGTGGAGCTCCTCCTTCCCGAGCTCGCCGCCGAACTGAGGTGCTTCACCGGATCCCTGCGCCGCCGTGGTGCCCGCCGGCAGCCGCCACCCGGCGTCGTCCCGTCGCTCTGCTCTCGCCGCCGTCGCAGTTGAACTCGCCCATGCGGGAGGACGAGGCCAAGCATCGCTAGCCAGCGCGCTCCTGGTGCGTGGGCCTCCAGCGCCCCCCCAGGGGCCTGCCTCTCCAGCGCCGAGCTGGGCCGGCCTCCCTTCGAGGCCGAGCACCGCTCCCGTCCAGGCCGGCCTCCTAGGCTGAGGTAGATCCCCCTGCCCTCCTTATTCCCCGCCCGTGCATCTGTTAGTTAAGTCCTGAATGCCCAGTTTAGGCCCATTAGTTCATTTTAGGTTTTTCCCAGGATTAGATATTCCGTAGATAAATGTTAGTTTTAAAATGCCCGTAACTTTTAATCCGTAAGTTTGATCGCGATGTATCGTATATCGTTTTGGTGTAGAATACGATTTAGCTACTTGCATATTTATTTGACATTGTTTGACATGTCGTATACCTAGATTTACGTGCTGACCCAATAGTATATTGCCCGTGTTTAATTTTCGTGCGTATCCGGATAGCCCGTATGCCTTAGATTAAATGCCTACGTTTTAGGAACTATTTTTCCGTGTATTTTAGAACAGTCACTGGTATTTTTACGTGTAGTGATTGCCGGTAGTTTATTTTCCCGTATGTAGGTTATTTTCCCGCATTTAGATGTGGCTTTATTTTGTGTTGCAACCCCACATATTTTATATGTTTCCGGGGTAGAAAAATCCCATGGATTTTTCTGTGCAATTAGTTTTAGCTTCCGAGTAAGTTAGTTCGTGAGATATTTTGCTATGTTGCCCTTTTGATTAATTCGTAGGATTTATTCCGTGCGTCGTTTGACGGAGTTGTCAACTAGAGAGTTGATCTTGGATGTTTTGTTTAGCCGCTGGTATTTTTGGTTGCAATAGAAATGCATGTTTAGGTGTGTTTTGATAGCCCTCAAGTTGCTAGAAATAGTGCTGATTTGGAGGAGCTGAAATATTTCTAAGTCTGGAATCTGTTATTGTTTTGTTGATGTCTTGTCTTGCTTCTATCTTTTTATCTGTAGCTCTTTTGAGGTTGGTCCAATGGAGTAATTTGTAGCCATTGTGTTTCTCTAGCATGCTTTGAAGTTTCATGCCATTCGGAGTCCTGTAGCTATAGGTTTTGCTGCTGCCAATACAGCTTCAGATCGAAAACTGCACTTTCATGAGGTGTAATTATCACTAAGTCTGAAATAGTGTGTGAGATGCCATTTTGTGTCTTCTTTTCCTAGTGCTCCTTTCTGCCATGCTAGTTGTTGTTAGTTGTTTGTAGTAGTGCTTCTTGCCCTCTTCCGTTCCATGCCTTGCTTGGGAATATCGGAGTTGTGTAGCCATAGTTGTGGGGCGTAGAACATGCTATGTGGCTGATTTTGGCAGATTGTAGTGAGTTCTTGTTTTCCTCGTAGTTTTTGAACCGTAGCTCCGATTTGATCGTGTCCTACATGGAACCTGCTTAGAATCTCGAGTAGTTTCTTTTTCTCTTGCTGTTTGTATGTTTTGAAGTGCTCGTGACCATCGCTGCACACATATTGCATTCATGCCATCATATCTTGCGGTGCTTGTATCTTTTGAACAGTAGCTCCGTTGGAGATGTTCTCTATGTGTAGGTTGCTTGAAATGACACGTAGAATCACGTGAACCTATTTGTTTTGCTGTTTAACAACTAATTAAATGCATTAGTTCAGATCTAGACAGAATTGTGAATTAACATGTGAGGTCGTCTCGGAAGTGCTATATGTCATTTCCGACCTCATTTAAAATGCCTAGATAAGTAGTTTAATTACGCTTCACCTCTTGCCATGTTTAATCACATTTAATATTGCCGTGTACCTAATCGGGATAGAACTAAATAATTAAACGTGGAGTTTCGTCAATATGCAACTCGTTGCATATTGAACTTCACTTAATGTGTAGTGTTTGATTGTGTGAATTGTCATGCCGTGACGTGCATGTATCCAACTGCTCGTGCATCATATGTGTTGTGCATCATGTGGTGAATTCGTGTGTTGAATCGTGTTTCCGGTTTGCTTCGTCTCGATAGAGTTCCGCAAGCGTGTCGGATGTGAGGACCCGTTCGACTACATCGGTTCGTCTGCTTCACGGAGTCATTCTTCTTCCAAGCGGGATCTCAGGCAAGATGATCATTTCCCCAGATACCATTACTACCATTGCCATGCTAGTTTATCGCTTCTATCGTTTATGTCTCGTTGCCTACCACCTGTTAAATATCAGCCTCTCAACAATGCCATGATTACCTTCAACCTGTTCGACCTAGCAAACCACTGTTTGGGTATGATACTGCTTGCTTAATCCTGTTGATAGCGTTGCTAGTTGTAGGTGCATTTGCTTCCATGTGAAAGCATGTGTTCCTTTTTATATCACCATATTAAATGCTATTTAATTTAATGCACCTATATACTTGGTAAAAGGTGGAAGGCTCGGCCTTTCTAGCCTGGTGTTTTGTTCCACCTTTGCCCCCTTAGTTTCGGCTACTGGTGTTATGTTCCATAATTGAGCGCTCCTAACACGATTGGGGTTGTTATGGGGACCCCCTTGATAATTCGTTTTAGATTAAAGCTGGTCTGGCAAGGCCCAACATTGGTACTACTTTTGCCTAATCACCTAACAAAATTGCATAGGGACCCGCCGGCACCCGCGGACTATTTTAATCAACCCCCGGGCCAGTGCTCCTCATGAGTGTTGGTCCAAAACAGAGCAGCTTATTAACGCTACCCGGGGCAACTCGGCGTTTGGCGTGGTAACCATCGCTCATCCGTCGTGTCCTGAGAACGAGGTACGCGACTCCTATCGGGATCGTCGACACGTCGGGCGGCCTTGCTGGATTAGTTTTTACCTTTGACGAGATATCTTGTGCATCGGGATTCCGGTGATGCTTTGGGTAATCTCAGAGTTGAGGTTTTCCACTAGGGAATCCGACAAGATCGCGAGCTTCATGATTGAGGATTTCTATGCGGCTTGTGGTAATTTGTGATGGACTAGTTGGAGCACCCCTGCAGGGTTAAATCTTTCGGAAAGCCGTGCCCGCGGTTATGTGGCAACGTGGAAGCTTTGTTTAACACTGGTTCTAGATAACTTGAAGTTAACTTAATTAAAATATTCCAACTGTGTGCGTAACTCTGACTGTCTCTTTCGTGAGTTCCTTCTCCGATCGAGGACACGGTGGGGTTATGTCTGACGTAGGTAGGTGTTCAGGATCATTCATTTGATCATCAGTAGTTCACGTCCGTTATGCGTAGATCTTCCCCCTCTTACTTCTTGTACTCGTAAGTTAGCCACCAAATATATGCTTAGCCGTTGCTGCAACCTCACCACTTAACCATACCTCACCTATTAAGCTTTGCTACTCTTGATACCTTTGGAAATGAGATTGCTGAGTCCCCTGTGGCTCACAGATTACTACAACACCAGTTGCAGGTATAGGTCAAGGTTACTTGACGTGAGCGCGTTGATTGTTCATTTGGAGTTGCTTCTTCTTCTTCTTCTTCTTCGATCTAGGATGGGTTCCAGGCCGGCATCCTGGGATAGCAAGGATGGACGTCGTTCTTCTTTTGTCGTTTGTTTTCGTCCGTAGTCGGACCCTGCTCTTACTCTTGATGATTATGTAATGTACCGATGTGACTCTCATGTAGCTTGTGGCGAGTGTAAGCCAACTCTTTATGTATCTCTTCTTTTCAGTACATGTACTTGTAACGATTTCCATTCTTGCGACACGACGAGATGCGCTTCTATCCCGGACGAGGCCCTCGTGCCAAATTGAGGATAGGGTCGCATCTTGGGTGTGACAAGTTGGTATCAGAGCCATACCAACCTAGGAGCCCCCTTGATTGATCGAACTTGGCCGAGTCGAGTCTAGTAAAAATACTTTGAGTCGTTATATATCAGAGAGTATGATTCTTTTGTCTCCTCTTCTATGCTCTGGTGAGGAATCTTGACGTAATAATTTAATTCTACTCCTCTTCTCAGTGAAAAAAAATTTAGGATCACGCGGATATTCTTGGAATCTATATGATGCCGATGTGACGGAGTTCTGTCTTGGTGCCTCCTGTTGACTTGATTTTCTTCCGGGGAGTTGAGCTCCAGGGGATTCTCGAGCACATCGTTATCATTCAGATTTCATAGTATCATAGAACGAAGGATGTTCGTAATTGCTTCAATACTAGTAGTGGCGAGATAACCCCGATGTCCCCAGTACTGGTGCAGATTGTTCGGGAGTACTGCCATACTTTGTATCGTTGTGATCACGAGGGTCTGTTGTAGATGAAGGTCCGAGATTCTGGTTGTGTGTTGACGGATGTGATACAGGTGACGGGTTAGTATAGGAGTTGTGTGATTATTACTCCTTGTATCCGTGTACCAGATTGCATGACCAGATATTTCGGGAATTCATAGGTGGGAATTCAAGTAGTTGCTTATAGGACAATCTTCCAACACATGCATGATGTTAGGTTGGGGTTCGACATCTAGTGGTTTCGTTTGTTCATGGTCGACTTACAGCGGTACACGTTGTGTCTTAAAGAGTCCTTGTAGCTTGCTACGACTCGGGGACGCTTCGTATGTCGGGTGCACTGTCTTGCACTTGATGTCTACTGTAAAATCGAGCCCGTGCGATCCTGTCCACGAAAATATCAAACGAAATCTTTCTCATGAGTTTGTTCTGGCTTGTTTCATAAGCCTCTCCCTTTGTTTTGTTGGGGTATGGTAATTTTTGTTGCTTCGATGTCAAGTGGTGATTTCAGATCTTTCCTAAGCGGTGTTCTCATATTTTTGTGGGAATGCTAATCCTTTTACTTAATCAGTTGTCTTGTCAATTCCTGTCAACCGAAGTCATCGTATCAATTCCATTCAACCGGTTTGCTTCTCTTCAAGTGTAGTCTATCCTCTCTAATTTCGCAAGATCGTTCTCTCTTTTCATCCGGAGTTCGTCTCATCTGTCTCAAGTCGTCTTTGTTTTTCCCCGCCCTCCCGCCCTTTTTCTGCGGTGATTGGATTTCATCCAAGCGCATTCATTTCATTGTTGCTCCCGCTATCTTTTCTTCCGTGTCCTATCTGGTGTTTCATTGTGAAGATTCTCAGGAGATTCGTGTCATATTTGTTCATTTTTGTCATCCTTACCGGAAAATTTAATTTGGCTATCCGTGTTCATCATATCGTTTTCATCCATTAAATTCTTTCCCATGTTGGAGTTTCTTGTCAGCCTATCCTGTTGTTCATTTCTCTCTAGTCTATCCGGAGTGCTGAACTTGTCTCAGAAATTCTTGTTTTCAATTCTTTCATTTATTTCGAGGTGCTAACCTCATCTAGTTTTCTTTATACCGGTGCAATATCTCTCTTTCTAGCAATTTTTTCTAACGGTGGTTTCTTTGAGTGGGCCCATAACGCACAGGTGCTTTCCCAAGATCTTACCTGGCTCTTTTAATCTTTCCAAGAGATCTCTAATTCTTTCAACTATGACGTAAGTATGAATTCCATCAGTCATATCCCTTCTTCAAGTTCTATTTGAATTAATTCTCTTATTTGGCTCAACCTTGCATCCTTCTCCTTTATTCCGGAGTGTCTAAGCTATTCTTGGTGTTGCTCTCGTCATCATTCTAAGCTTGCAATTCGAAGGAGTGTTTCTCTCAGTCTTGTTCCATTCTTGTGAAGACTGTCATCTCAGCTTCGTGTATCCTCTCAATTGTTGCCAATCATGAGTATCCCTTTCTTCCTATCCGGTGCATTTCTGAGTTGTTTTTATTTCTCGTTCCTCCGAAGGCCATCGTTTCAGAAGATTCTTCGTTCTCAGCTTTCAGCTTTCATCCTCAATTCTTCTCCATTGTTGTCTCTTCGTTCGTCTCTCGATTATCCGGTGCCTTGTTCTAGTTTTATTTCAGGTGAATCATGATCTCTTCATTCTATTAATTCTTGGTATCCCCATTTAATCCAATTCTCACCTGTGCTTCCTTCAATTATGCCTCAAGTGGTGTTTTTTCCTCTCTGTCTCTCCAAGATTCATTTCTAGTAGAATAAGTGATATGCTAAATCCGTTGCTTGTCATCAATTTAATTTGATGAGGGATAAGCATAACATAATTCTTATTCTTGTTCTTCCTTCTTCCAAGAGATTTCAATTCTTCTTCCGGAGTGGCTCTTGCTATCAATTCCTTTTCTCTAGTGTTCTTATCTTTCTTTTCAGGAGTTCTAAGTTTTATCAAGTATCTCTCCGTGAGGCTTCATCTAAATCCTGGCAAGGTCATAATCTTATTCTTTTCTACCTTCTTATCTTTGCATCATCCTTTTGTATACGGAGGCTTGTCACGGTGGTTCTTCAAGGATGTGATTCATTCTCATGTGTTCTTCAAGATTTTGTTGGAGAACCTCAAGTATCCGTTCTCTTGCATTCCCAAGTGCATTCGTTCTTCCGTTATCCTTTGAGGTGGTATTATAGCATTCTTGTTAGTGTAGGAGCCTCGAAGAGTTTTCCTTTCAAGAATGAGATAATTAAACCCACCAATTCTATGATCATGAGATATTTGCAACCCATGATTTCTTCATTGATCTATCTTTGTTTGGACTTCACCTAAAGCTTTTCCTATGGATTGTGCTATCATGGTGCTTGTCATTAATCCAAGTTCTCATTGTATCCTCTTGGTGTAAGAAATTGTTCATATCTTGTTTTTCCCAATCAATCCTTATTTCTTTTAGTGGTTGGTTGTCACCTCATATATGTTGAGATGATTTTCATAAGCCCACTACTGTCTTGTTCTTTTCGTTGTTGTTTTTCCAACAACTCCGTTCAATTCTCCTTGCAAGGATGCTTGCCAAGTTCATTTGAGTTAGTAGTTGTCATTCTCTCTTCTTTCTCTTCTTCCGTATGAGCTAGTGCATATTCTCTTCATCCGGAGGCATTGTGATGTTGCTCTTTGGGTCAATCTTGTTGTTCTATCAAGATCATGGTGTTCCCTTGCTCTATTTAGTTGTTTGTTATGAATATTGTCTAAATTCTCTCTTCTTATCGAATTTTTTGTCCCATTTTCCTACCGAAGTGCTGCCGAAATTTTCCGTGAATTCTTCCTTCTTTCTCATATCATTCCTCATCTCTTTGCAACCGTCAAGGATCGTTAGTTTCACTCGTTTGTCAAAGATGCGACTAAATTTTTACCTCTTGTTCTTTCTCTTCCTCTCCCCCTTTTCATTCTTGGATCTCGGGGCGAGATCCTCTTGTAGTGTAGGAGAGTTGTGACAGCCCGATGTCGACGTTCCAGAAGATTCCCCTCCTATTATGTTTTCGTCGTGTGGTTCGTTTGTCTGTCGCATTCATCATCGCATCATGCGCATCATCTGCATTGCATCGGCATCTCCGTTGCAGCCAGTTTTCAAACTTGCATCCGTTGTTAGTTGCCGGTTCTCGTCGTTGTCCGTTCTGAGCCAGACCACACTCGCACGCGCCCGCGGCACCGTCGAAACCCTGTTTTTAAAGTGTGTTGAAAACTTTCTCTGATCGGGTTGAGATTTGACGTGCGAGTGTTATTTTAATATAGCTAGGCCGCTTGTCGAATTTTGTCGCGACCGGAGTCCGACTGGTACCCGAACGGTCGACCGTAGCGGCACCGTATTCGGTCTACCGTCGGACGTTTATCGGTGTTTTAAAATCACGTTGCCGCGCCGCACCGTTTCCCTCTCTTCCCCGGCTAGCCTACTATACACGTTCACTTAGCCGACCCCGCGCTCGAGTTCATACGATTCCGATCGCGTGGGCGAAAACGGGGCCGAATTCGGATAACCGTAGCCCCCCGTTTGTCTATATATAGATCCCTCCCATTACTTAGGCAGCAAACCCTAGCGGTTGCCTCGTTTTCTGCGCCCCACCAACCTCAGCCGCAACTCTCTCTCCCCAGCCTTCCACACCCAGCCGCCACGGCCCGCGAGCCCAGACCGGGCCCGGCCGAGCCCATCCGCCGCCGGCTCGCCTGCCACTCCACCACGCCCGTGCTCGAGGGCAGCAGCCCGAGCCGCTGCGCCCCGCCGCCGGTTCATCGTTGCGCCGCCCCTCGTCGGCTCCGTCGCCTTGCCGCCAGTGAGCGCCCTCGCCGGAGATGGCCCCGACCGCGTTGCCAAAACTTCCCAGGCTGCAGACCGCCGTCAGCCGCGCGCCGTGGAGCTCCTCCTCCCTGAGCTCGCCGCCGAACTGAGGTGCTTCACCGGATCCCTGTGCCGCCGTGGAGCCCGCCGGCAGCCGCCGCCCGACGTCGTCCCGTCGGTATGCTCCCACCGCCGTCGCAGTTGAACTCGCCCATGCAGGAGGACGAGGCCAAGCATCGCTCTCCAGTGCGCTCCTGGTGTGTGGGCCTCCAGCGCCCCCCCCCCCCCCCCCCAGCGGCCTGCCTCTCCAGCGCCGAGCTGGGCAGGCCTCCTTCGAGGCCCAGCACCGCTCCCGTCCAGGCCGAGGTAGATCCCCCTGCCCTCCTTATTCCTCGCCCGTGCATCTATTAGTTAATTCATGAATGCCTAGTTTAGGCCCATTAGTTCATTTTAGGTTTTTCCCAGGATTAGATATTCCGTAGATAAATGTTAGTTTTAAAATGCCCGTAACTTTTAATCCGTAAGTACGATCGTGATGTATTGTATATCGTTTTGGTGTAGAATTTCGTGTAGAATACGATTTAGTAACTTGCATATTTATTTGACGTTGTTTGACATGTCGTATGCCTAGATTTACGTGCTGACCCAATAGTATATTGCCCGTGTTTAATTTTCGTGCGTATCCGGATAGCCCGTATGCCTTAGATTAAATGCCTACATTTTAGGAACTATTTTTCCGTGTATTTTAGAACGGTCACTGGTATTTTTATGTGTAGAGATTGCCGGTAGTTTATTTTCCCGTATGTAGGTTATTTACCCGCATTTAGATGTGGCTTTATTTTGTGTTGCAACCCCACATATTTTATATATTTCCGGGGTAGAAAAATCCCATGGATTTTTCTGTGCAATTAGTTTTAGCTTCCGAGTAAGTTAGTTCGCGAGATATTTTGTTATGTTGCCCTTTTGATTAATTCGTAGGATTTATTCCGTGCGTCGTTTGACGGAGTTGTCAACTAGAGAGTTGATCTTGGATGTTTTGTTTAGCCGCTGCTATTTTTGGTTGCAATAGAAATGCATGTTTAGGTGTGTTTTGATAGCCCTTAAGTTGCTAGAAATAGTGCTGATTTGGAGGAGCTGAAATATTTCTAAGTCTGGAATCTGTTATTATATTGTTGTTGTCTTGTCTTGCTTCTATCTTTTTATCTGTAGCTCTTTTGAGGTTGGTCCAATGGAGTAAGTTGTAGCCCTTGTGTTTCTCTAGCATGCTTTGATGTTTCACGCCATTTGGAGTCCTGTAGCTATAGGTTTTGCTGCTGACAATATAGCTTCAGATCGAAAACTGCACTTTCATGAGGTGTAATTTTCACTTAGTCTGAAATAGTGTGTGAGATGCCATTTCGTGTCTTCTTTTCCTAGTGCTCCTTGCTGCCATGCTAGTTGTTGTTAGTTGTTTGTAGTAGTGCTTCTTGCCCTCTTCCGTGCCATGCCTTGCTTGGGCATATCGAAGTTGTGTTGCCGTAGTTGTGGGGCGTAGAAGATGTTATGTGGCTGATTTTGGCAGATTGTAGTGAGTTCTTGTTTTCCTCGTAGTTTTTGAACCGTAGCTCCGATTCGATCGTGTCCTACATGAAACTTGCTTAGAATCTCGAGTAGTTACTTTTTCTCTTGCTGTTTGTATGTTTTGAAGTGCGCGTGACCGTCGCTGCACACATATTGCATTCATGCCATCATATCTTGCGGTGCTTGTATCTTTTGAACCGTAGCTCCGTTGGATGTTCTCTATGTGTAGGTTGCTTGAAATGACGGGTAGAATCACGTGAACCTATTTGTTTTGCTGTTTAACAACTAATTAAATGCATTAGTTCAGATCTGGACAGAATTGTAAATTAACATGTGAGGTCGTCTCGGAGGTGTTATATGTCATTTCCGACCTCATTTAAAATGACTAGATAAGTAGTTTAATTACGCTTCACCTCTTGCCATGTTTAATCACATTTAATATTGTCGTGTACCTAATCGGGATAGAACTAAATAATTAAACGTGGAGTTTTGTCAATATGCAACTCGTTGCATATTGAACTTCACTTAATGTGTAGTGTTTGATTGTGTGAATTGTCATGCCGTGATGTGCATGTATCCAACTGCTCATGCATCATATGTGTTGTGCATCATGTGGTGAATTCGTGTGTTGATTCGTGTTTCCAGTTTGCTTCGTCTCGATAGAGTTCCGCAAGCGTGTCGGATGTGAGGACCCGTTCGACTACATCGGTTTGTCTGCTTCACGGAGTCATTCTTCTTCCAAGCGGGATCTCAGGCAAGATGATCATTTCCCCAGATACCATTACTACCATTGCCATGCTAGTTTATCGCTTATATCGTTTATGTCCCGTTGCCTACCACCTGTTAAATATCAGCCTCTCAACAATGCCATGATTACCTTCAACCTGTTCGACCTAGCAAACCACTGTTTGGGTATGATATTGCTTGCTTAATCCTGTTGATAGCGTTGCTAGTTGCAGGTGCAGTTGCTTCCATGTGAAAGTATGGGTTCCTTATTATATCACCATATTAAATGCTATTTAATTTAATGCACCTATATACTTGGTAAAAGGTGGAAGGCTTGGCCTTTCTAGCCTGGTGTTTTGTTCCACCTTTGCCCCCTTAGTTTCGGCTACTGGTGTTATGTTCCATAATTGAGCGTTCCTAACACGATCGGGGTTGTTATTGGGACCCCCTTGATAATTCGTTTTAGATTAAAGCTGGTCTGGCAAGGCCCAACATTGGTACTACTTTTGCCTAATCACCTAATAAAATTGCATAGGGACCCGCCGGCACCCGCGGACTATTTTAATCAACCCCCGGGCCAGTGCTCCTCATGAGTGTTGGTCCAAAACAGAGCAGCTTATTAACGCTACCCGGGGCAACTCGGCGTTTGGCGTGGTAACCATCGCTCATCCGTCGTGTCCTGAGAACGAGGTATGCGACTCCTATCGGGATCGTCGACACGTCGGGCGGCCTTGCTGGATTAGTTTTTACCTTTGACGAGATATCTTGTGCATCGGGATTCCGGTGATGCTTTGGGTAATCTCAGAGTTGACGTTTTCCACTAGGGAATCCGACGAGATCGCGAGCTTCGTGATTGAGGATTTCTATGCAGCTTGTGGTAATTTGTGATGGACTAGTTGGAGCACCCCTGCAGGGTTAAATCTTTCGGAAAGCCGTGCCCGCGGTTATGTGGCAACGTGGAAGCTTTGTTTAACACTGGTTCTAGATAACTTGAAGTTAACTTAATTAAAATATTCCAACTGTGTGCGTAACCGTGATTGTCTCTTTCGTGAGTTCCTTCTCCGATCGAGGACACGGTGGGGTTATGTCTGACGTAGGTAGGTGTTCAGGATCATTCATTTGATCATCAGTAGTTCACGTCCGTTATGCATAGATCTTCCCCCTCTTACTTCTTGTACTTGTAAGTTAGCCACCAAATATATGCTTAGCCGTTGCTGCAACCTCACCACTTAACCATACCTCACCCATTAAGCTTTGCTAGTCATGATACCTTTGGAAATGAGATTGCTGAGTCCCCTGTGGCTCACAGATTACTACAACACCAGTTGCAGGTACAGGTAAAGGTTACTTGACGGGAGCGCGTTGATTGTTCATTTGGAGTTGCTTCTTCTTCTTCTTCTTCATCGATCTAGGATGGGTTCTAGGCCGGCATCCTGGGATAGCAAGGATGGACGGCGTTCTTCTTTTGTCGTTTGTTTTCGTCCGTAGTCGGACCCTGCTCTTACTCTTGATGATTATGTAATGTACCGATGTGACTCTGATGTAGCTTGTGGCAAGTGTAAGCCAACTCTTTATGTATCTCTTCTTTTCAGTACATGTACTTGTAACGATATCCATTCTTGCGACACGACGAGATGCGCTTCTATCGCTGACGAGGCCCTCGTGCCAAATTGAGGATAGGGTCGCATCTTGGGCGTGATAGTGATATCCTCAGCTTGGAATGGTTCTTGTTCGTCCTGCACGTACTCTCCTGAATCCACGAACTCGTTCTCCAATACCGGTGCTACCCAACATAAGAATAACATCCAATGAACAACAGCACCTCAAGATGCAACAAGCACATGATGCATGAGATGAATATGAGCATGCATCACTATTTCTATCACTAGCACAAGCATAAATAGTAAATAAATGTTCCTGGACAGAACTGCATCCTAAGCTACTTTTACATGCATGAGAATGACATGATTAGATGCGTCTCGATAAAACGATGCAAAAGCATATAAAGAACATAACAAACGGAGCAACGGGTCAACGGGAAACAATGAAACAAGATATGAAGCCCTACGTGTCAAATTCATTACCACACACCCAAATGGCTCAACTCTGGTATTTCCAGGTTGCCAAGACATAAAACAAACCAACATGGATGGTGTGGAGCAAAGAAGAACACCACAACATCAACTAAGCACTCACAAACATCAAAATGACAAAACTACACAATCTGCCATAAACTGCATCATAGCACTTTGTGAGCTACATGCAAAGCACCTACAGCCACCCAAATATGACAAATAATATATGTGGCTGTAGCTAACCAAGATTACTACAAGTACAAGGAAGAATCACACACAAAGGAATTAAACACAGAAAGTTACAAGGCTGCAAACTTGCCCAAAAATATCGTATTTCAGGGACTTAGTGAAAATTCCAGATTCTCACTTTCTGCCTATGCTCTGAAGCATTTTGACAGCAGCCAAAACAATATCTACAGGACTCCAAATGGAATGCAATTTTGCAGGGAGCTATACAAACATATCAGCTTCAACTTTCCAGTTGAAAGCTAAGGCTAGATCACAACACATTGACCTGCACAACCTCATCAACAGGAGAAGAAAATATAAACAGATTCTCAGACTTGGTGAAAATCTGAGATTTTCACTAATCTGGAATTTCAGTCACATGCCTACTTTGAGTGGGCACAACTTGCACATATGGAATCCTAATCATGATATGAAACCAACATGAGGTAGAGGGGGTCACCCTCTACTACCACAACCAAGAAACAAACACATGAGCACACCACAACTCATGGAACCAAGCTCTAAACTTAGAAGAAAATGAAATATGTCATCTCCAGAAAAATGTTTCAATGGCAAAACTGATTTCACCAATGGATTCCTGGGATCTTTCAACCCAAAATCATATAAAAACCCTATACACTTACTTGGAGCAAGTGACCACAAACTAGGAAGGAAGAAACTACAAGAAATCATACATAGTGAATAGTGCAACATTTCATGTGCATTTCACTAGATCAACTCCTACATGGATACTTGTTCATGTGCAACAACAACAAAAGTGACATGAGGGTTTTGACCCCATGTATATGTGTCAAACCTCATCATCATCCAAGATCATCTACCAAGCTATCCACACACACAAGACCTCACGCCCACTCACATATGGACATGTGAAGGGGCACACTCACAGAAGCTCCACAAAGGGACACCCTTAGTGTCATGACACCCACAAGGTGCACCCCACATATGAATCTACACATGCTTAAATAACAACTCCACCTACACATGTTAATCATAGCTAGCAACCTAGTGCATCACATACACACCAAATACATGTGGTGAGGGGGAAGCATCCACACACATAATCACACTCCACTAAATCTTATAAGATGCATAGCACAAGATCTACTAGTGCAGCCACATAAACAAGAATAAGCTTGCAATCCTACTAGCATAAAACAACCTACACAAGCTCTACTAGATATATCTTCAACACACACAATGCATCAACATGGAAACATAGATAGCAACACACAAACTTCCATGCAGATTATGAGAGGGGGTAATTCACAACCTACATGTGCAAAAATACTACAGGACTACAAAGAACATGGGGCTGCATATCAATCAAACAACAAGGGAAAAAAAGGAGCAAGGAAAGAAAAAATGGGCAGGGTGTGGGATCGAACCCCAGACCTGCTGGTGGTGCCACCACACCTCTACCACTCTGCTAGGGACAAGGTGCTCGATAGGGAGGGGCTACACACAGGTAAACATGCCCTGCTGCGGCATCCACTGTGCTGAATTAAACCAACAAAAAGGGGAGGCTTCCCCTGGGATCGAACCCACGACCTCTCGAGTACCAGCACAAACCACCAACCACTACGCTACGATCGGACGTCTGACACAGGGAAGCAGGCAAACAAGGTAACATGGCCCAAGCACCTGGTGCTCTGCCTGGCACGCAGAGGTGCGGTGGCGACAGGGAGTTCGCCGTGGTTGGCCTGCTTCTGCTGCTGCGCTACGAGTGGCTACACCATACTGTTGCTGATCTACTGCTACGCCACGTGACCGCTACTGCAACTACACAGCACAAGCACGCCTAAACTGGTTCCCTGGACCACACATAACATCCAACGCTCTCTGCTATGAACAGGGATGGCAAGATCGCCTCTGTGCTCTACCCGACGGGAAAAGGTGGAAGGAGAGGCCTGCTCACCTTGGGAAGGAAGGGAAGGAGTCGATCCGAAGGAGAGGGAGCCGGATCGGAGGGGAAGAAGCAGGTTGGAAACGCCTTGATGCCGATCCACAGCTTCCTGCTGTAGAACCGAGGAAGAGCTTGGAGTTCACCGGAGCCGCGGCATGGACGAGCTCTTGTTCGTCGGTGAGGACGCTCCTCGACCTCACCGAGGACGAAAATGGGGTGCGGGCACCTTTCCCGTGCCCCTGGACATGGCCGCCGGTGCTGCTCGACGGAGAAGGCGGGGTAGACGCCGGTGAGGGGTGGTCTCTACTCTCTGCTACCCTAGAAACAAAGACTTACCGGGAGGAGGAGAAGAAAGATGGGGAAGGAGATGGTGGCGGCGGAGAGAGGGAAAACCTAGGAGATGGAGAGGGCACGGACGCCAAGACTATTTAAGGGGAGTTCCCTCGACGTTGGTGCCCTCACGGCGGCAACGTGTGCTCTCCGATGGATGATGGAAAGGTGCAGAGGTGAAGAACGGCGCGTGGGCTTGGTGCAGGGAGAAGAGAGATGGGCCAGCCATGTGGGAGGGAGCCCACGGGGGCGACACATAAGGAATAACTAATTCCCTGGTCTTTCTATTTGCAGAAATTAAACAGATAAGAAAGAAATGCACAGGGAGATCTACAAAAGCAAAAATAAGAATAGCACCTGCTCTGGACATGTAAAATCAAGACCTATTTAATAAAAATAGAACCAAGATTTTAGGAGCAAGTAAATATTTTACAATACAGCCATGGTAGGGACTGTTATGTAATTTTTTGCACCTCCTAACACCCATACAAACACAGCAAGACACATATCTCATCCACCACAATTCTAAGCTAACACATGAGCATTTTTAAAAGAGGGAAGGAAGAAGAGAATCTTGACATAGGAGAAATATAGAGCGGGTGAAGATGGTTTTGAAACCTAAGCATATAATATCACATGCATCACCCCACACAAGCTAAACATCACATGCACATCAACACAAGGCACCACATGGAATCACAAGAACACAATGCAACACAAGGACAAGACATGGCATATCACAATATGGAATGCATGCATGCAAGGAAGACAATAAGGGACACATGAAATCATACATGCATATGACTCTCTCATATCAATGACAAGGTGGACCCACATGGGAAGGTTCCAAAAGGGGAAGGTTTCACATATGGGGATTACAGTTGTAATATCAGATTGTTACAATAAGAGTTACGACTTAGTGCATCAGCCATGACATTGGCCTTCCCCGTGGTGTAAGTTATCCCTAAGTCATAATCTGTGAGAAACTCGACCCACCGTCTTTGCCTGAGATTCAAATCCGGCTGGGTGAAGATATATTTTAGACTTTGGTGATCAGTGAAAATTTCGCAACGATTACCAAGAAGGTAATGTCGCCACGTTTTTAGTGCATGGACTGCAGCTACAAGCTCAAGATCATGTGTGGGATAGTTACCCTCATGTGGACGCAACTGTCGAGATGCGTATGCAATCACATGACGATCCTGCATGAGAATGCAACCTAATCCTTGTCGCGAGGCATCGCAATAGATAACAAAGACCTTAGAGAAATCTGGTGGTAGCAACATAGGTGCGGAAGTGAGGCGTCTTTTCAGTTCCTGAAAACTATGCTCATACTATGGTGTCCACTCGAACTTTTTATCTTTCTTGAGGAGTTCAGTTAGAGGTTTTGCAACCTTGGAGAAGTTCTCGACAAAGTGGCGACAATATATCGCTAGACCAAGAAAACTCCTAACTTGCTTAACCGATTCAGGTTGAGTCCAATCAAGGACGGCTTGAACTCTTTCGGGATTGATAGCAATACCTTTACCACAGGTTACGTGGCCTAAATAGGTCACTTCTGGTAACCAAAATTCACATTTTGAAAACTTGGCATAAAGGCGATGCTCTCGAAGTTTCATCAATACCAGCCTTAGATGCTCGGCATGTTCTTGTTCGTTCTTTGAGTAGATAAGTATATCATCGAGGTATACCACGACGAATTTATCGAAGTACTCCATGAATATCAAATTCATCAAATGAGAGAAGGTGGTTGGGGCATTGGTTAAACCGAAGGACATGACGGTGTACTCGTATTGGCCATAACGAGTGACAAAGGTTGTTTTTGGAACGTCCCCGTTCTTGATCTTGATTTGATGGTATCCCAACCTCAAATCCATCTTGGAGAAGACTGAGGATCCAGCGAGCTGATCATACCCTGGGGAGCGGATACTTGTTCTTCATGGTGACCAGATTAACTGGTCGATAATCTACAACCATCTGGTCCATTCCATCCTTCTTCTTGACGAAGAGGACGGGACAAGCCCAAGGAGAAGAGCTAGGACGAATGAAACCTTTATTCAAGGCCTCATCTAGTTGTTTCTTAAGTTCGGCTAGCTCTAAGGGTACCATCTTATAGGGTCTTCTAGCTATTGGAACAGTTCCCCAAACAAGACCTATCACAAACTCTACATCCCTGTCAGGTGGAACTCCTGGCAGTTCTTCTGGAAAAACAGCCGGAAAGTCATGGACTACCGCGATGTCTTCAAGTTCTGGAAGAGTACTAGTATTGAGGGAATAGAGTTGGCATTTGGCAACTCGAGTTGCGATATTTACTATCTCACTCGATGGATGGGTAAGCTAAACATTCCTAGAATGGGTATCAATCTTGGCGTAATGAGCTGACATCCAGTCCATACCCAAGATGATATTGATATATGAGGATTTAAGGGCTATCAATGATGCTAGGAAAACTAGCCTATCCACTAGTATTTCATTGTCATAACTTATCCTAGAAGTCTGCCATTTACTACCAGGACTTTGGACCACTAATGGAATTGGCATATCACAAAAGGACATGTTATGCAACTGCGCATAACTTTCGGAAATGAAGGAATGAGATGACCCAGTATCAAAAAGAACAGACGTTGGGTGATGATTGACAAGGAGCGTACCCAAAATGATGTCGGGATCCTTTGCAGCTTCTTCTGTTGAAACATAATTCACGCGGCCATGCTCAGGAGTTGGCTTCACATAATATGCCTTGCCCGGCTTGCCTTGCCCAACTGACTTCCCAGGTTGCTTGGCAGCGTTATTCTGAGGACACTCACGTGAATAGTGATATGGTTCTCCACACTTGTAACAGATCATCTCATTGGCACGTGGTGCAGCATTGGTAGCTGGACCACCATAGGTCTTGGTTGGAGGGTTCGTCTGGTTTGCCTGAGGCGCCACATAGGATGGCCTCGGGGTATATCTTGGCGGCACAGAACTATTCGGGATCCACACCCGGCGCTTCTGAAATGCTGATCCGGATGAGGAGCGAGAATCACGAGAGTGCTTCTTCGTTGCTTCAAAGTCGGTATGACCAGTCTCAGCACTGATCGCCTTGTTGACAAGAGCTTGGAAACTGGTACATTCATGAAGGCGCAAATCACGACAAAGTTCGGGGCTCGGTCCCTTGCGGAACCTTGCTTGCTTCTTAGCGTCAGTTGACACCTCCTCACTTGCATAGCAAGTGAGATTTCCAAACTTGCGGCTATAAGCATCCACGGTCAACTTTCCCTGAGTGAAGGCACATAACTCCTCTCTCTTGCGGTTCATCAGACCCTCTGGAATGTGATGCAGATGGAAAGCTGCGCTGAAATCAGCCCAGGTGGCTGCTGGTCCGGCAGGACGCATAGCTTCATAATTCTACCACCACATATTGGCGAGGCCTTCCAAGAAGTAAGCAGCGAAGGTCACCTTGACAGCCTCAGTAACGTTGGCAGAACGTATCTTGCGCGATATACTGCACAACCAGTCATCACCGTCTAGAGGATCGATGGAATGATGGAATTTAGGTGGATTGAGCTTCACAAAGTCATTGAGGGACACTGAGTCATTTCACGGCTGGCGAGCCGTATTCTGCTCAATACGCTATAATAGACGGTTGGTCTCTCTCTTCTTCCTTTCTGCCTCCAGCATAACCTCGGCCAGAGAAGGCGGGTGAGGCAGGTCCTCCTGAGCTGCTTGACTACCCTCTCCCTGCTCATGGCTAGGGGCACGGTTGTGCCTGGTGAACACCATCCTGGCAAACAAACTCACGGCTTAGACTAGATCAACATCAATACTAGCTATGGATTAAGAACGCAATGAACAACATGGAATGCAGAAATGAACATCCGAACAACATGGTAACAAGCAAACTGCTATATATACACCATGGTTCATACACACCATAACATAGTTCAGTACAACCTCAAACTGAAGAGCAAACTACTGAAAAGATGATACTACTCATCAGAGGATTTCCAAGCTTCCTATACATTATTTATCTATGCCTCCGGACCTCATCTCACAACATAGTCATATTCCACAAGACACACATGACTGTGGAAATATAACTACTACAATACTACTGTTCCACTCACGAACTCAAGCATCCGCATAGAACATCTCATACAAGTTTCCTCCGTGACCTGGGAGCTGAACCTGCAGATCAGGAAACGCTCTAGCCTGAGATCCCTGGGAACCGTAAGGACACGGATGTGGCCTCGGTCCCCTGATTGGTGGTAACATAAGTCCACGAAGTGGGGTGACACATCTGATAGTAGGCCAGTCAACATGAGCTGACAGATGAGTCCTAACTAGGTTCAACATCTCCATGTCTCCGTAACCTGTCTGAACTACAGATGCTAGCTGTGTCAAAGCTATCCACAGACGGGCACGAGTAGCATAAATCTCCATACGAAGAGCACGAGTTTCTCGGTCTCTATTCTCTAACATCTGAGTGGTAATCTGCAGCAGAGGATCGTCCAAAGAAGAATCAAAGTAGACTCCACTGAAATATCCTTCTTCTCCTGGCTGAGAAGCTGGAACATAACACAACTCTGAATTCTGTAGCAGTGCATGTCTGGCTCTCAAGATGGTCAACATTGAATAGGCGGCATCTTGTACCGCCATGTCAACGGTAACCCCCAATCCATAAGACCAATGGATCGGCTCCTCGGTTCTAGGGTAATCTGGGAATACCCTAACAGTGCACATGTTCTAACTCTGGTTGAAATCCCGGTACAGCTACTCCACTATATAATCTGGTACCAGCGGTAACCGGCTACTGACATCATCCTGACCAACATGGCCGTGTGACCTGGTACAACAATGCACCTAGTCATACGGACCACCTGACGAAAAGGATGGGCAGGCATCTGAAATAGAGAATAATGCAAAGGCATTAGAGCTCTGGAAATGAAATTGGGCAGCCTAACGGCTGTAAATGCTCAAAAACAATTTTGAGACAACCCACAAAAGATTGGATAGCATAACCACTCAACTATCAAGTTCAAATTCCATGGTCAACAAATACTTATTTTTTCCCTTGGAACAAAAGAAAACTCGGATTGACTCTCGAACCGCTTCCCTACAATCTATCGGTTAGTAACACGCGATCCTGAGAGATAGATAAGAAACCTAGTTCTTAATCCCCATAGAAAAGATGAAGATGACCGGAACAGAATGACTTGAGAAGAGAAGCAAGAGCCTTACGTTCCCTTCCACAAACAATTCCCTTACATATAACTTGACTCGACTTCGACCAGTTTGGCTTGGTAATCCTAGAGTCAGTCAGGCTCTGATACCAACATTGTCGGGACCCCGATCCTAAGCAATAGGATCCAGCATGTAACACATCGCATCCCTTTACGGTCTCACGCATGGTTAACCCCACGGCTGCCACCTTACCTTCGCCGGGACCGTTTGCGCCTTTTGACTCACGTATGCAATTGTGTCTCTAGCAATCCAATGTCAAAGAACCCGGGTCAACATAACTAGTCATAAAATCAAGTGGCTCAACTGTACAAAGACAGGCATACATAACCCAGCAAAGCAGGTGTCGGTCATCAGCGAGTGTAGACGAGTCGTAGCAAGCTACAAGGACTCCATTACATCGCGTGACATTTCCCCGTAGGGACAGACACAGCAACTAAGAAGGATACATGCCGGTCAACTAATGTGGCCGGAGCAGTAGTGAACTACCAAGGCTCGGTGGAAGCACAAAGGGGCATTTCTCTGTATAGAGAGCTACTAAGGGCATACGACTAGGTGTCGAACCCCATACATATCATAGTACATCACACGTACGCATGACATACTCGATAAGCATAGATACAACAATGGCATCACAACATTTATTTAGAAGACTCGGAAGAGTCTTGCGTAATAAGTTCATACATGTAGGGGTCACATGACCCGACACTCAAGTCATACAAACAAAGTCATACAAGCCATGCGGAAGCATTAAAGCTGTCTGAGTACAGACAGACGAAAGGAAAAGCCATAAAGTGTGACTATCTACAGATCCCTTCTGAAAGGGGCCAGTTCGTAGGTGGGACACCAGCTACTCGTCATCATCGAGGTCTAGGTAGAACCCACATGTTGGCTCGTGGGTGTCTTCTGTAACATTTATTAAACAAACATGAGTACAAAGGTACTCAGCAAGACTTTAGAACAGATCTATCTACTCATGCACATGTATCAATAAAGGGGGTTGTGGGGTTTCATGCAGCAAGCCAGCTTTAACTCTTGGCTAGCCTATACTACAACTTTAAATAATTTTAAACAACTTTGATAAGTCGTACACGAGTCCACTACCACCACAACAATACACTATCATGGATTCCTTCCCGTCTCCCTACGGGAATGCCATACATGATACTCACACTTATCTTGATAATTTTATGAGTAGCCATTAAAGTTATCTGTGAACAACATATGTCTCCAAGTAGTCCATATCCGCGGACGCGGCTATTCGAATAGATCATAACACTGCAGGGGTGTACTTCTTCACACACGCTCTCGCCACTTATTGACATGTGCAATTTATGCACCTCGACAACCTTCAAGCGGAAGCCCAGCGAGGGAGTCGGCCACGACCGTTAACCACGCTAACACCTAGTCCAGGTTTATCGCCTATTTGAGAGTGAAACCCGCACAGAAGTCCGGCCGAAGTTTCCGCTACGGCCCCAAATGATGTGCGCAGGGTTCCCAAGCCCACCATCTGGGTGCCACTTGGTACACTGTGCGACTGCCTACCGCGTCATAGCACACCTCTAAGGTGAGCACTATGCATGGCATCCAGCATGACTATAAACACCAGAAACTACTTGCAACTCCTGGACCGAGTACTAGGCGATTAATAAGTCGAGATGGTCAATTAAGTATCCCAACGTGTGGTAGTATCTAGTCTTGGATTTCATTCATGGAACTTAGTTCCTAAGGACGGTTCCAATGAAACAACCCGCCATGTACTCCTACATAGCCTTTCATCGGTACCTTTACCAAATCAGGTTCTACACTAATTCTTTAGTCACTAGAACACATTCTTCCATTCCTGGTCATTACCCAGATGAAACAGACCTGACACAACTATAGGCATAGCAAGCATAGTAGGATAAGACACATCATGCCTCAAGCAACTACCAGGTATGCTAGGTTGCAAGGTTTAGCTATTTACTGTGACAATGACAGGTCATGCAAAAGAATGGGTTCAGCTACCGAATTAAAGCATTTGAAATATTTTGTCCTAATGCAATAAGTGAGAGCAGGAGCGGGAACATGGTATTTTATTGGGATGATCAAAAATGGTGCTTGCCTTGAAGATCAGCGGAAGGATACGCTCCTTCACACGGATACTCTTGGGTATCCTGTGGAGCGGAGCCTACCATAATAATAGCAACAATCAATATCATACAAATGCAACAATATGATGCATGATCATGGCATGAAATGAAATGTAGCATGAGCTAGTGTGGCTATCAAAACCTTGGTTTGATGCTGATTTGAATTCAAAGTTCAAATATTATTTAAAGTAGGACATTTATTAAATTCCTTTAACTTATTTGGCCTGATGTTGTTTCATAACTTAGTTTGTCATGCATGAAAATAGCACCATTGGATTCTTTGGATTTTTCAGATCATTTTTCATATATAAATTATTTTAATCTGGGTTACAGATTACTTTCTATGAATTTTTGAAGTTTTGAACTTATTTTGGAATTGTTTTAATTCAGAAATGAAATTAGTGCATCAACATGACATTAGCAGGCCAATCTGGCCGTTGAAAGTCAAACCTGACCAGTGGGACACACTGTTAGGTGACTCTGGTTAAAATTTAGTTAAGTTTTAAGTTAACTAGCTAAATAGGAGTGCCTGGCCCACATGTGAGTGTCTGATTGGCAATTAATAAATTAGTTATTTCTGTTTAAGTTAATCCTAATTAACCAAAGGCTGGCCCCACCTGTCGTAGGCTCGGGGGGGTGAACCCACCGGCGACGAGGTCAATCTCGCCAGCGGTGAGCCTCCGGCAGCACCAGAGACAGCGGAGAGCGGCGGAAACGCGTCTCCGATGACCAATCGAGCGGCGGAAGGCACTGGGAGAATGACCACTCGATGGCGCACATGATGGAGCATGCCCAAGGGGCTGGGGTGGCCGGAATCAACGCCTGCGACGAGCTTGGCAGCGGCCGAAGCTCGGGCCTCGTCGAGGTCACTGTTACGAGGCTCAACGCGCGCGGGGCTCGGCTCCTACGGCACCTACTTGAGGAGCTGGAACCGATGGTAGCCTCTAAATGACCAACCCATCACCGGAGCGCCACCGGTGATGAGCTCCTGCGACGGATCTCGTCGGGCTCCGGTGGAATCGGGGCTTAGAGCTCGCGAACGGAGGGGAAAAGCACGGGCATGGATTCCTCAGCTCACAGAGAGGGCAGAGGCGGTGAAAGCTGTCTCGGGGACGGCCTGGGGACGACGAATCAACGACGGCGAGCTTGGTGGCCGAAGGTTGAAGACGACGGCGAGCCGACGACTCAGAGGCTCTCGGCGTCGTGTGGCTAGCTGGAAAGCTTTAGGACGTCTTGGCAGAGCTTCTGCGCGGCTCAGAGGCAAGGTCGGATGGTCGGAGCGAGATGGCGACGACGAGCTTGCACGGCAGCCATGGCGGCAGAGAGCAACTGGGAGCAAGAGGGAATGGCGAGGAGAGAGCAAATGGGACGGCTTCAGGGAGGCTTATCCCTTGCACGAGCACGACGAGGGAGGCTAGCAAGCACGCAGCTGCGTGCTGCGACGAGGAGAAGCGGCGGCCACCTCCTCCTCTGCCTACTCACAAAGGTGGAAGACGTTAGGAGGGAGTTGGGCTTGGGCCTCGGCGACAGGTAAGCTTCTTCTCCCCATTTTATTTTTATTTCTTTCTATTTTACACTTCTATCATTTGTTTTATTATTTTTGGCTCCAAACTATTTCCTAAAATTAGGGAATATAATTGTGGGGTGTTATTTGGAATATTTCCAAATCCACAAAAATGTTTCAGCATTTTATAATATTCTAAAATATTTAAAACCAATTATTTGATATTATCACTGGCTTTTGTGGCTTAATTAAAATGCCAAAAGTATTTAAAAAAATATCCACCCCTGTAATATTTTTTTCCAATATTTATCAAAAAGGGTGGGCTTTTGTGAAGGCCATTCTGGGTTCATTGAAATTACACACTATTTCAATTGGTTTAAGCAAGGTGCTAGGGTTTCTTTAAATCCCTATTTCATTTTTAAAGCAAAAATAAAACATGAGCACAATCTTGCTAAACAACAAAGAATTCTAGGGATGTGACAAAAGAAGAGATTGAAATGATAATGGACGCTACCCCAATAGTAAGCCCTCGTATGAATAAAGTGTACAAGACTCTTGACACAAAAGGATACGAAGAACTACCTCCTATCCTGAAACCATTGTCGAAGGGATTGAGGTATGAGTTTATGGATGATGCTTAAAGATTTCCCGTTATTATCAACGCTTACCTTTTAGGGAAATAAAAAAACAGAAGCTATTGACAATGCTAACTAGACACCGTAGAGCTTTGGGCTATTCCATGAAAGATGTAATGGGTATAGATTCAAATATCTATTCTCACTCTATTCCTATTGAAGAAGGAGCTAAACCAATAATTCAAAGTCAACAAACATTGCACATGAATTCCAAGAATGTGATAAAAAAGGAGGTGATATGTCTTCTTGATGATGGAGTAATTTATCTTATCTCTAACAATAAGTGGATGAGCCCCATTCATTGCATTCCTAAGAAGGGAGGAATCTCCTTAGTAACTAATGAAAATAATGACCTAGTTCCTACTAGGGCTATTATTGGTATGGGATGTGCGTTGATTTTAGGAAATTAAATAAATGGAAAAGGAAGGATCACTACCCACTACCATTCATAAATGAGATATTGGAAAGGTTGGCTAACAACTTTTATTTTTATATCTTGATGGATATTCTGTATTTTGAAGATACCTATCAGACGTGAAGACAAGGAGAAGATCGGTTTACTTGTCCTTATGATACATATCTTACCGCAGAATGCCCTTTGGCCTATGTGTTGGGCCACCTTCTTTTCAGAAATGCACTTTAAAAATATTATTTTGATCATTGTTTTTTTATCATTGTCGAACAGTTCATGGACAAGTTTTCTATCCAAGGCACTTCTTTTGATCATTGTGGCTATAATCTCACAAAGGTTTTGCATATATGTAAATAAATAGGTTTTTCTGAACTAGGAGAAGAGACTCTTCATGGTCACCGAAGGAGTAGTGTTGGGACACAAAGTTTCACGTAGGACCATTTATATAGATCAAGAAATGATAGAGGTAATAGAAAATGTACCTTACCCTCAACATGTCAAAGGTACACAAACTTTTATGGGTCATGCTAGTTTCTATAGAAGGTTTATTAAGGAGTTCTCCAAATTATCCAAACCTCTCTTTGACCTTTTGCAAAAGATGTGTTGTATTCCTTTGATAAAGATGTATCCAGGCTTATGAAAAACTAAGAGATGCTTTGATCGCGGCTCCTATCATCCAACCTCCAAAGTGCGATGAACCCTTCGAGATAATGTGTGATGTTATCAACTATGCTATTGGAGTTGTCTTGGGGCAGCAGCATTGTATAAGTATATGCTCTAGCGAATTTAACAAAAATACGATCTCATGAAAGATACTAGGCAATGCATTTATACGTCAACACCCCCCCCCCATGTGTGGCTTCCTCGGGACAAACGTGGACCAAAGGTGGGTTGCAATTTAATTGCGCCATCCGGGTCTTGAACTCAAGACCTCTTGGCTCTTATACCATGTAGAAGTGCATGCTCTAGCCAATGCAACCAAAATACTGATCTGATGAAAGAGACTAGGCAATGCATTTATACGTCAACACGGATAATAAGAAGTTTAATGTTGTCTTCCATGCTAGTACGAGTTTGGATGAGGATCAAAAGCACTTGGCCACAACCAAGAAAGAATTACTTGCTATTGTTTTTTGCTAGTGATAAATGCATGCCTTACATTAGTAATTCTAAAGTAATAGTTCACGCGGATCATCGTGCCTTACGTTATCTTCTTTCTACGAAAGATGCTAAGCCACTATTGACTAGATGGATATTACTACCTCCAGAATTTGATTTGCATATAGTAGACTGCAAAGATGAGGATAATCGAATGGAGGACCACCTATAACATATGGAAAGAATAACTTATGACCCAGTAATAAATGAATATTTTCAAGGTGAGAGTTTGGTTATGATAAAAAAGATAGAACCTTGGTTTTCATATTACACTAACTTTATTCTAGGAAAGTACATGCGAGTGGATATAGATTATCATCAAAGAAAAAAGGTTTTGAGTGAGATAGAATACAATTTATTGTATGATCCTTTTCTTTATTAAAATGGGCTAGATGACATGATTAGGCTTTGTCTACCAAATCACGAGATGAATGCTATACTTGATAAGTGTGATCGTATCCCATACGCAGGACATCACACAGGAGATTGAACTGCTGCCAAGGTACTTCAATCTAGATTCTAATGGCCTACACTCTTGAGAGATGTGCACAGGTTCGTTAAAAGTTGCGATGTTTGCCAACGCACTGGTAATATAGGTAAGAGGCAAGAAATGCCTATGAACTATAATTTGGTTTTTTAACCTTTTCATGTTCCAGGCCTCGATTACTTGGGACCATTCCCTGTTTTAGATAGGCATACTCACATTCTTGTGGATGTAGACTATGTTACTAAGTGGGTTGAACACATCCCTACTCACCATGTAAATGCGGCTACCTCACTAAAGGTGATAAAGGACATTATCCTTACCAAGTTCACAGTCCCACTAGTGCAGCAGTGTCCTAAGAAAACCCTTCTTAACCCCTTTAAGTGACATCGTTTTAAGCTGTCACCTTATCTCTGTGAGCGATAGGGGGGTTCCATCGCACATGCAACCAAAATTGTTTGTGATTTGAGGTACAACGCACACAACTCAACAAAAAAACTATGTGCAATTTGGGTTAGCATCACACACGGTTATTTCACGAAAAATGTATGTAATGCACGAGTCATTTCACATGATTAAAAATAAAAAAATGTGTCTGATGTAAATGCCATCACACACAATTAGATCCAAAAAAACTATGAGGAATGTGTGATCTTAATGCCGTGTTAATTAGTCCTAAAATCAGGTAAACAATAACTAATTTACTATGATCATGTTTTCACAAACAAACATAACGCAAAAATGCACATTCAAAATCCACTATATGAATTCCTTTACAAGTTTTATCATACAACATACAAAAGCAAAAACGTACCATCTCACATTACATGACATCCTACACATACAACTAGCAATCACATCTAATTATGTCATAAAGCTTCATCGATCTTTTGTTCATCGATGATATCAATGACCCACCCTTCTCATATTTCTTATTGTGTCTCATCCTGAAAAACCAATAGAAAAGGGTGACAAGGTCAAAAAAGTACATCATTACACAAAGCAACGATTTGGCGGCCACACTCATTTGCACCTTTGATGCATATAAAAACTCAAAACAAATACTAGAAATTTAAAAAAAAAACATTTTTGTATGGTAGAGAATTTGGTGCGTGAGGTGCTCTCCAAATTTTAGATCATCTGGATGAATCAGTACCGCTCGGCAAAAATACAAATCCGGGGTGTGTAAAAAGTTTACTCTTCATTTATTGTTCTGGCCCAATTTGTCTTTTTTGCTGACAACTACTTAGATGTACAAATGAGCTGAAATTTGGAGCATACGTCACGCACTAAATTATCTACCTTGAATTTTTTGGATCTTTTGGATTTAATTTATATTCTTTATGAATTTTTAATATTACATACTGAAGTATCCTACTGGAAATTAGTTCTTACACTTGTAAAACGTAATGTTTTTATCAAAAGGATTCCAAGAGAAAGTCCTGGACTTCACAATAGAGATTTTATGATTAGTTTGATGCCTTGGGTAATTTTGATGGATGAGAAGAATCAATAATCAATTAGATGGTTAGATACATCATACTTAGACATAGAAAAATAAGATTGGATTAGTACTATCTGACAAGCTAGCTAGCAGCCAGCCTGGTAGATGGATTCTTGCAAAGAAACACACGCGAAGCTTGCTTGAATGGCCATGAACTGCACCTCCATGACGCTACCTTCCGAGATGCAGAACCCACTAAAGCAGCTATGCCGCCAGATAGAGATCCCGGAGCTGGCACACACATATTTGTTATATATATTTCTGGTATGAGGCAAACACATATACTCATTTAAATAAATATGATTTTTCAAATAATTTTTGTATATTATTTTGTGTATTCATAGTTCAAATTCCAATGTATTCGTTAAATGATTGGAAATGCAGTTAATGACTCAAATATAGGAAATGAGCTCCAAAAAGCGCCAATTTTAATATGGAGGATTCTATGGTGTATCTTAACTGTAGAAAACAAATTCAAGGTCAAATAACAAAGGAAAATATAAGTTCACCACCAACTTCGTGCATTCACTCTCGAAACTATGATTGTTCTTGAGAGGTTGTCTGATTTCTAAAAGATGTACATAAAAATGTAAAACCTTCTCAAATTCTTATCACATCATAGTGTAGCCATATCATGGCACTATGCTAAGTTCTATATATTTCAAAGTTCATTTACAAATTTTATAATTTAAATACCGATAAACTCCATGCTCGCGGTTGATTCTTGCCACATATGTCTTATAAATTTATATTCATTTCTTGTATGAGGCATACAAATATACTCAATACTCTGAATATGATTTTTCAAATCTTTTTTGCATAATGTTTCATGCACTCATAGTTCAAATTTGAATTATATCTATTAAATGACTTGTAATGCAGTTAATGACTCAAATATAGAAAATGAGCTTTGAAAAGCAGAAAATTTTCACTTGGAGGATTCTATGGTGCATGCTAAGTGTAGAAAAAATTCGAAGTCAAACAACGAAGGAAAATGTGAGTTCGCCTTAAAATATATTGAGAAAACCATTATCCTTTCGAAAAATAATAATGTTAGGCATCACACACGGTTCCATTTATGAAAGTGTGTGCAATGATAGACTACATCACACACACAATGTATGCAACATCACACACACAATGTATGCAAAAAGCGTGTGCAAGCCATCACACACATCTGTGTTTTTAACATCGTGTGCAATGATATGCTACATCACACACACACTTTTTGCAAAAACTATGTGCATGGCATCACACACGGCTGGATTATAATAATTGTGTGCAATGATAGAGTACATCACACACATCATTTTAAACATCGTGTGCAAAGCATCATAGACGTTTATGTGTTTTCAAATCGTGTGCAATAATAGGCAACATCACACACACAATTTTTGCAAAAAATTGTTTGTGCGACATTGCACATAATTATTATTTTCAAATGTGTGTGATGTTACAACATCGTTACAACATCACACACGCCTTTTTATGTTACATCGCACACGCTATGATGTACATCGCAAACAGTTTCTTCGAAGGGTCTCTCATACATGTGTTGTCTTTGGACCATTCTGTAGTAGTCTCCCTAAAGCTCTTATTACTAATGGTAGGTCCCATTTTATACAGGGAATTTTCGTGGGGATACTTCGTAAATATGAAGTGACTCATCAAATATCATCGCCTTATCATCCTCAAACAAGTCGTCACGTGGAACTCTCCAACACGCAAATAAAGACCATATTACAAAAGACGGTGCAAAAGTCCAAGAAAGGTTGGGCAGGAAAGTTGAACCAGACACTTTGGCCTTACCGCACCACTTACAAAAACCCTACTGGTATGTCACCATACAAGATGGTGTATGGGACAACATGCCATTTAAGTTTAGAATTAAAACATAAAGTTTATTGGACAGTCAAAATTTTCAATTTCAATCTCAAGGAAGGAGGAGAATTAAGAATGATAGATATACATGCTTTAGGGGAGCTTTGAAACAGTGCTTACGAGATTGCTCGGTTGTTTAAGAAAAGGTTAAAATGTGGCACGATCATAAGGTATTGAAGCAACAATTTTCCATGGTGGACAAGGTCCTCTTGTCTCAAGTTGTTCCCAGGTAAACTTAGGTCTTGCTGGGAAGGGCAATATCATATAGAAGAAGTTTATAATTCGAGAGCTATTTAATACGTCTCCAACGCATCTATAGTTTTTTATTGTTTCATACTACTATATTATCGATCTTTTCTATTTCATATGCAATAATATGCCATTTTATATCATTTTGGGAACTAACCTATTAACCCGGTGCCTAGTGATAGTTCTTGTTTTTTGCGTGTTTTTGACTTCTAGAGAAAATCAATACCAAACAGAGTCCGAACACGATGAAACTTTTTGGCGATTTTTCTGGATGATTTTGGAGATGGGAAGCACTGCTGCAGGAATGTATTAAGACAATACATGCATCTGAGCCCCTTGAACCAAACTATGTGCGATCCATCAATCGCAAATGCTATAGTTCTAGCTTCATTGCTGCTACATGTAAATTGTGTCGGGTTTTCCCCCGAAGAGCAGGGATGAAGCAGTATAGTAGAGATAAGTATTTCCCTAGTGAGAACCGAGGTTATCTAACCAATAGAAGAATCAAGCAAACTCTCGCCTTCGACACCTACACATACAAAACCAAACACTTGCACCTAATGCAGGCAAGAGGTTGTCAAGCCCCTCGAACTCGTTACTTGCAAGGATTAATTACAAAAGATATATGATATAAATAGCAAAAGTAAATAAATAAAAGTAAAAGTCCACCAAGGTAATTTTGTTTTTTGTCATTAGGATTAAGTAGACCCGGGGCCATAGTTTCCTCTAGAGGATTCTCTTTCGAACATAGCACACGGTGGGTAAACAAAATACTATTGAGCAATTGACATAATAGGGCATAGTTATGTTATGTTATTCACGGCAATGATTATGTGTATATAGGCATCACATCCATAAACAAGTAGACCTACTCCCGCCTTAATCTACTACTGTTACTCCACTTCGAGAGAGCTTCTAGTCTTGCCTATCTAGGTATTAATGTAGGGTCAAAAGTATGTCTAGAGGGGGGGTGATTAGACTACTTGACAAGATAATTTTTTTGCCTTTTCCAAATATTAATTGAGGGACAGTTTTGGCAGTTAGGGCAAGTCAAGTAAAGCCTACACATGCAGTTCTAAGAGTGTAACAGCGGAATGTAAAACATGCAACTGTAAAGTAAAGGAGTAAGGTAGGGAGATCAAACGCATGAGGTTGACACAGGGATTTTTGGCATGGTTCCGATAGGTGGCGCTATCGTACGTCCATGTTAGTGGAGACTTCAACCCACATAGGGTAACGGCTGCGGGAGTCCACGGAGGGATCCACCCACAAGGGGTCCACAAAGAAGCGGCCTTGTCTATTCCACCACGGATTCCGCCCACGAAGGACTAGCCATACTCACGATAGATCTTCACGAAGTAGGCGATCTCCTTTCCCTTACAAACATCTTGGTTCAACTCCACAACACCAAGAAGGAGGCTCCCAAGCGATACCAAACCAATCTAGGAGGCACCACCCTCCAAAAGGTAATAGATGTGGTAGATCAATGAACTCCTTGCTCTTGTGCTTCTAAAGATAGTATCCTCGACACAAAATCACTCTCTCACAGAATAGGCATGGGTAGGAGAGATTGATTTGGTGGAAAGAAGTTTAGGAAGGCTAGAGATCAAGTTTCAAATGATTGGATTGGAATATCTTGGTCCCAACACATGAGTAGGTGGTTCTCCCTCAGAAAATGGATCTGGCAATGAAGTGTGTGTTCTGAGTGCTTCTCCCTCGAATGAGAGGTGGGTGAAGGGGTATATATAGGCAGCACACAAAATCCAACCGTTACACCTAAAGTGGAAAACTCGGTGACACCGAAGTCATAAACTCGGTGGTACCGACTCACACAAAAGGTAGCAACTTTTGAATCTCGGTGGGACTGATATACACAACTCGGTGGCACCGAAAAGGTGGCTAACGTTCAGATGACCAAACTCGGTGGCACCGATACTCAAACTAGGAAATTCCGATTTTGTGTACCGACGCAATAGAAAGTTGGTCACCCTGAACTCGGTAGCACCGATTTGGTGGGAATGGCTAGGGTTTCTGTTTGAGGTCAAACTCGGTGAGGCTGAAATGTGAAAGTTGGTGGCACCAAATTTGAGTATGTGGAATTTGACAGAATGGTTATGTGGGAAAAATGACTGAGTATTTTGGTGGCTAACTTTGAGCACTTGAGCAACCAATTCATTTTAATACCTCACCCCCTTTTAATAGTATTGGCTTTCCTATGTACTCAAAAGCGATTTCTTACGAATATAAAATGAAGAGTTTTCTAGCTTGAAGCTTGAGCCAATCTTATTCCTTTCTTGCATCAAGGGGCATCTCCACATAAGCCTTTAGCCAAAGCATCTCTTTAAATTTTCTGAAATACACTTGGAAAAACATATCAGTCTAATGATGCATATGTTGTGATCAATTAATAAAACCACTCTAGGGAGCAATTGTGCTTTCAATAAAGTTCATGGCAAACGGAATAATGCTAGGAGCAAGATGAAATAATTTAGACAAAGTAAGACAAACAATATGTTCAAACCCCATTGTTTATCTTTAGTGGCAAAAATCCAAATATGTGTCTTGTCACATTATGTCAATGGGATATAGAGCACCGCTAGATTGGACACACTACAAGGCACCACTCCAACTAAAGATAAATCAATCTAGTTGGCCAAACCAAATGGATAGATCAGAGAGAAATACAAAGCTATAACAATAATTTATAATAGAATTCAGAGGGAACTCAATTAATTTCAATGAATAATCTAACCATAACCCGACAATTAACTGGAACGCAATGAACACACTGTAAAAGAGGATTACATCGAATAGATCACCGTGAGAATCGCAGAAAACATTGTATTGATGATCATAGAGCGAGAAGAAGCCATCTAGGTACTAGCTATGGACTCGTTTTTCTGGTGTGGACTAATCACACATCATCATGGAGACATCAAGGTTGATGTAGATGGCCTTTGTAATCGATTCCCCCTCCGAGAGGGCACCAAAAAATGTCACCACACAGGATCATGGCTGAACAGAGACATGCAGCAGCGGAAAAAGTGTTTTGGGTGGCTCTTTGATGTTTCCAAAATATTTCAGAATTTATAGAAGTGGAATTAGTCAAGAAAGACCAACAAGGGGACCACAAGACCACAGGTCGCACTCTACCCCCAGGGTGCGCCCGACAAGCTTATCGCCTCCTCGAGCGGCGTTTGGCCTCCACGTGAATCTTCGTGGGTCCAAAATCTTCCAGAAACAATCACCAAAAAGTTTCATCCTATTTTGACTCTGTTTGGTATTGATTTTCTGAAAAGTCCAAAGCATGCAAAAAGGGAACTGACACATGGCAGTGGTTTAATAGGTTAGTTCTCAAAATGGTACAAAATAGCATGGAACAATAAAACATCATTGATACATTAGAGAGTATCAGTCGCCAATAACAGCAAATATGTGCAATGGCTGGTCCATCACTCATATAGCTGGTCCTCATGAACTATTTGCAATTAGCCAAGATAATACAAATGGTTGACAAAATACGGCATACAATTCACTAGGATAAATTGTTTGCGCTGATCCAGCAGAACACAAATGTTTTAGCATAAGAAGGTGTCTGTAATACCCGACAAACAGTTCAGTAATGAGAATTGTGTGGAAAGACCAATAATAAGAAAGTCGATTCATCCTGACAAGCTATGTGTATTGTGGGAAGGCATTTGCTGGTAAACAATTGTGAGCGGTTGATGAAATCATTATCGACGATACATAGGGAACTACCGTTTGCTATGTATTAATATCATAGACGTTTTATTATTATTACATGTCTTCCTACGCATTGTCATGTCGTCCTCTTGCACTTCTTGTCACTGCGCTGCAGCCGGAGGAATCTAGTGCATGCTTGAGCACCACACAAGTGTTCCGTTTGGCCACACATTGGTGAGCCTGTTCCCGTGCAACCGTGCAAGCTTCCCGCGTGACTCGTTGAAATCCCCCAAAAAATATCCTTACCAAGGCAGAGCATGATGCGGCCGCCTCAACCTCGAGCAACTAGATGCATATTCAGTTGACCATGCATGGACCGGTGTCGAGTTTCGACAATCTATGGGACCTGCGGGGTCCCTTTACGGTTCAACTATGGAGATCCACGGGCACAAATAATATCACCGATTCCTGTGCACTTGGGGGTTCAGACAGGTTTGGGCCGCTCGAAAGCGTAAAACCCAAGATCCTATGTGTTGTGCATTATACGGGTCCAAAGTACACGAGCGCAACAACCCGACAAGAATTCTCGAGGAGTGCGGCTACGCGTGCAAATGAACAAATCGTCAACCCTTGTAGTGGTAGCCATGGACCTCCTTTTATAGATCAAGGGGTTACCACAGTGGCTAAAATGGTCATTACAAGGGGTAGATAGTAGATCATATAGCTGCAAAACTACTGACAAGAGCTATAGTGGGAAATACCTAACCCTGATGGATTAGCACACCCGCGTTAAATGCGCCATGAGGAGTCATGCCGGCGACGTCTCCCGGCAAGGATCGCCTCTCATTTTGTGTTGTTCTCCCAACTACCTCCTGTTATTTTGCCATGCCACGATAAAGTGTCATTAAAGCTAATGTAAATCCCTTGAGCTATCACGTGCCCCTGACAAGGTTTACCTAACTGCCTGCCCACTCGACACCTTGTTGATGTTCACAATCAGCCTGATGAGCTGGAGCGGTCAAGAGGTAGTGGAGCCATGCCGCGCATGGTGGCTGCTGGGTCTTCTTCACCGGCAGGGCGGCTTGCTACTGGCTTGGCCTTGTAGCCTGGTGTTGTGTTGGGTGCATCGTCTCCCAACAAGGCTTGTCGGGTAGGAGGCCGCTATTGTCTGTGCACAAGTCAGGGTACTAAGGGACCCGTTCTTTGGTATGCCTATAGTAGCCCCTGGGCCTGGGCCATACTGAAGTCCATGACGCTGTTGGGCTAGGCCCAAAATAGTGCACATATACGTGGCCGATCTTTGGCGTGGTAGTCATGATGATTTTTACTGTTTTCCCGTGATGTGCATTTAATATGGGTCGTGGGAGTGGTGGAGCGAAACGGTTTTTGAGGAGCGGGCGTGGGAAAGCACGACCACGTCGGACGGGGAGAGGCGTCCTGTGCATATTATATCCTTGTAAAATAAAAATGAGGTCGCAGATTCACAGGGACGTTGCTCACCCCATACCAACTTCCTCTGCTTGCAACCGCCTCCGTTACTGTGTTATTTATAATGAGTGTTGCATGCGAGGCATGTCACTGGTGGAGAGGGTTGGTTGCTGGGGTGATCCGCTTGGCAACGCGCAATCACTTCTCAGAATAGTAAAGAGCGAGCCCCCCGTTTCCTCCCTATAAAAATGAGGTCACGGGGAGCGTTGCTCATTTACCCCTTCTTCTACCAGACTGACAGCCACCATCTCCCTTCTCCTTTGTCTTATATCTTTCCTCCAAGAGGCCAAGATTGCAATGGCGAGGGGCAGGGGCCGTGGTAGAGCCCAAGCATTCGCGACCGCCTCAAGGGCTTCTCCCAGACATGCATCAAGGTTACGACTGCGGGGTCTAGCTCTCGCTCTCACATTAGGAGTGTGGTTCTGCGCCGCGAGTGGTAAGGCGCCCCTAGTCAAGGTGGCCATGACGACACACTCTTCCCATCGCCCCGAGTGGAGGCCCCTACATCGGAGGTGGCACACGAGTTCATGGGGGCGCTACATTGTTGTCCTCGCAGTTGGATGTGGCTTCCTGGCCCCTTTGCAAGGGCCATGGAAGGCAGCAAGCCTTTAGGCGTGTGGCTTCGGGCGGACGACTGCTGCAATGGACCTGCTTGTGTGGCAGTCGATCTTTCCCCCGACAGCACCATGTTCCTGACGTGGGGGTGGAAGTCGTTTGCCCACTCCTGCGGCCTGGGTCCGGTCATCTGCTTCAATTCTTGTTCGATGGAGCTTCTACGCTCTCCATGAAGTTCTTCCAGACTTCTGGCAGTCGGCTAGGGTGCTGCGAGGAAAGCTAAAGCGGCAGCGATCTTGACTCACCCAACGAGAACAATGATGGCAATAGCTCCCCCAACATCAAGCTCGAGGGCGACGACTCCGAGGAGTTGCGATCACGCCATAGCTGGGTTTTGAAGAACGGTCGCGCCCGGCTTGGCTAGTCTGGACGTGGTGCTCCATCCGCTAGACGTCATTTTCAGATAAATTTCCACATCATAGTGGCAGATCTCCTTTTTGTGTTTAGATTGTACCCAACGTAACCCTGCGAGGGCGCACAGAAAATGGTAGGGAACTACCTACTAAATATATATTTCCCATTATGTTTGCTCAAGTGAATGGTTGATTCTCCCTTATGCACAGTTTTGCACTTGTATATTTTTGATCCCTACGGTTGGTGGAACTGCTTGCCGATGCGCGCATCCTTGCCGGACCGCTTTAGGAACGGGTCCTTAGCAGCTTGCCAAAGATGCCACCGTCGGCCAGACCACCTTGCGATCCTTGCCGCGGCTACTTGGGTTGTTGAGCGGACTCAAAACAACAAAGAGCGCAGACAAAATCGGCAAGGGTCCTTTGCATGCAGGTGTTCTCATACAAGTGGAATCGTTCAAGGGGAAATAGCTTGCAACGAAGAAAAATTTAAAGCTTTTTGTGACTTAGCTTTCTCTTTGTTGTGTTCCTTGCCGCAAGGTGGCCCTCCTTGAACATGTTTGTAGGTGTCCATACCGTCACCCCCCCAGAAAGACTTGCACGCGAGGGCCCCTTCTTCCTTTTGAAGCAGAGAAAATAGAGGAGGCTAGGAATCTTGAAGGTTCAATGGTCACCATATGCAAGTTAAAAGTGATCACAACATTTCATGTAGGATAAATAAAATATGTACTTTGACAAGAAGTTGTAGAACACTTAGCTTTATTGATTATGCACAGGGTCTTCGCCTAGATTTGTACAAAGGACTACAAGCCTTGTTGTGATGACTTGTACAAAAGAGCCGTTGGGCATCCAGGCAACCGCACCTCACTGGCAGATCTTTTAAAGATTCTCGATATTCCATGAGTTTTGCACCGGGGTTCGATCCTGGGTCTCCAGGTGGACTACGCTGGGCCTAGTGACTTGTACCACCCAATAAGGACCTTCCCACCTTGGCGTCAACTTGTTTGATCCCTTCGCGGACTAGATCCAATGAAGGACAAGGTTGCCTTCCTCAATGCTTCTTGTTGGAAATATGCCCTAGAGGCAATAATAAAGTGGTTATTATTATATTTCCTAGTTCATGATAATTGTCTATTTTTCATGCTATAACTGTATTAATGGGAAACCGTAATACATGTGTGAATATATAGACCATAATGTGTCCCTAGTGAGCCTCTAGTTGGCTAGCTCGTTCATCAACAGATGGTCGTGGTTTCCTGATCATGGACATTGGATGTCATTGATAATGGGATCACATCATTAGGAGAATGATGTGATCGACAAGACCCAATCCTAAGCATAGCACTAGATTGTATTGTTCGAATGATAAAGCTTTTCTAGTGTCAATTATCATTTCCTTAGACCATGAGATTGTACAGCTCTCGGATACCGTAGGAGTGCTTTGGGTGTACCAAACATCACAACGTAACTAGGTGATTATAAAGGTGCACTATAGGTATCTTCGGAAGTGTCTGTTGGGTTGGTACGAATCGAGACTGGGATTTGTCACTCCGTGTGACGGAGAGGTGTCTCTAGGCCCACTCGGTAATGCATCATCATAATGAGCTCAATGTGACTAAGGAGTTGGCCACGAGATGATGTGTTGCGGAACGAGTAAAGAGACTTGCCGGTAACGAGATTGAACAAGGTATAGGGATGCCGACGAACGAATCTCGGGCAAGTATCGTACCGGTAGACAAAGGGAATTGCATACGGGATTGATTGAATCCCCGACATCGTAGTTCATCCGATGAGATCATCGTGGAACATGCGGGAGGCAACATGGGTATCCAGATCCCGGTGTTGGTTATTAACCGGAAAGGTGTCTCGGTCATGTGTGCATGGTTGACGAACCTGTAGGGTCCACACACTTAAGGTTCAATGATGCTAGAGTTGTAATGGGAATAGTATGTGCTTACCCAAGGTTGTTCGGAGTCCCGGATGAGATCCCGGACATCATGAGGAGCTCCTGAATGGTCCAGAGGTAGAGATTCATATATAGGAAGTGGAGTTTTGATCGCCGGAAATATTTCAGGAATCACCGGTAATGTAGCGGGACCACCGGTAGGGTTCCGATGGTTCACCGGGAGGGGCCACCAGCCCCGAAGAGCTACATGGGCCAAAAGTGGACGGAAACCAGCCCCTAGGTGGGCTGGTGCTCAACCCACCTTGGCCCAAGGAACACAAGAGGGCAAGGGAGGGCTAACCCTAGGCGCGGGGGCTGCCTTGGGTGGCAAGCAACCCTAGGGCGCTGCCTCCGCCTCCACTTGGGCCGCCGCCCCTCCCATCTAAGGGCTGTTGCACCACCTAGGGAAACCCTAGGGGTGGCGCACCCTCCTCCTCCTCCCCCTATATATATGTGAGGGTTTGGGGCTGCTATACACACAATCTTCATCCTCTCTGGGCCATCCCTACCTCTCCTCCTCCTCGTCCTCTGTAGCACTTGGGTAAGCCCTCCAGAGTACCACGCAACTCCACAGTCACCATGTCGTCTTGTTGCCGGAGCTCTCCCTCAACCTCTCCTCTCTCCTTGATGGATCAAGGCATAGGAGACGTCACCGGGCTGCACGTGTGCTGAATGCGGAGGCGCCATTGTTCGGCACTTAAAACATAATCTTCCGCGATCTGAATCGCTACGAGTACGACTCCATCAACCGCGTTCTAGTAACGCTTCCGCTCAGCGATATTCAAAGGTATGAAGATGCTCTACCCCTTTGCTCGTTGTTGGTTTCTCCTAGATAGACCCTTGTGAAGCGTAGGAAATGTTTTGAATTCCTACTACGTTCCCCAACAGTGGCATTCGAGTCAGGTTCTATGCGTAGATTCTATGCACGAGTAGAGCACAAAAGTTGTGGGCGATGATTTTGTAAATTGCTTGCCTTTACTAGTCCAATCTTTTTTTGGCGGTATTGTGGGATGAAGCGGCCCGGACCAGCTTTACACGTACGCTTACGTGAGACTAGTCCCACCGCCTGACATGCACTTGGTGCATAAGGTGGCTAGCGGTTGTGTGTCTCTCCCACTTTAGTCGAATTGGATTCGATGAAAAGGGTCCTTGTGAAGGGTAAATAGCATTGGCATATCAACGTTGTGGTTGTCACGTAGGTAAGAAGCGTTCTTGCTAGAAACCCAAATCAGCCACGTAAACCTTGCAACAACAATTAGAGGACGTCTAACTTGTTTTTGCAGGGTATGACATGTGATGCGATATGACCAAAAGGATGTGATGTTATATATGTGATGTATGAGATTGATCATGTTCTTGTGATAGGATTCACGACTTGCATGTCGATGAGTATGAAAACCGGCAGGAGCCATAGGAGTTGTCTTAATTTAATGTATGAGATGCAATGCCATGTGATTACTTTACTTTATCGCTAACCGTTAGCTATAGTAGTAGAAGTAATAGTTGGCGAGACGAATTCACGGAGACACGGTGATGGAGATCATGGTGTCATGCCGGTGACAATCATGATCATGTCGCGCCCCGAAGATGGAGATCTAAGGAGCGAGATGATATTGGCCATATCATGTCACTACATGATTTTCATGTGATGTTTATCATGTTTTTCAACTTATTGCTTAGAACGGCAGTAGCAAAGATAAGATGATCCCTCATTAAATTTCAAGATAAGTATTCCCCTAAGTGTGCACCGTTGCGAATGATCATTGTCTCGAAGCACCATGTGATGATCGGGTGTGATAGATTCTAACGTTCGCATACAACGGGTGTAAGCCATATTTACACACGCAAAACACTTAGGTTGACTCGACGAGCCTAGCATGTACATACATGGCCTAGGAATATGGGAGACCGAAAGGTCGAGCATGAGTCGTATGGATGATACGATCAACATGGAGATGGTCACCATTGGTGACTAGTCTGTCTCACATGATGATCGGACACAGGCTAGTCTACGTGGATCATGTATCACTTGGATGACTAGAGGGATGTCTGTCTGAGTGGGAGTCCATTATATAATTTAATTAGATGAACTTAATTAATATGATCTTAGTCTATAGATTTTCTTTACAAATATTGTAGATCCAATGGCCAACGCACATGTCCCATTCAATTTCAACGCGTTCCTAGAGAAAACCAAGCTGAAAGACGATGGTAGCAACTATGCGGACTTGGCTCGTAATTTGAAGCTCATCCTCATGGCTTACAAGAAAGCATATGTCCTTGATGCACCGCTAGGTAACCCTCCCATTCCCGCGGTAGACCAGGACGTTTAGAACGCCTGGCAGTCGCGGAGTGATGACTACTCCCTAGTTCAGTGCGGCATGCTTTATAGTTTAGAACCGGGGCTTCAAAAGCGTTTTGAGCAACATGGATCATATGAGATGTTCGAGGAGCTGAAACTAGTTTTTCAAGCTCATGCCCGGGTCGAGAGATATGAAGTCTCCGACAAGTTCTTCAGTTGTAAGATGGAGGAGAATAGTTCTGTCAGTGAGCACATACTCAGAATGTCTGGGTTGCACAACCGCTTATCTCAGCTGGGAGTTGAACTTCCGGATGACGCGGTCATTGAAAGAATCCTCCAGTCGGTTCCACCTAGCTATAAGGGCTTTGTGTTGAACTACAAAATGCAAGGGTTGGAGAAGACCATTCCCGATTTGCATTCAATGCTGAAATCAGCGGAGGTAGAAATCAAGAAAGAACATCAAGTGTTGATGGTGAATAAGACCACCAGTTTCAAGAACGACAACGGTAAAAATAACTTCAATAAGGACGGCAAAGTAGTTGCCGCGCCTAGTAAACCAGTTGCCGGGAAGAATCCAAAGAAAGGACCCAAGCCTGAGTCTGAGTGATATTATTACAAGGGAACCGGTCACTGGAAGCGCAACTGCCCCAAGTACTTAGCAGATAAGAAGGCCGACAACGTCAGAGGTATATATGATATACATGTTATTGATGTGTACCTTACCAGCGCTGTTAGTAGATCCTGGGTATTTGATATCGGTGTTGTTGCTCACATTTGTAACTCAAAACAGGAACTACAGAATAAGCGGAGGCTGACAAAGGACGAGGTGACGATGCGCATCGGGAATGGTTCCAAGGTCGATGTGATCACCGCCGGCACGATACCTCTACATCTACCTTCGAGATTAGTTTTAAACCTTAATAATTGTTATTTAGTACCAGCTTTGCGAATGAACATTGTATCGGTATCTTGCTTGATGCGAGATGGATACTCATTTAAATCTGAGAATAATGGTTGTTCTATTTATATGAGTGGTATGTTTTATGGTCATGCCCCGCTGGTCAATGGTTTATTCTTGATGAATCTCGAACGTGATGTTACACATATTCATAGTGTGAGTATCAAAAGATGTAAGGTTGATAATGATAGTCCCACATATCCGTGGCACTGCCGCCTTGGTCATATCAGTGTCAAACGCATGAAGAAACTCCATACAGATGGACTTTTGGAGTCTCTTGATTTTGAATCATTTGAAACATGCGAACCATGCCTCATGGGCAAGATGACCAAGACTCTGTTCTCCAGAACAATGGAGCGAGCAACCAACTTGTTGGAAATAATACATACCGATGTATGCGGTCCAATGAGCGTTGAGGCTCGCGGTGGCTATCATTATGTTCTCACCCTCACTGATGACTTAAGCAGATATGGGTAAGTTTACTTAATGAAACACAAGTTTGAAACCTTTGAAAGGTTCAAGGAATTTTAGAGTGAGGTATAGAATCAACGTGACAAGAAAATAAAGTTCCTACGATCTGATCGTGGAGGCGAATATTTGAGTCACGAGTTTGGCACGCACTTAAGAAAATGTGGAATTGTTTCACAACTCATGCCGCATGGCACACCGCAGTTTAATGGTGCGTCTGAACATCGTAATGGCACTTTATTGGATATGGTGCGATCTATGATGTCTCTTACTGATTTACCGCTATCATTTCGGGGATATGCATTGGAAACTTTCACATTCACTTTAAATAGGGCACCGTATAAATCCGTTGAGACGACACCGTATGAATTATGGATTGGCAAGAAACCTAAGTTGTTGTTTCTGAAAGTTTGGGGCTACGATGCTTATGTGAAGAAACTTCAACCTGAGAAGCTCGAGCCCAAACAGGAAAAATGTGTCTTCATAGGATAGCCTAAGGAAACTATTGGGTATACCTTCTATCTTAGATCCGAAGGCAAAATCTTTGTTGCCAATAATGGATCCTTTCTTGAGAAAGAGTTTGTCTCGAAAGAAGAAGTGGGAGGAAAGTAGAACTTGATGAGGTAATCGTACCTCCTCTCGTACCGGAGAGAATCGCACCACAAAAAAATGTTTCTGAGGTGTGTGCACCGGTTAGAGAACAAGTTAATGATGATGATCATGAAACTTCAGATCAAGTTGCTACAGAACCTCAAAGGTTCACAAGGACACGTTCCGCACCAGAGTGGTACGGCAATCCTGTCATGGAAATAATGTTGCTGGACAACAGTGAACCTTCAAACTATGAAGAAGCGATGGCGGGCCCGGATTCCAACAAATGGCTTGAAGCCATGAAACCGAGATAGGATCCGTGTATGAGAACAAAGTATGGACTTTTGTGGACTTGCCCGATGATCGGCAAGCCATAGAAAATAAATGAATCTTTAAGAAGAAGACTGACGCGGATGGTAATGTGACCATCTATAAGGCTCTACTTGTCGCTAAGGGTTATCGACAAGTGCAAGGGATTGACTACGATGAGACCTTCTCACCTGTGGCGATGCTGAAGTCGGTCTGAATCATGTTAGCAGTTGCCGCATTTTATGATTATGAAATCTGGCAAATGGACATCAAAACAACATTCCTAAATGGCTTTCTTAAGGAAGAATTGTATATGATACAGCCGAAAGGTTTTGTCGATCCTAATAATGCTGACAAGGTATGCAAGCTCCAGCGCCCCATCTATGGGTTGGTGCAAGCATCTCGGAGTTGGAACTTTCGCTTTGATGAGGTGATCAAAGTGTTTGGGTTTGTACAGACTTATGGAGAAGCCTGTATTTACAAGAAAGTGAGTGAGAGCTCTGTAGCATTTCTCATATTATATGTGGATGACATATTGTTGATGGGAAATGATACATAACTTTTGGAAAGCATAAAGTCCTATTTGAATAAGAGTTTTTCAATGAAGGACCTTGAAGAAGCTGCTTACATATTAGGCATCAAGATCTATAGAGATAGATCGAGAGGCCCCATAGGTCTTTCACAAAGCACATACCTTGAAAAGATATTGAAGAAGTTCAATATGGATAGGGCCAAGAAGGGGTTCTTGTCTGTATTCAAGGTGTGAGGTTGAGCATGGCTCAACGCCCGACCACAGCAGAAGATAGAGAAAAGATGAGTATTGTCCCCTATGCTTCAGCCATAGGCTCTATTATGTATGTCATGTTGTGTAGCAGACCCGGTGTGAACCTTGCCATAAGTTTAGTAGGGAGGTACCAGAGTGATCCAAGAGTGGATCACTCGACAGCGGTCAAGAATATCCTAAAGTACCTGAAAAGGACTAAATATATGTTCTCGTTTATGGAGGTGCCGAAGAGCTCGTCGTAAAGGGTTACGTTGATGCTAGCTTTGACCCAGATCCAGATGACTCCAAGTCACAAACCGGATATGTGTATATTTTGAATGGTGGGGCAGCCAGCTAGTGCAGTTGCAAGCAAAGCATCATGGCAGCATCTACATGTCAAGCGGAGTACATAGCTTCTTCAGAAGCAGCACAGGAAGGAGTCTGGATGAAGGAGTTCATCACCGACCTAGGAGTGATTATAAGTGCATCATGCCCGATGACTCTCTTTTGTGATAACACTGGTGCTATTGCCATTGCCAAGGAGCCCAGGTTTCACAAGAAGACCAAGCACATCAAGCATCGCTTCAACTCCATTCATGGATACATCTAGGATGGAGATATAGATATTTGGAAAGTACATACGGATCTGAATGTCACAGATTCGTTGACTAAACCTCCTCCACGAGCGAAACATGATCCGCCCCAGAGCTCTATGGGTGTTCGATTCATCACAATGTAACTAGATTATTGACTCTAGTGCAAGTGGGAGACTGTTGGAAATATGCCCTAGAGGCAATAATAAAGTGGTTATTATTATATTTCCTAGTTCATGATAATTGTCTACTATTCATGCTATAATTGTATTAATCGGAAACCGTAATACATGTGTGAATACATAGACCATAATGTGTCCCTAATGATCCTCTAGTTGGCTAGCTTGTTGATCAATAGATGGTTGTGGTTTCCTGGTCGTGGACATTGACTGACATTGATAATGGAATCACATCATTAGGAGGAGGATGTGATGGACAAGACCCAATCCTAAACATAGCACTAGATCGTATTGTTCGTCTGCTAAAGCTTTTCTAATGTCAAGTATCATTTCCTTAGACCATGAGATTGTAAAACTCCCGGCTACCGTAGGAGTGCTTTGGGTGTATCAAACGTCACAACGTAACTGGGTGATTACACAGGTGCACTACAGGTATCTCCGAAAGTGTCTGTGGGGTTGGTACGAATCGAGACTAGGATTTGTCACTCCGTGTGATGGAGAGGTGTCTCTAGGCCCACTCGGTAATGCATCATCATAATGAGCTCAATGTGACTAAGGAGTTGGCCACTGGATGATGTGTTACGGAACGAGTAAAGAGACTTGTAGGTAACGAGATTGAACAAGGTATAGGGATGCGGACGATCGAATCTCGGGCAAGTATCACACCAGTAGACAATGGGAATTGCATACGGGATCGATTGAATCCCCGACATCGTGGTTCATCCGATGAGATCATCGTGGAACATGTGGGAACCAACCTGGATATCCAGATCCCGCAGTTGGTTACTGACCAAAAAGGTGTCTCGGTCATGTTTGCATGGTTCCCGAACCCATAGGGTCTACACACTTAAGGTTCGATGACGCTAGAGTTGTACTGGGAATAGTATGTGGTTACCGAAGGTTGTTCGGAGTCCTGAATGAGATCCCGGACGTCATGAGGAGCTCCCGAATGGTCTAGAGGTAAAGATTCATATATAGGAAGTGGAGTTTTGATCGTCGGAAATGTTTCGAGAATCAGCGGTAATGTACTAGGACCACCGGAAGGGTTCCGGGGGTCCACCGGGAGGGGCCACCAGTCCCGAAGGGCTACGTGGGCCAAAAGTGGATGGGAACCAGCCCCTAGGTGGGCTGGTGCGCTACTGATTGCAATCTTTGGCGATGGCTAGACGAATGCTGATGACAACAAACCTTCCCCTGCAACGGCACCAGAAGAATGCTGCTAGCACTCCCCGGCAACGGAACTAGAAGAATGTTGTTGATGACCCACCAGCGCGTGGGTTCGCAGCAGTTTTCGAGGGTAGAGTATTTGACCCAAATTTTTTGATTCGCACGACGGGAGGTGAGAGAATACTCTCAAGTATTAGCAGCTGAATTTGTCAGATTCAACCAGACCTGAAAGATTAGTATCTGCAAGCACAATAGTAACAACAAAGTAGCGAGTAACGGCAGTGTAACGAGCAATAGCAGCGGCAAGGAACAGCAGTACTGATAGCAGTAGCAAGTAGCAACTGTAGAAAGCGACAGTAATAGCAACAGTAGTAGTAGCAGCAGAGCAAAACAAGTAACAGCAGTAGCAACAGTAGTAGCAGCAGTAGCAGAGCAAGACAAGTAACAGCAGTAGCAACAGTAGTAGAGCAGCAGCAGAGCAAGACAAGTAACAACAGTAGGACAAACTCCTAGGCAATGGGTCGGTGATTTGTTTGGATGATATTCATCATGCACCAGCTATAACACGGAGAGATATGTGGCTAGCTCCCGTTCGTCAATGTGATGTAGGCATGCATTCTGTGTGTCGTCATACGTGCTTAGGGAAAAGAACTTGCGTGACATCTATTGTCCATCCCTCCCATGGCAGCGGGGTCCAAAAGGAAACTACGGGATATTAAGGTTCTCCTTTTAATAAAGAACCGGACCAACGCATTAGCACTTGGTGAACACATGAACTCCTCAAACTATGGTCATCACCGGGAGTGGTTCCGGTTATTGTCACTCCGGGGTTGCCGGATCATAACACATAGTAGGTAACTACAACTTGCAAGATCAGATCTAAAACACACATATATTGGTGATAACATAATAATTTCAGATCTGAAATCATGGCACTCGGGCCCTAGTGACAAGCATTAAGCATGGCAAAGTAGTAGCAACATCAATCTCAGAACATAGTGGATACTAGGGATCAATCCCCATCAAAACTAACTCGATTACATGATAGATCTCATCCTACTCATCACCGCCCAGCGAGCCTACAAATAGATTACTCACGAATGACGAAGAGCTTCATGGAATTGCAGAGGGAAGAAGGTTGATGATGACGATGGCGACGATTTCCCCTCTCTGGAACCCAAGACGGACTCCAGATCTGCCCTCCAGATGAAGAACAGGTGGTGGCGACGCCTCCGTATCGAAAACACGACGAAAACTTCTCTTTTTTATTTTTTCTGGGATGAAAGTGAACTTATAAACCTGAGGTTGGGGGCGGCAGAGCCATGTGGGGCCCACAAGCCTGCCCACCGCCACCAGGGGGTGGTGGCGGAGCCAGGGCTTGTGGCCCACTGGCCCACCCCCTCAGGTGGAACTTGGCGTAGATATTTTTCATATTTTCCAAAACTGCTCCCCGTAGATTTTCACGACGTTTGGAGAACTTTGATTTCTGCACAAAAATAACACCAAGGCAATTCTGCTGAAAACAGCGTCAGTCCAGGTTAGTTCCATTCAAATCATGCAAATTAGAGTCCAAAACAATGGCAAAAGAGTTTGGAGAAGTAGATACGATGGAGACGTATCAACTCCCCCAAGCTTAAAACCTTGCTTGTCCTCAAGCAACTTAGTTGACAAACTGAGAGAGAAAGAAAAACTTTGACAAACTCTGTTTGATCTTGTTGTTGCAACCATGTCTAACTCATAACCAGAATTTCAGCAAGATCACAAGTTAACCACATAAGCAAATGACACAAAGGTCTCACGGTAAACTAATATCAATGGCATAATCAGCTAATGAGGAAATAATAATGAGTTTTAAATACCAACACTTCAATCAAAACAAGCATGAAGCAATATGAATAGGTGGTATCTCGCTAGCTCTTTCTAAGACCGCAAAACATAAATGCAGAGCACTTTCAAAGATCAAGGGCTGACTAAACATTGTAATTCATAGCAACCAAGATCTAGTCATAGTCATACTCAATATCAATCAAAAGCAAAGCATAAAAATGACAGAGGTGCTCTCTAATTGGTGCTTATATAAGAGGAGGATGACTCAACAGGAAAATAAATAGACAGGCCCTTCGTAGAGGGAAGCATTGATTTGCATAGGTGCCAAAGCTCAAGCTTTGAAAACAGAGATAATAATTTTGGGTGGCATGCTTTCATTGTCAACGCAATAACCAAGAGTTCTCAATATCTTCCATGCTACTCATGCTATAGGCGGTTCCCAAACAGAAAAGTAAAGTTTTAACTCCCCCACCACCAATCAATCACACTCCACGGCTAGCCGAATCCTCGAGTATCGTCCACACTAACATCAATCCGGGGGGAGTCTTGTTTTACAGTTATGTTTTCGATTTCAGCGTGGAACTGGGCATTCCAATTACCGGCCCCTTTCTCGTGAATGACTGTGAATAAACACATGTCGAGGATAACACTCCTAGCATGGAAGATACCAATAGCCCTCTGTCACCACATGAGCGGTTCGGGCATGCAAAACAGATTATTTCTTGAAGGTTTAGAGAGTGGCACATGCAAATTTACTTGGAACGGCAAGTAGATACCGCAAATAGGTAGGTATGGTGGACTCTCACGGAAAAACTTTTGGGTTTATGGAAGTGGATGCACAAGCAGTATTCCGCTTAGTACAAGTGAAGGCTAGCAAAAGACTGGGAAGCGACCAACTAGAGAGCGACAACAGTCATGAAGATGCAATGAGTTTGACTAACATTGAATGCAAGCATGAAGAGGATATAAATCACCATGAACACGAACATCATAGAGGCTATGTTGATTTTGTTTCAACTACATGCATGAACATGTGCGAAGTCAAGCCACTTGAAACATTCAAAGGAGAATACCATCCTATCATACTACATCATAGTCATCTCAAAATCTATGTTGGCATTCAAGACGAACCATCATAAGATCTGAGCTAAATAAGCATGGCATCAGAAACTATGATCTCTAAGTTGTCATTGCAAACATGGTTCTCTCACAACAAAGTTAAATCTGGGTCGACAAGCTAGGCATATTTACAAAAACAAAATAGATAGAGTTCATACCAGCTTTTCAGTCTCAGTCACTTCATCATATATCATCATTATTGCCTTTCATTTGCATGATCGAACGATGTGAACAATAATAAGTGCAGTGGACTAAGCTGAATCTGCAGGCAAACACAAAGGAGAAGACAAAGTAATATGGCTCTTTTGAAAGCTAAACAGGTAAGCATGTAAGAACCACTAAACATTGTATCCAATATCTTCTACCTTGACCCAAAGAAAAAGAAAACTATTTACACGGGAAAACTCCCAACAAGCAAAAGAAGAAAGAAAAATCTTTTTGGGTTTTCTCAAAAGGACGCAAAACAAGAAAACAAGAAAACGAAAAGAAACTAGCATGAATAACAGTGGCAAAGTGTAAACACCGGCTAACAAAGTGAAAGCATAAGCATGAACGTAAAGTCGGTGAGAACACGTACTCCCCCAAGCTTAGGCTTTTGGCCTAGCTTGGTCTACTCCCATGGATGATCCTGGCGAAACCTAAAGTCATAATGGGTGTTATACGGGAGTGCTGCAGCCACTGCGTGAATAGCTGCCTCATGAAGTCGAGCAGCCGTCGCCTCCCTCTCATACTCCTCTGCCTCTCCTATGGTTATGTAGTATCTTCGTTTAACCTGAAAGTCAAAGAAAGCAGGAGCGGGAAGGGTAATATGGAAAACACGATGTCGGTTAAATATCAAGCGGTATAGGAGGGATCCATGATCTCTCTCAAGGAACTGGTAGCGTGTTAGAGCGACATGATCAAGGTAGGCTGTACGGAGAGGATGGTCTTTTGGACGGATGGGTACCCCAAGAAAATTTGCTAAGCGTGTAGCATAAACTCCACCAAATAAATCCCCCTCACTGGCATTTTTATTCAGCCTCCTTGCTATAATAGCTCCCATATTGAAGCTCATGTCACCTGTTACTGCGCTCTAAAGGATACTAAGGTCGGAAGCGCATAGGTGACAATGTGCACCCTTGTCGTTAATGCACCTACCTATGAAGAGGGCAAGGTAGTGCAAGGCAGGGAAATGGATGCTTCCTATGGTGGCTTGCGTGATATCTATGGTTTCTCCAACAGTTATACTGGAGACAAAGTCTCTGACCGAAGACTTAGCAGGATCATTAACACTACCCCCATCGGGTATCTTGCAAATCCTATTGAAATCCTCCAGATCCATGGTATATGATTTATCATACAGATCAAACAGTATGGATGAGTCACGGCCAACTGAGAATTTAAATCTACGCACGAAAGAGGCAGTGAGCATAGCATAATGTTCACATTTTATCTGAGAGGAATTCTTCTAACCCGGCATTGCGGACAAGTGCATCAAACTCATCCTTGAAACCTGCTTCGATCATGAACTCATCGGAAGGCCATTCACATGGTTGTACCGGTGCGTCCCTTAGTTAAAAAGGTTCGGGCTCCCGAAAGGAGAGACGAGGACCCTTCTTACTTGAGGAACCACCATGAAATTTCCTCCTGAACATAATTTCCTTATGCTGGAATTTTTGAAGTTCAAGAGAAAAGTGAATAAAGACCCACCACACCTTGTAGCAACTACTCCTACTAGTGCCTAAAGACCGTATCACACGCTAAAACTACTTGGAACCAGCTAAAATCAACATTTCTAGCTCAAGAATAGGGTCACCAAGGTAGCAAGAATATGCGAAGGATAAAGCACTAGAGCAAAAACTAATTGGACCAATGGAGGAGTCACTTACCAAGGAGTAATTTCCCCAAAACAGTTCGGAGAATGGTGCTTTGAGCAAGGAGATCGAAAAACACAGCCAAATGAGCAAGAACACGGGTTTGAGCTGCGAAACAATTTTTTCTGGAGGTGGAAGAAGAGGCTGGGAGCTGGAATGAGTGGAGGGGGTGCCTGTAGGCCCCACAAGCTTGCACCCCACAACCAGGGGGGTAGGTGGCGGTGGCAGGGCTTGTGGCCCACTGGTCTGACCCCCAGGCCAGCTCTTAGGCCCAGAAATTTTCAAAAATTCCAGAAAAAATCATGCTAAATTTTCAGGACCATCGGAGAACTTTTATTTTCGGGGTATTTTTCTCCGGGGTGCTAGAACAGAAAACAGGAAACACTAAACTAATTCTATCATTTTTCTTCTAAGCAAAAGAAAAGGAAAACTTAAAACACAGGTATGTGACTCCTTTATTCATCCGTTTCATGGTCATCAAAAGAAATCCGTTAATGGGATTGATCAAGTCCTTATGACAAAACCTTCTCGAATCACAAGAGAGAACAGAGAATTTTCGAATAGCCACTAAGTCACCTCAATGGGGATATGTATCTCCCCAACAAGCAAATCATACTTCATCTTGACACGAGGAATGGGGCATTCAAAGCTCCCAATGAGAATCGATGAAGTCTTTTCGATAGCATTGATGCAATGTACTGGATATCGTTTCTTCGGAAAATGCACTGTGTGCTCATTACCGTTGACATGGAAAGTGACATTGCCTTTGTTGCAATCTATAACAGCCCCTACAGTGTTTAAAAAGGGTCTTCCGAGGATGATAGCCATGGCATCGTCCTCGGGAATATCCAAGATAACAAAGTCTGTTAAGATAGTGGTATTAGCAACCACAACAGGCACATCCTAGGAAATGCCTATAGGAAAAGTAGTTGATTTGTCGGCCATTTGCACAGAAATTTCAGTGGGTGTCAACTTATCCAACTCAAGTCTACGATAAAGAGAGAGTGGCATAACACTAACACCGGCTCCAAGGTCACATAAGGCAGTTCTTACGTAGTTTCCTTTAATAGAGCAAGGTATAGTGGGCACTCCGGGATCACCAAGTTTCTTAGGAGTTCCACCTTTAAAAGTGTAGTTGGCAAGCATGGTGGAGATCTCAAGATCTGGTATATTCCGTGTATTAGTCACGATATCTTTCATGTACTTGGCATACGGAGACATCTTGAGCATATCAGTTAACCGCGTCTGCAGAAAGACGGGTCTTATCATCTCAACGAAGCGCTCAAAATCCTCATCATCCTTTTTCTTGGATGGCGTAGGAGGAAAGGGCATAGGTCTCTGAACCAATGGCTCTCTTTCTTTACCATGCTTCCTAGCAGTGAAGTCATTCTTATCGTATTTCTTAGGTTGTCGGTTATCAGGATTAACCGTAGGTTCAATCTCCACGTCCTCATCATTGCTAGGTTGAGCATTATTATGAACATCACTCTCCATATTGTTACCAGGTTCATGTTCATCACCAGATTGTGTTTCTTCATCAGACGCAGAAATATCATTAGGTTCTTCAGGTGTGACAGTATTTGGTGAACTGGCGTGCAGGTTTCTATCATCCTTCTTCTTCTCCTTAGGATGACTGGGTGTATCAGCATTGATTCCTTGAGAATCTTGATCAATTCTCTTAGGATGAACTTCAGGATACAAAGGTTCCTGAGTCATTTTGCCTCCTCTAGTAATGACTCTGACAGAGTTGTCATTTAATTCATTGAGCAAGTCATTCTGAGCTTTAAGTACTTGTTCTACCTTAGTAGTGATCATAGAGGCATGTTTACTCAGAAGCTTTAGATCATTGACATTTCTGTCTTCACAAGCACTTAAATGGCTAAGCATACGAGTACTTTGTTCCAAATGTCTGCTAACATAATCATTGAAACTTTGTTGTTTGGGAACAAAGTTGTCAAATTCATCAAAGCATAGGCTAGCAGGTTTATCAAAAGGAATATCACTCTCATCAAACCTACGCAGAGAATTCACTTCCACTACCTGTATCGGGTTATCGAGACCATGGATCTCTTCGATAGGTGGTAGATTTTTGACATCTTCAGATCTAATGCCCTTCTAGTGCATAGATTTCTTGGCTTCTTGCATATCTTCGGGACTGAGGAATAGAATACCTATTTTCTTAGGAGTTGGCTTAGGAGGTGGTTCGGGAATAGTCCAAGCATTATCGTTGATCAAGAGGTTATTCAGTAGGGTATCAGCTTGTTCTACAGTTTGTTCCCTAAAAACACAACCTGCACAACTATCTAGGTGGTCTCTAGAGGCATCGGTAAGTCCGTTATAGAGGATATCAAGTATCTCGTTCTTCTTAAGAGGGTGATCAGGCAAAGCATTCTGTAGCTGGACAAAGTTGTGGAAGACTCTCTTCTTGCAGTTGAGCAAAGTTGTATATTTCCTGCAAGGCAGCTTGCTTCTTATGGGCAGGGAAATATTTCTCACAGAAGTAATAGACCATCTCCTGGGGACTATGCACACATCCAGGAGCAAGAGAGGTGAACCAGGCTTTAGCATCATCCTTTAGAGAGAAAGGAAACAGCTTAAGGAGATAGTACTGGCGGATCTTCTCCTCATTAGTGAAAAGGTTGGCTATTTCGGATTGTTTGGCAAGATGGGCTATGACCGTCTCAGACTCATAACCGTGAAAAGGATCAGATTTGACTAGAGATATTATCTCAGGGTCGACAGAGAATTCATAATCCTTATCGGTGATAAAGATAGGTGAAGTGGCAAACTTCGGGTCATTTTTCATCCTAGCTTCCCGAGATTTTTCCTTCCACTTGAGAAGTAATTTCTCAGCGTCATAGGCATCCTTACACGCAAGAAAATCCTCAGCTATCTCTCCCTCCATAACGTAACCCTCAGGTATATCAGGCAATTCATATCTAGGAGAGCTAGATCTAGAAGGACCAAAAGCAGGTTCTATCTCAATAGTGTCGGCAGTTTCAGAAGCATCACGAGCATTGGCAGTAACTCTAGCAATATGAGCATCAAGGAACACTCCTAGTGGAACATCAGGCAAAGGAGTATCTCTAGCAGTATCAAGCATAGCATCATCAGGCAAAATAGCATCTCTAGCATCATCAGGCAAAGCAGTATCAAGCATAGCATCTCTAGCAGTATCAGGCATAGTATCAAGCATAGCATCTCTAGCAGTATCAGGCATAGTATCAAGCATAGCATCTCTAGCAGTAGTATCACAAGCATCATCAAGATTTCTAGCAGGAGGTGATGTCGCAAACTTACTCATAACTGAAGGTGAATCAAGTGTAGAGCTAGATGGCAATTCCTTACCTCCCCTCGTAGTTGAGGGCAAGACTTTGGTTTTCGGATCCTTCAGATTCTTCATAGTGATCAGTAGATATAAATCCCAAGTGACTCAGAGAATATAGCAATACCTCCCCGTCAACGGCACGAGAAAAATGTTGATTGCAATCTCGGGCGATGGCTAGACGAATGCTGATGACAACAAACCTTCCCCTGCAGCGGCACCAGAAGAATGCTGCTAGCACTCCCCGGCAACGGCGCCAGAAAAATGTTGATTGCAATTTCTGCCGATGGCTAGACGAATACTGATGACAACAAACCTTCCCCTGCAACGGCACCAGAAGAGTGCTGCTAGCACTCCCGACAACGGAACTAGAAGAATGTTGTTGATGGCCCACCAGCGCGTGGGTTCGCAGCAATTTTCGAGGGTAGAGTATTCGACCCAAATTTGTTGATTCGCATGACGGGAGGTGAGAGAATACTCTCCAGTATTAGCAGCTGAATTTGGGAGATTCAACCACACCTGAAAGATTAGTATCTGCAAGCGCAATAGTAACAACAAAGTAGCGAGTAACGGCAGTGTAACGAGCAATAGCAGCGGCAAAGAACAGCAGTAGTGACAGCAGTAGCAAGTAGCAACAGTAGCAAGCGACAGTAATAGCAACAGTAGCAGCAGCAGCAGAGCAAAACAAGTAACAGCAGTGGCAACAGTAGTAGCAGCAGCAGAGCAAGACAAGTAACAGCAGTAGCAACAATAGTAGCAGAAGTAGCAGAGCAAGACAAGTAACGGCAGTAGGACAAACTCGTAGGCAATGGGTCGGTGATTTGTTTGGATGATATTCATCATGGAACAGTTATAACATGGAGAGATATGTGGCTAGCTCCCGTTCGTCAATGTGATGTAGGCATGCATTCCGTGTGTCGACATACGTGCTTAGGGAAAAGAACTTGCGTGACATCTATTGTCCATCCCTCCCGTGGCAGCGGGGTCCAAAAGGAAACTACGGGATATTAAGGTTCTCCTTTTAATAAAGAACCGGACCAACGCATTAGCACTTAGTGAACACATGAACTCCTCAAACTATGGCCATCACCGGGAGTGGTTCCAGTTATTGTCACTCCGGGGTTGCCGGATCATAACACATAGTAGGTAACTACAACTTGCAAGATCGGATCTAAAACACACATATATTGGTGACAACATAATAATTTCAGATCTAAAATCATGGCATCGGGCCCTAGTGACAAGCATTAAGCATGGCAAAGTAGTAGCAACATCAATCTCAGAACATAGTGGATACTAGGGATCAATCCCCATCAAAACTAACTCGATTACATGATAGATCTCATCCTACTCATCACCGCCCAGCGAGCCTACGAATAGATTACTCACGAACGACGAAGAGCTTCATGGAATTGGAGAGGGAAGAAGGTTGATGATGACGATGGCGACGATTTCCCCTCTCCGAAGCCCAAGACGGACTCCAGATCTGCCCTCCAGATGAAGAACAGATGGTGGCGGCACCTCCGTATCGAAAACGCGACGAAAACTTCTCTTTTTTATTTTTTCTGGGACGAAAGTGAACTTATAGACCTTAGGTTGGGAGCGGCAGAGCCGTGTGGGCCCCACAAGCCTGCCCACCGCCCCCAGGGGGTTGGTGGCGGAGCCAGGGCTTGTGGCCCACTGGCCCACCCCCTCAGGTGGAACTTGGCGCAGTTATTTTTCATATTTTCCAAAACTGCTCCCCGTAGATTTTCAGGACGTTTGGAGAACTTTGATTTCTGCACAAAAATAACACCAAGGCAATTCTTCTGAAAACAGCGCTAGTCCAGGTTAGTTCCATTCAAATCATGCAAATTAAAGTCCAAAACAAGGGCAAAAGAGTTTGCAAAAGTAGATATGATGGAGACGTATCAGCTACCCACCTTGGCCCGAGGCGCACAACACGGAAAGGGAGGGCTAACCCTAGGCGTGGGGGTTGCCTTGGGTGGCAAGACACCCTAGGGTGCTGCCTCCTCCTCCACTTCGGCTGCCACCCCTCCCATCTAAGGGTTTTCGCACCACCTAGGGAAACCCTAGTGGTGGCGCACCCTCCTCATCCTCCCCCTATATATATGTGAGGGTTTGGGGCTGCTAGACACACAAGTTTCATCCTCTCTCGGCGCAGCCCTACCTCTCCTCCTCCTCGTCCTCCGTAGCGCTTGGTGACGCCCTGCCGGAGTTCCACGCAGCTCCACCGTCACTACGCCGTCGTGCTTCCGGAGCTCTCCCTCAACCTCTCCTCTCTCCTTGCTGGATCAAGGCGTAGGAGACGCACCGGGCTGTACGTGTGTTGAACGCGGAGGTGCCGTTGTTCGGCGCTTAGATCAAAATCTTCAGCGATCTGAATCGCTACGAGTATGACTCCATCAACCGCGTTCTAGTAACGCTTCCGCTTAGCGATCTTCAAAGGTATGAAGATGCTCTACCCCATTGCTCGTTGTTGGTTTCTCCTAGATAGATCCTTGTGAAGCATAGAATTTTTTTTGAATTACTACTACATTCCCCAACACTTCTGGCGTGCACCTTGCAGCTGTGATAGTGGTGCAAGGCTTCTGGTACCGAGCGGCACGCAGGACAGCATAAAGATGATCTTCCTCGAGGAGCATGGCATCGTCTTGACACAGTTGCTCTTAGTGGTCCTCATCAAAGGCCTCCACTCGTGGTGACCCATTCGTGAGTTCCGTGGGGAGTACGCTTTTGCACCATAGACTAGGGAGAAGGACGTCTCGCCACTAGCTCGATTTGGCGTCATTCTGATCAACCAATGAACCATTGATAACTCATCAATCCAGCGCCTTCCATTCTTGTGTGGCTTGTCAAAATCTTGAGGCCCCGCAACAATTTAGCATTTGCCCTCTCTACTTGGTCGTTTCTCCTAGGGTGGGCAACACAGGCAAAGCAAGTCTTGGCGCCGATGTTTTGACAGTACTGCATTAAGTTGTTGCTGGTGAATTATGTGTCGTTGTCGGTGACGATCTTCTTGGGTACTCCGAAATGACAAACTATCCCCCTGAAAAACTTGAATGCCGCTTGCACCATCACCTTCCTTATTGGCTCCACTTTGGTCCACTTTGTAAACTTGTTGATTGCCATGAACAAGAATCCAAAGCCCTCGGTAGTATGGGGGAAGGGCCAATAATGTCGATCCCCTAGACCACAAATGGCCAGGAGAGTGGTATGGTTTGAAGGGCTTGTGTTGGCTGATGTATCCGCTTGGCGTGGTATTGGCATGCTTCACATGTGGTTACCACCGCCAAAGCTTCTTGAAGGGTTGTCGACTAGTAAAATCCTTGACGGAACACCTTAACAACAAGCGCAGGGGATCCGGTGTGAGATCCGCATATTCCTTCATGTATTTACGCCAACATCTTCCGTCCATCTTCCCATAAAATGCACTTCAATTTCACCCCATTTGGCCTATTTTTGCACAAAGTGTTGAACACGAGTTGAAAAGTTTTGATGAATTTGAAGATTTTAAAGAATTTGCAAACTTTAGGAATTTCAAATCTTGAATAATTTGCAAAAGGGTGAAAAACTCAATTTTGAGGAATTTCAACTTTGGTTCGTGGTGTGACCCATCGCATAAGAATGTTGATTTTAGACACCATGTACAATTGTCGTAGGGTTCCGAGAATCAAATTCTTCATTAATTTCTTCACTCTGAGATAGTTAGTCTTCATTGATTAAAAAAAATGTTACTTCATGTGTTGCACATTTAAGTCATCAATTTTGCGTAAGTCTTAGGAAGTGTGTCCTTTCACACAACATTCAAAGATTCTAAGATATTTAGCTCACACCACAACTTGCAAAACCTCTTTTCATCCAAGGGCTTAGTGAACATATCAGCTAGTTGTTCTTTAGTCTTCACATGGTCGATGAAGATGTCGCCCTTGAGTACATGATCAGGAAGAAAATGATGACAAATCTGGATGTGCTTGGTCTTTGAGTGTTAAATTGGATTGTGAGAAATCTTAAGTGCACTCTTATTGTCGTGGTAGAGAGGCACATTCTTCACCTTGATGTCGTAGTCCTTGAGAGTTTACCTCATCCACAATAATTGAGCACAACAATAATTAGCAGCAATGTACTCAACTTCAGCAGTAGATAGTGACACACAGTTCTGTTTCTTCGAGCACCAATAGACTAGGGATCGTGCAAGGAAATGACATGTTCCTCATGTTGACTTGCAATTGATAAGTCTCCAACATATCTATAATTATTTATTGTTACATGATATTATATTATCTATTTTTGATGTTTTATATTATTTTTGGGACTAACCTATTGATCTAGAGCCTAGTGCGAGTTTCTGTTTTTTCCATGTTTTTGAATATTGCAGATAAGGAATATTAAACGGAGTCCAAACGGAACAAAATCTCTGAAAAGATTTTTCTTGGACCAGAAGACACCCAAGAGACTTGGAGCAGGGGGAAGGGCAACTACAGGGAGGCCACAAGCGTGCAGGGTGCGCCCTAGGGCGTGGCCGCGCCCCCCTGGCTTGTGGGTCCCCTGCACGCCTCCTAACCCTATTCTTTGGCCTATAAATTCCCAAATATTCCCGTATCATGAAAGGGAGCCACAGAAATACTTTTACACCGTCTGGAGCCTCTGTTCCCGAGAGATCCAATCTGGGAGCCTTTTCCGGTAATCTCCCACAGAGTGAATTGATCACGGAGGGCATCTACATCAACTCCATTGCCCCTCCGATGATGTGTGAGTAGTTCACCACTGACCTATGGGTCCATAGCTAGTAGCTAGATGGCTTCTTCTCTCTCTTTGATCTTCAATACCATGTTCTTCATGATCTTCATGGAGATCTATCCGGTGTAATACTCTTTGGCGGTGTGTTTGTCGAGATCCAATGAATTGTGAGTTTATGTTCAGATTATCTATGAATATTATAGAGTCTTTCCTAAATTTTTATATGCATGATTTCATATCTTTGCAAGTCTCTACGAATTATTGGTTTGGTTTCGCCAACTAGATTGGTAATTCTTGCAATGGGAGAAGTGCTTAGTTTTTGGTTCAATCTTGCAGTGTCCTCACCCAGTGACATAGTAGGGGTAGCGAGGCATGTATTGTATTGTTGCCATCGAGGATAAAAAGATGGGGTTTTCATCATATTGCTTGAGTTTATCCCTCTACATCATGTCATCTTACTTAATGTGTTACTTTGTTCTTCATGAACTTAATACTCTAGATGCACGCAGGAGTCGGTCGATGTGTGGAGTAATAGTAGTAGATGCAGAATTGTTTCGGTCTACTTGACACGGATGTGATTCCTATATGCATAATCGTTGCCTTAGATATCTTCATAATTATTCGCTTTCTATCAATTGCTCGATAGTAATTTGTTCACCCATCGTATTATTTTCCTTTATGTGGGAAACGTCTAGTGAAACCTATGGCCCCTGTGTCTATTTTCCATATTATATTTTCAGATCTATAAACCAAAAATACCAAAAATACTTTGTTGCAATTTATTTACTTTTGTTTTACTTTCATATCTATCAATCTTTTATGTCTATCTCTATCAGATCTCATCTTTGCAAATAACTATGAAGGGATTGACAACCCCTTTATAGCGTTGGGTTCAAGTGTTTGATTATCTGTGTAGGTACTATTACTAGGGCCTTGCTTGTTCCTCCTAATGGATTGATACCTTGGTTCTCAACAAACTGAGGGAAATAATTATCTACTTTGTTGCATCATCCTTTCCTCTTCAAGGGAAAACCAACGCAAGCTCAAGAGGTAGGAAGAAGGATTTCTGGCGCCGTTGCTGGGGAGATACATAGCAAGATCAAGCCTACCAAGTACCCATCACAAACGCATCTCTTGGATTTACTTTATTTGACATTTGCCTCTCGTTTTCCTCTCTCTCCCACTTCTAAAACAATTTTCACAAAATACCAAAAATATTTGCCTTTTTCGCCCTTTTCTGTTCGTCTTTTTGTTTGCTTGCTTGTGTGCTAGATCCATCTGTTGCCACAATGTCTGAATCTGGGGAGGCTTACACGGAAAAGGACAGTAATAATCTTGAGGAAAATAATGATTCCCATTGAGAACCTACTATCATTCATACAAAAAAAACTCTGCATTGGTAGTGGTAATATTATTGGAAAAGGTGTTATTCAAGATTTCTTTACTTGTGCTAGTACGTTACCTACTTTAGGAGGGTCTATCCTCAATAAAATTAACAGTCTTGCGAACGCCATAACACTACTAATAATTGTACTTGATAGACAATTTGTTCATATGCATCCTTGCATACAAAGGATTTTTCTTGAGTTCTCTAATATTCGGCTTGCTTTCGTTAGGCGTGCCACCATTATATTCCTAGTCCACGAGTTTAGATTCATTATGAAAGAGGCTTGTGAATTTTTTTCTCAATATAAAACTAATGGTGGATGTCCCCCCATTGAGGAGATCCTTTTTAACCAAGAAGAAATAATGACATTGCACTCCCCGGATTATGTGGCTTATAATGAAATTTTGAGAAAAAGGGTTCCTATTGAGGTTTTGGTTGATAAAATTTCTGAACTCAATGATGATTTCGCTATACAAAATAATGGATTAGAGTTCATACTAAGAGATAAACTTATGACATTCCGCCAAAGGAAATCCTACAATGATGAATTGATCATACACTATAGAGGGCCGAAGCAGGAACCTATTCCTCCCGCACTTGATGTTAATGATCCTTATCCTATTAAATTTAGCCCTTTTGATTACTTTTTATTTCCACAAAGGAACTTTCTTCTGAAAGAAGGGAGTATGAGAAGACCATTGATAATCTCCCTTACTATTACGGCAGTACCTAGATCTATTGCATTATGCCTAGCTTGGGGCGTTAAACAATAGAGCTTGTTGGGAGGCAACCCAATATTATTTGTTTTGCTTTTTTTTGCTTCCTTTTTTGAGTGCTTCACATATTATTACCTATGTAATAACTGTGTTTTCTTGTTTTAATTAGTGTTTGAGTCAACTAAGACCTTTGGGATGGTCTATGGTATTTGCAAGTTGATTTTGCTGAAAAAAGAGAAACTTTCGCTCTCAGTCGAGGAGTTTTATAAATTTACTGGAACGTGCTTTTGATCTGAATATTTTACACAAGATTGGTTTACAAATTTCCCAGATCTTCCTAATTTTTCAGAATTGTTGGAGTTACATAAGTATTCTAAGCAAACAGATTTCTACAGACTGTTCTGTTTTTGACAGATTCTATTTTCTTTGTGTTGTTTGCTTATTTTGATGAATCTATGGGTTGTATCGGGGGTATGAACCCTGGAGAAGTTGGAATACAGTAAATATTACATCAATATAAACAAAGAATGAGTTCAAAACAATACTTTAAGTGGTGATTTATTTTCTTGTTTTTCTGTTGAGTTTTGTGCTGTGAAGTTTTCAAGTTTTGGGTAAAGATTTTATGGACTATGGAATAAGGAGTGGCAAGATCCTAATCTTGGGGATGACCAAGGCACCCCAAGTCATATTCAAGGATACCAAAGATCCTAAGCTTCGGGATGCCCTGGAAGGCATCCCTCTTTCTTCTTCAATCCATCGGTAAATTTACTTGAGGCTATATTTTTATTCACCACATGATATGTGTTTTGCTTGGAGCGTATTGTATGATATGGGTCTTTACTTTTTATTTTGCCGCAATCATCCTTGCTTCACACATCTTTTGAGAGAGATACACACTGAATCATGAATTTATTAGAATATTCTATGTGCTTCACTTATATCTTTTGAGCTAGGCAATGTTGCTCTAGTACTTCGCTTATATCTTTTAGAGCACGACGGTGTTGTGAAATTATTAAACTCTCGTACATCACTTATATTATTTTGAGAGTCCTTTAAACAACATGGTAATTGGTTTAGGTTATGAATTTAGTCCTAATATAATAGGCATCCAAGAGGGATATAATAAAAACTTTCATATTAAGTGCATTGAATATGATGTGAAGTTTGATTCCTTGCATATAGTTTTGAGATATGAGGATGGTGATATGAGAGTCATGCTAGTAAGTAATTGTGAATTAGAAAAAATATTTGTGTTAAAGCTTGTGATTCCCGTAGCATTCACATATGGTGAACCGTTATGTGATGAAGTCGGAGCATGATTTGTTTAATGATTAGCAACCTTTGTGTGGAGGTCGAGATCGCGCGATGGTAAACTCCTACCAACCCTTCCCCTAGGAGCATGCGTCTAATACTTTGCTTCGATAACTTATAGGCTTTTGCAATAAGTATGTGAGTTATTTATGACTAATATTGAGTTCATGCATTATACGCACTCTCACCCTTCCACCTTTGCTAGCCTCTCTAGTACCGTGCAATTTTCGCCGGTACATTAAACCCACCTTCCTCAAAACAGCCACCATACCTACCTATTATGGCATCTTCATAGCCATTCCGAGATATATTGCCATGCAACACCACCATTCCGTTTCTATGACACACACCATAACTTCCATATTGCTTATAGAGTCATACTTTGTTCTAGTCATCGAGTTGTAATCTTTTGAGTTGTAAGTAAATAAAAGTGTGATGATTTGCATTATTAGAGCATTTTCCCCTGTGAGAAAAGGATGATGGAGGCTATGATTCCCTCACAAGTTGGGATGAGTCTCCGGACTTTACAAAAAAATAAAAGAGGCCAGCGAAGCCCACAAAAAAATAAAAGAGGCCAAAGGTGCCCACCAAAAAAAGAAAAAAAGGAGAAAACAAAAGAAAAATAAAAAAAATGAGAGAAAGAGAGAAGGGACAATGCTACTATCTTTTTCCATGCATGTGCTTCAAAGTAGCACCATGTTCTTCATAGAGAGTCTCCTATGTTGTCACTTTCATATAACTAGTGGAATTACATCTTTTGTACAACCACTTAGTTATCTTTTTGAGCTTTCATACACTTATAGCTCTAGTGCATTTGTTGCATGGCAATCCCTACTCACTCACATTAATATCTATTGATGAGCATCTCCATAGACCGTTGATATGCCTAGTTGATGTGAGACTATCTTCTCCTTTTTCCTTTGCAACCTCTACCACACTCTGTACCACCTATAGTGCTATATTCATGGCTCACGCTCATGTATTGCGTGAGAGTTGAAAATGTTTGAGAACATAAAAAGTGTGAAACAATTGCTTAATTTTCATCGGATTTGTGCATGATTTAGATACTTTGTGTGGTGAAGACGGAGCATAGCCAGACCATATGATTTTGTAGGGATAACTTTCTAAGACCATGTTATTTCGAAAAGAAGCAATTACCTTATTAGTATGCCTGAAGTATTATTGTTTTTATGTCAATATTAGATTTTTGTTTTGAATCTTATGGATCTGAATATTCATGCCACAATAGAGAATATTACATGGATAAATATGTTAGGTACCATTCCACATTGAAAATTCTGTTTTTATCATTTACCAACTCGAGGACGAGCGGGAATTAAGCTTGGGGATGCTTGATACGTCTCCAACGTATCTATAATTATTGATTGTTCCATGCTATTATATTATCTGTTTTTGTTGTTTTATATGCATTTATATGTTGTTTTATATTATTTTTGGGACTAACTTATTAGTCTAGATCCTAGTGTGAGTTTGTGTTTGTTCCACGTTTTTGAATATTGCACATAAGGAATATTAAACGGAGTCCAAACGGAACAAAATCTCACGAAAGATTTACTTGGACCAGAAAACACCCAGTAGACTTGGAGTAGGGGGCAGGGCAACTGTCGGGAGGCCACAAGCCTGCAGGGCGCGCCCTTGGGGGTGGTCGCGCCCCCTAGCTTGTGGGTCCCGTGCAGGCCTCCTAACCCTATTCTTTGGCCTATAAATTCCCAAATATTCCCGTATCGCCAAAGGGAGCCACGAAAATACTTTTAAGCCAATGGGAGCCTCTATTGCCGAGTGATCCAATCTGGGAGCCTTTTTCAGTAATCTGTCGGAGAGGGAATTGATCATAGAGGGCATCTACATCTACTCCATTGCCCCTCCGATGATGTGTGAGTAGTTCACCACAGACCTACGGGTCCATAGCTAGTAGCTAGATGGCTTCTTATCTCTCTTTGATCTTCAATAACATGTTCTTCATGACCTTCATGGATATCTATCCGATGTAGTATCTTTTGTGGTGGGTTCGTCGAGATCCCATGAATTGTGATTTTATGTTCATATTATCTATGATTAATATTCGAGTCTTTCCTGAATTCTTATATGCATGATTTCATATCTTTGCAAGATTCTTCGGATTATTGGTTTGGTTTGGCCAACTAGATTGGTAATTCTTGCAATGGGAGAAGTGCTTAGTTTTGGGTTCAATCTTGCGTCGTCCTCACCCAGTGACATAGTAGGGGAACCGAGGCACATATTTTATTGTTGCCATTGAGGATAAAAAGATGGGGTTTTCATCATATTGCTTGAGTTTATCCCTCTACATCATGTCATCTTACTTAATGTGTTACTCTGTTCTTCATGAACTTAATACTCTAGATGCAGGAAGGAGTCGGTCCATGTGTGGAGTAATAGTAGTAGAACAGAATCGTTTCGGTCTACTTGACACGGACGTGGTGCCTATATGCATAATCATTGCCTTAGAGATCTTCATAATTATTCACTTTTCTATCAATTGCTCGACAGTAATCTGTTCAGCCATCGTATTGTTTTCCTTTATGAGATAAGCCTCTAGTTAAACCTATGGCCCCAGGTTTATTTTCCATATTATATTTTCAGATATATAAACCAAAAATACTTTGCTGCAATTTATTTACTTTTTTTTTACTTTCAGATCTATCAATATTTTATATCTATCTCTATCAAATGTCGTCCTTGCAAGTAACTCTAAAGGGATTGACAACCCCTTTATAGCGTTGGGTGCAAGCGTTTGATTATTTGTGTAGGTACTACTATTGGGGCTTTGCTTGTTCCTCCTACTGGATTGATACCTTGGTTCTCAACAAACTAAGGGAAATACTTATCTACTTCGTTGCATCACCCTTTCCTCTTCAAGGGAAAACCAATGCAAGCTCAAGAACTAGCAGCAATCCACACGATCACCAGCATAGTGAGAGTTAGAATATCCAATAAGATCAAGATGAGAGCCCTTAGGTACCATAATCCAAGCGTTGGTGTGTGAGCTAGATATCGAAGAATATCCTTCGTAGACTTATGGTATGATTCCTTCCATGTTGCTTGGAAACAGGCACACATGCAAACAGTAAGCATAATATTTGGCCTAGATCCACATAAGTACAATAAAGATCCAATCATGGAGCGATATACTTTCTAACCGAAATCTCTACCATTTTCGTCAGTGCAGAGGTGGCCGTTAGTGGGCATAGGAGTCTTGGCTCCTGTGCAATCTTGCATGTCGAATTTCTTCAGGACATCCTTGAGGTATTTCTCTTGAGAGATGAACATGCCATTGCGTTGTTGACGAATCTGAAGACATAGGAAGAATTTTAGCTCTCCCATCACATAGATTTGATATTCTTCACTCATCATTTAGGAAAATTCGTCACTGTAATGTTTGTGAGTACAACCAAAGATAATGTCGGCCACATATATTTGGCACAGAAATAGTTCATCATCATAGGATTTTGTGTAAAGAGTTGGATCGAGTGAACCGGGTTTGAAGCATTTCTTCATGGGGAATTCCTTCACAATGTCATAACACGCCCGAGGGGCCTAGTTGAGGCCATAGAGGGCCTTGTTGAGTCTGAAGACTTTGTGAGGATACTTTGGATCTTCAAAACCTGGGGGCTGAGCAACATATACTTCTTCCTCAAACTAACCAATGAGGAATGCACTTTTCACATCCATTTAATATAAGATGATATTGTGATAGTTAGCATAAGCAAGCAATATACGAATAGCTTCAAGTCTAGCAACAGGTGCAAAAGTTTCATCAAAGTCAGTTCCCACAACATGTGTGTAGTCGTGTACTACAAGACGAGCCTGATTCCTCACCACTTGACCATTTTCGTCTTGCTTGTTGCGGTAGATGCACTAGGTCCCGATGATATTGTGCTTGTGAGGATCAGGCCGCTTGAGAAGTTCCCACATGTTGTTGAGCTTCAATTGATGGAATTCCTCTTACATTTCTTGAATCCACTCAGGCTCCATAAATGCTTCATCAACCTTGGTGGGCTCTGTGATAGACATGAAAGCAAAGTGCCCACAAAAGTTAGACAAATGGGAAGCTTTTGAGATAGTGAGGGGACCTGGTGCATTGATATCGTCCAGGATTTTGTGGCTCTCCATTTCATTTGCCACTCTTGGATGGGTAGGTTGACGAATTTGTTGGGGGTGAGGATTTTCATAACCATTTTCCTCAGGTGCACCAGCATGTATTTCTTTGATGTTTGGAATGACTTCTTCTGTAGATAGAGGTTCTTCAGTGGGTATGATATCTTGAGTGGACTTGTACCTAATGGATTACTCACGAGTCATTTTGTCTAGCCCATGAGGCAAGTGCTCTCTTTGCGAGCCGTTAGTTTCAGCAAACCACACATCTACAGTTTCAACAACCTTGCGTGTTAAGTGTTGAAGAATCCGTAGGTGTGCGAATCCTTTCTGTAACCAAGCATAAAACCCTCATGTGCTTTCGGTGCAAATTTAGAACTATGCTGAGGATCTCTAATCCAGCATTTTGCACCAAAGACTTTGAAATAACTTACATTGGATTTTTTGTCAGTGAGGAGTTCATATTAAGTCTTCTTGAGGATTTTGTGAAGATATACCATGTTGATGATGTGGCAGGCAGTATTGATTGCCTTAGGCAGAAGTGACATGTGGTCTTGTATTCTTTAACCATAGTGTAGGTCATCTCAACACGAGCCTTGTTCTTGCGCTCCCCGACGCCATTTTGTTGAGTATATGGGACTGATAACTCATGAGTATTACCAGGTTCATAATGGTAGTCATCAAGACCAGCGTTCTTGAAATCGGTCCCATTATCACTCCTAATGTGCTTGATCTTGATGCTGAAATTCATCGCAGTCCTTGAGGAAAATTGTCTGAGGACTTCCTGCACTTATGTTTTGTAATAAATAATATGCACCTAAGTGTAACATGAGTAGTCATCAACAATAACAAATCCATATAAAGAAGCAACATTGGTTAGTGTGGCATAATGAGTGAGACCAAAGAGATCCATGTGAAGCAATTCAAACGGATGAGTGGAAGTAAGGATAGTGTTCGAGGGATGCTTGGATCTGGTGATCTTTCCAGACTCACAAGCCCCGCATATATTATCCATGAGGAATTTGACACCCTCAATGCTAATAACGTGCTTCTTCTTCATGAGTGTGTGAAAGTTCATCATGCCATCATGTCCTAGTCGTTGATGCCATAGCCATCCTTTTGAATCTTTTGCAAGTACACACGTGGCGGGTTGTGAACCTGCAGAGAAATCAGCAATATACAAGTCTCCTCTCCTATAGCCTTCAAAGACTTTGCATTTGTTAGATACCATGACGACTACACAATGATATTTGTCGAAGATGACAATCATATCAAGATCACAAAGCATTCAGACTAACATGAGGTTGGATACTAGGGATTCGACAATCATGACTTTTTCCATATGATGCTCCTTTCATATTGCAACCTTACCTAGGCCCAATACCTTGCCTTTTTCCTTTGTCAGCATATGTGATATGCTTGACATAAGATGGAGCTAATGGAATGTTCATCAATAAGTTCTTGTCACCAGACATGTGATTAGTGCATCCACTATCTAGGACTCACTCAGTAGCTTTGGTTGATTCATCCTGCACATAAATTAGTACCACTTACAAACTCATATACTTCGGAGTGAAGAATATGACATCAATTTCATGAGACTGGATTTCATCATACTGTGTAGTAAGTAAGTAGCACTAGGCCGTGTGAAATGAATGATTCATTTCATCATGATTATTTTGCGTCCTTTCAAGCATTTCCCCACGTCTCCAACAAATTCTTCACACCTTCAATTTCGTCTAGAGACCTAACCTGGATAATTGATTATTTCATTTTCTTCACCACCTACATCTGGTGGGGTGGCAAAGAGTTCATCATTATACGAGCACCATATGAAAATTTAGGCATTGAACCTAAAGAACAATGTTTCATTGTAGGGGGTTAAAATACTCAAATGCATATGTAGAGAAATTCTTCAAGGATTTATGAACATAACGGTTTGAAGAATAATGCACATATTCATGACCCTTAGATTATCCTTGCAACACAGAACCATTAGCATGAGCATGAGTAGAATTTTCTCCATATGAGGAATTTGGTCCATGTGAAGACTTTGGTCCATTTGAGGAATTTGATCTTGGGTTATTGTTCTTCATGGATGGTGTCATAACTACATTCACCTGAAGACTTTCCAAACAGCTCTCGGGAAGCCATATTTCCTCATAGGAGGTCCGTACGTGTAGTTAGGTCCAACATATTTAGCAAATACTTCACCATTCTGATTTTTTAACTATTTATAGTTGGAGTCAAGTGACTCATGAGAGGAATATGAAGATTGACAAGTAAAGCCAGATAATGTGAATGGATCTAGAGGAGGTTCTTTTGTAGCAACCCACGAGGATTTGGTATATTGCTTAGGTTTCCAGTAAGATCCATCAGCATTCAATTTCCTCCCGAATGCAATACCCTCTTTTCTAGGGTTCCTGTTGAGAATCTGATTCTTGAGCACATCGCAAAGGGTTTGATGCCCTTTGAGACTTTTGTATATGCCTGTCACATACAATTCCTTCAACCCTGCATTTTCGTCAGTGACTCTTGTGGTTTCCTCAGTTGAGGAATTTGAGACGACGGATATAGTTGAATAATTTACAACAATAGAAGCATTTCAACTTTCAGGTGAAGAATTAGCAGTTTCACGTTTGATGCATTTCAAACATGGTCAAATGAATTCTGCATGAGCGAAACTGATCTATTGAACAAGCAAGGAATCATTTTCCCTTTGAAGATCATCATGAGATATTCTTAGTTTTTCAAGATCGTGATTTCTTTAAACAAATCATAAGAAAGATTCTCGTGATCAGCTAAGAGAGTTTCATGAAGAATCTAAAGTCTATCAAACTTAAATTGAAGACGTTGAAAGTCCTTAGTCAGAGTATGAGTCTGATCCATTTCCTTGTTCAACATGTCATCGCTTTTGTCTAGCACTTTCTGAAGATTTTCAATAGCATTCTGTTGCTTAGTGGCAATGTTAGCAAGTTTGTAGTAATTAGGTTTCTGATAATCATCAGGTTCATCACTTCATTCGAATTAGGAAGCATGATTCAATATCTTGGAACCTTTTGTCATGAAGTAATAGGTGGGGGAAGAGTCATTATCGCGTTCATCAGTGTTGATGATATCATTTTCTTCAAGGTTGAAGATGGACTTGCTGACGAATGAAGTAGCTAGAGCTAGGCTTGCCACACCAGACTCTCATTCCACCTCACAGCATTCCTCTTCCACATATTCCTCAGATTCCTCCTCAGAGTCCATTTCCTTGCCAACATGATCCTGAGCCTTTCTGGAATTGTTCTTCTTGTGCGGTGAGGAATTTCAAGAGGAGGACTTTGTATATTTTTTCTTTTCCTTCGAGTAATCATAAATCGTTGTATTTCTTCTTCCTTGATTCCTTTACCTAGCAAGGGCAATCAATGATCTAGTGGCCAAGCTTCTTGCATTTGTGACAAGTTCATTTTGTCTAGTCCTCACATGAAGATCCTAATTTATTCACATCTCTTCTTGAAGATTTTCCAAACTCGCCTCTTCCGAAAACCTATGGAATTTCTGCACAAGCATTGCAAGCTCCTGAGCAAGTTCTTCGGCATCACCGGACTTGAATCATAGTATTCTTCTTCATATGAGGAAATTGCCTTTGCCTTCGGCGCACGAGATCTTCCATAGGTTGGCCCAGAGAGATCCCTTTTCTCAGATTGTTGGAATTCATGAGTGTTGAGCCTCTCAAGAATATCAGCAGGATCTAGTGACTTGTAGTCTCCATGCTCTTGAATCATCAAAGCAAGTGTATTGAATGAGTAATTAAGAGATCTCAACAATTTCGTCACCACCTCATGGTCGGTGATGTCACTGACACCAAGAGCTTGAACTCATTGGACATATCAGTGAGGCGCTTGAAGGTTTGCTAAACATTTTTGTTGTCGATTTTTTTGAAGTGGTTGTAGATATTGCAAAGAACATCAAACTAAGAGTCACGTCGATTTGAGATTCCTTCGTTGAATTTTGACATCCCGTCCGAGATGAGCTTTGCAGATCCCGAGGCACTCACTCTGCCATACTGACACTTACTGAGATGACCACATATGATAATCTTTGCTTGAGGGTCGAGTTGCTTGAATCTCTTCACATCAGCAGCGTTGATAGATGGGGTGATGGAGGGAACACCATTTTCCACAACATACCAGAGATCATTGTCAATTGCTTCAAGATGCATGCGTATCTTATTCTTCTAGTAGGGTAGTCCGTCTCTTCGAAGGTAGGACATCCTGCAGAGACCTTGATCATACACATTCGACATAACTAAAACAACATGTGGTGAAACCAAAATCACACACAACAAGGGAGTACCTTGCTTTGGTACAAATTGAAAGTGTGTTATATCGACTAGAGGGGGGTGAATAGGCGATTTTTACAAATTCATCACTCGGGGGTTTTTACTTGAAGAATTTGCTAAGTGATGAACTACTTGCAGCGGAATAAATACTCATGTGTAAGCATAACATAGAAGTAGCATAGTCGCCATGACAAAATGAAACATACACAGAGTGCGAGTAGCGTGTAAACATGATAAGCAGTTGAAGAACACGGTGACTGGAGAATTTGAGATGAAGAAATTGAGGAAGTATTCAGTCAAAGTATTCTAAGATTAACGATCAGTTTCATCAACAAGTACATGAGGAAATGATAGGGTTGAGGAAATAGAACCAGGAGCTCAGCGAAGACAATGATTTGATGGCCCGATTCCAACTGTTGTGACAATTGTACGTCTAGTTTGGAGCTACTTGGTATTTAAACTAAAGAACACACACTCCAGGGACACACGGTCCTTATCGTATTCTCCTTGAGCTAAGATCACACAAACCTCGCCCAACACTCGTGGTAAGTCTTCACGGCAGACTTCCAAACCCTGACAAACTCGGTCACCTGGCAATACAGAATTTCCTCTTGGATGCTCTAGACCATGACGCTTAACCACCTGAAAAATACACGGTCTTCAAAGGTAACAAGTGGAGGTTCCACATAGGAACAATCTCTTCAGTCAAACTCAATCACTTTGGGTTTTGGTTTTGGGCTTAGGGTTTATGGGTTTTTCCTCACTGGTGATTTTCTCTCACAGTCCTCGGAGGATGGGTTGCTCTCAAATGACACTAGTCAAGTTCTCTCTTGGAGAAGCCAACCAGATAGTGGTTATGGGGGCGGCTATTTATAGCGAGGGTGCAACCTGAGATGATAAGACATAAATGCCCCCAACAATATGACAGTTTTTTGGATGCAATATTGGGTATAGCTCGCGCGAAGCACCGCAACGGTCGGAACTTTGAGCTATGAAAGTCTTAACACCTTTCATGTTCCTCACTTGTAGGAAATTTTCACTTGTGAAATCCTAGCTCTTCATTCAGACCAATTTCCTTAGAGACAAGAAGAACATCGTCTCTGCCACTAAAGAATTTGATTGAACTGTAAGAGATTTTCAAAGGCTTCACTCGAAGAATTGGTTATGTTAGGCTTTGAGATGAGCATCACTCTGAAATTTTTCCTTAGTATTACCTCGACCTCCTTTAATAGTATGGTGTTCCTATGACTCAAAATAAGGAAATGAAACTACGAAAACAAACGACTTCACACTTCATATTCCTTGCATCAGTATCTTGAAGTACACACCCATTTATTCACTTTCAAAGTCTTCAGGAAAGTATCAAAGTCTTCAGTTGAAGACATTCATTTTTTAGTATCAATATTCTTCGGGTATATCAAACTCCTGAGCGACTTATAGAGCCTATGTACACTCACAAACATATTAGTCCCTTAACCTATAAGTCTTCGATGCACCAAAATCACAAAGGGGCACGATGCACTTACACACCTTTAGCAGGCTTCTTTTTTTGCTGCTTGGCCTTGTCGTGGCGACTTCCATGGCCACCGCAGCTTTTCTTGCTGGAACCACCAACACTATATTGGCCCTTCTCCTTCTCATGCTTTTCATACTCTTGCTTCTGCTTTTCGGCAAGATATTCTCGGTTATGTCGTGGCCCTTGGTGAGGTGGATCTTGTCGTATGGACTATCGGCCTTTTGCCCTGTCGTGGCCTCGTCGTCTCCGGAGTTGGCGGAAGCCTGCTTGCCGTATTCTTCATACTTAGTCTTCTTGCGAGCGTTGAATTTGCCAGAACCTTCGATGGTCGTGACTACCTTGGCTTTTCTCTTTCGGCTGCACTTTCGGCACTTTCCCATGGAGATGGGCGCATCTTCGTCGTCGGAATCGACCTCTGCGCCAGCATACTCTCCAAGGAGTCTCCTCCCCTCTTCAGCATGTGCACATTTATCAGACAGAGCATAAATCTCGGCAACATCCCTCACCGTGTTGATGATCATGTCCTCGCACATCCTCCGGTTGTGCACGTTCATATGGAATGTGACAATCACCACAGGAGGATGGATGTCATGGATGTTGTGCTGCACATGGCTAAACCTCTGCATGTACTTGCAGCGGGGTTCGCCATCTCTCTGGGATAGCACATGCAGGTTGCTGGGCTGTATTGGGAGTTTGTGACCCCCATGGCATGCACCAACAAACTGGTTGCACAGATCCGCCCAAGAAGAAATGTACTCTTCCAGCACGTTCATCAGCCAACTCATCACATTGGGATTCAGTGTCAATGGAAAGTAATTGGTGAACACTTTCTCATCGCCTCCCCCGGCAACATGTACTGTGATAGTGTAGATGTAGAGGAACTCCAATGGACTGATCTTCCCATCGTACTTGTCTGGCAGTTCTGGCTTGAAGGCCCCATTGGATGGCCCGTGGACTTGCCGTAGCTCGCGAGTGAACCTCCCGTAACCTACCTCATAAGGTAGGCTGTCAGGTTCCACGGGCGCAGGCTCGTCAACGCTATGTACTCACGGTCGTTGGATTGGCGATGCATCTCTTGTCGCCTCTTGATGGGAGTCCGGACGTCCTCCTTGTGCCTGTCCTTCAAGACTTGGCGATGGTCTTGCTTTTGTCGTGGGACTATCGAGGCGTAAGACACTTTGTCTTGCATGTCAGTCTAGCAGGATGGTTGTTATTGTTGCATGGGTAACTGCACTGTAGGTGCCCCGCCAGGGTCACATCTAGTAGCGGGCCTCTTCGTAGTCGTATGGCACGTGCACGAGGGACCCGCCATATCTAGCTTGTCACGATTCATGAAGCTTAGCAGGCTCTATATGGTCGCCCTCCAGTCTTCCATCTTCTCCGATAGAGGCGAGAAGTTCAGTAACAGCTCGGCCTGGGCGAGAGCTTCATCCGAGGTCTGGGGCATGGAACGGTGTGAGGCATGGGTGGTTCTCTTACTCCTGACGGTGTTAGGAGCAGCACTCTACCGTCCCATTGTTGGAAATATGCCCTAGAGGCAATAATAAATTGGTTATTACTATATTTTCTTGTTCATGATAATTGTCTATTATTCATGCTATAATTGTATTAACCGGAAACCGTAATACATGTGTGAATATATAGATCACAATGTGTCCCTAGTGAGCCTCTAATTGGTAGCTCGTTGATCAATAAACGATCATGGTTTCCTGATCATGGTCAGTGGATGTCATGCATAACGGGATCACATCATTGGGGAATGATGTGATGGACAAGACACAATCCTAAGCATAGCACAAGATCGTGTTGTTCGTCTGCTAAAGCTTTTCTAATCTCAACTATCATTTCCTTATACCATGAGATTGTGCAACTCCCAGATACCATAGGAGTGGTTTGGGTGTATCAAACGTCACAACGTCATTGTGTGATTATAAAGGTGCACTACAAGTATCTCCGAAAGTGTCTGTTGAGTTGTACGAATCGAGACTGGGATTTGTCACTCCGTGTGACGGAGCGGTATCTCTGGGCCCACTCGGTAATACACCATCATACTAAGCTCAATGTGACTAAGGAGTTATCCACGGGATGATGTGTTACGGAACGAGTAAAGAGATTTGCCGGTAACGAGATTGAACAAGGTATAGGGATACCGACGATCGAATCTCGGGCAAGTATCATACCGGTAGACAAAGGGAATTGCATACGGGATTGGTTGAATCCCCGACATCGTGGTTCATCCGATGAGATCATCATGGAGCATGTGGGAACCAACATGGATATCCAAACCCCGTTGTTGGTTATTGACCGGAGAGGTGTCTCGGTCATGTTTGCATGGTTCTCGAACCCGTAGGGTCTACACACTTAAGGTTCTATGACGCTAGGGTTATATGGGAATAGTGTACATGGTAACCAAAGGTTGTTCGAAGTCCCGAATGAGATCCTGGACGTCACGAGGAGTTCCAGAGTGGTCTGGAGGATTTGATCGCCGGAAGTGTTTCGGGCGTCACCGGTAATGTACCGGGACCACTGGAAGGGTTCCGGGGGTCCACCGGGAAGGGCCACCAGCCCCAAAGTTCTACATGTGCCAAAAGTGGGTGGGAACCAGCCCCTAGGTGGGCTTGTGCGCCACTAAGGGCCCAAGGCGCACAAGGGGGGAGAGGGCAAAACCTTAGGCTTGGAGGGGCTGCCTTGGGCCTCAAGGCCCACCCTAGGGCGCCTCAACCCTTGGTCGCCGCCCTCCTTGCCCATCTAGGGCTGCCGCACCCCTTAGGGTGGGCACCCACCTTCCTCTATTCCTATATATATTAGAGGGTTTGGGGCTGTTTTGAGACACAATCTCTCTCTCTCTCTCTTGGCGCAGCCCTATTCCTCCTTGTCGTCGTCCTCCGTAGTGCTTGGCGAAGCCCTGTCGGAATACCACGCAGCTCCACCATCACCACACCGTCGTGCTACCGGAGCTCTCCCTCAACCTCTCCTCCCTCCTTGCTGGATCAAGGCATTGGAGACGTCACCGGGCTGCACGTGTGTTGAACGCGAAGGCACTGTTGTTCGGTGCATAGATCGGAATCCACTGCAATCTGAATCGATGCGAATACGACTCCATCAACCGCGTTCTAGCAATGCTTCCGCTTAGCGATCTTCAAAGGTATGAATATGATCTACCCCTTTGCTCGTTGCTGGTTTCTCCTAGATAGATCCTTTGTATGGCGTAGGAATTTTTTGGAAATTACTACGTTCCCCAACAGAGGCATCTGAGCCAGGTTCTATGCGTAGATTCTATGCACGAGTAGAACACTAAAGTTGTGGCGCTGATTTGTCAACTGCTTACCGTTACTAGTCTTATCTTTATTCGGCTACATCGTGGGATGAAGCGGCTCAGACCGACTTTACACGTGCTCTTACGTGAGACTAGTTCCACGGACCGATATGCACTTGTTGCATAAGGTGGCTAGAGGGTGTCTGTCTCTCCCACTTTAATCGGATCAGATTCGATGAAGAGGGTCCTTATGAAGGGTAAATAGCATTGGCATATCAACGTTGTGGTTGTCACGTAGGTAAGAAACGTTCTTACTAGAAACCCTAACCAGCCACGTAAAACTTGCAATAACAATTAGAGGACGTCTAACTTGTTTTTGCACGGTATGCTATGTGATGTGATATGGCCAAAAGGATGTGATGTTACATATGTGATGTATGAGATTGATCATGTTCTTGTAATAGGATTCATGACTTGCATGTCGATGAGTATGACAACCGGCAGGAGGCATAGGAGTTGTCTTAATTTATTGTATGAGATGCAACGCCATGTGATTACTTTACTTTATTGCTAAACGTTAGCTATAGTAGTAGAAGTAATAGTTGGCGTGACGACTTTACGGAGACACAATGATGGAGATCATGATGCTGGAGATCATGGTGTCATGCCGGTGACAATGATGAACATGGTGCCCCAAAGATGGAGATCAAAGGAGCAAGATGATATTGTCCATATCATGTGACTATATGATTGCATGTGATGTTTATCATGTTTTTCATCTTATTCCTCAGAACGACTATAGCAAAGATAAGATGATCCCTCATGAAAATTTCGAGATATGTATTCCCCTAAGTGTGCACCGTTGCGAAAGATCGTTGTCTCGAAGCACCACGTGATGATCGGGCGTGATAGATTCTAACGTTCGCATACAACGGGTGTAAGCCAGTTTACAGATGCAAAACACCTAGGTTGACTCGACGATCCTAGCATGTACAGACATGGCCACATGAGTCGTATGGATGATACGGGAGATCGAAAGGTCCAACATGAGTCGTATGGATGATACGATCAGCATGGAGATGATCACCATAGATGGCTAGTCCGTCTCACGTGATGATCGGACACGGGCTAGTCGACGTGGATCATGTATCACTTGGATGACTAGAGGGATGTCAATCTGAGTGGAATTTCATTAAATAAATTGATTAGATGAACTTAGTTATCATGAACATAGTCAAAAGGTCTTTGAAAATTATGTTCTAACTTGTGCTATAGCTCTACGGGTTTTTAATATGTTCCTAGAGAAAACTTAGTTAAAAGATAGAAGTAGCAATTATGCGAATTGGGTCCTTTAACTGAGGATAGTCCTCATTGCTGAGCAAAAAGGCTTATGTCCTTAATGCACCGATTAGTGTGCTGAACCCCAAGCATGGTCTGTGGATGTTGTGAACATCCAACATACACATTTTTTATAACTACATGATAGTTCACTGCATATTGATTAAACGGCTTAGAATTGAGGCGCTAAAGACGTTTTGAATGTTGCAGGACATACGAGATGTTCCAAGAGATGAAGTTGGGATTTTATGCTCGTGTCCTTGTTAAGAGGTATGAGACCTCCGACAAGATTCTTTGTCTACAAATAAGGGAGAAAAGATCAATCGTTGAGCATATGCTCTGATTGTCTCAGTGCTGTAATTACTTGAATCAAGTGGGAGTTGATCTTCCAAATGAGATAGTAATGGTTCTCCAAAGTCACTGCCACCAAGCTACTAGAGCTTTGTGAGGAACTATAACATATCAGGATAGATATGATGATGCTTGAGCTATTCGCTATGTTTGACACCGCGAAAGTAGAAATCGAAAAGGAGCATCAATTGTTGATGGTTATTAAAACCAATAGTTTCAAGAAGGGCAAGGGAAAGAAGGGATACTGCATGACATAGCAAACCAGTTGCTGCTCTAGTGAATAGACCCAAGGTTGAACCCAAACCCGAGACTAAGTTCTTCTGTAATGGGGGAACAGTCACTGAAGAAGAACTACCCAAGATACTTGGTAAATGAGAAGGCTAGCAAAGTCAACAAAAGTATATTGGATATACATGATATTGATGTGTTCTTTACTAGTAATCCTAGTAGCACCAGGGTATTAGATACCGGTTCAGTTGCTAAGTGTTAGTAACTCAAAATAAAAGCTACGGAATAAACGGAGACTAGCTAAAGGTGAGGTGACGATGTATGTTGGAAGTATTTCCAAGGTTGATGAGATCAAACATCGCATGCTCCCTCTACCATCGAGATTAGTGTTAAACCTAAATAATTTTTATTTCCTGTTTGTGTTGAGCATGACCTTGATTGGATTATGTTTATTACAATACGGTTATTCACTTAAAGAGAATAATGGTTATTATGTTTACTTGAATAATACCTTCAATTGTCTTGCACCTAGAATGAATGGTTTATTGAATCTCAATCGTAGTGATACACATGTTCATAATATTGTTGCCAAAATATACAAAATAGTAATGATAGTACCACTTACTTGTGGCACTACCGCATTAGTCATATTGGTGTAAAACGCATGACGAAGCTCCATGCTGATGGATCTTTGGACTCACTCGTTTTTGAAAATTTTAGACATGTGTACCATGTCTATTGGTATAAACGCATGAAGAAACTCCATGCGGATGGATCTTTTGGACTCTCTTTTTTTGAATCACTTGAGACATGCAAATCGTACCACATGGGCAAGATGACTGAAGACCTCGTTTTCTAGTGAGATGGAACAAGAAAGTAACTTGTTGGAAGTAATGCATTTGATGTGTGCAGTCCAATAAGTGTTGAGGCACGCAGTGGATATCATTATGTTCTTACTTCACAGATGATTTGAGTAGATACCAGTATATTTACTTGATGAAACACAAGTCTAAATTATTAAAGGTTTCAACTAATTTCAGAGTGAAGTTGAAGATCATCGTGACAAGAGGATAATATTTCTACGATGTTATCGTGGAGGTAAACATATATATATATATATATGAGTTACGAGTTTGGTAAACATATAAGACAATGTGAAAATTGTTTTCATGTGAAAATTGTTTCACAACTCATGCCACCTGGAACACCATGGTCTGATGGTGTGTCCGTATGTCATAGTCATGCCCTATTAGACATGGTGCATACTATGATGTCTCTTATCAAATTACCACTGTCGTTTATGGGTTAGGCATTAAAGACAACCACATCACTTTAAATAGGGCATCACATAATTCCGTTGGGATGACACCGTATGAACTATGTTTTGGAGAAACCTAAGCTGACATTTCTTAAAAGTTTGGGGCTGCAATGCTTATGTGAAAGAGTTTCAGGCTGATAAGCTCGAACCCAAAGCGGATAAATGCATCTTCATAGGACACCCAAAACAGTTGGGTATACCTCCTATCTCAGATCCAGCAGCAAAAGTGTTTGTTTCTAGAAACAGGTCCTTTCTCGAGGAAAAGTATCTCTCGAAAGAATTGAGTGGGAGTATGGTGGAAACTTGATGAGGTTATTGAACCATCACTTCAACTAGTGTGTGTAGCAGGGCACAGGAAGTTGTTCCTGTGGCACCTACACAAATTGAAGTGGAAGCTGATGATAGTAATCATGAAACTTTGGATCAAGTCACTACCAAAGTTCGTAGGTCGACAAGGATGCGTACTACTCCAGAGTGGTACGGTAATCCTGTCTTGGAGGTCATGTTGCTAGACAACAATGAACCTACGAGCTATGGAGAAGCGATGGTGGGCCTGGATTTCGATGATTGGCTCGAGGCCATGAAATCCGAGAGAGGATCCATGTATGAAAACAAAGTGTGGACTTTGGAAGAACTACTTGATGGTCATAAGGTTGTTAACTACGGATGGATCTTTAAAAGGAAGACAGACGATGATGGTGAAAATTCAACATTAAGAAAGCTCGACTTGTCGCGAAGATGTTTCCGACAAGTTCAAAGAGTTGAATGCGATGAGACTTTCTCAATCGTAGCGATGCTGAAAAGTCTGTTGGAATTATGTTAGCTGTTACTGCATCATTTATGAAATCTTGCAGATAGGATGTCAAATATTGTTTCCTCGACGGTTTCATTGAGGAAAGGTTGTATGTGATACAACCACAAGATTTTGTCTATCCTAAAGGATGCTAACAAGTATGCAAAGACTCCAGCAATCCTTCTAAGGACTGGAGCAAGCATCTCAGAGTTGGAATATACGCTTTGATGAGATGATCAAAGTTTTTGGATTTATACATGGTTTATGAGAAACTTCTATTTCCAAAGAAGTGAGTGGGAGCACTATAGAATTTCTGATGAATATATGTGGTTCACATATTGTTGATCAGCAACAATGTCGAATTTCTGGAAAGCATAAAGGGTTGTTTGAAAGGAGTTTTTTAAAGGAAAACCTGCACTAAGCTACTTGAATATTGGGCATCAAGATCTATGGAGTTAGATCAAAGTGCTTAATACAACTTTCAAGGAAATGCATGCCTTGACAAATTTTGAAGGAGTTCATAATAGATCGGCAAAGGAGTAGTTCTTGGTTGTGCTGTAAGGTGTGAATTTTGAGTAAGACTTAAAGCTGGACCACGGCAGAAGAAAGAGAAAGGACGAATATCTTCCCCTATGCACTAATCGTAGGCTCTATAGTATGCTATGTTGTGTACCGCACGTGAAGTGTGCATTGCCATGAGTAAGTCAAGAGGTACAAGAGTGATCCAGGAATGGATCACTGGACAACGGTGAAATTTATCGTTAGTAACTAGTCGACTAAGGATTACGATGATGCAAGCTTTGTCACTAATCTGGATGACTCTAAGTAGTAAATCGAATTCGTATAGTGGAGCAGTCATTTGGAATGGTTTCAAATGGCGCGCGGTAGCTGCATCGACAGGATGACATAGAGATTTTAAAGCACACACGGATCTGAAAGGTTCAGAGCCGTTGACTAAAAAAACCTCTCTCAAGAGCAAGACATGATCGAACCCCAGAACTGTACGGGTGTTAGATTCATTGCAATCACATAACGATGTGAACTAGATTATTGACTCTAGTGCAAGTGGGGGACTGTTGGAAATATGCCCTAGAGGCAATAATAAATTGGCTATTATTATATTTCGTTGTTCATGCTAATTGTCTATTATTCATGCTATAATTGTATTAACCGGAAACCATAATACATGTGTGAATATATAGATCACAATATGTCCCTAGTGAGCCTCTAGTTGGCTAGCTCATTGATCAATAGTTCATCATGGTTTCCTAATCATGGACACTAGATGTCATTAATAACGGGATCACATCATTGGGGAATGATGTGATGGACAAGACCCAATCCTAAGCATAGCACTAGATCGTGTTGTTCGTCTACTAAAGCTTTTCTAATGTCAAGTACCATTTCCTTAGACCATGAGATTGTGCAACTCCCGGATACCGTAGGAGTGCTTTGGGTGTATCAAACGTCACAACGTAACTAGGTGATTATAAAGGTGCACTACAGGTATCTCCGAAAGTTTTTGTTGGGTTGTACGAATCGAGACTAGGATTTGTCACTCCGTGTGACGGAGAGGTATCTCTGGGCCCACTCAGTAATACACCATCATACTGAGCTCAATGTGACTAAGGAGTTAGCCACGGGATGATGTGTTAGGAACGAGTAACGAGACTTGACGGTAACGAGATTGAACAAGGTATAGGGATACCGACGATCGAATCTCGGGAAAGTATTATACCGGTAGACAAAGGGAATTGCATACAGGATTGATCGAATCCTCGACATCGTGGTTCATCCGATGAGATCATCGTGGAACATGTGGGAACCAATATGGATATCCAGACCTCGTTGTTGGTTATTGACCGGAGAGGTGTATCGGTCATGTGTGCATGGTTCCCGAACCTGTAGGGTCTACACACTTAAGGTTCGAGGACGCTAGGGTTATATGGGAATAGTGTACGTGGTTACCGAAGGTTGTTTGGAGTCCCGTATGAGATCGTGGACATCACGAGGAGTTCCGGAATGGTCCGGAGGTAAATATTCATATATAGGAAGTGAGGATTTGATCGTCGGAAGTGTTTCGGGTGTCACCGGTAATGTACCGGGACCACCGAAAGTGTTCCGGGGGTCCACCGGGAAGGGCCACCAGCCCCAAAGTGCTACATGGGCCAAAAGTGGGTGGGAACCAGCCCCTAGGTGGGCTTGTGCGCCATCACTAAGGGGCGAAGGCGCACAAGGGGTGGAGAGGGGCAAAGCCCTAGGCGTGGAGGGGCTGACTTGGGCCTCAAGGCCCACCCTAGGGCACCTCCACCCTTGGCCGCTGCCCTCCTTGCCCATCTAGGGCTGCCGCACCCCTTAGGGTGGGAAAACCTAAGGGTGTGCACCCTCCTCCCTCTCCTCCTATATATAGTGGAGGGTTTGGCGCTATTTTGAGACACAACCTCTCTCTCTCTCTCTCTCTCTCCCTCTCTCTCTCTCTCTCTCTCTCGGCGCAGCCCTACTCCTCCTCCTCGTCGTCCTCCGTAGTCTTTGGCGAAGCTCTGTCGGAATACCATGCATCTCCACCGTCACCGTGCCGTCGTGCTGCCGGAGCTCTCCCTCGACCTCTCCTCTCTCCTTCCTGGATCAAGGCATTGGAGACGTCACCCGGCTGCACTTGTGTTGAACGCGTAGGCACCGTTGTTCGATGCATAGATCGGAATCCACCGTGATCTGAATCGCTGCGAGTATGACTCCATCAACCGCGTTCTAGAAACGCTTCTGCTTAGCAATCTTCAAAGGTATGAAGATTCTCTACCCCTTTGCTCGTTGCTGGTTTCTCCTAGATAGATTCTTTTTATGGAGTAGGAATGTTCTTGAAATTACTACGTTCCCCAACACCCGTCGCACATTGTCCATTCTCATATGGAGTCGGACGATGGGCTTGGCCCTGTGCATCCGTAGAACCGTGCACACGAGCATTGTCTGCATGCCGCCCGGGTTCGTTGCCCCATGGGTGTTGGTAGTGGTTGTCTTGCGAGGGGTGCGGCAGAGCTTCCATCGTCGCCACTTCTATTGATGCAACCGTTGTTGCCGCGACATTGTTCCTGGATGCCGCCGGTGCACCTTGCATCGGCATGATGACGGGGTTCTGGTTGCGGCTCATGGAACTCCATGTAGTGTTGTGGGTGTGCTCACCGGTACGGTGAGTACAATGGTCATATCCGTTTGCGTCTCGTATAGTTGTGTGCGAGGGTAGCTGAGACGAAGATGGGCTGGTTGCCAATGTGTCCTTGGCCTTTTTGAGATCCATGGGTGTCAATGAAGATCATGTTGAAGACACGCACAAGTTGGTGAAGGTTCGCGCACACGATCCCCTACCTGGTGTGCCAAACATGTCGGAGTACGACAATCTACGGGACATGCGGGGTCCCTTTGCGGTTCAACTTTGGTGATACATGAGAACAAAGAGCATCACCAATTCCTGTGCACTCGGGAGTTTAGAAAGGTTCGGGCTGCTCAGAAGTGTAAAATCCTACATCATGTGTGTTGTGGATTACATGGGTCTGTCGGATTTCGAGCTCCGCAAAACCCTAAAGATTCGAACTCAGGGGCGTGTACGAAGATCTCTCTCGGGCTTGCCTCACCTAACTCGCTACTCGCTGTGGATGGCAAAGAACTCACTCGATGGTGAGGGAGACACAGGACACGGCAGTTTACCCAGGTTCGGGTTGCTGAAAAGCGTAATACCCTACTCCTGGTTTGGTGGATTGCCTCTCGTCGAGGTTGGTGGATGAACTGATACAGTGTTCGAGGGCCTCCGGAGGCTGAATGGCCTTCGGGTGGTGTGGGTATGTGAATGAATGAATCGGGGTTGATTGGATCCTCCCCTATGAGGCAGCCTATCCTCTATATATATAGCAGCGGCCCAGGTCCTCTTCCCTTGCCGCAAGGGCGGGAAGGGATCCCACAATGGCTAATTTTGAAGGGGAACAGCGGAACATGCTCCCCCTGCCCAAAGGTGGTCTTCGCGTGAAAAAGCGGCTGCAAGGGCTGTAGGGACAGGTCCAGGGGTGACGTCCGTCCTGCTGGCAGGCGCTGGTGGCCTTGTTACACCAGAATGGAAACCTTTGGAAGATGCCTTGGGAACCCGCGTACGTCCTTGCCTCCTTTGCACGAAAGGGGAAACTGCATCATCCTGCAATCTGCTACTCGCCTATCCTTCCTTCGCGTCATCCTCAAATCCTAAGGCCGGGTCTCGCCTCGGAATGTCCGTTGCTCCAGAGGGGTCCTGAGGAGGCCCCCTACAGGTCTTGATGATGTTCCTCCTCGCGAGGCTTGGCCCCTCGTGAGGGCCTTTCCTTGAGTGGTGCCGAGCCTATTGGTTTTTGGTCGATGAAGTGGGCCAGCCCTGGGCCGCAGGCAGGCAGATCTGGGTACCCCCATTCCTAGAATGCCGACAATAGCCCCTGGGCCCAAGGAGCGCCTGGGTTGGCTTATCGGCGAAGCCTTGAGGGCAGCCTGAAGCGTCGTGGGCCCTCATTGCCTACGTACGAGGTGGCACATGTGTCCAGCCACCATGCGGCGACGCTCTCGCTGCTTGAGGCGTCAGGGGCGCACCAGGCCACGATGGCACGACCTCCAAGAACCGTGTCGGCGATCATTGTTACTCATTGAATAGCATCGGCGCGGCCTAACCACGCCCAACGGCCCTTACGATCGTGACCGCTCGGTTGACAGGTGAGGCAACGTGGGCAGCAGCGCTCCCGCCGGCCCACCTCGTGGCCCCAGAGGGGCACGCGACGCTCGCGCTCCCGCGACCGTTGGTCGCCGCGGTTCGCCTATCAATCTGCCCTGCCCCGAGCAAGGGGGAGGCACCACGACCCTGAGGTTCCTCTTTGCTTCCTTTGCTCCACCGAGAAAAACCTCTTCTCCCCTTTGTTCCTTTGTCTTCCATGGCATCTCCAGGAGGCGAACACAGCCGGGCGAAACGCACAGCTCCGTCCGCGCCCTCGTCAGGCCCCGGGACCAGTAGCGGAGGGCCCTCAAGGTCGCTGCGCATCCGCCGCCGCTGGACTCTGACCGACGAGTAAGTTCCTCGCTTGCACCCCCCCCCTTCCTTGTTGTCATGTGTGTTGCTTGGTGGTTGATCTTCCCTTTCCTCCAGAGCGCCTGCCGCCAAGAAGCTTAAGCTCGGCGAGCTTCAGGAGGAGGCGGAGGGGTTACAGGCTCAACTTGAGAGCATCGAGACCGCTCGCCAGGGTGAGGCAGAGGCCAAGGTGGAGCTGGTGTCTCTACAGAGGCAGGTCGAGGAGGTGTCCGACGCCGTTCAGGCTTCCCAGGACGAGGCGACGTACGCCCGGATGTTGGCGTCCCAGCGATTCAAGCAGTTTGAGGGCATCGCCGGCCAGGCGGTGCACACGACCTGTCGATTCATGGGGGATGCCCTGACGCTGCCAAGGGTGAGCAACGACGGGGACTACCTCGCCTTCTTCCATAAGGTGGTGGAGACGCTGGAGGCCGGCGTATCCCACGTGGATGAGGACGACGCGTCCGACGCGCGTGAGCTTCGGGGCCTTGCCTTGACGCTCGTCTTCTCCAACCTGCGACGCCTCGTCCCGGAGCTTGATCTCCAGCGCGTCGTCGAGCCGGTGCCTGCTGAGTCCCGGCGTCTTCTCCGGGACGAAGTCCTCCCACGCCTGGTGGAGCGGTACATCCGTGTGTCCGTCTCCAGTGAGGAGGAGGGCTCCGACGCCGAGCCTTTTGACGCCAAGGGCGGTGTCGGCAACCTCTCCCCTTAGGCGTCCCCTAGCTTATGTTTTCGTGTTCCTGAAATTGTGGTCCATGCACACTGTATTATCGGGCATTAAACTTTTGCATGTTACCTTTGTCGTTCTCCCTTTTTCCTTTCGCTCCTGAATCGATGGCTTGCTCGAGGTAGTTGTTGCGGCTTGGCTTCCTTGCATAGGGCCCGTCGATGACCGAGTCGTTGCTCCGGGGCAACGGTAGCCAGGGCCCTCAGGAGGTCCCGTCCTCAAGAGGCATCGTTCGTGCTGTTGCATGCTTGGTTGATGGCCTCGTTACTTGCCGCAGCTTAGTCCTTAGGCCCTGCATTCTCTCGTTAGTACGCGTGCTTTTAATTTGTTTTTGGTTCGACGCGAAACCAGATGGTCCCCGTCTAAGGTAGCGGGGTAGTTAGCTCGTGGGTTTGTGTCGGTCCTTTCCGCAGCTCCTCGTGAGTAGCCCGTGCGTTGTCGGTGGGGCGGGGTGGAGACCCTTTGATCATTGCCCCATGGCACCCTGAGGCCCTCGAGACTCTTTGTGGTGGCACCGTGCTTCGATCCGAGCCCCTGACCAAGGGTCGACCGCTGAAAGTGTTGGCCCCTGGGGAGGAAAGTCCTTGCTTTCATGCTCCTTGGCGCCTAGGGGGCGGTGCGGAGTCTTCAAATCCTCACAAAATGTCATCCAGAAAAGAAGGCTTGAAAGCCGGCAAAACTAGACAGTGCAAGAGAATATCCCCCCCCCCCCGTTTTTTTCAAACGTCAACTTTGAAATCAGCGAAGTTAAGTTCACCAGAAGATAATTCAAGCTCCAGGAAGAAGCAAGCGAACGCAGCATCCGGTACCTAGGCTAATCTTCGCCGCCATCTTCCCCAGCTGTTGGCATAGTCATTGGCGGACTAAGTTGATTGCCTACGTATTCTCCCCAGAGCGGAGCATAGGTCTTCCACTAGGCGTAGGATGGACCCCTTCCACGTCCTCGGGGGGGGGGGGCCTATACAGCCTCGGCTCGTTATTGCGTGAGAGTGTCACGGTGGGGCTGTATCTGGGAGGTCGCGAGAAGGCTTTGGCCTCGCGAGTGTCCCTACCCCCGAGGCATAGGCGCCTGATTCCTTTGGGTCATTGGTGGACCATGTTGATTGCCTCCGTCTCCACCCAGAGTGGATCATAGGCCTTCCACTCGGCATGGGATGGACCCCTTCCGCGTCCTCGGGGGGCCCTGGGCGTACACAACCTTGGCTCGTTATTACGTGAGAGTGTCATGGGATGAAGTAGGTTCCGGAAGGATTGAAGGACGATGCAGAGGTGCCGTGAGTTGATGCAGGTCTCCTGGGGATTATAGGGCGAACACGAGGGCACTCCGGCTCTGCGATGTCTCGTCCTTCTCCTGAGATTGGTTGAGGGCTTTTCTACTGCTCTGCGTCGGCAGATCCCAGTCCTGCACATTTCCCTATCATCATGAGGCGCCTCATGAGGCAAGGGCCTGACTCCCTTGACACCGACCGAATGTGCCTGGACGGCACTAGGGTGGCCAAGTGGCTTTGTGACCGGTAAGGCTCCTGATGCGCGATACTCTGGAGCCCCCTTTGACGTTCAAGCGGATCTACATCGCCAAGACCCGGTCCTGCACATTTCCCAACCGCCTTTTTTTGTGACTGAATGGATAAACGCAGCTACGGGGTCAAGCCCTGCCACCCCTGATAATGACCAAATGTCCGTGGACGACATCAAGGGTGGCAGGTGGCCTTATGACCGGTAAGGCCCCTGAGGCTCGATGCTCAGGAGCCCCCTTTTGACGCTCAAGCGGCCCCCATTTCACCCTATTGATTGTGGCCCTGGGGAGCCACGGGGCCTCCCCGGGTCCTGCGACGGGGCGACGCGCTCATGTCGGAGCCCCCGAGCGGGTGGGTAGGTCGCCCAAAGATGCAGGCAAGGCAAGATATCAGATCGCCGAATGGATGGCGTGGAAGTTATGGAAGCGAGCGTAAATTATAAGATGGGCGGAGGCATGCCCTGAACACTTGAAGTTCATGCGGCCAGCAGACACCCCCGAGAGCAGTGAACCAAAAAATTACCTCGCATAGCTTCTTCGCGCCTGAGGGTGCCTCGTGAGGCTCGGCGCTCGGCGCCCTCCAGTATCGTAGTCGCTTCGGGTGACCGCACCACTTGTGTCTCGTTGCTTTCTCTAACTCGTCCTCCTGAGGCCGGGGACCCGGTTCTTCACAGTTCCTCCGCGGGGGCGGTGGCTGGCGTCATGCCCTGCAGCTTGGGGGCGCCTCCCTGCCCGCGCCTCTCGGGCCGAGTGCTCCGCCATCGGGAGCCCTAGGGTGCAGCTCAAGGGTGACCCCCAGGGCGCTCCTTACTCCTGAGGAGGACTGGTGTTTGGGGTCGACGCATGAGGCTCTTCCTCATCGGGAGGGTCAAGTGGTGTTACATAATACGGTACGTAAGGCTCCGCTTAGGTGTTCGGTCGACCTCCAAAGCCATTCAGCACTGCGACGACGGCGGTCCCTCTCAACGGCGGGGGGAGGTCCCCCGGTCGCGTTGCTCGGAGTTCTTCTTGTGATGGGCCTCCGTGAAGTCACTTGTTTCTGTTGCCGCCGTTGGGTGGTCCTGGCATTGCTCGGTGCAGATTCCTCCCTTGGTACCCTAGCATGTCTCCATTCTTGTGGTTCGCCTACGATGGCGCCTCCCCGCCCGCTGCTGGATACACCTGAGGGAGCGCTCCTTCCTGGCTGCCCCGGGTTGTCGAGGGCCGTCCTGGTCTTGGTGATCCACGCCGGTGTGTGTGCAATGAGCATCCTGGTGGTTGCCTCTGGTGGTTGCCGGCACGATGCGCCTCGAGGCCGGCCACCGGAATCTGGAGGAGGAGGAGGGCAGCATGCGACTCGTCTCTCTCGGCCCCGTCGAGTGCCGGAGGGGCCCTGCCGCTTGAAGGCCCGAGGGCTGGTAGGGAGTGCGAGCCCTTGGTGCCTGGCGCCTGTGGCCTTGAAGAAGAGTGGGATCGGATGGCCTTCTAGGCGATGGCGATCAGCTCCATGATGTGGTCCAGCCAAGCGTCGAAGCCCCCTTGCTTCGGTCGCTAGCGGAGCATCTCGCTCGCCATCTGCAGCGCGTCGTGCGCGCTGAGGTCCCCAAGTTGATGTGGCGCGTTGTGGATTCTGGGGGCGTCTCCCAGCCGCCGTGCGCCTGGGTGGCGCCGGTGGTTGCGGCGGTGGAGACGATGTTAACAATCCGGTACGAGCCGCCTGGTACCACAACGTCGGTACACGCACTTCCGGCCGCTATGGTATGACGGTTGGAAGCCAGCTCGACGAGGCTCATAGAAGCTTGTTGGGCATCGGCCATCCGAGTAGCGGAGCTTAGGGAAGTTGAAGCTCGGAGAAGACCCTCGCACGCTCCCTACCTGGCGTGCCAAATGTCGGATTTCGGGCTCCGCAAAACCCTAAAGATTCGAACTTAGGGGCGTGTATGAAGATCTCTCTCGAACTCGCCTCACCTAACTTGCTACTTGCTGTGGTTGGCAAAGAGAACTCACTCGATGGTGAGGGAGACACAGGACACGACAGTTTACCCAGGTTCGGGCCGCTAAGAAGCGTAATACCCTACTCCTACTTTGGTGAAATGCCTCTCGTGGAGGTTGGTGGATGAACTGGTACAGTGTTCGAGGGCCTTCGGAGGCTGAATGGCCTTCGAGTGGTGTGGGTATGTGAATGAATGAATCGGGGTAGATCGGATCCTCCCCTACGAGGCAGCCTATCCTCTATATATAGCAGCGGCCCGGGTGCTCTTCCCTTATCGCAAGGGCGGGAAGGGATCCCATAATGGCCAATTTTGAAGGGTAACACGGCAACATGCTCCCCCTGCCGAAAGGTGGTCTTCGCGTGCAAAAGCGGCTGCCAGCATTGTAGGGACAGGTCCAGAGGTGATATCTGTCCTGCTCGTGGTTGTTGGTGGCCTTGTTACACCAGAATGGAAACCTTTGGAAGATGCCTTGGGAACCCGCATACGTTCTTGCCTCCTTTGCACGAAAGGGGAAACTGCACCGTCCTGCAATTTGTTGCTCGCCTATCCTTCCTTCGCGTCATCCTCGACTCCTGATGCTAGGTCTCGCCTGGAATGTCCGCCGCTCCGGAGGGTTCCTGAGGAGGACCCGTGCGGGTCTTGATGTTGTTCCTCCTCGCGAGGCTTGGCCCCTCGTGAGGGTCTTTCCTTGAGTGGTGTTGGGCCTGTTGGTTTTTGGTCGACGAAGTGGGCCATCCCTGGGCCACAGGCAGGCAGGTCTGGGTACCCCCATTCCCAAAATGCCGACAGGGTCCAAAGTACAGGAGTGCAACAACCCGAAGAGAATGCTCGAGGAGCGCGGCTACGCGTGCAAACGAACAAAGTGTCGACCCTTATAAAGGTCGCCATGGACCTCCTTTCATAGATCAAGGGGTTTCCATACTGGCTAAAAATGGTCATTACATGGGGTAGATAGTAGATCCTATAGTGTCCAAAACTACTGACAAGAGCTATAGTGGGAAATACCTAACCCTGCGGATGAGGAGAGCTGCATTAAATGCACAATGAGGTGTCACACCAACAATATATTTTGGCAAGGATCGCATCTCCTTTTGTGTTGTTCGCCTAACTACCTCCTATTCTTTTGCCATGCCGTGGGATGGGTGTCATTAAAGCTGATGTAAATCCCCCGAGCTGCCACATGCCCCTGACAAGGTTTACCTAACCGCCTGCCTGTTTGACACATCGTTGATATTGACAATCAGCCTCATGAGGTGGAGAGGTGAAGAGGTAGTGGAGCCTTGCCGGCTATGGTGGGTACCAGGTCTTCTTCACTGGGAGGGCAGTTCATCGGTGGCTTGGGCTTGTTTCCTGGCGCTGTGTCGGGCGCATCCTCTCCCAGCAAGGCTTGCCGGACAGGAGGTCGCTTTCATCTATGCACAAGTCATGGTACTAACGGACCCATTCTTTAGTACACTGACAATTGGCCGTATACAAGCCGGCCAACTATTGTGACCCGCCATCGTCAAGGGGAAACAAAAATGTCGTAATAAAATGCAAACATTTTGTTTCTTATCAATCATTTATGTAGTTATCATTTCTTGCTCCTCTCTCAAGTCTTGTCTCCGTGTTGCCGGACACTGGTGCAGCGACGTGCTATACAAATGGTTTTTAACCCCTTTCTACGGCGGCATTTTAAACCGTCGCCAAGTGAGTGTGGGCAATAGGGGGTCCTTCCCATATGACCCAAAAACTGTTGGGGATAACGAGCCATGATGCAGATGCATTGCCAAATGTAATCGTATGTGATGAAGCAACACATCGCACACACCACATTCTCGCACACGTGTGGGATTGGTGATGAAACATTTCTAATGACGCAGTGAAACCTGTTGGATTTCAGGCTCCGCAAAACCCTGAAGATTCGAACTCAGGGGCGTGTATGAAGATCTCTCGCTGGTTCGCCTGACCTAGCTTGCTACTCACTTGGGATGGCAGGAAACTCACTCGATTGTGAGGGAAACACAGAACACAGCAGTTTACCCAGGTTCGGGCCACTGTGAAGCATAAAACCCTACTCCTGCTTGGGTGGATTGCCTCTCACGGAGGTTGGTGGATGAACTAGTACATTTCTTGGGTGCCTGCGGAGGCTGGGTGACCTTGCGTGCTGCTAGTGGGTGAATGAATCTCCCTCCTCTACGAAACAACCTATCCTCTATATATAGTGGTGGCCAGGGTCTTCTTCCCTTATCATTTCGGCGGGAAGGGATCCCACAATGGCCAATTTTGAAGGGGAACACGGGAACATGCTCCTCTGCCCAAAGGTGGTCTTCACGTGCAAAGTGGGTGTCCGCGCTGCAGAGACGGTCCCGGGGATGACGTATGTCCTGCTGGCGGGCGGCCACGACCTTGTTGCACGAGAAGGGAAACCTTTGGAAGATGCCTTTGGAACCCTGGTACGTCCTTGCCCTCTTTCCACTAAAGGGGAAATTGCCCCACTCTGCTGTCTTCCGCTCGCGTGTCCTTCCCTTGTGTCACCCTTGACTCCTGAGGCCGGGCCACGTCTCGGAATATCATGTGACGCCCAGTAAATTAAGCTACGGTAAACCTATGCAAATGGTGTCACGTTACCGGGATTTCTATTGGTAATCTTGCATAGCTTCAAACCGATTCAAATTCAAATTTAAAATAAAATCAAAACAATACAGGTTTTCAAATGTAAAAAAAATAAAAATCTTTGGTGCGTGTCAAATACTACTTAGGAAATTATCCTTTAGAAATTATTAAGTTGGTGGGTGTTTAATTGCACTAAAATAAAATAAACCTAAAATTGTTAATAATAAAAGAAAGTAAAAAAACAACAAGAAAAATAGAAGAAGAAGAGGAAACCCCAACCGTCACAGTCCCACTGGTCCATCCGCATCGGGGTATAAGACCCCGAGGGGAAACCCTAACCGAGACCCTCCCACTCCCCACTCCCACCTGGCGCCGCCACTCCCTCGCCCAGTCCTGTCGCTACTCTCACCATCGCCCCACTCCCCCCTCGTCAGTTTTACCCCATGGCCGAAACTCCTCGCCCCGTCGCTCAACCCCCGTGCCTCCCGCGCTGGAACGATGTTCCCTCTTTCGTCGCTCCGCCTGCTCCTCACACGAGTGCCACAGCGCCCAGATCCTGTCGCCCCTGACTCCCTCCCACCGACCCCATCTCTCCGAGTGCTCCCTCACCACCCAGCGCGCCGGCCCGCCTCAGGGCTCGCCCCTCACCCCCCCCCCCCCCCCCCCGTGCTGCTTGCACCCCGCCACCCCACTGTCGGTCGTCGCCGCGCCTCCGCTCCCCCGCGCCGGTCCCGCATTGCCACCAACCGCCGCTGCCAGGGCCCGCACGGGATCAGCCTCCCTCCTCCTTGGGTCACCTCCTTGGCGCCACTGCGCCACCGAGTCGCCACCGCCGGCCCTACACTCTCCTCTCGCCAGATCCGCAACGAGGTCGCGCCGGCAGCACCGCGGCGCCCCGCCCCGGGGCATCTCCCCATCGAGCTACATCGGCCGAAGCACCGCGCCGGCGAGCCCCATCATCCCCATCCTCACCGGACCGCCTCGCTCCATCGTTGGCCTCCTCGTCATCCTCCCTAACCGGCTTCCCCGAGCCACGCCAAACCAGACCCCTGCACCCCAAGTGAGCACCGGGCTCTCCCCGTCCACTCTCCCCCCCCTCCGGTTCCGTTCCGGCGTTTACCTCCTCGTCGCGGTACCGTTGATCTCTCGTGCTAACCAGGAGGAGGAGTTACCTCGTGTAGGTTGAGAGATAGGGGTTAGAACAACTAGAATAAAAAGAAAGAAAAGAAAAGAAAATAAGTGGCATATGTATGTATGTATGTATTTGTGTGATGTATGTATTTGTATATAAATACGTATATATGTATGTGTATTGTGGATGTGGTAAAAAGAAAAATGTGGATAGGGTGCATGTGTGTGTGTTTTGGTGCAGAGAGTGTGTGTGAGTGTGTGGTGTGTGTGGTGAGGCCGATGGGCCACTTACACGTGGGGCCACCCCCTATAAAGTGTTTTTAAATAATAACAATAATACTAATAGATAATAAAATAAATAAATAAGTAAGTAATTATTTAGTTAAGTTAATTAATTAATTCATTTGTGAATTAATTAATTAGATAATTAAGTATTAGTAATAATGATTCTGAGTAAATAAATAATTAGTTATATTAATTAATTAATAAATTAATTAGATGTTTAAGTATTAATTAAAGACTATTAATTAATTCTGCTATTAGATCGTCCTAGCAGAGTATGACACGTGCCTCCCCCACTAAATTAATCTGATTTATTAATAATTAACACTAATAATAAATGTTCCTATGACACACGGGCCCCACCGGTGAGTTGACCAGTCAACTGCTGATGCGAGCATGGCATCATGCTGATGTCACAATAGCATTTAATAATTAACTAAATCTGTTTTAAATTCCTAAATATTATTAAAACTTTGAAAACTAATATAAAATAAACTATAGCTCAAATGAAAATATTTTCAACATGAAAGTCGATGAGCAGAACGAGACGAACCTCGATACACGGTACATTCGTCTATCACGCGTTCCTAGCATAGCAAATGTGGAACTTTTCCATCATTCTTCGTGTGACGGGTAGTAGCCACAGACCCGGAAAATATCGTCACATATTCTTCCGACCCGTCTATGACGGATGTTACTGCGTTAGTTCATGCCTAGCCTGCATATTGCCATGTCATGCTTAGTGTTGCACCTGTTGCCGTTAGTTATTGTTTCTTCCCCCTCTTCTTACCGTAGACCCCGAGACTGACGCTCCTGCCGGGTACATCTACTCTCCTAACGACCAGCCCTTTGCCGCAGAGCAACAAGGCAAGCAAACCCCCTTGACCATTCCTATATCACGTATTATTTTCTCCCTCATGCTTGCATTAATATTTTGCTACTCTTGTAGTTAGCTCCTATATCTAATGTATAGCCTTTTTTATGAACTGCTACTTTCAGTATCGCACTTTAAAACTGTTTAGTATAGGTGGAGCAGTCATCCCCTCTGACCCCTTACTCCAGTTGCCCCACTTTTTCATCAAGTCTCGATCCCTGATCGACGAACCAGATCCGACACAACACTTACACCCCCCCCCTTAGTTGTACGACGCTACACAGATACTATCGGGTATCGAGGGTGGCACCTCGCGAAGTACTCCTGATGATATATATGTAGTACAACTAGTCGGTCATGGTTATCGAGGGTGATTCCTCCTTCACCACTCCCGACAATGTCTCTATCGTGCAACCCCTCAAGTGTGGGACCCTCGAGGGTGATTCCTCTAAGTCCACCTTGGCGGATACATCGTTCGGAATCCAACGAGGGTGATACCTCGGTTTCCCCCTGATGTTACAACCACACAGTTACTTGACCATGTTACTGGGATCTTTGATGAATAGATGTTAGGCGGGTGGATTCCCGCGTGGTTGTGTTGTTGACTTAATTAAAATGATAATGGATTTGGGTATTTGATGTGGGTTGGTCGGAAGGCCTTATTACGCACTAACCGTCTATGTGGGAAGAATTATGGGTACTCGACGTCGCGGGATCAGCCGAAGCTCTCCAGACGTCAACAATGGAGCGGCGCGAGCCCGAGTGGTCCCGAGATGCATTGCGCTTGTGATTAAGGGGTGCTAGGACTGACATCGGCCGCCCTTGCATCATGCAGGAGCGCAGAGGGCAAGTGGGCCCACGACCCCTTTGTGCTTAGGAGTTAGACCGGTGGGTTGGCCTCTCTATTGAGCTTAGGTGGTGCTCCGACGTGTCGATATTCTAGGGCCGGGCATGCCCTAGAAAAGTGTGTCCGGCCAGAGTGTTTTTGAGCGTGATGGGGAATATGTTGTGCACCCCTGCAGGGAAGAACTTACCTATTCGAATAGTCGTGTCCACGGTTATAGGACAACTTGGAGTTGTGCCTTGATCTTATACAACTGCAATTGTTACTTAACTGGAATTAGTTTCCCCGGGATTGCTTCCTCGTAGGGAGTCGAGGGAGGATCTCTGGGCATGACCTCTTATTCATATTGCTGCAACAATACGACTATTTAATTGTGTTACCTTGCTCTACTCTCATCTATTGCTGCAAGACCCCTGAAGATGCTAGTCTTCGATAGGACGAGGCCTTCTCTCTTTTCTCGCATTCCTACAGTCAGTCCACATATAAAACCCCTTCTTTGATATTGTTGCATACTTAGCATAGTTCTGATGTAAGTCTTGCGGGTACTTTGGATGAGTACTCACCATTGCTTTGCTCCCGCTTTGCCCCTTGATTCGTTGCTACGACCAGAAGATGGAGCCGAGGAGATGGAGTTTCCTGCCGACGCCTGCCACCCCGATGGTGACTTCTTCGTAGAGGCCGCTGAAGACCAGGAGTAGTTAGGAGTTTCCCAGACAAGAGGCCTCGCCTCGTTCGATCGTGTTTCTTTTGTGCTAGCCTTCTCTAAGGCGCCCCATGTTTAATGTTTTTACTCATATATTGTTGCTTTCGCTGACTCGTGTGTTTATCGAGCTTATGTATTCTAGCCCTCGAGCCCCTGGCTTGTAATATGAAGCTTGTATGTTTTATTTTGTGTCTAGAGTTGTGTTGTGATATCTTCACGTGAGTCCTGGAGTTTGATCGTACGCAATTGCGTGTATGATTAGCGTAAGATTAAATCGAGGGCGTTACAAGTTGGTATCAGAGCTGAGTGCGTGTAGGTAGCCCCTTTCCCACTCCTTGGCCGAAGTTGAGTCTAGTACTTGAAAAACTTACTATCTTTGATGTTGTGGCTTACGGGCACACATCTCAATTGGCTGGTATTAGTATCTTTTACTCCTTTCCTATACTCTGGGTTCTACTCTCTCTTCTCTTTTGGGTTAAAGATTTTACTAACTCTAACTCTAGGTTCTCGTAAATACTTCCTCCTGGAGAGCCCTATATTCCAGACGATGGCTTGTTCTGTCAGAAGACTCTGATGATACTCTTCGATGTTTCTCTCGAGAACTTGTGCCCATAGCTCTTGCGATTTCCCTTCCCTCGTCAACCACTATGGATGAGTACATACAAATGATGTTCATACTTTATTCTCCAATTGCTCTTGTTTTACGAGATGCAATGAATTATCTTATCACGGATTCGTCCATCATCAGTTGTCATGGGTTTCGAAAGTTCTTCAAACTGCTATTCGACCTTTCGGAATCCCCAGTAGCCTATTGCTCTTGACCTTTCTCACTTGCTTGCATTATGGTTAAATCCTTTATGTCTAGCCGCATTCATTAAAATCCTTTGTGATTTTCCTTTGATCTTGTTGATCCAACCTTTGTGTGAATGCACACAATCATTTGTTGATACTCATAAATTATCTTTTCAGCTCGGACGTCCTTCCAAACAAGAACTGGTTCTCAATAATCAACCTTGGTTGATTGTCCATCTAAGTCCTTTCAACTTGCTTGTATTTGATCGGAGCATCTGATTATGTTACACCAACCTGGAAATCCTAATTCCTTTGGTAATTAAGTATCGATATTTTTCAGATGTTCTATAACTCGATGCATTGCATCCTATCTCCCTCCGATTGAGTACTAATACTCACATCAGATCCTTTGTGGACTGCCAGACTCATTGCTCGGTTACTATCCAACGGCATTCCTTTACATTCAAAAAATTATTGTGATAGTGTCCCCCTGATACATAATGCCATTGGTAAATTGTGTCTTCTCCCTCTGATAAGTTGTACCCTACGCTTTTGTCAGCCATGCCCTTCAAGCATGATTTAATTACTCTTGGAGTGTATGGTATATGTTCCTAAGATGCCCCGACGGGTTGAACCTATGCCTTCCTAAATCAATATGACTCAAAAAGTTTTCATGAGTCTTACTCTTCTGGTGCTTTGCCGAATATCCTTTCAAAGCTACAACCTGATCAAAGGCGAGGAGTAAATGGCAGGTGATGCATTGATGAAGTGGCAGACGACCTTGAACTTTGTGTTCATGCCCATGGAAACAACGTTGATCCTACCATAGAAACTACTTGTATGAATATTCATTCGTTATGTGATTTGATCTGGTATCTGTGATCATGTCCTTTGCAATCATGGTTTTGACCATGTTGTCCTACCTTGATTTCATTCTTAGACGAGTTAAAGTACTTGTCTTCTTTAGATCAATACATCGGTCCTAGCCTTAATGTTGATCTACTTCCGAGTATTATCCCTTGTAACTCGAGGATATCCCAGAGCTATATAACTTCTTGTGAGCTCCTCATCAACTATGATATTTTCATTAATTCTAGTTTTCCTCGTGTTTTGAGTTATTGGACACTCAGGGATATAGATAACTGAATTGACTACGCATTGCGATCCAACAACTCTTAGTAATCTTCTTTGCTTACGAGTTTGTACTCGATCATGTCATTCCAAGATGTTAAGCTACATCATCATCGTCATGTTGGAGCTTGACCATGCTATCTATGTCCTCCATATATGGAGCATATTTCCAACCATGTGTTAAGCTCACGTCAATTTTTTCTCATCATATTAGTTGTTTTGAAGGGGAATTTTGATTCTGAGCTAGCAGTCTTAACTGTGTTTCTGACAACCTGTAGCTTAACCATTCCTTTGCTTGATGTCGTCGCTGAACGGTTACATCTTCATGAAACTTCTCAAAAAATGTGTCGTGATCAATCATCAGCACTCTGAACTCTTCCAGGGTATCAATCATATTCTTGATGATAAGGACTATCATTGCCTCTCGATGATTGGTGCTATCATCGGTAAACCTTTTTGCCTTCCCTCCAACACAAATGTCTTCGTGTTTTGTGTTGTCCTTTGAGTTCCTTGCTAATTCAGCTTATGTCACCTTATACTTTGGAGCATTACCATATTTTATGTCAAGAATGTCGTGAGGATTAATGCACCTCTTAATAATTCTTGATATGGTGATACTTCTCGCCATCACCATTCATTTCTTGGTCCCCGTGTTGTTCCAAACTGGAATACCAACAAGTGAACTCTGAGGTGTGGTCCCAATACTTCTGGCGTCCCTATTGCCTTGAGGTTAACAACTAATTATTTCATTCTTGGAGTATTGGTTGTTGACTCACCATTCTAGCATTGGGATTCCCAAGCTATTCCGGTCAACATCTGTGTGGGATTCCCAAGCTATTCCGGTCAACATCGAACACATCGCGTAGAAACCTTTAATGAGACTAAATTCTTCTCTGCAAAAACATAAATAAAGCAACCATGAGTACAAAGGTACTCAGCAAGACTTACATCAGAACTATCTACATATGCATCATGTTTCAATGAAAGGATTGTGGGGTTTGATTGCAGCAAGCCAGCTTTGACTCTTGGCTAACTTGTACTACGACTACAAGTTCTTTCCTTGAGGTGGGATAGCGCACAAGAGTCCACATATTCACCAATACAATACACCACTATGGATCCACTCTCGTCTCCCTAGAGAGAGCCTTCCATAGCACTCACACTTATTTTGCATGTTTTAGAGTATCCATTTAAGTTGTCTATGTACCACGTAATGTTTCCAAGTAGTCCATATCCGAGGACGCGGCTATTCGAACAGATTAAATCACCCTGCAGGGGTATACTTCTTCACACATGCTCTCACCACTTAGCACCATATGCACGTCATGCATCTCGGCATCCTTCAAGCGGAAGCACTGGCGTGGGTGTCGGCGACGACCGTTAACCACGGAGGACCCTAGTCCAGGTGTATCGCTTATTTGAGACTGAACCCGCAAGGAAGTCCGGCCGAGGTTTCCTCTACGGCCCCAAACGATGTGCGCAGGGTTCCCAAGCCCACCATCTGGGTGCCACTTGGTACATCGTGCCACTGTATATCTACCGTAGAGAAGCCTACCCCATCGGGCAGAGCTAAACACGGCCACCAACACTTTTCCTACAAACACCAGAAACTATTTGCAACTCCTGGACATAGGTCTAGGTAATTAGTAAGCTGAGCGGGGTAATATTTCAGGGCCCAATGCATGGTAGTATCTTGTCTTGGATAACATACACAGAACTCATTTCTTAAGGACGATCCCAATGAGACAACCCACCATGTACTCCTACGTGGCCTCTCATCGCTACCTTTACCAAATCAGATTCACACCTTTACTCTCACACCGTAGGACATGAACACAACAATTCCGATTCATCGTCCAAATGGATCAGACCCGATACGACTCTAAGCATAGCAGGCATTGTAAGAAAATAAGAATGAGTAAGCACAACAAGGCTCAAGAAGTTGATACTCATGCTAAGTGGTTTCAACTATTTACTGCGGCAAAATCAGGTCATGCAGAGGAATGGGTTCAACTACCGAGAACATGTAACAGTTGAATCGTGTTTGTCCTAATGCGATAAAAGAGATCAGGAGCGAGAGAGTGGGTTTATATCAGTATCCTCAAGGGGGTTTGCTTGCCTGACACATCTGAAGATAGCAATGAGTCTTCATCAATGTCAACGATCACATCATAAACCATCGTCTACCGAGAGGGAACAGTACCGGCAAACAGGAAAGAACAATAGTTACTTCACAGAAAAGCAACACTATGATGCCTGATCATGAAATGAAGATGAGAAGTGGCAGGGCTATTCTAGCTACCATTTCTTGGGTTAAAGATGGATTTGAATTAGAATTCAAATATCACTTCAAGCAAGGTATTTTCCGGATACCCTTTTAATTGATTCGACCTGATGCTCAGGTATAACTTGTTTTATCATGCATGAAGATGGCAATTTGAGGTACTGGTTTTCCTAGCTCAATGTTTGATCATAGTAATTGAAGTGGAATTCAAATAGGAATCAAATTCCAACTCCAAACTATTTATTAAATTGACCCTAATCATCATTTTGCCTATTTGGTGATGTTAACTTTCTCGAACGAGCATGAAAATGCCATATTCAGATTCTTTGGATTTTTCTGATCATTTTTCATATATAAATCATTTTCATTGGACTTAGATATTATTTTCTATGATTTTTAGATGTTTTAGCAATTTTTTGGAATTATAATAAATCAGAAAAAGCTATTACTGCGTCAGGCTGATGTCATCCCTGCTTTAGCAGGTCAACCAGCCGGTCCAGGTCAAACCTGACCAGTGGGACCCACTGGTCAGTGACCCAGAGGCTAAACCCGCGCTGACCAGCCCCTAATTGGGGTTTGACCAGGCGTGGGGCCCTGTGGCAGTGACTAAGGGGAGGTTTAATTACGCGCTAATGGTCGGCCACGTCGACGCCCACCGGAGGGTGGTCGCCGGCGACCAAGCCCGTGGCGGAGGGCTCGCCGGAGTTGGCCGGAATTGCGCTACGGGGCACTATTTGGCATGCGGTTTGCGGCTACGGGGCGCTGGCGAAGCGCCAAATCTAGCAAGGGCCTCAAGAGAAGCTCAGGTGGCCGGAAAAGGTGCCGGCGAAGAGCGTGCGCGGCGGCCGGAAGTCGGGCTCGTCGGGGAGGAGCTCAAGGGGAAGCTATTGTTGGAAATATTCCCTAGAGGCAATAATAAAATGGTTATTATCATATTTCCTTGTTCATGATAATCGTCTATTGTTCATGCTATAACTGTATTAACAGGAAACAGTAATACATGTGTGAATAAATAGATCACAATGTGTCCCTAGTGAGCCTCTAGTTGGCTAGCTCGTTAGTCAATAGATGATCATGGTTTCCTAGTCATGGGCATTTGATGTCATTGATAACGGGATCACATCATCGGGAGAATGATGTGATGGACAAGACCCAATGCTAAGCATAGCACTAGATCGTATTGTTCGTATGCTAAAGCTTTTCTAATGTCAAGTGTCTTTTCCTTCGACCGTGAGATTGTGCAACTCCCGGATACCGTAGGAGTGCTTTGGGTGTATAAAATGTCACAACGTAACTGGGTGACTATAAAGGTGCACTACGGGTACCTCTGAAAGTGTCTGTTGGGTTGGTACGAATCGAGATCGGGATTTGTCACTCCGCGTGACGGAGAGGTATCTCTGGGCCCACTTGATAGAACATCATCATGAGCTCAATGTGACTAAGGAGTTAGTCACACGATGACGTGCTATGGAACGAGTAAAGAGACTTACCGGTAACGAGATTGAACAAGGTATAGGTATACCGACGATCGAATCTCGGGCAAATTCTATATTGACACACAAAGGGAATTGTATACGGGATTGATTGAATCCTTGACATCGTGGTTCATCCGATGAGATCATCGTGGAGCAAGTGGGAGCCACCATGGGTATCCATACCCGCTGATGGTTATTGGGCAGAGAGGTGTCTCGGTCATGTCTGCGTGTCTCCTGAACCCGTAGGGTCTACACACTTAAGGTTCGATGACGCTAGGGTTATAGGGAATTGTTATACGAGGTTACCGAAAGTTGTTCGGAGTCCCAGATGAGATCCCGGACGTCACGAGGAGCTCCGAAATGGTCCGGAGGTAAAGATTGATATATAGGATGGATGGTTTTGGACACCGGAAATGTTTCGGGCGTCACCGGTAGTGTACCGGGACCACCGGAAATAGTCCCGGGGTCCACCGGGAGGGGCCACCTGCCCCAAGAGGTAGCATGGGCCAAAACAGGGAGTGAAACCAGCCCAAAGTGGGCTAGTGCGCCTCCCACAATGAGGCCCATGGTGCAGGAGGTGGAGAAAGGGGGAAACCCTAGGCGTTGGTGCGCCTAAGGCCCACGTAGGGGTGCGCCACCCCCTCCCCCTGCCCTGGCCGCCGCACCTCCCATCTGGGGGGGGGGGCTGCCGCACCACCTAGGGTGGGAACCCTAGGGGTGGCAACCCCCCTCCCCTCCTCCTATATATAGTGGGGGTTTTGGGGCTGTTTGAGACACTGTTTTCTCTCTCCCTCGGCGCAGCCCTGCCCCCCTCCTTCCTCCTCTCCCACGGTGCTTGGCGAAGCCCTGCCGGGAGACCTCGTCTCTCCATCGACACCACGCCATCGTGCTGCCGGAGATCTTACCCAACCTCTCCCTCCTCCTTGCTAGATCAAGGTGCGGGAGATGTCACCGGGCTGCACGTGTGTTGAACGCGGAGGTGCCGTGGTTCGGCACTAGATCGGAATCACACCGCGATCTGAATCGCCGCGATTACGACTCCATCAACCACGTTCTAGCAATGCTTCCGCTTAGCGATCTTCAAAGGTATGAAGATGCACTCACCCCTCTCTCGTTGCTGGTCTCTCCATAGGAAGATCTGAATATGGCGTAGGAAAATTTTGAATTTATGCTACGTTACCCAACAGTGGCATCCGAGCGAGGTTTTCTATGCGTAGATTCTATGCATGAGTAGAACACAAAAGGTTGTGGGCAATGATTTGTCAATTGATTGCCTCTACTAGTCTTATTCTTTTCCGGCGGTATTGTGGGATGAAGCGGCCCGGACCGACCTTACATGTACGCTTACGTGAGACTGGTTCCACCGACAAACATGCACACCGTGCATAAAGGTGGCTAGCGGGTGTCTGTCTCTCCTACTATAGTCGGATTGGATTTGATGAAAAGGGTCCTTATGAAGGGTAAATAGCTTTGGCATATCATCGTTGTGGCTGTCACGTAGGTAAGAAAGCGTTCTTGCTAGAAACCCAAATCAGCCACGTCAAACTTGCAACAACAATTAGAGGACGTCTAACTTGTTTTTGCAGGGTTTGACATGTGATGTGATATGGCGAAAGTTGTGATGTTGCATGTATGATGTATGAGATGATCATGTTATTGTAATAGGTTTCACGACTTGCATGTCGATGAGTATGAAAACCGGCAGGAGCCATAGGAGTTGTCTTAATTTATTGTATGAGATGCAACGCCATGTGCTTAGTACTTTTACTTCATTGCTAACTGTTAGCTATAGTAGTAGTGATAGTAGTAGTTGGCGTGACGACTTCACGGAGACACGATGATGGAGATCATGATGATGGAGATCATGGTGTCACGCCGGTGAAAATGATGGTCATCCGATGCCTGAAGATGGAGATCGAAAGAGCAAAGATGATAATGGCCATATCATGTCACTATATGATTGCATTGTGATGTTTATCAGATTTTTCATCTTATTGCTTAGAACGACGGTAGCATAATAAGTTGATCCCTCTTATAATTTCAAGAATGTATTCCCCTAAGTGTGCACCGTTGCGAAGGATCGTTGTCTCTAAGCACCACGTGATGATCGGGTGTGATAGATTCTAACGTTCGCATACAACGGGTGTAAGCCAGATTTACACACGCGAAACACCTAGGTTGACTCGACGAGCTTAGCATGTACAGACATGACCTCGAATACAAGAGACCGAAAGGTCGAACATGAGTCGTATGGTTGAATACGATCAGCATGAAGTTGCTCACCATGATGACTAGTCCGTCTCACGTGATGATCGAACACGGGTTAGTCAACATGGATCATTATCACTTAGATGACTGGAGGGATGTCGATTTAAGTGGGAGTTCATACTTAATTTGATTAAATGAACTTAATTGTTATGAACTTAGTCTAAAATTTGTCTTTATAAATATTGTAGATGGCCAACGTAAACCTCAATTTCAACGCATTCCTAGAGAAAAACAAGCTGAAAGATGATGGTAGCAACTATGCGGACTGGGTTCGCAACTTGAAGCTCATCCTTGAAGCAGCTAAAAAGGCTTATGTCCTTGATGTGCCGCTAGGTAACCCTCCCGCTCCCGCAGTAGCCCAGGACATTCTGAACGTCTGGCAAACGCGGAGTGATGACTACTCTCTCGTTAGGTGTGGCATGTTATACAGTTTGGAAATGGGGCTCCAAAGGCGTTTTGAGCAACATGGTGCATATGAGATGTTCCAAGAGCTGAAACTAGTTTTTCAAGCTCATACCCGTGTCGAGAGATATGAAGTCTCCGACAAGTTCTTTAGCTGTAAGATGGAGGAGAACAGTTCTGTCAGTGAGCACATACTCAAAATGTCTGGGTTACACGGTCTTCTGACTTCACTTGGAGTCGAACTTCCGGATGATGCTATAATTGACAGAATCCTCTAGTCTCTCCCACCAAGCTACAAAGGTTTTGTGTTGAACTACAACATGCAAGGGATGGAGAAGACCATTCCCGAGTTGTACTCGATGCTCAAGTCTGCAGAAGTAGAAATTAAGAAAGAGCATCAAGTGTTGATGGTCAACAAGACCACCAGTTTCAAGAAGGGCAAGGGTAAGAAGAACTTCAAGAAAGACGGCAAAGCCGTTGCCGCGCCCGGTAAGCCAGATGCCGGGAAGAAGAAAAAGAATGGACCCAAGCCTGAGACTGAGTGCTTCTATTGCAAGGGAAAAGGTCACTGGAAGCGGAACTGCCCCAAATACTTAGCGGACAAGAAAGCCGGCAACGTTAAAGGTATATGTGATATACATGTTATTGATGTGTACCTTACCAGCACTCGTAGTAGCTCCTGGGTATTTGATACCGGTGATGTTGCTCACATTTGCAACTCAAAGCAGGAATTGCGGAATAAGCAGAGACTGGCCAAGGACGAGGTGACGATGCGCGTCGGGAATGGCTCCATGGTCGATGTGATCGCCGTCGGCACGCTACCTCTACATCTACCGTCGGGATTAGTTCTAAACCTTAATAATTGTTATTTAGTACCAGCTTTGAGCATGAATATTGTATCAGGGTCTTGCTTAATGCGAGATGGCTACTCATTTAAGTCAGAGAATAATGGTTGTTCTATTTATATGAGTGATATGTTTTATGGTCATGCTCCACTGGTGAATGGTTTATTCTTGATGAATCTCAATCGTTCTGTTACACATATTCATAGTGTGAATGCCAAAAGATGTAAAGTTGACAATGATAGTCCCACATACTTGTGGCACTACCGCCTTGGTCATATCGGTGTTAAGCGCATGAAGAAGCTCCATACTAATGGACTATTAGAGTCTCTTGACTTTGAATCATTTGACACATGTGAACCGTGCCTCATGGGCAAGATGACTAAGACTCCATTCTCAGGAATAATGGAGAGAGCGAATGACTTATTGGAAATAATACATACTGATGTGTGTGGTGCAATGAACGTTGAAGCTCGCGGTGGCTATCGTTATGTTCTCACTCTCACCGATGATTTGAGTAGGTATGGGTATATCTACTTAATGAAGCACAAATCTGAGACGTTTGAAAAGTTCAAGGAATTTCAGAGTGAGGTCGAGAATCAACGTGACAGAAAAATTAAGTGTCTACGATCTCATCGTGGAGGATAATATTTGAGTCATGAGTTTGGCACACATCTAAGGAAGTGTGGAATCATTTCACAACTGACGCCGCCTCGCACACCGCGACGCAATGGAGTGTCTGAACGTCGTAATCGCACTTTATTAGATATGGTACGATCTATGATGTCTCTTACCGACTTACCGCTATCATTTTGGGGATACGCATTAGAAACTGCAGCACTCTCTTTAAATAGGGCACCGTCTAAATCCGTTGACACGACACCGTATGAACTATGGTTTGGCAAGAAACCTAAGTTGTCGTTTCTTAAAGTTTGGGGCTGCGATGCTTATGTGAAGAAACTTCAACCAGAAAAGCTCGAACCCAAAGCGGAGAAATGCGTATTCATAGGATACCCTAAGGAAACTATTGGGTATACCTTCTATCTTAGATCCGAAGGTAAAACCTTTGTTGCCAAGAACGGATCCTTTCTAGAGAAAGAGTTTCTCTCGAAAGAAGTAAGTGGGAGGAAAGTAGAACTTGATGAGGTAATTAGACCCCCTCTCGAACAAGAAAGTAGCGCAACGCGGGAAATTGTTCATGTGGCGCCTGCACCAACTCAAGAGGAAGTTAATGATAATGATCATGAAGCTTCGGATCAAGTTACTACTGAACCACAAAGGTACACAAGGGCACGCTCCGCACCACAGTGGTACGGCAACCCTGTGACGGAAATCATGTTGTTAGACAACGGTGAACCTTCGAACTATGAAAAAGCAATGGTGGGCTCGAATTCCAACAAATGGCTTGAAGCTATGAAATCCGAGATAGGATCCATGTATGAGAACAAAGTATGGACTTTGGTGGACTTGCCTAATGACCGGCGAGCCATAGAAAATAAATGGATCGTCAAGAAGAAGACTAATGCAAACGGTAATGTAACCGTTTATAAAGCTCAACTTGTCGCAAAAGGTTTTCGACAAATTCGAGGAACTGACTACAAAGAGACTTTCTCTCCCGTAGCGACGCTGAAATCAGGTTGTGGGAAATGACTTGTCAATTGCTTTCCACTACTAGTCTTATTCTTTTCCGGCGGTATTGTGGGATGAAGCGGCCCGAACCGACATTACACGTACGCTTACGTGAGTCTGGTTCCACCGACAGACATGCACACCGTGCATAAAGGTGGCTAGCGGGTGTCTGTCTCTCCTACTCTAGTCGGATTGGATTTGATGAAAAGGGTGCTTATGAAGGGTAAATAGCTTTGGCATATCATCGTTGTGGCTGTCACGTAGGTAAGAAAGCGTTCTTGCTAGAAACCCAAATCAGCCACGTAAAACTTGCAACAACAATTAGAGGACGTCTAACTTGTTTTTGCAGGGTTTGAGATGTGATGTGATATGGCCAAAGTTGTGATGTTGCATGTATGATGTATGAGATGATCATGTTATTGTAATAGGTTTCACGACTTGCATGTCGATGAGTATGACAACCGGCAGGAGCCATAGGAGTTGTCTTAATTTATTGTATGAGATGCAACACCACGTGCTTACTACTTTTACTTCATTGCTAACGGTTAGCTATAGTAGTAGTGATAGTAGTAGTTGGCATGACGACTTCACGGAGACACGATCATGGAGATCATGATGATGGAGATCATGGTGTCACGCCGGTGACAATGATGATGATGCGATGTCTGAAGATGGAGATCAAAAGAGCGAAGATGATAATGGCCATATCATGTCACTATATGATTACATTGTGATGTTTATCATGCTTTTCATCTTATTGCTTAGAACGACGGTAGCAAAATAAGATGATCCCTCTTAAAATTTCGAGAACGTATTCCCCAAAGTGTGCACCGTTGCGAAGGATCGTTGTCTCGAAGCACCACGTGATGATCGGGTGTGATAGATTCTAACGTTCGCATACAACGGGTGTAAGCCGGATTTGCACACGCGAAACACCTAGGTTGACTCAACGAGCTTAGCATGTACAGACATGACCTTGAATACAAGAGACCGAAAGGTCGAACATGAGTCGTATGGTTGAATACGATCAGCATGAAGTTGCTTACCATGGTGACTAGTCCGTCTCACGTGATGATCAGACACGGGTTAGTCAAGATGGATCATGTATCACTTAGATGACTAGAGGGATGTCGATTTAAGTGGGAGTTCATACTTAATTTGATTAAATGAACTTAATTGTCATGAACTTAGTCTAAAAGTTGTCTTTATAAATGTTGTAGATGGCCAACATCAACCTCAATTTCAACGCATTCCTAGAGAAAAACAAGCTGAAAGATGATGGTAGCAACTATGCGGACTAGGTTCGCAACTTGAAGATCATCCTTGAAGCAGCTAAAAAGGCTTATGTCCTTGATGCGCCGCTAGGTGACCCTCCCGCTCCCGCAGCAGCCCAGGACATTCTGAACGTCTGACAAACACGGAGTGATGACTACTCTCTGGTTAGGTGCGGCATGTTGTACAGTTTGGAAACGGGGCTCCAAAGGCGTTTTGAGCAACACGGTGCATATGAGATGTTCCAAGAGCTGAAACTAGTTTTTCAAGATCATGCCCGTGTCGAGAGATATGAAGTCCCCGACAAGTTCTTTAGCTGTAAGATGGAGGAGAACAGTTCTGTCAGTGAGCACATACTCAAAATGTCTGGGTTACACGATCGTCTGACTTCACTTGTAGTCGAACTTCCGAATGATGCTATAATTGACAGAATCCTCCAGTATCTCCCACCAAGCTACAAAGGTTTTGTGCTAAACTACAACATGCAAGGGATGGAGAAGACCATTCCCGAGTTGTACTCAATGCTCAAGTCTGCAGAAGTAGAAATCAAGAAAGAGCATCAAGTGTTGATGGTCAACAAGACCACTAGTTTCAAGAAGGGCAAGGGTAAGAAGAACTTCAAGAAAGACGACAAAGCCGTTGCCGTGCCCGGTAAGCCAGATACCAGGAAGAAGAAAAAGAATGGACCCAAGCCTGAGACTGAGTGCTTCTATTGCAAGGGAAAAGTTCACTCGAAGCGGAACTGCCCCAAATACTTAGCGGACAAGAAGGCCGGCAACGTTAACGGTATATGTGATATACATGTTATTGATGTGTAACTTACCAGCGCTCGTAGTTGCCCCTGGGTGTTTGATACCGGTGCTGTTTCTCACATTTGCATCTCCAAGCAGGAACTGCGGAATAAGCGGAGACTGGCCAAGGACGAGGTGACGATGCGCGTCGGGAATGGCTCCAAGGTCGATGTGATCGCCGTCGGCATGCTACCTCTACATCTACCGTCGGGATTAGTTTAAACCTTAATAATTGTTATTTAGTACCAGCTTTAAGCATGAATATTGTATCAGGGTCTTGCTTAATGCGAGACGGCTACTCATTTAAGTCAGAGAATAATGGTTGTTCTATTTATATGAGTGATATGTTTTATGGTCATGCTCCGCTGGTGAATGGTTTATTCATGATGAATCTCGATCGTGATGTTACACATATTCATAGTGTGAGTACCAAAAGATGTAAAGTTGATAATGATAGTCCCACATACTTGTGGCACTGCGGCCTTGGTCATATCGGTGTTAAGCGCATGAAGAAGCTCCATACTGATGGACTATTAGAGTCTCTTGACTTTGAATCATTTGACACATGCGAACCGTGCCTCATGGGCAAGATGACTAAGACTCCATTCTCAGGAATAATGGAGAGAGCAACCGACTTATTGGAAATAATACATACTGTTGTGTGTGGTCCAATGAACATTGAAGCTCGCGGTGGCTATTGTTATGTTCTCGCTCTCACCGATGATTTGAGTAGGTATGGGTATATCTACTTGATGAAGCACAAATCTGAGATGTTTGAAAAGTTCAAGGAGTTTCAGAGTGAGGTCGAGAATCAACGTGACAGAAAAATTAAGTGTCTACGATCTGATCGTGGAGGAGAATATTTGAGTCACGAGTTTGGCACACACCTAAGGAAGTGTGGAATCGTTTCACAACTGAGCCGCCTCGCACACCGCAACGCAACGGAGTGTCTAAACGTCGTAATCGCACTTTATTAAATATGGTACGATCTATGATGTCTCTTACCGACTTACCGCTATCATTTTGGGGATACGCATTAGAAACTGCAGCATTCACTTTAAATAGGGCACCGTCTAAATCCGTTGAGACGACACCGTATGAACTATGGTTTGGCAAGAAACTTAAGTTGTCATTTCTTAAAGTTTGAGGCTGCGATGTTTATGTGAAGAAACTTCAACCAGAAAAGCTCGAACCCAAAGCGGAGAAATGTGTATTTATAGGATACCCTAAGGAAACTATTGGGTATACGTTCCATCTTAGATTCGAAGGTAAAACCTTTGTTGCCAAGAATGGATCCTTTCTAGAGAAAGAGTTTCTCTCGAAAGAAGTAAGTGGGAGGAAGGTAGAACTTGATGAGGTAATTACACCCCCTCTCGAACAGCAAAGTAGCGCAGCGTGCGAAATTGTTCCTGTGGCGCCTGCACCAACTGAAGAGGAAGTTAATGATTACGATCATGAAGCTTCGGATCAAGTTACTACTGAACCGCGAAGGTCAACAAGGGCACGCTCCGCACCAGAGTGGTACGGCAACCCTGTGATGGAAATCATGCTGTTAGACAACCGTGAACCTTCGAACTATGAAGAAGCGATGGCGGGCCCAGATTCCAACAAATGGCTTGAAGCTATGAAATCCGAGATAGGATCCATGTATGAGAACAAAGTATGTACTTTGGTGGACTTCCCCGATGACCGGCGAGCCATAGAAAATAAATGGATTTTCAAGAAGAAGAGTAATGCAAACGGTAATGTAACCGTTTATAAATCTCGACTTATCGCAAAGGGTTTTCGAAAAATTCAAGGAGTTGACTACGAAAAGACTTTCTCTTCCGTAGCGAAGCTGAAATCAGTCCGAATCATGTTAGCAATTGCCGCCTTTTATGATTATGAAATTTGGCAAATGGACGTCAAAACAACGTTCCTTAACGGGAACCTTAAGGAAGAGTTGTATATGATGCAACCAGAAGGTTTTGTCAACCCTAAGGGTGCTATCAAAGTGTGCAAGCTCCATCGCTCCATCTATGGGCTGGTGCAGGCATCTCGGAGTTGGAACATTCGCTTTAATGAGGTGCTTAAAGCGTTTGGGTTCATACAGGTTTATGGAGAAGCCTGTCTGTACAAGAAAGTGAGTGGGAGCTCTGTAGCTTTCCTCACACTGTATGTGGATGACATATTATTGATGGGGAATAATATAGAGATGTTGGAGAGCATAAAGGCCTATTTGAACAAGAGTTTTTCAATGAAGGACCTTGGAGAAGCTGCATACATATTAGGCATCAAGATCTATAGAGATAGATCGAGATGCCTCATAGGTCTTTCGCAAAGTACATACCTTCACAAGATATTGAAGAAGTTCAATATGGAAAACTCAAAGAAAGGGTTCTTGCCAGTTTTGCAAGGTATGAGATTGAGTAAGACTCAGTCACCGACCACGGCAGCAGATAGAGAGAAGATGAGTATTGTCCCCTACGCTTCAGCTATAGGCTCTCTAATGAAACTGTTAATAATAAAAGAAAGTAAAAAAAATAAACCAACAAGAAAAAAGAAGAAGAACAGGAAACCCCACCATCCAAGTCCCACCGGCCCATCCGCCTCGGGGTATAAGACCCCTAGGGGAAACCCTAACCGAGGCCCTCCCACTCCCCACTCCCACCTGGCGCCGCCACTCCCTCCACCAGTCCCGTCGCTACTTTCCCCATCGCCCCACTCCACCCTCGTCAGTTTTACCCCACGACCGAAACTCCTCGCCCCGTCGCTCAACACCCGTGCCTCCCTCGCTCGAACGACACTCCCTCTCTCATCGCTCCCCTGCTCCTCACACGAGCGCCATAGCGCCCCAGATCCCGTCGCCCCTGACTCCCTCCCCACCGACCCCATCTCTCCCAGTACTCCCTCTCCACCTAGCGCGCCGTCTCGCCTCAGCACTCGCCCCTCACCCCCCGCGCTCCCTGCGCCCCGCCACCCCACTGTCAGCCGTCGACGCGCCTCCGCTACCCCGCACCGGTCCCGCGTCGCCACCAACCGCCGCTGCCAGGGCCCGCACATGAACCGCCTCCCTCCTCCTCGCGCCGCCTCCCTAGCGCCAGTGCGCCACTGAGTCGCCACCGCCGGTCCTGCACTCTCCTCTCGTCGGGTCCGCATTGGGGCCGCGTCAGCGGCGCCGCAGAGCCCCGGCCCGGGGCATCTCCCCATCGAGCTGCACCGACCGCTCCTCCACCGACTGAAGCACCGCGCCACCGAGCCCCATCATCCCCATCCTCACCGGACCGCCTCGCTTCATCGCGGCCTCCTCGTCATCCTCCCCAGCCGGCTTCCCCGAACCTCGCCGAACCAGCCCCCCTGCACCGCAAGTGAGCCCCGGGCTCTCCCCGTCCACTCTCCCCCCCCCCCCCTCCGGTTCTGTTCCGGCGTTCACCGCCTCGTCCCGGTACCGTTGATCTCTCCTGCTAACCAGGAGGAGGAGTTACCTCCTGTAGGTTGAGAGATAGAGGTTAGAACAAGTAGAATCTCCCCTCAAGTAAAACCAAATTGAGAGGAAATAAAACATTTTTAACAACACATGCACACCTTTGGAAAACCTCGTGGGGAGAAACAACATATTTCTCATCTTATTTCGAGTGACTATATATTCAAACGCGTTTTCATTGTGTGAGCACTAAAGCCATCGTCGACAACACAAATGTGATGTCATGTAAAAATATATTGCGTTCACAGCGTGTGTTATTTTCTCTTCCGTTGCAACGCACGAGCTCTTTTGCTAGTAAAAAAGAAAATAAAATAAAATAAGTGACATATGTATGTATGTATATGTGTGATGTATGTATCTGTATATAAATATGTATGTATGTATGTGTATTGTGGATGTGGTAAAAAGAAAAATGTGTATAGGGTGCATGTGTGTGTGTTTTGGTGTACAAAGTGTGTGAGTGTGTGGTGTGTGTGGTGAGGCCGATGGGCCACTTACAGGTGGGGCCTCCCTCGTAAAGTGTTTTTAAATAATAATAATAATAATAATAATAGATAATAGATAATAGATAATAAAATATATAAATAAATAAATAAATATTTAGTTAAGTTAATTAATTAATTAATTTGTGAATTAATTAATTAGATAATTAAGTATTGGTAATAATGATTATGAGTAAATAAATAATTAGTTATATTAACTAATTAATTAATTAATTAATAAGATGTTTAAGTATTAATCAAAGGTTGTTAATTAATTCTGCTATTAGACCATCCTAGCAGAGTATGATACGTGGGTCCCTCACTAAATTAATCTGATTTATTAATAATTATAACATTAATAATAAATGTGCCTATGACACACGGGCCCCACCGATCAGTTGACCAGTCAACTCCTGATGTGAGCATGGCATCATGCTGATGTCATAATAGCATTTAATAATTCATTAAATCTGTTTTTAATTCCTAAATATTAATAAATCTTTGAATATTAATATAAAATAAATTGTAGCTCAAATGAAAATATTTTTAACATGAAAGTTCATCAGCAGAACGAGACGAACCCGAATACACGGTCCATTCGTGTGTCACGCGTCCCTAGCATAGCAAACATGAAATTTTTCTATCATTTTTCGTCTCACCGGTAGTAGCGAGAGACCCGGAAAATATCGTCAGATATTCTTCCGACCCGTCTATGACAGATGTTACTGCGTTAGTTCATGCCTAGCCTGCATATTGTCATGTCATGCTTAGTGTTGCACCTGTTCCCGTTATTTATTGTTTCTCCCCCTCTTCTTACCGGTAGACCCCGAGACTGACGCTGCTGCCGAATACATCTACCCTCCTGACGACCAGCCCTTTCCCGCAGAGCAACAAGGCAAGCAAACCCCCTTGATCATTCCTATATCGCCTCTTCTTTCTCCCTCATGCTTGCATTAGAATTTTGCTACTGTTGTAGTTAGCTCCTATATCTGATGCATAGCCTTTTTATGAACTGCTACTTTCAGTATCGCACTTTAAAACTATTTAGTATAGGTGGAGCAGTCATCCCCTCTGAACCATTAGTCCAGTTGCCCCGCTTTGTCATCAAGTCTCGATGCCTGATCGACGAGACAGATCTGACACAACACTTACACCCCCCCCCACCTTAGTTGTACGATGCTACAGAGATACTATCGGGTACCGAGGGTGACACCTCGCGAAGTACTCCTGATGATATCTCTGTAGTACAGCTAGTCGGTCGTGGTTATCGAGGGTGATTCCTCTTTCACCACTCCTGAGGATGTCTCTGTCGTGCAACCCCTCAATTGTGGGACCCTCGAGGGTGATTCCTCTAAGTCCACCTTGACGGATACATCGTTCGGAATTCAACGAGGGTGATACCTTGGTTTCCCCCTGATGTTACAACCACACACTTACTTGACCATGTTACTGGGATCTTTGATGAATAGATGTCAGGCGGGTGGATTCCCGCATGGTTGTCCCGTTGACTTAATTAAAATGATAATGGATTTGGGTATTTGATCTGGGTTGGTCGGAAGGCCTTATTACGCACTGCGTGGGAAGAATTATGGGTACTCGACGTCGCGGTATCAGCCAATGCTCTCCAAACGTCAGCAATGGAGCGGCGTGCGCCCGAGTGGTCCAAAGATGCATCACGCTTGTGAATAAGGGGTGCTAGGACTGACATCGGCCGCCCTTGCATCGTGCAGGAGTGCATAGGGCAAGTGGGCCCAGAACCCCTTTGTGCTTAGGAGTTAGACCGGCGAGCTGGCCTCTCTATTGAGCTTGGGTGGGGCTGCAACGTGTTGATATTCCGAGGTCGGGCATGACCCAGAAAAGTGTGTCTGGCCAGAGTGTTATCGAGTGTGACGGTGAATATGTTGTGCACCCCTGCACAGAAGAATTTATCTATTCGAATAGCCATGTCCACGGTTACAGGACGACTTGGAGTTGTGCCTTGATCTTATACAACTACAACTGTTACTTAACTGGAATTAGTTTCCCTGGGATTGCTTCCTCGCAAGGAGTCGAGGGAGGATCTCTGGGCGTGACCTCTTATTAATATTGATGCATGCAACAATATGACTATTTAATTGTGTTACCTTGCTCTACTCTCGTCTATTGCTGCAAGACCCCTGAAGATGCTAGTCTTTGGTAGGACTAGGCATTCTCTCTTTTCTCGCATTGCTGCAGTGAGTACACATATAAAACCCCTTCTTTGATACTGTTGCATACTTAGCATAGTGCTGATGTAAGTCTTGCGAGTACTTTGGATGAGTACTCATCGTTGTTTTGCTCCCCCTTTGCCCCTTGATCCGTTGCTGCATCCAGAAGATGGAGCCCAGGAGATGGAGTTTCCTGCCTACGCTTGCCACCCCGATGGTGACTTCTTCGTGGAGGTCACTGAAGACCAGGAGTAGTTAGGAGGTTCCTAGGGAGGAGGCCTCGCCTCGTTTGATCGTGTTTCTTTTTTGCTAGCCTTCTCTAAGGCACCCCATGTTTAATGTCTGTACTCATATATTGTTGCTTCCGCCGACTCGTGTGTTTATCGAGATTCTGTATTCTAGCCCTCGAGGTCCCTGGCTTGTAATATGAAGCTTGTACGTTTTATTTTGTGTCTAGAGTTGTGTTGTGATATCTTCCCGTGAGTCCTTGATTTTGATTGTACGCAATTGCGTGTATGATTAGCGTACGATTAAATCGAGGGTGTTACATATCCGCCGCTCCGGAGGGGTCCTAAGGAGGCCCCCTACGGGTCCTGAAGTCGTTTCTCCTCGCGAGGCTTGGCCCCTCGCGAGGGACTTGCCTTGAGTGACGCCGAGTCTACAGGTTTGTGGTTGATGTAGTGGGCAAGTCCTGGGCCGCACGCAGGCAGGTCTGGGTAACCCCATTCCCAGAATGCTGATAGTAGCCCCCGGGCCCAAGGCGTCCCGGGGTTGGCTTCTTGGAGAAGCCTCGAGGTTGGCCCGAAGTGTTGCGGGGCCTAAACGCTTGTGGGCCAGGCCTTTAAATGACGGACCTGTCTTCTCCGCGCAGGAACTCTTGACCCGTGCGTGAACACCGCCTCCTCCTCTTGTTGATTCCCCCGCCGATTCTTCCCCCCGACTCTCGCACACCGTGTCGCGTTTCCCTCATTCTTTTCGCCATGTCTTCGAATGATGCACCTCCACACGTGTTGGGCCAGTCAACAATGATGAACTTTGAGGGGTTGGGCAAGGTCTGACTGGTGGTCGCGGCAAGCGCCAATGAGTGGGGGGCCACCCAGATCTAGCCAGGTTCATGGCGTCGGGACAAGATGGCGTCCCCCGCGGTTCCCCTTCATATCCACGCCCTCCTTCCTGGTGTACTGCCACCGTTCTCGAGCTTCCTCGGTGCAGTGCTTTCACATTATTAGATCCACGCGCTCCATCTTGATCCCAACTCTTTGGTTCTCCTTTCGGCCTTCGTGTTCTTGTGCGAGGCCTTTGTGGGCGTCGCCCCTTCCGTGGCATTGCTCCGCCAATTCTTCTCACTCGAATTGATATCCGCGGGGCAATGCTCTGGATGCGTGTCCTTGAAGGCGGCCGACGCATCGGTTCAGGGGGGGCCTTGGCGCCGAGCTCCTCCCCGAAGCAGAGGGGTTCCGGCGACAGTGGGTGCAGGTCGAGACTGTCGAGGCCAGGGCCCTGTTCTAGCCCCCATTGACCCCGCAACACCGAAACGGGGGTGGATGCGCGAGGATCTCGCTGATCCCTGGCTCATGGCGGTCCTCACCCGACTGGAGAGATTGAAGCGGGCGGGGGTGACGACGGCGATGGTGGTGCGGGAGTTTATCTGTCGGTGGAATACTCCTATTCAGCGCCAGTACCGTCCAATGTGGGCCTATACATGACCTCGAGACCCAATGAGGATCTAGATCATGCCCCTTTCCTCCGACGTCTTGTGCGTGCTCCTCCGTCGGCTGACCGGTGGCAATCTCGACGAGCTTCCCCATAATGGCCTCCCATTATATAGCTTCAAGGCCACGGAATCTCTCATCGCGGAGATGCCGCTCTTCGATGAGTGGGGGTTCCTTCCCACGAAAGAGGCAGGCCCCGGGGGGTTTTGTCCCTTGGGGTTCAGGCCCACGGGAACTCTGGTCGTGTCGCCCCTCCAGCAGCCGGGGCGGGCGATGCACCATCGCCCGCACCCCGGGCCTTTGCTACGAGGTCGGCGGTGGCGATCGGTCGATGGTGGAGATTGTCGCCCCTGCCCTCGGGCTTCGGCCGAGGGCCGCCGAGCCCCCTTGCCGGGCCACCCGCGCCGGTCGGAAAAGTGGTCGCCCGGGGGTGGCCGCCCCCAAACTAGGCGGCCTCCGGTGAAGAAGAGGTGGATCGCCATAGATGAGTAAGCGTTTGTATCCTGCTTCGCCCTTTCCTTCGCGTCTTCCTTCTGAGCCTCTGTTCCGCACGCTTCCCACCGGTGACGGAGAAGGCGGGTCGGTGCTGCCTGCTCATGAGGTCACCGAGCATCTTGCGGTTTCTTCCCTTGCATCCCGAGGAGTTCAACCTTCTGGGTCTCTCGCATGTGAGCCTCCTGCGGTCTTCCTTGCCCGCGGCCATCTGCGAGTGAGCCCCCAGCTCCCGAGCATGGACTCGGGCCGGGAGGCTCCCCACGCGCCTCTCATGTTCATCGTGCAGGAGGTGAGGACTCTTGTTGGATACTGGAGCCTGTCGTGGGTTCGCACGTCGCGCCATGGTCCTTGCTCCGTACCGCGACGGGTGCGCTTCAATGCCTCGGGGTGGGGCTTGCGTGTCACGAAGCCCAGTAGGAAAGTGAGAGCCCGCACCTAGAGTCAGGGAGGCGCCATCTTGACGTCGCCATGAACCTTGGTCGTCTGCAGTGGGAGCATGCCCGCCAGAGACGGAGGCGTCCCTTGCTTCAGCGGTAGAAGCCCGCGAGCACGCTCTCTTCGAGGCTCAGGAGGCTGATTGTCGGTGCAGAGCCTCCAAAGATCGCCACAGGGAGCTTTGCGTCTTCATCGCTGATCTTGAATAGCAAGCCCCGCTTAGGGCCACCACAAGGGGTCCTTCGGCGGGGTCCTTCCTCACCATCGCGGGTTCTCGAGCATCCGCCGATTCGCTCGGGCTTGTAGAGCTGGAGCAGAGCGGGGAGCAGGAGCGTCTGGAGATGAGGGAGTGTGAGGTGTCGCTTGTTGAGGAATCCCTTGCCTTTCATGAAATGAAGCTCCACGAGGTGATAGACAGAGGGGTGGCGGAGGCTCGATGCTCCCTTCTTCTCGACTACCGTTCAAAGTTGAGGCTCCACGAGTCCCGCTTCCTTGAGTGTCGTGGTCACCTGCAAAACGAGTTCAATGCCCTTCGGAGGAGGTTGGATCGGGAGGTGAAACGTCGCCAGGTCGCGCTGGAAGCCTAGGCCACTGCCGAAGGTAAACTGTCTCATGTTTGCAAACAGGTGAAAGGTGCGGCTACCCTGGTTGGAGAGGCTTCCGAGGAAGCGTCCCGCGCTCGTGGCCTTCAATTTGAACGCTCCCAGATGTTCCAGTCCCTCGAGAGGAGAGCCTCTCGTGCTTTGAGCGACATCTGTGGAGAGAGTGCCTCCGGCCCCCTGGTCCTTGACGATGCTGGGTACCTGGGCTTCTTCCTCCGCGTCGTGGAGCGTCTTGAAGCGGGTTCTGCGAAGGCCCTCACGCTCGCAGAGGAAAAGAGACATGACCTCCTGAGTCAAGCGGCCTCGGACTTCTTCAGCCACCTCCTTCGCCTCGAATCGGACTTCGACTCCGCTGAAGTGTTGGATCCAATGTCGGAGACGGTCCGCGCTGCCTTGGCCGAATGGGTCGAGGTTCACGTGGAAGACCTGGTGGCAAGGCTTGCTCCTGAAGGCAATGGCGTGGACTCGAGCGACGATGTGTCCCCCGATCCGCCACTTTGCTCTCCTGATAGGGTTATGTATTAAGTTTAACAGCAACTTTGATGTATCTGGTGGGTACCTTTTAAACGCGTTTTTTTCTGAACGTGAGGTGCGCACGATACTCCCCTCCCGGTCGTGGCCGCTGCCGGCCCGTGTTGTCGCAGCACTGACGGTGTAGCCCGCGAGCGTGGCTTCGTTCATGGCGCCCCCTCCCTGCTTGTGGGGCGGTGTGAGGACCCTTTCGACAGTCTATCTCTGCAGGTCCTGGTCCCGCACATTTCCCTGCCGTCGTGAGGCACAACCCGTCACCAAGGTTGTCCCCCACGGGGCAAAGCCCCGTCAACCTGGGTGCCAACATGGGTGGCACGTGGGTGGCCGAGTGGCATTGCGACCGTAAGGCTCCGGAGGCGTGTTTCTCAGGAGCCTCCCTTGACACTCAAACCGCTCTACACTGACAGGTCCCAGTCCCGCACATTTCCCGAACCCCATGAGGTATGGCCATGAAGGGCGCATCCAAGGGGCGGGGGCCCGCCCCCCTTATACCGACCGGAATTCTAGGACGGCATCAAGGAGGGCAAGTGGACTTATGACCGTTAAGACTCTTGAGGCGCGCATCAAGAGCCCCCTTTGGCGCTCGAGCGATTCCTCATTCCTCCTGCTTTGTGGTTGCCTCGAGAGACCTCGCGGTCTCATGTGGTTTCCACGAAACACCACTGAAAACAAAAGGAGAAAGAGGACTCGAGAGAAACGTAGAGAACAAATCCCCGCCCTTCTTTTCTTTTCAAAACATGAAACAAAGAGATCTTCGAGCCAGCTCAAAATACAAAAAGGGAACGCTGGGTGACGCATTCCCAACGAAGCCAAATCCCGTGCCTCCATCAGCTCCCGTCGAATCTCCAGTAAGGGCGGGCCTCAGTGGATGTTCAGGGCGGGCCTCAGTGGATGTTCAGGGCGCGCCCGCGTGGTCCTCCCATTGCAACTCCAGGCGATACGGGCCGACGGACGCGTCTTGCATGGGGGCGCGCTTGGGTTTCGCCGGTGGCGTCGCGCCCGAGATTGCGCCCGAGACCTCCAACGCGGCGGTGGCGGTCGGTGCACTGGCGCCTCAGCTCGTGCGCCAGCGACATGTCTGTGTGTCGGGTGCTAGCAGCTTCGGAAGGGAGGAATAGCCTGGACGCGAGGAAGGGTCGGAGCGGCAGGGGGGTGCCCAGCGGTTGGTGAGGGCGACAGCCCCCGGTGCTCGTCGAAAGCTCGTCAGGTGTGAACGTCGGTCGGCAGCGTAGCAGAGCGCCGCTGGGCATCTCGGCCCGTTTGCACCATCCGCGCCACGCGAGCGGCGTGCCTCTCCGCGCGAATTCGACGTCTCCCTACCATGTGTGTGATCAGCTTCGGTTGGCCGGGCCCTGAGAGAGACCTTGACACGCCCCCTACCTGGCGTGCCAAATGTCGGATTTCGGGCTCCGCAAAACCCTAAAGATTCGAACTCAGGGGCGTGTACAAAGATCTCTCGCTGGTTCGCCTCACCTAGCTCGCTACTCGCTTGGGATGGCGGGAAACTCACTAGATGGTGAGGGAAACACAGAACAGAGCAGTTTACCCAGGTTCGGGCCAATGTGAAGCGTAAAACCCTAATCCTACTTTGGTGGATTGCCTCTCACGGAGGTTGGTGGATGAACTAGTACAACGTTTGACCTTGCGTGGTGCTAGTGGGTGAATGAATCTCCCTCCTCTATGAAGCAACCTATCCTCTATATATAGTGGTGGCACAGGTCCTCTTCCCTTATCGTTTCGACGGGAAGGGATCCCACAGTAGCCAATTTTGAAGGGGAACAGGGGAACATACTCCTCTGCCCAAAGGTGGTCTTCGCTTGCAAAGTGGTTGCCCGCGCTGCAGGGACCGGTCCGAGGATGATGTTTGTCCTGTTGGCGGGCAGCGACGGCCTTGTTGCACCAGAATGGAAACCTTTGGAAGATGCCTTTGGAACCCTGGTACGTCCTTGCCCTCTTTGCACTAAAGGGGAAACTACCCCACTATGATGTCTACTGCTCGCATGTCCTTCCCTTACGTCACCCTTGACTCCTGAGGTCGGACCTCGCCTCGGAATATCCGCCGCTCCGGAGGGGTCCTGAGGAGGCCCCATGTGGGTCCTGATTCCGTTTCTCCTCGCGAGGCTTGGCCCCTCGCAAGGGCCTTCCCTTGAGTGACATCGAGTCTACGGGTGTCTGGTTGATGAAGTGGGGCAGTCCTGGGCCGCACGCAGGCAGGTCTGGGTACCCCCATTCCTAGAATGCCGACAAAACCAAATGGTGTTCCGTACTGAACCATTTGGGAAACGGTATCTAAGGCACATGGGTCAACTTATGAATTGTGTGCCATGTGTGCCCCATCGCACATGAGTTTTGTGAGGAAAACGTCAGCCATGCATGACACTATCGCACATGTTTGGCGACAATTACCATGTGTAATAATGTTTTATCACAAACAGTTCAAGAGCCCCTGCACACACGTATAAGTGTTGTAGATCGTTCATGATTTGTTGTGTATCACTGACGTTTGCGGTATGATGATGTGTGCTTTCCGTTTGGGATCCCACACGTTTCTTAAAAAAATTACGAATGGGACTGTATTTTACTCTGAGCTCTCATGTGCGATAATGTGGTATCACAAATGGTTCCGGAGCCCCTACACAAGTAGTAGTGCTGCAAATCGTTTGTGGTCTGTTGTGTATCACCCATTGTGCCACTATGATTCACGTATGCTTTGCGATGTGGATCGCACAAACTCATTTAGTTCAACCATGTGGGCAGCAATTTCGAGGTTAAAGCAAAAAACGTCCCATTTGATTCGGCATGCAAAAAAGCAAATTCGCCACAATATGCAATTCAACAAACAGTGTCCACGGGAAGAACATTCATCAGATTTTGCAACAATTGCAACTGAACAAATGGTAGCTAAATTCCAATGATTTGTTGATATATATGCATTACATAATTAATCATAGTGTACAAAATACGAAGACCTCATCACATGGAAAACAATGGATCCATCCATATATGTTTAGCGGCTAACTATTACTGAATGTTTCAGGATAAGGCATGCTGAAATCTTCATTATCACCAGTTGGATTGATATAGTGATTCAGGAAGAAGTTGCTGACAAATTTTTGAACCATCACCAATTCACCAGCGGGGAGCGGTTCAGGGGTCCACGGTTCTAAGATGAGCTACAATAATTTTAAGATCAGAATGTGCCATACGAGTGGAGTAGAAGCTATTAATGAAGATATACTTACTCGGACTAATTCACGAGAATATTCACAACTATTATCATATTTGTAGATGGGGATCATGTGTTTGCAAACATAGTATCCACAAAGGCTGGTCCCTTCTTGTTGTTGAGGACACTAATTTTTTATACAGAATTAGTCATGTATTTGCCCTGTTTGGAACAACCTAACCGGTGTTAGATGTATTTTTTCATTGGACAGAAATAGAAAGAGGTTTATTTAGAAGCTTGAACATTTGACTAGTGTAAGAAAATGTATACGCAGACTATTTGATACATCTTCCGAAAATAAAGGATTTCGGTGTGTTACTCGAGAAATGATCTCGTGCAGCAGAGGTAGTTCCCTCTTAAACAGGTTCCTTGGTTTAGTTTTCCATAATGCGAACACACAACAAATGAAGATGAATTTTCACAACATCAATTATTGAACCAGATATTAATGAAAATTAACTTCAACATCATAGAACTCAATACCTATCCATGAATTGATGAAGATACATGAGATCTTGAGCCTTTATTGACTCTTTGAGAGAATCCATGTAGTAAACTATGTTCTCGTTTGGAACCATGAATACCAAGATTCAGTGATTGCTACATATTAATAGAACCATGAACTTACGAATTATGTAGAAATCTGAAAGAAAATTAGTGTATGCATGGATGTTTATTTGACTTACCGTTCATGATATAGCCGAAGAAATGATTTTGCATGGGAAGTATTTTCGAAGATACGGGCGACCCTGTTAATGGCCCACTCCTATTCATCCTTACCATGTAATGTTGTGCCATTTGCTAATGCAGGATCTATGAAATACACACTCTCCCTTCTTCTTCTCTGCACGGTCAATCCCCTGAGAGATAAAAATAGAGTTAGTTGTTTATCATTTACATCCTTGTATGAAGAAGTTGATCAGAGTTTGTTAAGGACTTACAAAATCAGGCATCTAACAAGAGTGGCATCCAACATGTTGAAGTAGAAGAGATGTAAGTCCTCGAAATCCACACTGATGGAACTAGGATTGTGTCAAAAATGATCTCTGTTGTAGCAGACTAGCAGAACATGATGACCTGCTAACATTAGATCCATGTCATATTTATGTAACTCGCGGCAACTGGAACTGCACTCATTAAAGTATTCACCAACAAGAAATGGTTGGGCATGGACGTAATTGTGTGCTTCAAGTATGTTTGCTTTATTTTTAGCAAGCGCCAATTGTATTTGTGCATCATCCATGCCGTCAGAAATAGTATTACTCTCCGATTCGAACAACTTGTTAATTTGGTTCTAGGTGATAAGTGCCTTAAGTAAGAGGCAATCCTTCTCATTCCTCTTTGATCTTGCGGGCCGCCTCCTAACGGGTGTAGACTTTTTGCCTACTTCCTTCGTGGTACTTGAAGCAGTTCTCATCCAATGTCTAGATGGATGAAAGGCAGACTCCCGAATAGACGGTAAAGCTGCGACGGACTGCTTAGTAGACGGTTTAGCTACATCGGATTGTTGAGCTAGTGGTGTTGCTTTGACGGACTGCTGGGCTGTAGGTGCAGAGGCATCAGACTGTTGACCAGGCGTTGAAGCTATGTCTGGTTTCTGTGCTAGTGGTGCCAACTTGTCGGTGTGCTGAGGAGGCCGTGCCAAAGCATTGATTTACAAGTATTATGTTCCTTGAGGGAACCACACGAGAGCTGTTGTGGCATGGAGTGCGTCACCGATTGAAGGGCGACATTGGTTGCTCTTGAAGGGGCTTCAGGGATCTCATCCATGAAGTCTATTTACTTTCGTGGCCAATCGATGTGATGTAACAATTTTTCTCCCAAGGTCCTCTGCTCATCAAAGTCCCCTAGGACATTCTTCATGGCAAATTCATTGAATCCACGCTTTACTTCAATCACGTAGAACTTACCATAGCCTGGCTTAAATGCCACATTGTCCAACAAGAGGCCCTCTTCCAAGAAGGGTGGGCAAACCCAAGTTGTTGCACATTTTAACATACCTTCATAATGTGTAAGCACGCCCCCTAGTTTGTCTTTCATTCCAGATATATCAGATATATTATCATCATGATCAGTTGTAGTCTCATTGTCGTTGGGCTCACTTGACGCACAACTACTCATGTGCAGTGTTATCTCGCAATAACCAGCATCCTCCATGCCCACCTCCCCTCCCATCTGTTGGTTATCTGTCACTGTTAGAGTCTTCTGCATCGTCATTGACTCCTCAATTTCCTTTTGAACTGTCGGATACATGTCCTTCCTTAACCTTTCATACAATTCATTCTGCTTCATTTCACTCGTTGCTTTTTCCATGTTGAGCCTCTCTTATTTGCTGAGTGTGCAAGCCTTCTTGTACGGGACATTGACACCTATACCCCTTGCACGGCCAGGGGCTCTCTTGTTTCCGAAGCATTGGACAGAATGTCGCATGGCCCTCGGTTTCTGTAGAACTTTCCAAGGATCTTAGAAGCCTTTAACATCATGCAATATAATTCTGCATCATGTGAGTATTCAAAGTAATAAGTCCCTTCATCACACCTCCTTGCACGTGCCCGCAAGAAGTATCTAGCGTGTTCACCCCTGATATTACTAAAGGCCGGTTTCCACCCACACCTACTGCTTCTTTGTCCTCCTGGTCCCACATCGGTTTCATGTCGTAATATCCTGCCACACCCATACAGTAGGGGTGTGTGTTCCTCTTCTGAAGTTCCGATTGCTTGGCACTCTTCTAAGTGAACTCTTCAGTTACCCTGACCCTTTTGAATTCTTCCTAGTCTGCCTTCATAATATGGGGGTATCACTACAGGAATCAGGCATTTTTCCGTCAGGACGCTACAGACGGCAAAGAAAGAATTACACACGGCAAAAAATTTGCCGTCATCCCATGACGGCAAACAATGTCGTCAACCTATGTGCCCGCAAAGGGTGTCTTTGCCGTCAGCGGTTGGGAGAGCAGTCAGCAAATTTTTTGCCGTTAGTGAAATTATTTTGCCATCTTCTTGGCTGGTAGACGACAAATATTTGGTAGGAAGACGGAACAACCTAGCTAACGAACAACGTTAGTCATTTTTGCCGTCTGCCGACCGTGTACAAGACGGCAAAACACTAAGATTTTTGCCGTCTGCCAAATCTGTACAAGGCGGCAAACCACACGATATCTTTGCCGTCTGCCGAACATGTACAAGACGGCAAATTAATCGTGTTATTTTGACGTCATGAACATGACGGCAAAGAGGCGCTAAATAAACAACATCGCAAATAGATTAACAACATAAATAGACAATATAGCAGCAGAAATAGATAATATAATAGCATAAATACACAATATAGCACACACCATAACACATCCAAAATCCACACATATATCACAAACCATAACACATACATATAGCATATAGCACCCAACATAACACATACATACAACATATAACATAATTCATAGCACATTCATACATCATATAACATAATCCATATCCCATTATATATATAACACATCCATGTCATAATATTTGGCATTACTACATAATATATGGCACATCCGGCCTCGCCCTCGACCTCCACCGTCGGCCCTGTCCTCAACCTCCACATCCACCTCTACCCAGATCCTGGCGCCTCCACCTCCAAGACTGCACCCAGGTCCAAGCGCCTCCACTTCTAGGCCCAGGCGATCCTCCTCTCCCGAGCTGCTGCTACTACTGGTGGTGCTGCACACGGCACTCCTCCACTCCACATCTAGGCCTTATCCTAGAGCTGCTGCTACTAGTGGTGGTGGTGCTGCACACGACACACCCAGGTGAAGGCTATTCCTGGAGCTGCTGCTGAGGTCGGTTGATGCCCACATTCATCTCATCAACCTGAATTTGGCAACAACTCTATCAATATTTGGCAGTAATGTGAACAAGTTATTGTCAACTGAATTTGAATCGAAATGGTGATATTTACTACTGCTATTGGAGTACTCCAAAATGAATGTTCAGGTGTTTCTAGACAACAATTCTAAACAAGCACAAATATGGAGAAGGTGCTCACAACTTCCAACAACAGAGGACACTAGCAGCTGGCTCGGCGCCTCTCCACATAAACAAGAACTGCATAAACCAAATATGGAGAAGTGGATCAGGCTTTCATCAAGCAACTTCAGAGGGCAAAAGTCTTATGACAGCAAGAGCAGACACACTTTAAAATTGGCCAGCAGACCAGATATGGATGTTCCTGCCACAACCTAAAACCAAAGAAATGAAGATTCAATTAAAAACTGAATTCAGTGACATTTTGTCAGTTTCAACAGTAACTGACACTGAGAACCCTTTTTTGCTCATAAGCACTTTTGAGATCAGAGAAGATTCTATTGAAATAATTGCTCTAGGAGCTTCTCTGATGACTCACAATGGTCATATTTGCAATGTGGCATTTTTCAAAAATCTATTGAACATTTGTTATGCTTAATGACTCACAATGGTCTTGTTTGCAACCTGACCAGCCCTGGGAGCTTCTCTGATGTACTCTTCCATCGTCACAAGAAACGACGTCGGTGGCTGAAGAAAACACAGGGAAAACGAAAACATTCTAGCATTATAAAGATAATCCGGTCAGAGGCAGAGCTCAATGATGAACCAGTAGAAGATGAGAAAAATTCAAAAACCACAGGAAAATAACGCACCACATCCACGAGGTTGATGATGCCATCGTTCACCGCGCAGTAGATCTTGATGCTCTCCTTCAGCACATACGTTGAAGAGATTCATAAATGTGTTCAATATTCCTATTCCTACACCCTATATGTGATTACATAGGCTAAAGTATTTTATTTTACTATGCATTAATTTGTTGACATAAATATGCCATGATCAGAGCCAATTGGCACGAAGAGATTTGGGTGACACATCATCTTATTCACGATCCCAATAACTATAAATAAACTAGTCGCTGGCCCGTGCAGTTGCACGGGCTAGCAGCATATGGAAAGTCAAAATCCAAACATATTTGAATTTATTTCATTAGCATTTTTATGTATTATATATAGTATGCTTAAACTTACTTTTATATTTAATTATACACAACCAAATAAAAGTAGTTTGAAATTCTAACTTGTACACTATCATTGGAAAAATGAGCAGTAAGAAAAGGTTATTCGCCCAATTTTGTAACTCCAAAAGGTCTTCTACTTCTTATGCTCATTGACAAAGAGAACAAAATAATTCTTCACCATCTGAATAAGATTATATTTTAGGGTGGATTTTCAATTACGGCCAGAGAACAACAGAAATAGCCATATACGTACCACAAATGGGTTGGCTTATCTAAAGAAGGTCGGGCAAAATAGAGTATCAATTATCAGTTATGTTATGAATAAGACCATCATACAATTGGATGATAGAAAATTTGCATGTATGAAGAGGTAAACTGATTTAAGGGCTGGAGAATTTAAATTATAAGGCGTGCTTCCATGCACACCATATAAATTTTGTTCTTCATGCCTACAACCAATCTGGGATGAACATACAAAAGAAAACCACACATCTATATATTATTTATTTTAGCAATTTCATTAAGTATAATAGAATTCATCCGACATTCACTGAAATAATATGCTTGAATGTTATATTATTTAAGGGGGCAAACCAACGAACACATCATAAACTTATTGTCAATGAAGGCATCTTTCTGTTCTTCCATTTCCATTTCTACACTCTACTAACTATGTCATGCTAAATGCATGTACCACGTTGTACTTCTAATATATATGAAATAATGAGAACAGATTGTTGTTGCACTGTCAATACAGAATTGATAGTATAATGCTCTTAATGTGGAAGTCCATAAATATCTCCCACAAAATTGAAATGAAGAGAATGATATTGCGATGAAACCATTTATTTCTGCTTTAAGTTAATCATTCAGTTGAACCGCATAGGTTGTGGACATATATTCAGTACATAACCCAAAAATAAAATGCTGCTAGAATTTGCACAAAACAAAGAAAAAATGAGGCAGAAGACATTGCAGCAAATCAGATTAGGGGAGTTAGCCAATGATATGAAACAAAAATTAATTAACCATAACACTGTACTTGAGAATATACAGTTAACATACCATAAGTGATCAGACTAACACATAGTGCATTTGGCCCGGGTAATTAAAGCTTATGTTCTTGATATATTATACCTCTGTTTGCTCCTTCTTTTATGAATGATTGATTCAGTTTATTCAAAATAAATAATTCTAAAGATGTCTCGGAATTTCAGCATAGATATGCAAGAAAATGGCTAGGGCGCACTAATTGGCCACCAAACTCAGAAAGGTTAGACTGTCTATACCACAAAATACCATTGTGCAATTACACATAATACGTGCAGATTATAGAAGGCGAATAGAAACTCATAAAGATCTTACAACTAAACTGGGAGATCTCCTTTATTCAAAAATAGGTACCTGCAGCTGGGAGTCGTGCCAAAAAACAGGCTCTTGTTCATCAAAATCAAGGCTTACACATGTCAGAATAATCCTAGCAACAAATAAATCATATAACTTAGGAAACCAAGAGTATACTAATTATAATATTCTGATAGAGAAGCGATAGACAATGAAGAGAAGAACGAAACTTGGAAAGAACCAGTGAAAATGCTCCAAACCAAAAACTATTTTGGAGTAGAATCTGAGAAAAAGAAATGAAATAAAGTATGAGAAAACAGATGTTTCTTCCGTTTACTCTTGACAGTTCCTTCCAAAGAGCCACCATCTGATTTCACTCAAGCACACTTGATGTGAGAAAATAAATAAAACATAATAATTCTGGAGGTTAACTAATTTTTACAACAAAACATAAGAGAGCTTACTATTGACACATGCAGAAGGTTGTCATATCTCGTCCTTGTTATGTCATAGACAACATAGTCAAGTTGTTGCTACTTGAAAGGAAAATATATATGCATGGTAGGCGTCTTGTCTTGTTGTGGTTGCAGGCCATGCTGATCTCAACTCACAGCATGTTCCTAGACCTTCCTTGATAAACTGTATGATACATCTACAATTCAAACACATAGCTATGACATGAGATAACAGGAAAAAAATTCTCTGCAGTTCAAAATTCGTAGTAGAAGTAATTGTAGCATATCAGCTACCTTTTCCTTGTCCATCTCCATGGTCTTTTCCTGCAGTACACTCAGGTCCTGAACGCCCAATAGCTAGATCATCGTCAAACGGTGGAGTCGTCAAGAGCTTGTCCCCGATATGTACGTGGTCATGACTGTTCCGGCTGGGGCGTTGCCGAGGTAGACCTTCAGTATCTCAGACTATGGCGGAGGCGAGGGCAATCCGAGGAGAGGAGGGGAGGGGAGGGGAGCAAGAGAAGGGGGGCGTACCTGGGGAAAGAGGTGGGCGAGCCAGATCCGCCGCGAATCTGGGACCGCCATGTTGCCCGCTCGAACTGGGCCTCGAGGAGAGGACGGAGCGGATGGGGCGACGACCGCCTGCACAGCCCCTCCTGGCGGTTGTCCTCACCGAGCCCTGCCAGCTGCACGCGCACCGCCGGCTCCATGGCGTCTGCAGACGGACGACAGTGGCTGGGAGAGCACCGGTGGCGGCAGCCGGGGAGGGCACTGGCAACGGCTCGCGATGGCGGAGGGCACCGGCGGCCGCGGAGAGGCTCGCGACAGCGGGTGGGAGGCTCACGACGGCGGAGGGCACCGGCGGCGGCTGGGAGGCTCGCGGTGGAACCCTAGCTATTTTCAGTCGCGAGAGGGAGGGGCGCTGGTTGTGTTTTTTTTATCCAGTGTGGTCTTTTTTCACTCGCGAGAGGTAGCGCGCTGGCTGTGTTTTTTACACTTTGCCGTCTTCTGTACGACGTACCACACGGCAAAGATTAATTTTTGCCGTCTGCCCTCGCGAATGCAAGACCGCAAAACAGCCTGCCCTTTAGGTTAGTTAGCCGCAGCCGTGGACATCTTTTTGCCGTCGTTCATAGCGTAAGTAGACGATAAAAATCGTGCCTTTGCCGTCATCTATCCAAATAGTTGACGGCAAAACTATTTTTTGCCGTGTTTTTTTTTTGCCGTCTGCTTTCTATGATTTTTGGTGGTACTAGTTGTTTGCCGTCTGCCCATGACGGCTAACTTCCCGTTTGCCGTCAGTCCCGACGATTTGCTGACGGCAAAGATTATACCTATCGGCAAAATAGATGATTCTTGTAGTGTATGTGGGGATTGGGCCCTTGCCTTCACTCAAGTACTTCTTGTACAATATGTGCTTCCATTTTCTCCAAGCATCCCTAGCCTTCTTCAGTGCAGCTTGTTCCACCTGCATTCTCCATTGTTGTGGAATATTGAAGTGATCCATGATCTCCCGGACTATCCTTTGTCGTGTTTCCGTGTCAGCCTTCCGAAACTCCGGTACATTAATGTTGAGCCTTGCCCTACCAACAAATCCACGCACACTCCTGAACCTTCGTGCGTGCTTTATGTGGTTTAGTTGGAGTCGAGGACTTTAAATCAATGTTGATTACTTCATATACACCATTAGGCTGGTGTGTGGACTTCCTTTGAGCGTTCCTCCGTGTCCTGATCGGAAGGGTAATTGTTGCAGCTGTATCTTGTTCCAGATTACTTGATCCCTCACCATTTGCTGGAGACCTAGGGTTGTTCGACTTAGATGAAGATACATCACCTGAAGCATGAGTATTGTCGCTGGTACTCGACATCTATAAAGAACACATGTGAAACTCAAGAAAGGTGGATAAGCATAAAGCTAAAAACTTGGTATCAAGCTTTCTAAACATATCATGCAATAATTTAGAAAATGTACGGCTAATTTGTTACGTTTGTTTGACTTGGGCGTCTACAATTTGTACATCAATAAAAACTAATTGGAACAAATACTACTTATACGTACCAGTTAGGAAGGTAGATAATGAACATATATATATACTTTCTGTTATTTTATAGACAATTTGGGAACATACTGAACAAAACAAGAAGAGGGATGGCGAGGAAATATGCCTCTCCGCGATGAAGAGCAGTAACTAATAGGTTTGTTGTGCAACCTCGACAGAACCACGGGAGAGGCGAGGGTTACATGATCGATGTGCTCGAAGGTGGCTGGCGAGCAAACGAAGACGGCGAGGAATGGGCAACCGCGTGTTGGGAACAACGGTGGAGGTAGGGCTGACGCTGAAGAGCGGGCACACGGCCGGGTTGAGCACGCTGGTGTAGGAGAGGGTTCTAATGTGGATATGGGGGAGGGGGAGCTGGCGATGGAGATTGGGTGGACTATTTAGTGAAACGAGGGCGGCGGCGGGGTGGTTTTTGGTGGCCTAGGTGAAAAGGGTGAAAAAAGATCCTCAAACGCTGCACGGAAAGGCCTATGCAAATGGTTGCCTCTAAGCGGCCATGTGCACATACAACATAATTTTGTTCGAAATGAAGACGTGCTAATTTTGAAATGAAGACGTGCTAATTGTGAATTCACCGTTTCACCTCGAATTTGTTTCCACGGTAAGCAATCACCATTATACCAGAGGTTTGATTTTCTCGCCCATTTCAGGTGTCGTGTGCTATATTTAAGTCATTTTTTGCATTTACCTTGCATTTAGTGCATATAAAATCAAAACCCTTCAACAACTACATGTGGGTGTTAGCAAAGAAGGTGTTCAAATCATTTGTGTGTCGCTTTGCGAGTTTTCATCCATTGTCCCAGAATCGTGGAGAAGTTTCAAACATTTTTTGTCTGTGAGGTGCGGTCACTCGAGTAGGCCTAGTTGGTATTTTAATTATAGAAAATTGAGATGGAGTCCGAACATCATGAAAAACGTTGTGTGACTGTAGCGTGCCCTCATGACTCCGTGGAAAAAAAATTGTGAAGTTAGGCACAAGTTTTGATGGTCGCTCCTTGGAAACCGAAGCATCTCACAAGAAGGATCATGGTTTCCAAAAGGAGACGTGTTAATTCAAACTCCGGTGGTCGGTGACTTCATCGTTTGGCCTCATAAATATTTTCACGGTACACAATCACCATTATACCACGGATTTGTTTTTCTCGCCCATTTCAGGTATCGTTTGCTATATTTAAGACATTTTTTGAATTTAACGGGCATTTTGTGCATATAAATCAAATCCCAGCCGCAACTGCATGTGCTGATGAAAGGGATGAGGATTGTCGTTCGATTTGGGAGCATCCAATGGTGCAGACGTACGATCCGTGGGGTTTGGGTTCTGACCAATTAGAACACACGACTCATATCGCACGCGCGGCAGGGAGAGGTGGCATCAGCCATGATTTTGTAGGAACACGGCTTTCGTCAATGAACCGTGTGCTATTTGAAAACATTTACATCAACTAACAGCATATTTTTGTTTGAATGAAAAGATGAGTTCATCGTTTCGCCTTGTATTTTTTTCCGCGGTAAGAAATCACCATTGTATCCTAAGGTTCGATTTTCTGATGCATTTGAGATCTCATTTACGATATTTGAGCCATTTTTTGCAATTATCATGCATATATATACATATCTACATGTATATATATATATGATGGATCTATTCTAATAACAATCCTTAAGACATTATTCTAATAACATCTCCCACCCGCGCCTTAGAACAACTCTAGCAGACCCTGTATAATTGCCACCTGCAAACGCGTTTTACAGTTCGACGATGGGGGTTTTTGCGGGACGAAATGTTGCGTTGCAGAACAAAACCCGTATAATCAAACTGCATAATTTGAAATAAAACATTCGCGGGCGGAATTGGAACCACGTCTACATAGAACATGATCATACAAACTACATTCACAGCATGCATCACTTACTAGAGGGGGGGAGCACACCTACTGGAGCTCATCGGAGCTCACCAGAGCTACTAGCTATCCCATCGCACTACGCAAAATTGAGCTCACCGGAGTCGAGCTCGTGCGGTAGTAGATGCGCAGTGCGCTCAGTCGTCGTCGGAGGAGGAGGAGAGCTCGATGTAGATGCGCTCCTGCGCAGTCGCTTTGCGGCGCCACTGCTCCACCTTGTGGCCGAAGGCGAGGGCCGACGCGACACCCTGCTCGTAGAGCATGGTGTCGATCTCCTCCTCCCTCCGGCGGCGCTGCTGGTCCTCTTTCGCCTCTCATGCACTCCGCGCCAGCAGCACGGGCAAAAGGCTATCCGCCTCCGTCGGAGGGAGGAAATCCTCCGGTTCGACGACGGCCCCGGCACGTCGCTCCGGCACCACCTCGGCCTTCGGCTCCATCTTCATCGACGGGAGATCTTCGAGCTCCCTCTGCACCGGGGGGAGGGAGGAGCACGAGCGCGAGCTCGACGCCTCGAAGGAGTTACTAGAGAAGAGGCGGCCGCACGCGCGGTCGTACTCCGTTGTCTCGCGACGGAGGAGCGACGACGGCGGCGTCTGGCCCCACTACGTGTACCGGCGGGCGGCGCGCTTACGGGCGGCGTCGGATCTGACGCAACGAGCCCTTTCGGGGTCGTCGTTCCTACGGCTACCGGAATTGGCCATCACATGCGATGGAATGGAGCGGCTACACGGCGGAATGGAGGCACGCGGCGGCGGATTGGAGGCGCCGACGGTGAGGTGGGGGACTTTTCACTGTGGCGGAGGGATAGGGATTCGACCCGCATCCAACGGTCGAACCTGCAGATATACCGGCCGAGTGCTCGCGTTTACGGGTCACCGCAAAAGTTTTACGTCTCGGGCCGCGTTTACAGTATCTGCTTTGGTAGGAAAAACAGCCCAAACCCACATACTCGCCGTATTTTTTGCGGGTCGGGCGTTTTGCGGGGTCTGCTAGAGTTGCTCTTACCCCGCATCCCCACCCGCGCCAAAACTAAACCCCTATTCTAACACCACCGGGATTACTTCCCACTTCAATCAGCAACACAAAAACCCCCCGTTTAGAACTGCACAAAAAAACCCACCTCCCATGACCTTCTTTGCTACGTCAAACCATCCACGACCCCGCCCACCCCTGACACCCACAACCACCAAATTTGTCCGTCCTTGGCCCCCCGCCGTCGGATCCCACCCTGCCATCGGCCCTGGGCTCGGGTTTTTTCACTGTTTTGACCCACGAGTCGAAAAGAATGCACAGAATGAACTCGATCTAGGTGTTGCTAGCTAGCTAAGCCTAGCTACATGTCGTGGTGCTGGCAATGTGCATGTGGCGCTGTGGCCTCTAGCCTTATCTAGCTACTAGCTAGCTAAGCCTAGCTACATGTCGTGTCGCCTGTGCTCGTGATGCATGCCAATGGCCCTGTTTGATCCTAGGGTTAGAGTTAGATTGGGTTAGAGTTGAGCTATCTAACCCTCAAAAATCCAAACAGGTAGGGTTAGATTGGGTTAGATGCATCTAACCCATCCAAAAACTCTAACCCACCCAAGAGGTGCTTTTTTGGGTTAGAGTTAGGTGGGGACAAAAAAAAAAGAAAAAAATCACTTGCTACCGCATCCAGCCCGCACCAGATCCTCCCACCAACCCCCCGTCCCTCCCGTCGCCCTCCCTCCTCACCATCCTAGCCGCCGGCCGCCCTAGCCGCCGGTCGCCGTGCCCTGCCACGGCCCGCCCCGCCCCGCCCCGCCGCCGGGCCGCCCCGCCGCGCCCTACCGCCGTCTGCCGCGGCCCGCCCCGCCGCGCCCTACCGCCGGCCGCCCCGCACGCCCAGTCGTCTGCCGCCCCGCCCCGCCGCGCCCTGCCGCCGGGCCGCCCCGCACGCCCAGCCGTCTGCCGCGGCCCGCCCCGCCGCCGGGCCGCCCCGCCCCGCCCCGCCCCGCCCTGCCGCCGGCCGCCCCAGCCGTCTGCTGCACGCCCAGCCGTCTGCCGCGGCCCGCCTCGCCCCGCCCCGCCGCCGGCCACACAACGATCGGCCACACCAAATCCGGAAGTGAATATGGACAAAAGTAACCAAATGATTGAGAAAGGGCATTTATTATCAATCTAACCCTCTCATCCAAACACCTCTTGGGTTAGAGTTAGGAACTAACTCTAACCTCTAACCCGGTTAGAGTATCCAAACAGGGCCAATGCTCGACGCGGATTTTACCGACACGTTTCATATGCAACTCATATCCTGACCGCATATCCATCTGAATGTCAAATCAGCCAGGCCTACATTGCTTTTCTTTTTGCAGGGTATTGCACGTATATAAGCTGCCAACTACTCCCTCCGTTCCTAAATATAAATCTTTTTAGAGATTTCACTAGTGGACTACATACGGATGTATATAGACATAGTTTAAAGTGTAGATTCATTCATTTTGTTCCGTATGTAGACTCCTAGTGAAATCTTTTAAAAGACTTATACTCCCTCCGTTCCTAAATATAAGTCTTTTAAGCGATTTCACTAAGGGTCTAAATACGGAGCAAAATGATTGAATTTATACTCTAAAGTATGTCTATATACATCCGTATGTAGTCCACTAGTGAAATCTGTACAAAAACTTATATTTAGGAACGGAGGGAGTATTTAGGAACGGAGGGAGTAACTGGTAAAAGAACCGTATTTTATCTGATTGGACAACGGGCGGGTCCAGGTCTATAGATTCCTTTGCACATGCCATCTGGTACGCTCACGGACTAGGCTTTTTGGCAACAGTATTGTGCAGCTCACTACCTCCATGGAATGACTAACCCCAGACAAATGGCTGTCAACTAGGCCTAAGAGCATCTTCAACAGCCGCGCAAAAACGCGCGCGCGCTAAATATCAGTTTTACCGCGCGCGGTGTAGAAAGGCGCGCTCCAGCGGCGGCGGGAAAACCGCGCGCGCGGGAACCGTTTGCGCGCGCGCGCGAAATGGCGGCCTCTCGCGCGCCATTTTTGCGGCGCCGCCTTCCGCGCGCCTATAAAGGCAGCGCGCGCGCTCCCTCGCGCCACCGCTCCACGCGCGCTCTCTCTCTCTCTGCCTCTCGCGCCGCCGCCGCCCCAGCGCTCCGCCGCCGCTCCAGCGCGCTGCCGCCCGACGCGCCACCATGCCGCCGCGCCGCCGTTCTGCGTCGGGCTACCGCGGCGTCCGCCAGCGCCCCCACGGCGGCTTCTACGCCGAGATACGCTCCGGCGATCTACGGCTTAGCCTCGGAACGTACGACACGGCGCACGAGGCCGCCCGCGCGTTCGACGCGGCGGCGTGGCGCCTAGGTAGGCCGCCCCGCCAAATGAATTTCCAGGACGTCCAGACGCTCCAGCAGGCGTTAGACTTCGCCCCGCCGCCTCGTCTGAACTCCGCACAAGATCGTGCGGAGCACAATGCGCTGCAGCGCCGCCTCCTCGTCGCCCAGGAGGACGAGCGGGTCATGGCGGAGTGGCGCCGGCGCCACCCGGAGGACGTCGCCTACGAGCAGCAATATTGGGCAAGTCGCCGCGAGGAGGACACACGCCGGCGCCGCGAGGAGCGTTTGGATAGGCGTCGTCGGAAGGCATTCGCGTGTGCGCAGGCCGACCTCGTCAATGCAGGCGGGAGGTCCTTCTTCACTGAAGAAGATGAGCGTTGGTTCGACTGCTGGCTGTCGACCTCTGACGACACCAACGACGACGACGATGGTGCAGATGACTGGAGCGACTGGGATTAGTTTTTTTTTTATATGTTTTCGAACTATATAGCGCCGAATATCTATCTATGTTTTTCCAACTACCTATCTAGTTGCAAAAACTTTGTATCCTTTTTATTTGAATGCAATCTATGTATTAAAAAAAATATTGTGCGCGCTGCATTTTTTGGCACTGCTGGAGCGGCGCGCGCGCGCTGCATTATAGCGCGGCTGTTGGAGCCAGCGCCTGTCCCCGCGCTAAACCAGCCGAAGCGCGCGCGGCAAATGCATTTTTTGGACGCGGCGCGTAGCGCGGCTGTTGGAGATGCTCTAATTAGCTGTCCCATGCATGTAGCATTAATATATTTCTCTCGCAACGCATGCAGAGAGGAGGGTAGAAGATTAATGGAAAAGAAATTGATTGATGGAAGTATTTTATTGATGGGAAAATCTATTTAGTACACAACGCACGCCTGTCTCCCGGTGCGGCGGCTAGCGCGTTGCATCGGATAGAAATCGATACGACCGAAATTACTTTTTGAAATGGGCTGCAACGAGAGACTCGCCTACACCATCATCAGGAATCAGACTAGAGTCTATATTCTATAGTACGATGTAGGCTACAGACCTTCAATGACTACAATGAAGTAGGCTGCCTCTCAAGCGCACACATGCGTTTGGCAGGCTGGTACAAGTTTTTTTTTTGACAAGTCCTGTTAGACAATTTGTAATCTACTATGATAAAAAAGTATACTATTTCAACTTTTGACAACACGGACATCTATGGTTTTGGCAACTAGCTATTGTTTAATTGGTAACTTAATATGGTTTTTATGAAATAACGGGACACTATAGAATTAAATGACAAGCGCAGCAAAATAATGTAGTAACTTGTTTTTATAACCAATGACAGACTTTATGAAATAATCGGACACTTTGTAGAATTAAATGGCAAGCGCAACAAAATAATGCGGTAACTAGCTTTTACACATAACAACAATCGTTATGAAATAATTGGACACTCTGTAGAAATAAATGGCAAGCACAACAAAATAATATGGTAACTAGTTTTTTCAACCAGTGACAATCTTTATAAAATAATCGGACACTATGTGGAATTAAATGGCAAGCACAATAAAGTAATGAGGCAACTAGTTTTTATAACCAATTAAAATCTTTAGGAAATAACTATCCATTAGGTAGAATTAAAATGGCAAGCACAACAAAGCATTTGTGCCAAGTGGATGTTATAAAGCATTGACAAGTTTTATGAGACAACTAGGTAGCATTAAAAATGACAAGTACATAAAAAAAGTTGGGGCAACTAGAGCATTGACAAGCTTTATAAGATAACTAGGTAGCATTAAAAATAAAAAACACATAAAAAACAATTGTGGCTACTAGATTTATAAGCATTGACAAACTTTATGAGACTCATGGCAACTAGGTAGCATTAAAATGACACACACACAAAAAAAACTATGGCAACTTGATTTAAAAGCACCAACAAGCTTTGTGCGAAATCACATTAAAAAGTGTCAATTAAGTTATTTTTCTCAGGCAAGTAAGTGGTTAATAATATGGTAAATGAGTCAAAAAAATGTGGCAACTATGGATAGAAAAAAAAAGTTGATGGAACATGTCGACATGAGATCTAGTTTCGAAGAACTCGTCGCGAGAAAGTCAATGGTGAAAACGGATCATCGATTGAATTAACGGTTTTGTAGATAAAACTTTTTAAATTTCAAACATCAAAGAAAATCTTGATGACATCATTGCATGCATGTATGTTGGAGAGAGCATGAATTAGCCGGTGCATGTCAATACATATGGCAAGAAGATGCATGTGATGATGTGCATGCAGTTTATAGGCCCCTTTTTTTTACCGTGTTTGTGCATGCATATAGCAGTCGCCGCACGTGAATACGTGGGTGCGGCGCCGCTGCCTAGTTGGCTCCTTTATTGATTGATGGAAGTATTTTAAGTTTTCTAGAAAAAAGTTCTACTTCCTCTGTTATTAAATATTTATTTTTAAAAAGGACTAGACTAATTTTTGTGTTTACATATAACAACAATAAGTTTCCGTGTTAGACTACACCAAAGTTCTTCGTATGTCAGCTCATTTTATACTGACTTTTGAGTTGTGGAGACGGAGCCTTCCTTGCACTGCTCACATCACAGCTCATCGATTTCCAAAGCAATAACTAGCTTAGCGTTACATATGATTTGTGGTCTTTTCTTTGTGAACTCTAAAATCTGGGGAAAATTTTATTTTTTTTATCACAGATTATCGATCACTGGCAAAAGATACCCAAAGATGAAATAGTGTAGATGAGGAATCTCTTCTGTAATAGAAAATGTCAAAAAGAAAACAAGAGTGAAAGAGAGAGGCCAACTTCTCTTTGGCTGGCTATTATAATACTACATAATTAGTCGCTTTATTAATCCCTCCTAGAACGCAAAGCAAGAAGAGCGGCCTGAATAAGGTAAAGAAAATGGCACCCAAAAAAACGAACAACAGTAAGAAGTGTGATTGGTGGTCAAGGCTCAAGATCAAAAATCGATGCCCAAGAATACAATTCTGGGAAAGAGGGATGCTTTGTGAAAAATTTAGAAGAGACAGAGGAGGGCTTCCTGATTCTTCATAGCAACCAATAATCAAAGAGAAAGAATTAAGGAAGAACTCGTAAGCGGGTGGGATTCAAAACTTGGAAAGTGAATCGCTGGATGGATGGGATGGGGGCAGCTGGGTGATGGTGTAGGTACGAGAGGGGGCTCACGGGTAGTACGGGGATAGGGGACTGGACAGATACGATGTTGAAGCGCAAGCTAGCCGGTCCATGAGCAAACCCCATGCTTTATGGCGTTGGTGGAAACGCCAACAACAATGGTGTTTCCTGCTTAGCCACATCAGCAGTCAGATTGTCATGAGTCATGCCAGTAACGCAGTGGCGCACGGCGTTTATATATTGAACAGCAACGCTGTCGTTTTTAAGTTAGACAGAAACACAAGCTAGACTCGACAGAAACGCGAGCTATACCGGCGTGTCTAAATTCGACAGAAACGCGAGCTAGACCGGCGTGTCTAAATTAGACAGAAACGCGAGCTAGACCGACTTTTTTAAGTGCAGCAGCAACGCCACTCAAACAATAGGTTGAAAAAATCCCGTGGGCTCGCGCTGCCCCAATCCCCGCCACACCTCCCTGCTTCATCCGTTGCCCCAACCGCCGCCAACGGAAGCCACCGCACCGCCCGCCGCCCGGTCGCCACCTCCCACCATGCCGCCAGACGCCACCTCACATCGCATCGCCTGCTGCCCGGACACCACCTCCCACCACGCCACACAACCACCACCACTGGCTGTGCTGCCCACCGGCCGGCGAACACCTCCCACCGCACCCGACGCCGATCTGCCTCGCCACCTCGCCGGACGGCCACAGCAGCATTGGATCCCATCCGCCCTCCTCTCTCCTTTCCTTCTTCTTCCTCCTCACCTCACCCTCTCATCTCGCTCATGCTACACGTGCCGCCATGGCCATGTCTTCCCCTACCGTTGCTCTGGATCCAGCCATCGTCGTGCTTCTAATGTCAGATCTCGCCTCCCACAGCTAGATTCGCTATCCGGCACGTTACACGGATGTTGTGTGGTTACTGGGCTCCTGGTGCGTGGTTCAAGCAGAATGGCTATTCAAGTCATCGGGACTACCGGAGCAGAGGCACTACGCGAGTGGCCACAACCTCACTGTGCTCGCGGAGACGAAGCTGCCGACGTTGACAATGACTTTTCTTCACTCGGGACATGTGACAACCCACTTCTACCTTCCCTTCTCCGCTGGATCAGCAAAATCATGGAAATGCAGTGCACTGCGACTCCGCTTGCAGGGCAGATTGGTGTGGATGCGATTTGGTTCAGCAGACATGTTCTGTGCAGTGCCAGTGCGTAGGCAGGTTCTTGTAGTGCGGCATGTGTGTTCGTGCAGTGCGTTGCATATTCGTTCCAAGAAAGCACCATCTGTTTGTTTGACCAATTTCATGCACTTGGGCATGTGTTTTATTTTGTAAAGAGCATTTCACTGTTTTACCAATTTCATGCACTGCGGTACGTGTTTTATTTTAGAAAGAGAATTTCACTTTTGATACTAGTAAAACAACAAAAAACTGATGTGTTTCACTCTTGATATTAGAAAAACAACAAAAAAGTGATGTGTTTCACTTTTGATACTGTTTGCGGTTTGCTTATGCCCAATGTGAAGTGCAAACTGTTAGGGATTGGCAAAAAAGTAATGTGATCTACTTCGATAGTGTTTGCAATTCATTTTCAGTAGTGTTGCAGGTAAATCACAAAAAAATAGGGATACAACAATAAAAGTAATGTGGTTTACTTCCGGAAGTGTTGCGGCTCACTTACGCCCGACATGAAGCACGCTCTGCTTCTTCGTTTGAAAAATTCACGTCTGAAGAAAGAAACAATGCAGTTCTCTTGTCCTTGTGATGCAGTGCACTTTTCGTTCCGAAGCAATGCACTCTTCTATCTGATGTGGTTGTACTCTTCTATCTGATGTGGTTCACGCGTCGATTTTGGTGTCGCGACGAAACACAGTGTCCGCATTTCGGTAATTTCAAAGGCGTTATTAAGCCGTAAGGAATGAGAGAAAGTGTTCTAAATGAAAAAGATGCGCCTCATAGATATCTTTCCAACGCCGTATCATTTGACTTGTTCCAACAAGCGGTTTGGAAAAAAATACGAAAATACGCTTGCTGCCACTCGTAGGCAACCTCATTATTTTCAATATTCATTCAAAACTGTGAGGAATCTCAACAAATAGCCAACATATGACAGTTGAGCCTATTCCAGTGCTTTTCAACACCGTATCATACGCCTCGTTCCAACGAACGGTTTAAAAACTGCATTGAAAAACGTACCAAAAATTGATTTTTTTAAAACAGAATTCTCTTTTTAGTAAATTTGAAATCGCTCTTAAACCATAAGGAATTATAGAGTGTAATCTACACAAAACAGTTGCGGCTCAACGATATCTTTCCAATGTCATATAATTTGGTTCATTCCGACGAGCGGTTCAAAAAATGGCGAAAATATGCTCGCTGCATCCCGTCATGCGCCCACCATTTTAAAAACTGCTCTCAAATCGTGAGGAATCGCGAAAAGTGTTCAACATGACGAAGTTGGGAATTTTTCGTACCATTATGACAAACTGTTTAAAGACTGGAGCGAAAACGGTGTCAAAAAACACATGCAATTTTTTGTGACGGAAAGTGCACTCGTATTAGTATTGCATTGTTGTTGCTTCAACAAATGACATGCACTACCGTTGAGCGTGTAGTTTGGAAGTGTTAGCAGAATAACTATGCTGCTAATGTTAGCAGAATATATATATATATATTTATAGGGTCGCGCTATTCGTCACCCTAGGTGAGGAATAGTTATTCTTCAACCCCCTCTATTTTAACATCAATGCACCGTAATTTTACGTTCCGTAAATTTTGTCTTATTTTATATGTAAAAAGAGACTGTAAAAAAATATAATCAATGTAAGAATATTTTATGTCACGTAAAATTATGATCATACAAAAACAGTGCAAAAAATACAATAAACTCAAATTTTTTTGGTCTTGTGACCTATATTTTTTTCTTTTGTAAATTTACGTAGTGAGTTAATATAAATGTAAATATTTGTATTTTAAATGTAATTTATTTGTAAATTAATCGTAATATTATCTCAATGAAGAATAAACTATTCTGCACCCTGGGTGACGAATAGAGTTTCTATAAATTTTATCTACAAAGGGTGGTAGTTACCTCCTAAGCAATTGCCTTCCACGTGTTCCCCTAGCAGCAAACTAAATGGGTTGTTGGATACCAAAAGATCCGATAGTGTGGCACAAACTAGCTATTTTAAATTACTTATCCGTTTTAACAGTAAAACTGAGGAAGTTTGTTGGTGGCTAACTACATGCACGCATCGAGTTGAATGGATAACTGTTATCCACCATGCATGCGCCTCAAAACTCTTTGCATGTGCATTTGTTATATATATCTCCCAGATCTTAGTGTGTACATAATTAGATAAAATTATACATGTATGCTTGGAGCCTTGGAGTACGGAAACATTTTTTTAGTTTTAATAATATGTACGTCCACGAAAACGAGTATGATGAACACTGAAGAGTATATTGCGTGTATTGGTTGAAAAAAGAGAGTATATTCTGTGTATTGTATATTAAAAAAAAACTTAAGAGCACGTAGTATGCGTGCATGGCATGTGATCTAGAAAAGAATGTAGTATATTCGTTGAAAAGGAAGTATATAAAAAGTAGTAAGAAGTATTATGTGTCTTGATATGTTAGCTGAAAAAGGTTGTAGTCTATTCGTCGGAAAGGAGTATATATAAAAGTATTATGAAGTGTGTATGATGTAATATATAGAAAAGGAGTATATGGAGTATACATAATCAAAAAGAGTATGTAGTATCATCAACGTGTCTAAAAATAGTATGTAGTATGTGTGCATGGCACGTGAGCTGGCAAAGTATGTAGTATATTCACCAAAAAAGAAGTATATAAAGAGTAGTAAGAAGTGATGATATGTGAGCTAATAAATATGTAGTATAATCATTGGAAAAAAAGTATATAAAAAGTATTATGAAGTATGTGTGATGATATCTAAGCTGAAAAAGTATGTAATGTATATGAAGTATATAACTAAAAAGGGAGTATATGATGAATGCATAGAATTCTGCATTATTATTTTTAAAATCTAATGATGCATGTATTGAGATCACGGATAGTCATTCACTTGCATACCTCTTTTTTTCCAATTTGTATAATCGAAAGATGCATGGATGGAAATCACGGCAAACCCGCTTTTGGGGTAGCTTTGGATTCAGTGGAGAAAGGTAATGGGAGATTAGAAAAAGGAGACAGAAAGGAATTTTGTTGGGTTGGATCACAACGACCCAGGTATATAGGGTCCGATCAGTTCGGAAGGTTAGCAAGAGCGTCCTAGGTGGAAAAAATAAGCAAATTTACCGTGCACACTACCCGTTAAGAATTTTATTAGATCTAGCGTAATGTGACGGTAATCAAGGCAGAGGTAACTATCATCTATTAGTAGGATGTATTTTCCATATATATATATATATATATGTATATATATATATATATATATATATATATATATATGTATGTATGTATATATATATATATATATATATATATATATATATGTATATATGTATATATATATATATTGGGTGGGTCTATTCTAACATCACCTCTTAAGACCTTACTCTAACACCAAAACACCTTATTCTCACATCACTTTCGCACTTCAAAACCCAACAGGCCCGTACCTCTTCCACAAAATAAACCGTACCACCCAACCCCTAGCTTTGTCCCCCACTTAACCCACCTTCTTCCATGTCAACCCCCACCTGACTCCCATCCACAACCACCTATTCGCCTTCATCCTTGATCCTCCCCCGCGCCTCCTAGCCTGCCACCATCGCCGTAGCTCCTTACGCATTCTTTGCTGCGCCCCACGGCCTCCACGCCTCCTCCCACACCGAGCCGACGCGCCTCCCCTCCCCAACCCCATAGCGCCAACCACCCCCCTTGATCCAGCTCGTTGTCGTCCATGATGGCGCCGCCGTCCCCTTGACCCAGCGCATCACCGGATACGAGGTCCCCCCTCTGGCCTGTCGGACGCGCCCTCGCCAACAATACCGACGCTCAAGGAGCACCCCTCCCGAGGCCACCGATCTGGACGGAGCGTCCAACCCCCCGACTGTTGGCGTGGATCCTTGTGCACCTCCTGCCTCATGCGATTGCCACAGCAGATCCGGTCATGTTGCCCACCGTCGGTCGCATCTCCCTTCTCCTCCCCAACCACCTGCCCCCGTCGGCGCTCTAACTACCCGCATCATCTCGGAACCCACACAGCTACCATTGGAGCACCCCCGTGGCCGAGGCCTTTCCCCACCATCGGAGGGCTGCTACGACGCTCGATCCAACCAGGCCTGAGGGAGGATAGCAGCCGACTCTCTTCCTCCTCTCCGATGAGGCCTGGCCGCCGCCCTCCTTTAGTGCGGACGAACCATGTGGATCGATCGACATGAGGCGCAAGAGTACAAGACATTTGATGCACGTGGTGGAGCAGTATCACCACGATGACCATGGCACAGAGGCCAGGCCCGACGTCGCACCCTCCCCCACCCTGTTTTGTGTACTCCACATGCCTATGAGAAAGGATGCGCCTTATTTAGGAAGGAGTATGCGGACTTGGACTATTGTCCCATTTGCAAGTCTTCCAGGTATGTTGGTGGTAGACAACAGTATGGGTGAGAAGAGCCAGACCGAAATCCTAGTTAATGTTCTTTGGTATATGCCAATCATACCAAGGCTTCAATGTCTTTTCATGGTCGAAGAGACAGCCAGACAGATGACATGGCACAAATTGGGCAAAAGAACCAAACTAGATGCAGATGGGAATAAGATGAAGGTACACACATGGGATGGGGAAGCGTGGAAGGACTTTGTTGCATTACATCCGAATAAAGCAACATATCCAAGGCATCCTCGAGTCTGCTTTGGCTCGGATGGGTTCAATCCCTTTGGTATGATAGCGACCCAATACAGTTTGGCCTGTATTTCTCATTCCACTCAATCTTCCCCCACACAGATTATGCAAAGAAAGAACATATTCCTGACATTGATAATTCCAGGCCCCAACTATCCGGGGAAGAATATGAATGTGTACATGCAGCCGCTTAAGGATGAATTGCAAGAAGCTTGGGATAATGGGGTCAAGACATACGATGCTGCTAGAAAAGTAAACTTCAAAATGCATGTCTGGTACATGTACTCGATGCATGACTTCCCGGCGTATGCGCTATTCTCTGGCTAGTGTGTGCATGGAAGGTTCCCATGCCCCACGTGCAAGGCAGCTCTTCAGTTTCATTGTTTGCAACAAGGTCGGAAGTATTATTGCTTTGACTTGCATAGACAGTTCATGGATCCTCACCATCAGTTCATAAAAGACAAGAAGAACTTTACCAAAGGTAAAGTTGTCAAAACATTGACACCACCTGCGTTGACAGGGCAACAAATCATGGATGAGTTAGACACTCTCGAGTCTAATCCAGAGTGTCTAGGGTATTTCAAGAGGTATAATTCAAAACATGCCTTGACTCACAAGACATGCTTGTGGGATCTGCCTTACTTCAAAGATCTCCTTTTTCCACACAACATCGACATGATGCACACTGATAAGAATATTGGAGAGGCCATTTTTGGTACATTGTTTGGCATAGAGGGGAAGTCAAAGGATAATCCTAAGGCTAGAGTCGATCAAGAGACTCTATGTCATAGACCGTTACAAAAAATGAGATAATCGAAAGGAAAGCAGAACTGGTCGAAGCCAAAGGCCTGGTTCAATCTTGGAAGACCAGATATGAGAAAATTATCTTGTGGATCAAAATGCACTTGATGTTCCCCGATGGGTATGTAGCAAATCTAAAGAGGGGAGCGAGTCTTGAAAAAATAAAAATATTTGGTCTTAAGATTCATGATTGGCACATATGGCTTGAGTGGGTAATGCTGATGATGTTACATTGCTTTATACGTGAGGATGAATGGCTAGTACTCACAGAGCTGAGCTATTTCTTCCGTGTTCTTTGTGTGAAATAACTATCGCCTCGCGTGGTAGATGACATGGAGGAGTTGGCGCCGGAGTTGCTCTGCAAGTTAGAGAAGATCTTTCCATCGGGCTTCTTTAATCTAATGCAACATTTGATTTTACATCTCCCGACCGAGGCAAGATCGGGTGGGCCCGTGCAAAATCGTTGATGCTTCGCAACTGAGAGGATGGAGAAGACGCTTCGAGCTAAATGTAAAAATAAACGTAGAATTGAAGCATTGGTGGCCGAGGCATTCATTAATGAGGAGGTGGCAAACTTCGTGATAGCACACTACGAAACCAAAATCATCATTTGCATAATCCGAAGCCTTGGTACAATGACGGCGATCCTAAAAAAGGTGGATCCAACCTCAGCCTATTCAAAGGGAGCTCACACCAGCTGGTGTTTCGAAACCAATAACGTTGGATGTCGAAGAATGGTCGACCATTTCATTGTATATCTTTAACAACCTAACAGAAGTGCGTCCATACGAATAAGTTCTCGGTACATTTTTCCACAACTTCTAATTCTTTTGAACTGCTCTTATTCCCAGATATTTGATACAGTCGATATGTCACCAAATTCTCGGATGGAGAGGTCATCCAAATTGATTCTGTCGAAGAGTATGAGCTTCTGGCAAAGCATGGAGGCAGCTATCCCGGTTTCATCTCTTGGTTCATACAAACGATAATTATCAGTAATGGACGATTTCGTTTCTTGGTCTAATTCACGGCTAATGCAACAATCATTTCATATTAAACTTGTAGGCTAATTCAAAGTCTATGGACGCTGAATTAAGACAAGCCGCTAATGGGTTTGACTATAAGGTCCGTTCATTTGAGAAATACAACATCAACGGGTATCACTTTTGTACCTTTGGCAAATAGCTATCTATGCCCGATCGGAAATCTACAAGTTGTGGTGTCTCTGCTATCGTCAAAGGAGGTACCGAGTATTATGGAAGAGTTGAAGCAATTTATGAACTTCAATTCTATGATGAAAACCCACCGAACGTCATAGTCTTCAAATGTTATTGGTTCCAGCCGAAGGAGACTAGAAGGACTCATGAACATATAGGGCTAGTCTAAATCAAGCAAAACACCCATTTAGATGTTCCCGATATCTATATTATGGCTCAACAAGTGACCCAAGTTTTCTATCTACCGTGGGCCTGCCAAACTAATAAGAATCTAAATGGTTGGGATGTTGTTTCTGAAGTGTCGCCACATGCTAGACCACCTCCCCCAAATGAAGAGGATTACGATCCTCACATTAACCCAGAGACATATGACAGAGAATTCTTCCAAGAAACACGTCTTACGAATAAATGTTTCAAGAACCGTTGTATTTCACCCCAGAACATGGAAGTAGACAGTGACAGTGAATCCGACTTCACCCCTGAGCCGGAATGAGCAGACCCGGAACTAGAAGAGGTTACTGTTGCGGATGACATTTCAATGCTTGACCAATTACAGAAAGACCTTCCACAAGTTGATGCCGGTGAACCTCATGATCACGTAATTCATGAAGACACGCGTGATAGTGATGATGATGATGCATTTATTGATCCAGATAATTATTAGTTTGTATGCATACCAACTTAAGTTATAAATGTACTTATTAGTATTCATGACAGGTATTCAGTTTTTTTATTTGTACTAATTTATTTTACTCTTTATCATGGCACGTGTTGAAAGATGGTGGGCGCGGGTCCAGATCGCTCGGTGGCCGGCGCGAGGGGTACTTCCATTCCACCCTAGTCTCTCCATAGAGTCTTGGCACACAGTCTAGGGACACCCGCTGGCGCTTCTTCATCGGCGTCATTGCCCACCCGTATAGTTGGCCAAACGGGCCGGGCTAAACAGGCCGGCTCGCGAGCCCGCCGGCACGACACGCCATGGGTCGGGCACAACACGACTTAAACTGGCTCGTGTGAGACACGACTTATATGTGGACTGACTGCAACAATGCCAGAATAGAGAGAGAAGGCCTAATCCTATCGAAGACTAGCATCTTCTAGTCATATTGTTGCATCAATATTAATTAAGGTTACGTCCAGAGATTCTCCTCGACTCCCTGTGAGAAAGCACTCCCGGAGCAAACATTCCAGTTAAGTAACAGTTGTAGTTGTATAAGATCTGGGCACAACTCCAAATCGTCCTCTAAACGTGGACACGACTATTCGAATAGTTAAATTTTCATCCCTGTAGGGGTGCACCACAGTACCCAACACGCTTTATAAACTCTGACCGAACACACTTTCCTGGGTCATGCCCCGCCTTGGAAAATCAACACGTCATAGCCCTACCTAAGCTCAACATAGAGGCTAGCCCGTCGGTCTAAATCCTAAGCGCGTAGGGGTCATGGGCCCATCACCCATTGCGCTCCTGCATGATGCAAGGGTGGCCGATGTCAGTCATGGCACCTCCTATACAAGAACAATTCTTATCCGGGCCACTCGGGCGCGCGTCGCTCCAATGCTGACGTCTGAAGAGCTTGGGCTGATACCACGACGTCGAGTACCCATTACTTCTCCCACGTGAAGGTTAGTGCGAAAATGTCTCCCGACAACTCAGATCAAATAACCAAATCCATTAGCATTTTAATTAACTCATCATATCATCCATGCGGGAATCCACCTGCAACACACCATTCATCAAGTCCCAATAACAAGGTCAAGTAGTTGTGCGGTTGTAACATCAGAGGGATCCGAGGTATCACCCTCGATGGATTCCGAACGATGTACCCGTCAAGGTGGCTAGGGAGGAATCACCCTTGATGGTCCACGCTTGATGGGTTGGATGACAGAGTCGTTACCGGAAGTGGCGAAGGAGGAATCACCCTCCGAGAACCACCGCCGGTCAACTACACTACAACACTAACATCCGAGTATGTAACGAGGTGCCACCCTCGGTACTCGCTAGTAGCTCTGCGGTATCGTACAACTAAGGGGGGTCTAAGTGTTATAACGGGTCATGGCTCGTCGATCAGATGATCAAGACTTGATGAAAAAGCAGGGGCAACTGGACTAAGGGTCAAAGGGGATGACTGTTCCACCTATACTAAACAGTTTTAGGGTGCAGTAGAATAAAGTAGCAGTTTATCAAAAACAGGCTATGCATCAGATATAGGAGCTAACTACAACAGTAGCAAAATTTTAATGCAGGCATGAGGGGGAAAGAATGGGCAATATAGGAATGATCAAGGTGGGGTTTGCTTGCCTTGTTGCTCTGCGGCAAAGGGTTGGTCGTACCCGGCAGCAGTGTCAGTCTCGGGGTCTATCAAAGAGAAGAGGGGGAAGAAAGAATAATATAACACACAGATGCAACACTATGCATGACATGGCAATATGCAGGGCTAGGCATGAGCTAACGCGGTAACAGTCGTTATAGACGGATCGGCAAAAATATCTGACGATATTTTTCGGGTCTCTCGCTACTACCGGATAGGCGAACCGGATGGAAAATTTTCATGTTCGCTATGCTAGGGACGCGTGACAAACGAACGAACAATTTATCCGTGTTCGTCTCATTTTTCTGATCAACTTCCATGTACAAATTATTTTCATCGGGTTTACGGATTATTTAACATTATTTTTTTATTTTTTATTCATTATTCAGGAATTAAATAGATTTAATTAAATTCAGTATTCATTAATAACATCAGCATGATGTCATGCCGACATCAAGAGTCAACAGTCAGTTGACTCGTCAACTCTGACCAGTGGGTCCCATAGGTCATAGACACATTTTTAATTAGGGTTAATTAGCATTAATCAGATTTTATTAGGGGGTTAGGCCACCCGTCATACCCCACCTAAATAAATAAATTAGTAGTTTATAATTTATTTATCTTAGGTTTAATTAACCTAATTTATTAGAGAGATTAATTACTATAATTAATTACTTTAATTAATTTAGACAAAAATACTTTAAGTATTTAGTTAATCATCTAATTAATCATTGATTGGCCTTAACTAACTAAATAACTAATTAATTACATAATCAATTAATGATTTCAATGATTTCAATTATCATTATATATATATATTATTTGTATTTTTTTTTGTTTAGGGGGCATTGGGCCCCACTGTCATTCTCTTGAGAGAGGTTAGTGGGGGCCTAATCCCCCACTAATAAATCGGAGGCAGGAGGGGCTCACGCATGCACGGGCAGGGCCACCGACGGCCGTGGCCAGAGGGGCCACGGGCACGCATGACGCGGCCAACACCGACGACCAATGTGGGGGGCGTGGGGTAGCGGGGTCATGTCGAGGGGGCCGGGGTGCGCCATCAGCAAGCGGAGGCGAGGTGGGGCGGGTGTAGCGGCCGACGGGGGGGGGACGACGTCGCGGGGGACAGTGGCCTAGGGCGGCCACAGACGCAGCCCGTGGGGCCAAGATGCAGTAGGCGCACGCGGGCGTGGAGCGGCGACAACATGGTGTTGCGGGGGAGGGGAAACGCGATAGAGGTAGCGGTGGGCGGCTAGGGGCGGTGCAGCGGCAAGAGGCGCATGGGGTCGTGATAGTGCGCGGGGCCGGGGTCGCTGGAGTGGTAGCCGGAGTGGAGGGAGAGGAAAGGGGTGGGAGGAGCCCGAGGGGCTCACGTGCATTGCAGAGTAGGGGGCATCGCGGCTCGGGGGAGCCGGTGTGGGAGAGGTGAGGGAGGTCGTGGCGGGGAGGAGGCGGTCGAAGGTGGCCCGCTGGCGTGGGGCGGCACCGACCGATGCAGCTCGACGGGAGGCAGCACGGGGCCTGAGTGTAATGCCCAAGATGCGATCCTATCCTCAATTTGGCACGAGGGCCTCGTCAGGGATAGAAGCACATCTCGTCGTTTTGCAAGAATGGATATCTTTACAAGTACATGTACTGAAAAGAAGAGATATATAGAATTGGCTTACACTCGCCACAAGCTACATCAGAGTCACATCAGTACAATACATAATTGTCATGAAGAAGAGCAGGGTCCGACTACGGACGAAAACAAACGAGAAAATAAGAACGACGTCCATCCTTGCTATCCTAGGTTGCCGGCCTGGAACCCATCCTAGATCGCTGAAGAAGAAGAAGAAGAAGAAGAAGCAACTCCAAATGGACAATCAACGCGCTCGCGTCAAGTAACCTTTACCTGTACCTGCAACTGGTGTTGTAGTAATCTGTGAGCCACAGGGGACTCAGCAATCTCATTTCCAAAGGTATCAAGACTAGCAAAGCTTAATGGGTGAGGTATGGTTAAGTGGTGAGGTTGCAGCAAGCGGCTAAGCATTTATTTGGTGGCTAACTTACGAGTACAAGAATAAAGAGGGGGATGATCTACGCATAACGGATGTGAACTACTGATGATCAAATGAATGATCCTGAACAACTACTTACGTCAAACATAACCCCACCGTGTCCTCGATCGGAGAAGGAACTCACGAAAGAGACAGTCACGGTTACACACTCAATTGGCAAGTTTTAGTTAAGTTAACTTCAAGTTGTCTAGAACCAGTGTTAAACAAAGTTTCCACGTTGCCACATAACCGCGGGCACGACTTTCCGAAAAGATTTAACCCTACAGGGGTGCTCCAACTAGTCCATCACAAATTGCCACAAGCCGCATAGAAATCCTCGATCACGAAGCTCACGATCTCGTCGGACTCCTTAGTGGAAAACCTCAACTCTGAGATTACCGAAAGCATCACTCGAATCCCGATGCACAAGATATTTCGCCAAAGGTAAAATTAATCCAGCAAGGCTGCCCGACGTGTTGACGAACCAGATAGGAGCCGCGTATCTCGTTCTCAGGACACGACGGATGGGTCACACTAGGAGAAACCAAACCTCGGGTTGCCCCGCGGTGGCCCCGTAGTCTGCCAGTTTGGATCAACACTCATGCGGAGCACTGGCCCGGGGGTTGATTAATTATCCTCGGGGTCCGGAAAGTCCCTATGGAATTTTATTAGGTGTTTAGGCAAATGTAGTACCAAAGTTGGGCCTTGCGAGACCAGCTTTAATCTAAAACGAATTATCAAGGGGGTCCCCATAACTACCCCGATCGTGTTAGGAGCGCTCAAATTTGGAACATAACACCGGTAGCCGAAACTAAGGGGGCAAAGGTGGAACAAAACACTAGACTAGAAAGGCCAAGCCTTCCACCTTTTACCTAGTATATAGGTCCATTAAATTAAAGAGCATTTAATAGGGTGATATAACAAGGAACCCATGTTGTCACATGGAAGCAACTGCACCTGCAACTAGCAACGCTAACACATGGTTAAGCAAGCGGTAACATAGCCAATCAGTGGTTTGCTAGGTTGTGAACAGGTTGAAGGTTTTCATGGCATTGTTGAGAGGCTGATATTTAACATGTGGTAGGCAACGAGACATAGCGACAGAAACGATAATACTAGCATGGCAATGATAGTAGTGGCATCTGGGGAAATGGTCATCTTCCCTGAGATCCCGCTTGGAAGAAGAATGACTCAGTGAAGCAGACGAACCGACGTAGTCGAACGGGTCCCCACAATCTGACACGCTTGCGGAACTCTATCGAGACGAAGGAAACTGGAAACAAGAATCAACACACGATATTCACCACACGATGCACAACACATATGATGCATGAACGGTGAACATGAATGCAAGACATAGCATGACAATTCACGACAATCAAACACTACACATTAAGTGAAGTTCAATATGCAACGAGTTGCATATTGACGAAACTCCACATAAAAATTATTTAGTTCTATCCCGATTAGGTACTCGACAATATTAAATGTTATTAAACATGGCAAGAGGTGAAGCGCAATTAATCTACCTATCTAGGCATTTTAAATGAGGTCGGAAATGACATATAGCATCTCCGAAACGACCTCACATGTTAATTAACAATTCTGTCCAGATCTGAACTAACATGTTTTAATAGTTGTTAAATAACAAAATAAATAGGTTCACATGATTCTACGCGTCATTACAAGCAATTTACACATAGAGAACATCTCCAACGGAGCTACGGTTCAAAAGATACGAACACCGCAAGATATGATGGCATGAATGCAATATGCGTGCAACGACAGTTACAAGCATTCCAAAACACACAACCAGCAGGATAATATGAAACTACACGATATTCTAAGCAAGTTTCATATAGGACACGATCAAAACGGAGCAATGGTTCAACAACTACGAGATAAACAAGAAATGACTACAATCTGTACAAAACAGCCACATAGCATTTTCTACACCCCACAACTACGAGCTACACAAAACCAATATGCTCAACCAAGGCATGAGGCGGTAGAGGGAAAGATGCACTACAACATACAACTAACAACACCTAGCATGGAAGCATGGATCACTAGGAAAAGAAGTCACAAAAACGCATCTCACATACAGTTTCAGACTTAGTGAAAATACAGTTTACGAAACTGCAGTTTTCGATCTGAAGGCATATTAACAGAAGCAAAACCATAAGCTACAAGACTCCAAATGGCATGAAAATTGACAACATGCTAGAGAATCCTAAAGTCTACACCTAACTCCATTGCATCAACCTCAAAAGAGCTAGAGATCACCAGATAAACTCATCACAAGACAGCAACAAAATATAACAGATTCAGACTTAGAAATATTTCAGTATATCTAAAACAACACTATTTCCTAGCAAGTAAAGAACAAATAAACCACACTTAAACATGGATTTCTATTGCAACCAACATTACCAGGGGCTAGACTAAACATCCAAGAGCAACTCCCTAGTTGACAACTTAATCATATCAAGCACGGAATAAATCCCACAAAATAAACAAAAGGGCAACATGGAAAAATATCACACGAACTAACTTGCTCAAAAGCTAAAACTAAATGCACAGTTGAATCCTATCGATTTTTTCTACCCCGAAAACATATATAACATGAGGGGTTGCAACACAAGAATATCGCCACACGTATATGCGAGATAATGTCCTAAACCCGGTATAGCAAACTAGCTAGAGAATCCTACATGCAAAAATACCAACGAATACTCTAAAATACATGGCAAAAGGGTTCCTAAAACATGAGCATTTTATCTACGGGGTTTGAACAATCTGGACACGCGCGAAAATAATTACGGGGCAACTCCCTATTGGGACATCATGCAAAACTAGACATACGGCACGTCAATATACTTCAAACATTTATGCAAGTTGAAAATTCGTAATCTACGTGAAAATCTACACAAGATCCATATATAGATCACCTCAATCCGACATACGGTTAAGAACTTACGGGCGTTTGAAAAATAGCTATTTTCCTGAAACTAAATAAAACCGAAATCCTAAAAAAATAGATAACGGGCCTAATCTGAACTGGGCCCAACAGGAGCTTGGGTGCAAGATAGCAAGGCTTCGCCGACGGCACACATTAGAGGGCCAGGGGGGTTGCTCACCTCGGGCTCGGCCCAAAAGGCTTGGAGAGGGGGAGCTGGAGGGGCCGGCGGTCCTGGGTCGTGATACGTCCATTTTGCATCATGCTTTCATGTTGATATTTATCGCTTTTTGGGTTGTTATATTACATTGTGGTACCATACTTGTGCCTTTTCTCTCTTATTTTGCAAGGTTTATTGAAGAGGGAGAATACCAGCAGCTGGAATTCTGGACTGGAAAAGGAGCAAGTCTGAGTCATCAATTCTGCACAACTCCAAATGCCTTGAAAATCAACATGGAATTTTTTGGGAATATATAAAAAATACTAGGCGAAAGAAGTACGAGAGGGGAGCTACCAGGGCCCCACAAGCCTGGTAGCCGCCACCCCCTGTTGGCGGCTACAGGGCTTGTGGGCTCCCTGACGGCCCACTGGCCCCCCTCTTTTGCTATATAAAGGGGTTCGTTCCAGAAAAAATCAAGGAGGAGCTTTTTCGTGGTTTCACCGCCGCCACGAAGCGGAACTTGAGCAGATCCAATCTAGAGCTCCGACAGGACGATCCTGCCGGGAAAAGTTCCCTCCCGAAGGGGGAAATCATCGCCATCGTCATCACCAACACTTCTCTTGTTGGAGGGGAATCATCTCCATCAACATCTTCATCAACACAATCTCCTCTTCAATCCCTAGTTCATCTCTTGTAACCAATCTCCGTCTCGCGACTTCGATTGGTACTTGTAAGGTTGCTAGTAGTGTTGATTACTCTTTGTAGTTGATGCTAGTTGGATTACTTGGTGGAAGAGTTTATGTTTAGATCCTTGATGCTATTCATTACACCTCTGATCATGATTGTGATTATGCTTTGTGAGTAGCTACTTTTGTTCCTGAGGACATGGGATAAGTCATGCTGATAATAGTCATGTGAATTTGGTATTCGTTCGGTATTTTGATATGATGTATATTGTCTTTTCCTCTAGTGGTGTTATGTGAACGTCGACTACATAACACTTCACCATATTTGGGCCTAGAGGAAGGCATTGGGGAGTAGTAAGTAGATGATGGGTTGCTAGAGTGACAGAAGCTTAAACCCCAGTCTATGCATTGCTTCGCAAGGGGCTGATTTGGATCCACTAGTTTAATGCTATGGTTAGACGTTGTCTTAATTCTTCTTTCGTAGTTGCAGATGCTTGCGAGAGGGGTTAATCATAAGTGGGATGCTTGTCCAAGTAAGGGCAGTACCCAAGCGCCGATCCACCCACATATCAAACTATCAAAGTAATGAACGTGAATCACATGAACATGATGAAACTAGCATGACAGAAATTCCCGTGTGTCCTCGGGAGCGTTTTCCTCCTATAAGACTTTGTTCAGGCTTGTCCCTTGCTACAAAAGGGATTGGGCCACTTGCTGCACCGTTGCTACTACTTGTTACTTGTTACTTTTCGCTTGCTACGTTTCACCTTGCTACACCATCACTTGTTACCGCTACTTTCAGTGCTTGCAGTTATTACCTTGCTGAAAACTGTTTATCAGAGCCTTCTGCTCCTCGTTGGGTTTGACACTCTTACTTATCTAAAGGACTACGATTGATCCCCTATACTTGTGGGTCATCTAGACTCTTTTCTGGCGCCGTTTCCGGGGAGTGAAGCGCCTTTGGTAAGTGGAATTTGGTAAGGAAACATTTATATACCGTGCTGAAATTTATTGTCACTTGTCACTATGGAAATTGTTGCTTTGAGAAATTTGTTCGAGGTATCTTCACCACGAACGGAAGCACGATGAGTTGTTCCTCAACCTGAGGTACCTACTACAAATATCTTTTATGAAATTCCTTCGGGTATGCTTGAGATACTGCTGGCTAATCCTTTTACAGGAGATGGATCTTCACATCCAGACTTGCATCTGATATATGTAGATGAAGTTTGTGGTTTATTTAAGCTTGCAGGTTTGCCCGAGGATGAGGTAAAGAAGAAAGTCTTTCCTTTATCTTTGAAGGATAAGGCGTTGACATGGTATAGGCTATGTGATGATACTGGATCATGGGACTACAATCGGTTGAAATTGGAATTTCATCAAAAGTTCTATCCTATGCATTTAGTACATCGTGATCGGAATTATATTTATAACTTTTGGCCTCGTGACAGGGAAAGTATAGCTCAAGCTTGGGGGAGGCTTAAATCAATGTTATATTCATGCCCCGATCATGAGCTCTCGAGAGAAATTATCACTCAAAACTTTTATGCTCGGCTTTCTCATGAAGATCGTACCATGCTTGACACTTCTTGTACCGGTTCTTTTATGAAGAAGGATATTGACCACAAGTGGAATTTATTGGAAAGAATCAAATGTAACTCTGAAGATTGGGAGCTGGAAGAAGGTAAGGAGTCAGGTATGAATTTCCAGTTTGATTGCGTTAAATCTTTTGTTGAAGCAAACACTTCTAGAGATTTTAGCGCTAAGTATGGACTTGACTCTGAGATAGTAGCTTCTCTATGTCAATCTTTTGCTGCTCATGTTGATCTTCCCAAAGAGAAGTTGTTTAAATATCATCCCCCTGTAGAAGTCAACATAGCTAAACCCAATATAGTTGAGGAGAAAGTCATTGCTTTTAGTGATCATGTTGTTCCTTGTGCCTACGCTGAGAAACCACCTTACCCTGCTAGGAAAAAGGATTATTCTAAAGCTCCAACTGTGATATGTAGGGGTTACATTAGACCACTTGCACCCCCTGAGAAAATTAGAGTTGAACCTAGTGTTGCTATTATCAAAGATCTCTTAGCCGAAGACATAGACGGGCAGGTTATCAAATTCTGTGAGGACTCTGCTAGAATTGCTAAACCTCACGCGAAAGACAAATACGGACCTGTAGTTGGCCTGCCCGTTGTTTCTGTCAAGATAGGAGATCACTGTTCTCATGGTTTATGTGATATGGGTGCTAGTGTTAGTGCAATACCCCGTTCCCTATATGATGAAATCAAAGATGAGATTGCACCTGCTGAGTTAGAACCCATTGATGTCACTATTACGCTAGCTAATAGAGACACTATCTGCCCTTTGGGAATTGTGAGAGACGTAGAAGTCCTGTGTGGTAAGACGAAGTATCCTACTGATTTCCTCATCCTTGCTACTACACAAGATAGCTTTTGTCCCATCATATTTTGTAGACCCTTTCTCAACACTGTCAATGCTCACATTGATTGCATTAAGCAGACTATCACTATTAGTTTCGAGGGTGTGTCTCATGAATTTAACTTCTCCAAGTTTGGAAGACAACCCCATGAAAAAGAGTCGTCTGGTAGGGATGAAATCATTGCTCTTGCCTCTATTGCCGTACCTCCTACGGATCCTTCAGAGCAATATCTGCTTGAGCATGAAAATGATATGCATATGGATGAAAGCGATGAGATAGATAAAATTGTCTTAGAGCAATATCCTATTCTCAAGAATAATCTGCCTGTTGAACTGCTTGGGGATCCTCCCCCACCGAAGGATGATCCTGTGTTCGAGCTTAAAAAGTTGCCTGATACTCTTAAGTATGCCTCTTGATGAGAAGGAGATATATCCTGTTATTATTGGTGCTCTCCTTTTGAATCACGAAGAGAAGAAGTTAATAAAAACTTTGAGGAAGCACCGTGCGGCTATTGGATATACTCTTGATGATCTTAAAGGTATTAGTCCCACTCTATGTCAGCACAAGATTAAAACTGATCCTGACTTAAAACCAGTTCTTGATCATCAAAGGAGATTAAATCCTAAGATGAAAGAGGTCGTGAGAAAAGAAATATTAAAGCTTCTGGAAGCAGGAATCATTTATCCTGTTGCTCATAGTGATTGGGTAAGTCCAGTACATTGTGTACCTAAGAAGGGAGGTATCACCGTCGTTCCTAATGATAAGAATGAATTAATCCCACAAAGGATTATTACTGGCTATAGGATGGTGATAGACTTCCGGAAACTGAACAAGGCAACCAGGAAAGACCATTATCCTTTGCCGTTTATCGACCAAATGCTAGAAAGGCTATCTAAACACACACACTTCTGCCTTCTAGACGGTTATTCAGGTTTCTCACAAATACCTGTTGCACAATCTGATCAGGAGAAAACCACTTTCACCTATCCCTTCGGTACCTTTGCTTATAGACGTATGCCTTTTGGCTTGTGCAATGCACTTGCCACCTTTCAAAGATGTATGATGGCAATATTCTCTGACTTTTGTGAAAAGATTGTTGAGGTTTTCATGGATGATTTCTCCGTTTACGGTTCGTCCTTTGACGATTGCCTCAGCAACCTTGATCGAGTCTTACAGAGATGCAAAGATACCAACCTCGTCTTGAATTGGGAGAAGTGCCACTTTATGGTTAATGAAGGCATCGTCTTAGGACACAAAATTTTGAAAGAGGCATTGAAGTTGATAAGGCTAAGGTTGATGCAATTGATAAAATGCCTTGCCCCACAGATATCAGAGGTATACGAAGTTTCCTAGGTCACGCTGGTTTCTATAGAAGGTTCATTAAAGACTTCTCTAAGATTTCTAGGCCTCTTACCAACCTCTTGCAGAAGGATGTTCCTTTTGTTTTTGATGAGGATTGTGAGGAAGCTTTCGAAATACTTAAGAAGGCATTGATAACCACACCTATTGTTCAACCGCCTGATTGGAACTCGCCCTTTGAAATCATGTGCAATGCTAGTGATTATGCTGTCAGTGCTGTTCTAGGACAAAGAGTTGACAAGAAGTTGAATGTTATTCACTACGCTAGTAAAACTCTAGACAACGCCCAAAGAAACTATGCCACTACGGAGAAGGAGTTTTTAGCAGTCGTGTTTGCATGTGAAAATTTCAGATCTTATATAGTCGACTCCAAAGTCACTATTCACTCTGATCATGCCGCTATTAAGTACCTTATGGAGAAGAAGGACGCTAAGCCTAGGCTAATCAGATGGGTTCTCCTGCTACAGGAATTTGATTTGCACATTGTTGACCGAAAGGGTGCTGATAACCCTGTAGCAGATAACTTGTCCAGGCTAGAGAATGTCCTTGATGACCCACGACCTATTGATGACAGCTTTCCTGAAGAGCAATTAAATGTCATCCGCACTTCACATAGTGCATCATGGTATGCTTATTACGCAAATTATATCGTAGCCAAATACATACCACCCAGTTTCACCTACCAGCAAAAGAAGAAATTCTTCTTTGATTTGAGACACTACTTTTGGGATGATCCTCACCTTTATAAGGAAGGAGTAGATGGTGTTATTAGACGTTGTGTGCCTGAACATGAACAGGGACAAATCCTACAGAAGTGTCATTTCGAAGCCTACGGAGGACACCATGCTGGAGATAGAACCGCTCATAAGGTATTGCAATTAGGTTTCTATTGGCCCACTCTCTTAAAGGATGCCTGTAAGTTTGTCTTGTCTTGTGACGAATGCCAAAGAATAGGGAACATCAGTAAGCGTCCGGGAATGCCTTTGAATTGTTCACTTGTCATTGAACCGTTTGATGTCTGGGGCTTTGATTATATGGGACCCTTCCCGAGTTCCAATGGGTACACTCACATCTTAGTTGTTGTGGATTACGTCACTAAGTGGGTAGAAGCTATCCCCACTAGAAATGCTGATCACCACACCTCCATTAAGATGCTTAAAGAAGTCATTTTCCCAAGATTTGGAGTCCCTAGATATTTGATGACTGATGGCGGTTCACACTTCATTCATGGTGTTTTCCGCAAGATGCTTGCTAAGTATGATGTCAACCATAGAGTTGCATCTCCTTATCATCCTCAGTCTAGTGGTCAAGTGAGTTGAGTAATAGGGAGATCAAATTGATCTTACAAAAGACTGTAAATAGATCTCGGAAGAATTGGTCTAGCAAACTTGACGATGCACTATGGGATTATAGGACGGCTTATAAGAATCCCATGGGCATGTCGTCGTATAAAATGGTTTACGGTAAGGCCTGTCATTTACCTCTTCAGTTGGAACACAAAGCTTATTGGGCAATCAAAGAGTTCAACTTCGATTTCAAACTTGCCGGTGAGAAGCGATTGTTTGATATCAGCTCATTAGATGAATGGAGGGCCCAGGCATATGAGAATGCCAAGTTGTTCAAGGAAAAGGTTAAGAGATGGCATGATAAAAGAATACAGAAAGAGAGTTCAATGTAGGTGATTATGTCCTGCTATACAATTATCGCTTAAGATTCTTCGCACGCAAGATTCTCTCTAAATGGGAAGGTCCTTACGTTGTCGAAGAAGTATATCGTTCCGGTGCCATCAAAATCAATAACACGGAGGGAAATTTTCCTAGAGTGGTAAATGGGCAAAGAATCAAGCATTATATCTCCGGTACTCCCATAAATGTTGAGACCAATATCATCAATATCATAACTCTAGAGGAGTACATAAGGGATGTTTATCAGCCTGTTTCAGACCCTGAAAACGAAGAGGTATCTGTTTCGGTAAGTAATTGGACTCCGAAGATTTTCCAATAGGAAATTTCCTCCGTTTTGGAACTTTTGGAAAATTAGAAAAATAAAAAGCAGTCCGGAGAGCGCATGAGGCGGCCACAAGCTTGGTAGCCGCCACCCCCTGGTGGCGGCTACAGGGCTTGTGGGCACCTCGTGTGCCTCCAGGACTCCGTTTTCTTGCGGAGCACTCCTTCTGGTCCAGAAAAAAATCATTATATATACGCCCGAGGGTTTTGATCTCTGTATCGCGCAGTTTTCCTCTGTGTTTGTTTCGAGCCTGTTTCTGTTGCAGATCTAGATCGTTATGACTTCCCCCAAACGCTCCTAAGGACAAGATCTTTGAGAAGGTCATCAATCCCTATCTCACGGAAGTGCTGAAACACCCTCAATCTATCAAGATGAGCGAGGGGATGTGGTACTGCAACAAAAGACCTTCCAATGGCGCCAGAAATAGGTGTGTCGACGACACCAGGAATCCTTCTGCTACGCCTACGCCTTAAAGGACTTCCTAGGAAAATATGCAAAGGATATCCCCCGTGGCCTTGGAGCCTTGCGTTGGTGTTCCCTCGAAGCGGAAAGGGTGATGTAGCGTAGCGGTGGTAAGTATTTCCCTCAGTTTGAGAACCAAGGTATCGATCCAGTGGAGGAGTATCACAAGAGCATGCACAAACACAAAAAGCTTGCTCCCAACGCTATGAAGGGGTTGTCAATCCCTTATAGATTGTTCGCCAAGTGAGAACTGAAAGTAACAAAGTAACAAAGCAAAGTAAAGGCGAAAGTGGAAACGATAGATGTGAATAGACCCGGGGGCCGTAGTGTTTACTAGTGGCTTCTCTCATGAAAGCAAGTAGATGGTGGGTGAACAAATTACCGTCGAGCAATTGATAGAACCGCGCAAAGTCATGACGTCATCTATGGCAATGATTATATCTATAGGCATCACATCCAAAACAAGTAGACCGATACTTTCTGCATCTACTACTATTACTTCACACGTCGACCGCTATCCACCATGCATCTAGTGTATTAAGTCCAAAAGAACAGAGTAACGCCTTAAGCAAGATGACATGATGTAGATGGACAATCTCATATCAATGACAGAGGCCACCTTGTTACCCTTGACGGCAACCACTCAATGTGTGCCTTGCTGCCCCTACTGTCACTCGGAAAGGTCACCACATGGTAAGAACCCAAAACCAAGCACTTCTCCCATTGCAAGAATCATAGATCTAGTTGTCCAAACAAAACTCAAGACTCGGAGAGACTTACAAGGATATCAAATCATGCATATAAGAAATCAGCAAAGACTCAAATATATATCATAGATAATCTGATCACAAATCCACAATTCATCGGATCTCGACAAACACACCGCCAAAGAAGATTACATCGGATAGATCTCCATGAAGATCATGGAGAACTTTGTATTGAAGATACAAGAGAGAGAAGAAGCCATCTAGCTACTACCTACGGTCCCGTAGGTCTGAAGTGAACTACTCACGAGTCATTGGAGGGGCGATGATGATGATGAAGAAGCCCTCCAACTCCAAAGTCCCCTCCGGCAGGGCGCCGGGAAGGGTCTCCAGATGAGATCTCGCGGAAACGGAAGCTTGCGGCGGCGGAAAAGTATTTTCGAGTCTCCCTTGATTTTTTCTTCTGATTTTTAGGGAATATATAGGCACAAGATCTAGGTCAGGGGGGCGCCAGGGAGGCCACAAGCCCTGCCACCACCGCCTCCCCCCTGGTGGCGGAGTGGGGGCTTGTGGGCTCCCTGCAGCCCTCCTGGCTTGGCCCACAGGCCCCCTGATCTTCTTCCGTTCGGGAAAAAATCATTTCGGGGATTTTATTCTGTTTGGACTCCATTCCAAAATCAGATCTGAAAAGAACCAAAAACACAGAAAAAACAGGAACTGACACTTGGCACTGAATTTATAAGTCAGTCCCAAAAAAGATATAAGAGGTAAACAAAACATCCAAAGTTGACAAGATAACAACGTGAAATCATCAAAAAATATAGATACGCTTGAGACGTATCAAGCATCCCCAAGCTTAACTCCTGCTCGTCCTCGAGTAGGGAAGTGATAAAGAATGAATTTTTGATGCTTTCATGCTACCTAGCATAGATGTCCTTTGTAACTCCTCTTATGTGAAGTGAATGTTCAGATCCATTTGATTCAAAACAATAGTTTGCTATTGATGTGGAAACAATAATAATTCAAGCAAACTAGCAAGGTAATCATGAACTTTCAAAATAACAAGGCCAAAAGAAAGTTATGCCTACAAAAGCATATAGTATGGCTATGCTCTATCATCATTGTACGACGAATTTAAATCATGCACAACCCCGGTATTGGCCAAGTAATTGTTTCACACCTTTACTTTCTCAAACTTTTTCAACTCCCACGCAATACATGAGCGTGAGCCATGGTTATAGCACTATAGATGGTGTGGAGTGTGGTGGAGGTTGCAAGACAAAAAAGGAGAAGATAGTCACATTAACTAGGCATATCAATGAACTGTGGAGATGCTCGTCAATAGATATCAATGTGAATGAGTAGGGATTGCCATACAAATGATGCACTAGAGCTAAGAGTATGTGAAAGCTCTTAAAGAAAACTAGTGGGTGTGCATCCAACTTGCTTGCTCACGAAGACCTAAGGCAATTTTGAGGAAGCCTATCATTGGAATATACAAGCCAAGTTATATAATGAAAATTTCCCACTAGCTATATGGTGGTGACAAAACGAGAGACTCTCAATCATGAAGATCATGGTGCTTAATATGCACAAGTGTGGGAAAAGTGGTAGCATTCTCCCTTCTCTCTTTTTCCCTCATTTTATTTTTATTTTTTGGTGGGCTCTTTGGCCTCTTTTTTTTGGTGGGCTTCTTTGGCCTCTTTTATTTCCTCACATGGGACAATGCTCCATTAATGATGATCATCACACTTTCAATTCAACACTTAGAGCAATGATGACTCTATATGGAATGCCTTCGGTAGTGTACCGTGGCAATGATCTAGCATGGCATAGACATTAATGGAAACATCATGCTAGCTATCTTACGATCGTGCAATGGCAATGTAAACGTGGTGGCACATGTCATGGTGGTAGTTGCATGGCAATATATCTCGGAATGACTTTGAAAAAGCCATAGTAGGTAGGTATGGTGGCTGTTTTGGGAGGCTAATGGTGGGTTTTGTGCACCGACGAAAGTTGCACGACACTAAGAAGATAGTGATGGCGGAAGGTGAAACTTCATATAAACCATGGACTCAAAATTAGTCATGAAGAACTCATATACTTGTTGCAAAAGTTTTATTAGTAATCGAAACAAAGCATTCAATGCATACTCCTAGGGGAAGGGTTGGTAGGTATAAACCATCGCGCGATCCCGACCGCCACGCAAAGATGACAATCAATAGACTAATCATGCTCAGATTTCATCACATAGCGGTTCACCATACGTGCATGCTACGGGAATCACTAACTTCAACACAAGTATTTCTAGATCCACAACACCTTACTAGCATAACTTCAATATTACCACAACCATATCTCAAAACTAATTGAGAGGAATCAAAACTTCTCTAACTATTCAATGCACATGAAGGTGAAAGTTATCGTATCCCTTTGGATAAATACCCCTTGTGAGACTACTTTCAAAGCATAGATCAACTACCAAGCCACGCACCGCTTTTCTCTAAAATATATAAGTGAAGCACATAGAGCAAAAGTATCTAGCTCAAAATATATAAGTGAAGCACATGTGAGCTGAATTGTCTACAAAAAGATATAAGTGAAGCTCGACAAAATCACGGTGATTGCATGTCTCTCTCTCTCTAGGTGTGAAGCAAGGATGATTGTGACACAACAAAAATAAAAGACTCCTACGATACAAGACGCTCCAAGCAAAAACACATAACATGTGGTGAATAAAAATATAGCCCCAAGTAACGTTACCGATGGATTGAAGACGGGAGAGGGGATGCCTTCCCGGGGCATCCCCAAGCTTAGGCTTTTACGACATCCTTGAATCTCTTGGGGTGCCTTGGGCATCCCCAAGCTTGAGCTCTTTCCACTCTTTATCTCTTTGTCCATAAGAACTTCACCCAAAACTTGAAAACTTCACAACACGAAACTTAAACAGAAACTCGTGATAACAATAGTATGAGAAAGCAAACCACCACTTCCTTAGGTACTGTAGAAAACTTAAATTCTACTTGTGCTGATGTTGGGTTACTGTATTTTCAATCTTCCATGGCTAATACCACCCGATACTATCCATAGTTTCATCAAAATAAGCAACCAACACAACAAAAAACAGAATCTGTTAACAACAGACCAGTCTGTAGCAATCTGTATATTTTGTATACCTCTGGTACTCCAAAAATTCTGAAAAATTACGACAGTCTGAAGAATTTGCGTAGCAATCAGAAGCAAAAAGAATCAACTCAAAATCTCTTACAGAAAAAAATGAAAATTCTTTTCGTGAGAAGAAAGTTTCTATCTTTTCCAGCATGACCAAACGATCATCCCAAAGACTAATCATAACGGTTTTGCTTGGCACAAACGCAAAAAGAAACACAAAAAACACAATCATAACAGAATTATGAAAGTGTGGAAAACACAAAAAATAAAGAAAAAGTATAGATTCGTTGGGTAGCCTCCCAACAAGCGCTTTTGTTTAACGCCCTTAGCTAGGCAAAAGGTGATGGAATCACGTATAGTCATCTTTGGTGCTCAAACCATAAGTAGCCCTCATCATTGATTCATAATGCAATCTTATTTTCTTTATAGGAAAGTGCTCCATGCCCTTCTTTAAAGGAAATTTAAACCTAATATTCCCTTCCTTCATATCGATGATAGCACCAATAGTCCTTAGGAAAGGTCTACCAAGAATAATGGGACATGAAGGATTGCAATCTATGTCAAGTACAATGAAATCCACGGGTACATAGTTCTTATTTGCAACAATAAGAACATCATCAATCCTCCCCATGGGTTTCTTGATAGTAGAATCCGCAAGATGCAAATTAAGAGAACACTCTTCAATCTCATGAAAACCAAGAATATCACATAAAGACTTCGGAATCACGGAAACACTAGCACCCAAATCACACAAAGCATTGCACTCATAGTTTTTGATCTTGATTTTGATAATAGGTTCCCACTCATCATGAAGTTTTCTAGGTATAGAGACTTCTAGTTCGAGCTTCTCTTCAAGAGATTTCATGATAGCATCTACGATATGCGCGGTAAAGGCTTTGCTTTGGCTATAAGCGTGTGGAGAGTTTGCAATGGATTGCATCACAGAAATGCATTCAAACAAGGAGCAATTATCATAATAGAATTCCTTGAAATCCAAAGTGGGACTTTCATTACTACCCATAATTTTGATTTCTTCTACTCCACTCTCCACACCTTTATCATCAAGATGGGTGGACTCCGAATCATTGGGGCGTTTTTCAACCAAAGTGGATTCATATCCAGCCCCTCCATAAATAGGTTTGACACGCAAAAAAAAAAGATTCAAGAGGAGAGACACCAAGCACTTTAAGATCTCCGTGATTTGCATCACTAGAACGCACCCTTTTAAACCATCCATGCCTAGCGTGAATTTGGGAGGTTCTTTCTTTGCTCTCATTCATGGAGACACGCATAGCTTTCAAAGTTTCATCCAAGTTGACCTTGGGAGGAGCGCATCTAACTTTCAAAGCATCAATATCACAAGACATCCTATCAACGCTTTTAGCCAAATCGTCTATTTGAGTAGTTTTTCCTCTGTGGACGCATTGAAAATCTTTTGAGAGTTGATGAACTCTTTGATATTATTCTCTAAATCAGAGGATAATTTGTTGTGATTTCCATAAGTGTTGTTGTAGGAATTGCCATAATTGTTAGAGGAGTTACTAGGAAAAGGCCTAGGAACATAGTTTCCTCTAAAAGCATTGTTGTTGCCAAAATTGTTCCTACCAACAAAATTCACGTCCAAACTAGCGTTGCTACTCTCAATCAAGGAAGATAGTGGCATGTCATTAGGATCTACATTAGCGTTTCTACTAGCAACCAAATTCATCAACTCGTCCATCTTAGCACTAAGCGAGTTAATCTCTTCTATAGTGTGCACCTTTTTGCTAGCAGGTGACCTTTCTGTATGCCACTTAGAGTAGTTGGTCATGATATTGTCTAGGAGTTTTGTAACGTCTCCTAACATTATTTCCATGAACGTTCCACTTGAGGCGGAGTCCAAGATATTGCGAGAAGCAAAATTCAAGCCAGCGTAAAAGATTTGTATAATCATCCACAAACTCAAGCCATGAGCGGGACAATTTCTAATCATAATCTTCATCCTCTCCCAAGATTGTGCAACGTGTTCATGATCAAGTTGCTTGAAATTCATGATATCGTCACGTAAGGAGATGATCTTAGCCGGCGGAAAATACTTGGATATGTAAGCATCTTTGCACTTATCCCAAGAATCGATACTATTTTTAGGCAAAGAAGAAAACCAAGTTTTTGCGCGATCTCGCAAGGAGAAAGGAAAAAGTTTCAACTTAATCACGTCATTATCCACATCTCTTTTCTTTTGCATATCACAAAGCTCAATGAAGGTATTGAGATGGGATGCAGCATCTTCACTAGGAAGGCCCGAGAATTGCTCTTTCATAACAAGATTCAGCAAAGCTGCGTTGATTTCATACGATTCCGCACTAGTGGCGGGAGCAATCGGTGTACTAATAAAATCATTATTATTAGTGCTCGAGAAGTCGCAAAGTTTGGTGTTGTCAGCCATGATGACTTCAACAAACAAACAAGCACACAAGCAAGCAAGAGAATTGGCAAAGAAAAACGACAAAGGAGAAAGGCAAATGAAAACGACAAATGTGAAGTGGGGGAGAGGAAAACGAGAGGCAACTGGCAAAAAAAGTAAATGCAGGAGATGAGTTTGTGAGACCTACTTGGATAGATCTCTCGTCCGCGGCAACGGCGCCAGAAATACTTCTGCTACTGCAACAAAAGGCCTTCCAATGGGCCAGAAATAGGTGTGTCGACGGCACCAGGAATCCTTCTGCTACGGCTACGCCTTAAAGGACTTCCTAGGCAAATATGCAAAGGATTTCCCCCGTGGCCTTGGAGCCTTGCGTTGGTGTTCCCTCGAAGCGGAAAGGGCGATGTAGCGTAGTGGTGGTAAGTATTTCCATCAGTTTGAGAACCAAGGTATCGATCCAGTGGAGGAGTATCACAAGAGCATGCACACACACAAAAAGCTTGCTCCCAACGCTATGAAGGGGTTGTCAATCCCTTATAGATTGTTCGCCAAGTGAGAACTGAAAGTAACAAAGTAACAAAGCAAAGTAAAGGCGAAAGTGGAAACGATAGATGTGAATAGACCCGGGGGCTGTAGTGTTTACTAGTGGCTTCTCTTATGAAAGCAAGTAGACGGTGGGTGAACAAATTAGCGTCGAGCAATTGATAGAACGGCGCAAAGTCGTGACGTCATCTACGACAATGATTATATCTATAGGCATCACGTCCAAAACAAGTAGACCGATACTTTCTGCATCTACTACTATTACTCCACACGTCGACCGCTATCCAGCATGCATCTAGTGTATTAAGTCCAAAAGAACAGAGTAACGCCTTAAGCAAGATGACATGATGTAGATGGACAATCTCATATCAACGACAGATCCCACCTTGTTACCCTTGATGGCAACCACTCAATGTGTGCCTTGCTGCCCCTACTGTCACTGGGAAAGGTCACCACATGGTAAGAACCCAAAACCAAGCACGTCTCCCATTGCAAGAATCATAGATCTGTTGGAAATATGCCCTAGAGGCAATAATAAATTAGTTATTATTATATTTCTTAGTTCATGATAATCGTTTATTATCCATGCTATAATTGTATCGATTGGAAACACAATACTTGTGTGGATACATAGACAAAACACTGTCCCTAGTAAGCCTCTAGTTGACTAGCTCGTTGATCAAAGATGGTCAAGGTTTCCTGGCCATAGGCAAGTGTTGTCACTTGATAACAGGATCACATCATTAGGAGAATCATGTGATGGACTAGACCCAAACTAATAGACGTAGCATGTTGATCGTGTCATTTTGTTGCTACTGTTTTCTGCGTGTCAAGTATTTGTTCCTATGACCATGAGATCATATAACTCACGGACACCGGAGGAATGCTTTGTGTGTATCAAACGTCACAACGTAACTGGGTGACTATAAAGATGCTCTACAGGTATCTCCGAAGGTGTTCGTTGAGTTAGTATGGATCGAGACTGGGATTTGTCACTCCGTGTGACGGAGAGGTATCTCGGGGCCCACTCGGTAATACAACATCACACACAAGCCTTGCAAGCAATGTGACTTAGTGTAAGTTACAGGATCTTGTATTACGGAACGAGTAAAGAGACTTGCCGGTAAACGAGATTGAAATAGGTATGCGGATACTGACGATCGAATCTCGGGCAAGTAACATACCGAAGGACAAAGGGAATGACATACGGGATTATATGAATCCTTGGCACTGAGGTTCAAACGATAAGATCTTCGTAGAATATGTAGGATCCAATATGGGCATCCAGGTCCCGCTATTGGATATTGACCGAGGAGTCTCTCGGGTCATGTCTACATAGTTCTCGAACCCGCAGGGTCTGCACACTTAAGGTTCGACGTTGTTTTATGCGTATTTGAGTTATATGGTTGGTTACCGAATGTTGTTCGGAGTCCCGGATGAGATCACGGACATGACGAGGGTTTCCGGAATGGTCCGGAAACGAAGATTGATATATAGGATGACCTCATTTGATTACCGGAAGGTCTTCAGAGTTACCGGGAATGTACCGGGAATGACGAATGGGTTCCGGGAGTTCACCGGGGGGGGGGGCACCCACCCCGGGGAAGCCCATGGGTGTTTGGGGTGCCGCACCAGCCCTTAGTGGGCTGGTGAGACAGCCCAAGAGAGGCCTATGCGCATAGGAAAGGAAATCAAAGAGGAAAGGAAAAAAAGAAGGAGGTGGGAAAGGGAAGAAGGACTCCACCTTCCAAACCAAGTGAATTTCGGTTTGGGAGGGGGAGACCTTCCCCCTTGGCTCGGCCGACTCCCTTGGGAGTCCTTGGACCCCAAGTCAAGTCTCCCCCTCCTCCTCCTATATATAGTGGGGTTTTAGGGCTGATTTGAGACAACTTTACCGCAGCAGCCCGACCACATATCTCCACGGTTTTACCTCTAGATCGCGTTTCTGCGGAGCTCGGGCGGAGCCCTGCTGAGACAAGATCATCACCAACCTCCGGAGCGCCGTCACGCTGCCGGAGAACTCTTCTACCTCTCCGTCTCTCTTGCTGGATCAAGAAGGCCGAGATCATCGTCGAGCTGTACGTGTGCTGAACGCGGAGGTGCCGTCCGTTCGGCACTAGATCGTGGGACTGATCACGGGATAGTTCGCGGGGCGGATCGAGGGACGTGAGGACGTTCCACTACATCAACCGCGTTCACTAACGCTTCTGCTGTATGGTCTACAAGGGTACGTAGATCACACATCCCCTCTCGTAGATGGACATCACCATGATAGGTCTTCGTGCGCGTAGGAAATTTTTTGTTTCCCATGCGACGTTCCCCAACAAGATCTAGTTGGCCAAGCAAACCCAAGACTCGGAGAGACTTACAAGGATATCAAATCATGCATATAAGAAATCAGCAAAGACTCAAATATATATCATAGATAATCTGATCACAATCCACAATTCATCGGATCTCGACAAACACACCGCCAAAGAAGATTACATCGGATAGATCTCCATGAAGATCATGGAGAACTTTGTATTGAAGATCCAAGAGAGAGAAGAAGCCATCTAGCTACTAACTACGGACCCGTAGGTCTGAAGTGAACTACTCACGAGTCATTGGAGGGGTGTTGATGATGATGAAGAAGCCCTCCAACTCCAAAGTCCCCTCCGGCAGGGCGCCGGGAAGGGTCTTCAGATGAGATCTCGCGGAAACGGAAGCTTGCGGCGACGGAAAAGTATTTTCGAGGTCCCTTGATTTTTTTCTGATTTTTAGGGAATATATAGGCGCAAGATCTAGGTCAGGGGGGCGCCAGGGAGGCCACAAGCCCTACCACCGCCGCCTCCCCCTGGTGGCGGAGTGGGGGCTTGTGGGCTCCCTGCAGCCCTCCTGGCTTGGCCCACAGCCCCCCTCATCTTCTTTTGTTTGGGGAAAAAATCATTTTGGGGATTTTATTCCGTTTGGACTCCGTTCCAAAATCAGATCTGAAAAGAGCCAAAAACACAGAAAAAACAGGAACTGGCACTTGGCACTGAGTTAATATGTTAGTCCCAAAAAAGATATCAAAGGTAAACGAAACATCCAAAGTTGACAAGATAAGAGCGTGAAATCATCAAAAATTATAGATACGTTTGAGACGTATCAGGATGTTGCACATCCGTGATGTTGAGGGGCCTAAGAAGACCGGAAGCGTGGAGACGAGGCTCGAAGCATTGGAGCAACAAGTCTTCAAGTGCCAAGGGATGGTGGAGCGTGGACTCAACGCCAACCACATGATGATCACGGAGTTCACCAGCAATCACAAGATGGATGCCATTGACATTGGGAAGCACCTCTCCAGGCTCTATGACAGGGTTGATCAACTTCAAGGCCAGATCTATGGCCTGCAGAACCAAAACTGTGAGTATGAGTATAGATTTAAATCAATACGGTTGGCTGCAGATTTGAGGATTCCAGCGACTTGTTCATCCTGCCATGATGGAGCACGTATGCCTTGGAAGACGGAGGATCAGACTACTCCAACAACTCCACCACCATCACCACCCAAGGAAGACAACTAAGCATTAGTATGGGCAATCCCCTTGGCTTTTTCCAAGCTTGGGGGAGTTGCCCTGATATCGTATCACCTTTATATCTTTTGCTTTTACCTTTGTTTTAGTTCTTTCCTTTTCAGTTTTTATTTCTTCTCTTAGTGGAATAAGTCTTTAGTGTTTAGTTTGAGTATTTTGCTTTGTCTCTCCTCCAATGTATTTGAGCTTGCGAGCTATATAATAAAGAGTATCTTAGTCAAGGGCTTTGTTTTGTGCCGTGATCAAAAGCATGAAAAGAACGATAGCATGAAAGATCATGAGATGATCTTATGGAAAGTGATAGCTTCACATATGACAAGTATGATGATTGAAACTTGTTGAGAATAAATCAACATAGACCTCAGTCATTGTTGCAATTAATAAGAAGTAATAAGGAAAGAGAGGTTCACATATAAATATATCATCTTAGACACTTTCTATAATTGTGAGCACTCACCAAACTATTACATGCTTAGAAGTAGATGTTGGACAAGGAAGACAACATAATGAATTGTGTTTGCTTGGTTCCAAACAATGTTATATGATTAGAGATCCCTTAGCATGTGACGATTGCTTCCACCTCATATTAGCCAAAACTCCCGCACCAAGTAGAGATACTACTTGTGCATCCATAAACCTCCAACCCAGTTTTGCCATAAGTGTCCACCATACCTGCCTATGGATTGAATAAGATCCCTCAAGTAAGTTGTCATCAGTGCAAGCAATAAAAATTGCTCTCCAATATGTATAATCTATTAGTGTGTGGAAAATAAGCTTTATACGAACCTGTGATGAGGAAGACATAAAAGCGACAGACTGCATAATAAAGTTCTTTATCACAGGAGGCAATATAAAGTGACGTTCCTCCGCACTAAGAGGACACGAATCCAAACCTCAAAAGCGCATTACAACCTCTGCTTCCCTCTGCGAAGGGCCTGTCTTGTACCTTTACTTTTTTCCCTTTTAAGAGTCATCGTGATCTTCACCAATTCCCTATTTTGCCTTTGTCTTGGCTACCATCACATGCTTGGGAAAGATCTATATTCATATATCAACTTGCAGATGAGTACTTATGCTTTATTATTGTTGACTTTACCCTTGAGGTAAATGGTTGGGAGGCAAAACTATAAGCCCCTATCTTCCTCTGTGTCCAGCTGAAACTTTGATACCATGAGTACCACGTGAGTTGTAACAATTGTGGAAAACAAAAGAGATGATTGAGTATGTGGATTTGCTTTACAAGCTCTTATTTGACTCTTTCTGATGTTATGATAAATTGCAACTGCTTCAATGACTATGGACTGTTGTTGGCTACTTCTCGATAAGGTTTTTGCTTCATACTTTACTCTGTGAAGGAATTGTTACTTTCCCATAAGAATCTTTATGATGTATTGATGTTCTATGTGTGATCATGTTGCCCTCTTGTCCGTATTATGTTTTATCGACACCTTCATCCCTAAACATGTGGACATGTTTATGGATCTTGGTTTTCGCTTGAGGACAAGCAAGGTCTAAGCTTGGGAGAGTTGATATGTCCATTTTGCATCATGCTTTCAAGTTGATATTTATCGGTTTTTGGGCTGTTATATTACCTTGTGGTACCATACTTATGCCTTTTCTCTCTTATTTTGCAAGGTTCATTTGAAGAGGGAGAATACCGGCAGCTGGAATTCTGGACTGGAAAAGGAGCAAGTATGAGTCCTCAATTATGCACAACTCCAAATGCCCTGAAAATCAACGTGGAATTTTTTGGGAATATATAAAAAATACTGGGCGAAAGAAGTACCAGAGGAGAGCTACCAGGGCCCCACAAGCCTGGTAGCCGCCACCCCCTGGTGGCGGCTACAAGGCTTGTGGGCTCCCTGGCGGCCCACTGCCCCCCCTCTTTTGCTATATGAAAGGTTTCGTTCTAGAAAAAATAATCAAGGATGAGCTTTTTCGTGGTTTCGCCGCCGCCACGAGGCGGAACTTGAGCAGATCCAATCTAGAGCTCCGACAGGACGATCCTGTCGGGGAAACTTCCCTCTCGGAGGGGGAAATCGTCGCCATCGTCATCACCAACACTCCTCTCGTCGGAGGGGAGTCATCTCCATCAACATCTTCATCAGCACCATCTCCTCTCCAATCCCTAGTTCATCTCTTGTAACCAATCTTCGTCTCGCGACTCCGATTGGTACTTGTAAGGTTGCTAGTAGTGTTGATTACTCTTTGTAGTTGATGTTAGTTGGATTACTTGGTGGAAGAGTTTATGTTCAGATCCTTGATGCTATTCATTACACCTCTGATCATGATTATGATTATGCTTTGTGAGTAGTTACTTTTGTTCCTGAGGACATGGGATAAGTCATGCTGATAATAGTCATGTGAATTTGGTATTCGTTCGGTATTTTGATATGATGTATGTTGTCTTTTCCTCTAGTGGTGTTATGTGAACGTCGACTACATAACACTTCACCATATTTGGACCTAGAGGAAGGCATTGGGGAGTAGTAAGTAGATGATGGGTTGCTAGAGTGACAGAAGCTTAAACCCCAGTCTATGTGTTGCTTCGTAAGGGGCTGATTTGGATCCACTAGTTTAATGTTATGGTTAGACGTTGTCTTAATTCTTCTTTCGTAGTTGCGGATTCTTGCGAGAGGGGTTAATCATAAGTGGGATGCTTCTCCAAGTAAGGGCAGTACCCAATTGCCGGTCCACCCACATATCAAACTATCAAAGTAACGAACACGAATCACATGAACATGATGAAACTAGCATGACAGAAATTCCCGTGTGTCCTCGGGAGCGTTTTTCCTCCTATAAGACTTTGTTCAGGATTGTACCTTGCTACAAAAGAGATTGGGCCACTTGCTGCACCGTTGCTACTACTTGTTACTTGTTACTTTTCGCTTGCTACGTTTCACCTTGCTACACCATCACTTGTTACCGCTGCTTTCAGTGCTTGCAGTTACTACCTTGCTGAAAACAGTTTATGAGAGCCTTCTGCTCCTCGTTGGGTTCGACACTCTTTACTTATCGAAAGGACTACGATTGATCCCCTATACTTGTGGGTCATCAGGCCGGTGCGGGGCCCAAGCGCGGCGAGGCCGGTGAACGGGCAGCTCAAGAGGGGCTCCCTCGTCCTCCCGATCCGGATCGAGGCGAGGCACGGCGGCGGCGGGAGCCCAGCCGGCGGGCTGTAGCCAGTGGCCGTGCGACGGGAGATGGGTGGGGCGACGCTGAACAAGGAGGCGGAGGCCCATGGCGCAGCGGTTGCTGCGGGCTGACGGTGGAGGGAGGCGGCTCCAGGGCGGCGGCTGCTGCGAGATCCGACGATGGGGCGGCCGTCTCTGGACGGGAGGAGGAGCACCTCAGCTGTGCTCCGGTGAGCTCGTGCCGACAGGACCGAGTACCGGTGGGGCTGCTACTCTGGCTAGCTCCGTCCGGCGACGACGAGGGCTTCGGCCGGCTGTCCACGGGAAGAGGAGGAGGAGTAGTACGGGAGGCTCGGTCGGGCGGCGGCGCGCCGGATGGGCTCGCGCGGGCCTGATCTAGGCTCGGCGGGCCTAGCTGGTGGGAGGAGAGAGAGAGGGCAGGCTAGGGTTTGGTGGGGCTGTGCGGAAAACGAGGAGGGATTAGGGGGGGCTAAAATGGAAGGGGAGGTGTCTATTTATAGACAATGTGGGGCTCGGTTTAGCAGAATTTCACCCCGGTTTCAACCACGCGGTCGGAATCGAACGATTCCGAACGCGGGATGGACTAAGTGGCCATGTAGAGTAGGTTAGCCAGGGGAGAGAGAAACGGCACCCGGCAACGTATTTTAAAACACCGACAATCGTCCGACGATGGACCGAATACGGTGCCGCTACGGTCGACCGTTCGGGTACCAGACGGACTCCGATTGCAACAAAATTTGACACGCGGTCTAGCTACAACTAATTAAGACCGCACGCCAAGTATTAACCCAATCAGAGGAAGTTTTCAACACACTTTTAAAAACAAGGATTTGACGATGCCGCGGGCGCGGGTGAGTGTGGTCAGGCTCAGGACGGACAACGACGAGAACCGACAACTAATAACGGATGCAAGTTTGAAAACTGGAGGCAACGGAGATGCCAATGCAATGCGGATGATGCGCATGATGCGATGATGATGCGACAAATAAAAATAAACACATGACGAAAACGGAATAGAAGGGGAATCTTCTGGGGCGTCGGTCTCGGTCTGTCACAACTCTCCTACACTACAAGAGGATCTCGACCCGAGATCCAAGAATGAACGGGGAAGAGGATGAGAAAGAAGAGGTAAAACTTAGTCGCTTCTTTGACAAACGCATGAAACCAATGATCCTTGAAGGTTGCAAAGTGACGAGGAATGACATGAGAAACAAGAAAGAATTCACACAAAAAATCGGCAACACTTCGGTAGGAAAAGGGGACAAAATTTCGATAAGATGGGAGAATTAGACAAGATTCATAACAAACAATTAAATAGAACAAGGGAACACCATGATCTTGATAGAACAAGAGGATAGATTGAAGAGAGCAATATGACAAGGCCTCCGTTAGAAAGAAATAGAAACTAGCTCTTGGCAAGCAAAATACGACGAAGAAAATGAGAACTACTGCCACCAGAATCTTGAAGGACACCTGAGAATGGATTGAAATCTTGATGAACCACCATGAAGGACCTCTGTATACAAATGAATGAAGCAAGATATGAAGATAGAAAAGAATAAGACTATGACCTTGCCAAGATTAAGATGAAGCCTCACAAAGAGATACTTGATAGAACTTGGAACTTCGAAAGAGAAAGATAAGCACTTGAGAAAAGAATTGATATCATGAGCCACTCCGGAAGAAGAATCCAGATTACTATGAACAAGAATAAGAATTATGTTATGCTTATCCTTCATCAAGTTTGATTGATGACAAGCAACGGATTTAGCATACCCCTTATTCTTCTAGAAATGATTGAGGAGAGATATGAGCACAAACTAGAAGAAATGTTGCAAGAAACACCGGTGAGAATTGAAATGAATGAGGCAACCATGAATGAATGGAGATACATGAGAATGAAGAAATCGTGATCCACCTGAGAGAAAACTAGAACAAGGCACCGGAATAATTGAGAGACGAACGAAGAGACAACAATTGAGAAGAATTGAGGATGAAAGCTGAAAGCTGAGAACGAAGAATCTTCTAAAATGATGGCCTTCAGAGGATCGAGAATGAAAACAACTCAGAAAAGCACCGGATAGAAAGAAAGGGATTACTCATGATTGGAACAATTAAGATGATGGGACCAAGATGAAATGAGGAATCTTCTAGAGGATGGACCAAGATTTGAGAGAAACACTCCTTCGGTCTTGAAGCTGAGAATGATGAGGAGAACACCACCAAGAATAAGTGAGGCACTCCGGAATAAAGAAGAATGGAAGGTTGAGCCAAAGAATGAATTAATTCGAATAGAACTTGGAGAAGGGATATGACTGATGAAATTCATACTTATGTCGTAGTTGAAAAGAATTAGAGATCTCCGGAAAGGTTACAAGAGCCAGAAAAGATCCTGGGAAAAACATGTGGGTTATGGGCCCACTCAAAAGAAACCACTGTTGAAAATTGCTCAGAAAAGAGATATTGCACTGGTATAAAGAAAACTTGATTAGGTGATACCGTCGAAATAATTGAGAGAATTGAAAACAAGAACTCTGAAACATCTTCAACACTCCGTCTAGAACAGAGATGGAATAATAACAAGAGAGGCTTGAATAAGAATTTCCAACATGGGAAGGAACTACAAGGACGAAAAGGATATGATGAACGCAGATAACTGAATTGAATTCACCAGTAAAGATGACAAGATTGAATAAATATGAACACGAAGCTCGTGAGAATCTTCACAAAGAACCACCGGATACCACACGAAAGAAAAGATAGCGGAAGCAACAATGAAATGAAATGGACTTGGATGAAATCCAATCACTGAAGAAAAGGGCGGGAGGGCGGGAAAAACAAAGTCAACTTGGGACTGATGAGATGAACTCCGGAAGAAATGAGGGGTGATCTTGCAAAATTGGAGAGGATAGAATTCACTTGGAGCGAAACACACCGGTTGAAAAGAATTGACACGATGACCCGGTTGAAAAGGAATTGAAAAGACAAGTTGATTTGAGAAACATAATTAATGAGCATTCCCATAGAAATATGAGAACAGCTCTTGGAAAGATATGAAATCACCATTTGACATGGAAGCAACTTGAATTACCATATTCCAACAAAACAAAGGGTGTGGCTTACGAAACAAGTCAGAACAAACTCATGAGAGATATTTCGTCCGATATTTTTGTGGACAGGATCGCACGGGCTCGATCCTTACAGTAGCCATCCTATGCAAGGCAGTGCACACGACATGTGAAGCGTCCCCGAGTCATAGGAAGCTACAAGGACTCTTTAAGACACAACGAGGACCGCTGTAAGTCGACCGTGAATAAACGAATCCACTAGATGTCGAACCCCAACCTAACATCATGCATTTGTTGGAAGACTGTCCTATAAGTAACTACTTGAATTCCCACCTAAGAACTCCCAAAATTTCTGGTCATGCAATCTGGTCCACGGATACAAGGAGTAATATTTCACACAACTCCTATACTAACCCGTCCAGTGTATCACATCCGTCAACACATAACCAGAATCTCGGACCTTCATCTACTACAGACCCTCGTGATCACAACGATACAAAGTATGGCAGTACTCCCGAACAGTCTGCACCAGTACTGGGGACATCAGGGTTATCTCGCCACTACTAGTATTGAATCAATTACGAACATCCCTCGTTCTGAGATACTAAGAAATCTGAATGATAGCGATGTGCTCGAGAATCCCCTCGAGCTCAACTCCCCGGAAGAAATCAAGTCAGACAGGAGGCACCAAGACAGACCTCCGTCACATCAACATCATATAGATTCCAAAAATATCCGCGTGATCCTATTTTTTTTTGAGTGATAAGAGGAGTAGACTTAAAATATTACGTCGAGATTCCTCACTAGAGCACAGAAGAGGAGAAAAAAGAATCCTACACTCCGATATATAACTAGACTCAAAGCAGTTTTTCACAAGACTCGACTCGGCCAAGTTCGATCAATCAAGGGGGCTCCTAGGTCGGTACTCCTCTGATACCAACTTGTAACGCCCAAGATGTGATCCTATCCTCAATTTGGCACGAGGGCCTCGTGACGGATAGAAGCGCATCTCGTCGTTTCGCAAGAATGGATATCGTTACAAGTACATGTACTGAAAAGAAGAGATATATAGAATTGGCTTACACTCGCCACAAGCTACATTAGAGTCACATCAGTACAATACATAATCGTCATGAAGAAGAGCAGGGTACGACTACGGACGAAAACAAACGAGAAAAGAAGAATGACGTCCATCCTTGCTATCCCAGGCTGTCGGTCTAGAACCCATCCTAGATCGATGATGATGATGAAGAAGAAGAAGAAGAAGAAGAAGAAGAAGAAGCAACTCCAAATGGACAATCAACGTGCTCGCAAGTAACCTTTACATGTACCTGCAACTGGTGTTGTAGTAATCTGTGAGCCATAGGGGACTCAGCAATCTCATTTCCAAAGGTATCAAGACTAGCAAAGCTTAATGGGTGAGGTATGGTTAAGTGGTGAGGTTGCAGCAAGCGGCTAATCATTTATTTGGTGGCTAACTTACGAGTACAAGAATAAAGAGGGGGATGATCTATGCATAACGGACGTGAACTACTGAAGATCAAATGAATGATCCTGAACACCTACTTACGTCAAACATAACCCCACCGTGGCTTCGATCGGAGAAGGAACTCACGAAAGAGACAGTAACGGTTACACACTCAGTTGGCAAGTTTTAGTTAAGTTAATATCAAGTTGTCTAGAACAAGTGTTAAACAAAGTTTCCACGATGCCACATAACCGCGGGCACGGTTTTCCGAAAAGATTTCACCCTGCAGGGGTGCTCCAACTAGTCCATCACAAATTGCCACAAGGCGCATAAAAATCGTCGATCATGAAGCTCGCGATCTCGTCGGACTCCTTAGTGTAAAACCTCAACTCTGAGATTACCCAAAGCATCACCGGAATCCCGATGCACAAGATATTTCGCCAAAGGTAAAACTAATCCAGGAAGGCCGCCCGACGTGTCGACGAACCCGATAGGAGCCGCGTATCTCGTTCTCAGGACACGACTGATGGGTCAAACTAGGAGAAACCAAACCTCGGGTTGCCCCGCGGTGGCCCCGTAGTCTGCCAGTTTGGACCAACACTCATGCGGAGCACTGGCCCGGGGGTTGATTAATTATCCTCGGGGTCCGGAAAGTCCCTATGCAATTTTATTAGGTGTTTAGGAAAATGTGGTACCAAAGTTGGGCCTTGCCAGACCAGCTTTAATCTAAAACGAATTATCAAGGGGGTCCCCATAACAACCCCGATCCTGTTAGGAGCGCTCAAATATGGAACATAACACCGGTAGCCGAAACTAAGGGGGCAAAGGTGGAACAAGACACCCGGGTAGAAAGGCCAAGCCTTCCACCTTTTACCTAGTATATAGGTCCATTAAATTAAATAGCATTTAATAGGGTGATATAACAAGGAACCCATGTTGTCACATGGAAGCAACTCCACTTGCAACTAGCAACGCTAACACATGGTTAAGCAAGCGGTAACTTAGCCAATCAGTGGTTTGCTAGGTTGTGAACAGGTTGAAGGCTTTCATGGCATTGTTGAGAGGCTGATATTTAACATGTGGTAGGCAACGAGACATAGCGACAGAAACTATAATACTAGCATGCCAATGATAGTAATGGTATCTGGGGAAATGGTCATCTTGCCTGAGATCCCGCTTGGAAGAAGAATGACTCCGTGAAGCAGACGAACCAACGTAGTCGAATGGGTCCCCATAATCCGACACGCTTGCGGAACTCTACCGAGACGAAGGAAACCGGAAACAAGAATCAACACACGATATTCACCACACGATGCACAACACATATGATGCATGAACGGTGAACATGAATGCAAGACATAGCATGGAAATGCACGACAATCAAACACTACACATTAACTAAAGTTCAATATGCAACGAGTTGCATATTGACGAAACTCCACACACAAATTATTTAGTTCTATCCCGATTAGGTACTCGGCAATATTAAATGTTATTAAACATGGCAAGAGGTGAAGCACAATTTAGCTACCTATCTAGGCATTTTAAATGAGGTCAGAAATGACATATAGCATCTCCGAAACGACCTCACATGTTAACTAACAATTCTGTCCAGATCTGAACTAACATGTTTTAATAGTTGTTAAACAACAAAATAAATAGGTTCACGTGATTCTACGCGTCGCTACAAGCAATTTACACATAGAGAACATCTCCAACGGAGCTACGATTCAAAATATACTAACACCGCAAGGTATGATGGCATGAATGCAATATGCGTGCAACGACAATCACAAGCATTCCAAAACACACAACCAGTAGGAAAATATGAAACTACACGAGATTCTAAGCAAGTTTCATATAGGACACGATCAAAACGAAGCAACGGTTCAACAACTACGAGCTAAACAAGAAATGACTACAATCTGTCAAAAACAGCCACATAGCATTTTTTACACCCCACAACTACGAGCTACACAAAACCAATATGCTCAACCAAGGCATGAGGCGGTAGAGGGAAAGATGCACTACAACATACAACTAACAACACCTAGCATGGAAGCATGGATCACTAGGAAAATAAGTCACAAAAAGGCATCTCACACACAGTTTCAGACTTAGTGAAAATACAGTTTACGAAACTGCAGTTTTTGATCTGAAGGCATATTGACAGCAGCAAAACCATAAGCTAAAAGACTCCAAATGGCATGAAAATTGACAACATGCTAGAGAATCCTAAAGTCTACAACTAACTCCATTGCATCAACCTCAAAAGAGCTACAGATCACCAGATAAACTCATGACAAGACAACAACAAAATGTAACAGATTCAGACTTAGAAATATTTCAGCATCTCTAGAACAACACCATTTCCTAGCAAGTAAAGAACAAACAAACCACACCTAAACATGGATTTCTATTGCAACCAATATTACCAGGGGCTAGACTAAACATCCAAGAGCAACTCCCTAGTTGACAACTTAATCATATCAAGCACGGAATAAATCCCACAAAATAAACAAAAGGGCAACATGGCAAAATATCACACGAACTAACTTGCTCAAAATCTAAAACTAAATGCACAGTTGAATCCTATCGATTTTTTCTACCCCGAAAACATATATAACATGAGGGGTTGCAACACAAGAATATCGCCACACGTATATGCGAGATAATGTCCTAAACCCGGTATAGCAAACTAGCTAGAGAATCCTACATGCAAAAATACCAACGAATACTCTAAAATACATGGCAAAAGGGTTCCTAAAACATGAGCATTTTATCTACGGGGTTTGAACAATCTGGACACGCGCGAAAATAATTACGGGGCAACTCCCTATTGGGACATCATGCAAAACTAGACATACGGCACGTCAATATACTTCAAACATTTATGCAAGTTGAAAATTCGTAATCTACGTGAAAATCTACACAAGATCCATATATAGATCACCTCAATCCGACATACGGTTAAGAACTTACGGGCGTTTGAAAAATAGCTATTTTCCTGAAACTAAATAAAACCGAAATCCTAAAAAAATAGATGACGGGCCTAATCTGAACTGGGCCCAACAGGAGCTTGGGCGCAAGATAGCAAGGCTTCGCCGACGGCACACATTAGAGGGCCAGGGGGGTTGCTCACCTCGGGCTCGGCCCAAAAGGCTTGGAGAGGGGGAGCTGGAGGGGCCGGCGGTCCTGGGTCGTGATACGTCCATTTTGCATCATGCTTTCATGTTGATATTTATCGCTTTTTGGGTTGTTATATTACATTGTGGTACCATACTTGTGCCTTTTCTCTCTTATTTTGCAAGGTTTATTTGAAGAGGGAGAATACCAGCAGCTGGAATTCTGGACTGGAAAAGGAGCAAGTCTGAGTCATCAATTCTGCACAACTCCAAATGCCTTGAAAATCAACATGGAATTTTTTGGGAATATATAAAAAATACTAGGCGAAAGAAGTACTAGAGGGGAGCTACCAGGGCCCCACAAGCCTGGTAGCCGCCACCCCCCTGTTGGCGGCTACAGGGCTTGTGGGCTCCCTAACTGGCCTAATCTGAACAGGGCCCAACAGGAGCTTGGGCGCAAGATAGCAAGGCTTCACCGGCGGCGCACATTAGAGGGCCAGGGGGGTTGCTCACCTCGGGCTCGGCCCAAAAGGCTTGGAGAGGGGGAGATGGAGGGGCCGACGCTCCTGCGCCGGCCGGGACGCTGCTGGGCCGGCGCGCGGCCCAGGCGCGGTGAGGCCGGTCAACGGGTGGCTCACGAGGGGCTCCCTCGTCCTCCCAATCCCGATCGAGGCGAGGCACGGTGGCAGCGGGAGCCCGGCCAGCAAGCTGCAGCCGGTGGCCACGCGACGGGAGACGGGCGGGGCGACGCTGCACGAGGAGGCGGAGGCCCATGGCGTGGCGGCGGCTGTGGGCTGACGACGGAGGGAGGCGGCTCCTGGGCGGCGGCTGCTGCGAGATCCGGCGATGGGGTGGTCGGCTCTGGACGGGAGGAGGAGCACCTCGGCTCTGCTCGGGCAAGCTCGCGTCGACGGGACCGAGTAACGGTGGGGCTGCTACTCCGGCGAGCTCCGGCCGGCGATGACGAGGGCTTCAGTCGGCTGTCCACGGGAAGAGGAGGAGGAGGAGCACGGGAGGCTCGGTCAGGCGGCGGCGCGCCTGATAGGCTCGCCCGGGCCCGATCTAGGCTCGACGGGCCTGGCTGGTGGGAGGAGAGAGAGAGGGCAGGCTAGGGTTTGGTGGGGCTGTGCGAAAAACGAGGAGGGGTTAGGGGAGGCTAAAATGGAAGGGGAGGTGTCTATTTATAGACAATGTGGGGCTAGGTTTAGCAGAATTTCGCCTCGGTTTGAACCGCGCGGTCGGAATTGAACAATTCTGAACGCGGGATGGACTAAGTGGCCGTGTAGAGTAGGTTAGCCAGAGGAGAAAGGGAAACGGCACCCAGCAACGTATTTTAAACCATCGACAAACATCCGACGATAGACCGAATACGGTGCCGCTACGGTCGACCGTTCGGGTACCTAGCTACAACTAATTAAGACCGCACACCATGTCTCAACCCAATCAGAGGAAGTTTTCAACACACTTTCCAAAACATGGATTTGACGATGTCGCGGGCGCGCGCGAGTGTGGTCAGGCTTAGGACGGATAACGACGAGAACCTGCAACTAACAACGGATGCAAGTTTGAAAACTGGCGGCAACGGAGATGCCGATGCAATGCGGATGATGCGCATGATGATGCGACAAATAAAAATAAACACACGACGAAAACGGAATAGAAGGGGAATCTTCTGGGGCGTCGGTCTCGGTCTGTCACACCCAGCCCCGATCCGATCTAGATCGGGAGGGGAGGGGTGGGAGAGTGGGAGCGCGAGTGAGGAGTGAGGGGCGCTAGGGTTCCGGCAGGGGGTTATACCCCCGATGGGTGGGTGGGTCAGCTAGTTTATGTGGCCGGTTGGGCTGGCTGGGGCTGGCCCAAATGGAGGTGGGTTTTTTTTCCATTTTCTTTTAAATTTCTTTCTTTTTTGTTTTATATAAAACATTTATGTTTTAATTATTTTGTAATAATAATCTTTTGTAGAAACAAGGCATTTGGTTTAGTATTCATTTTGCAATCTATTACAATCTCATAAAATATTTGAGATTCATTATTTGTAATTGATTAAATAAAAAAGGCATTTAATAATGAATTAGGCATGGTTAATAGTTATTTTTATGCAAAAGAGGGTTGATAAATATGGTTTCATATTTTATAATTATCAGGTGAATATTTGCAATCTAACCATGATTTTTGTTTTTGTGTTTGACAAAAATATTTATTCCACTTACTAATTGAATTTTGAATTTAATTAGAAATTTGGAACGAGAACTGATCCGAAGTTTTACCAAGCACTATTTAGCAAAATGTTTAGGCATTGATCATGGTCATCAGTGTAGCTCAATTACAATGATCACTGTAGCATAATCCGGGGATGTCACAACTCTCCCCCTACTAACAAGAATTATCATCCCGAGAATCAAGAGGTAGAAGGAAAGGGCTCAAGGTATTCATCACGAAGATGATCCTCGCGTTCCCAAGTGGCTTCATCTTCAGAATGATTTGACCACTGCACTTTAAGGAACTTAGTGATCTTGTGTCGAGTCTGACATTCAGTCTGGTTGAGAATGCAAACCGGATGTTCTTTATAAGAGAGGTCTTGCTGCAGCTCAAGCATATCATGATCCACTACTCGAACAGGATCTTTGAAGCAGCGGCGGAGCAGAGACACATGGAAGACAACGTGAACCTGAGAAAGGTTCGCCGGCAGTTCCAATTGATAAGCCACTCTTCCACGCCTTTCAAGAACAATGAATGGACCAATATAGCGAGGAGCTAGCTTGCCCTTGATCCCAAAATGGTGTGCACCTCTCATTGGTGTGACACAAAGATAAGCCTTTTCGCGAGGTTGATAGACCATATCTTGATGATGACGGTCATCCTGACTCTTTTGACGAAACTGAGCAGCCTTCAGATTCTCATGAATAATGCAGACTTGATCTTCGTCATGTTAGATAATATCTGGACCTAAGAGTGATCGTTCCCCAGTTTCTGACCAATTCAGAGTTCGACACCTTCGTTCATACAATACTTCGAAAGGGGCCATCTTGAAACTAGCTTGATAACTATTTTTGTAGAAGAACTCGACATACGGGAGAGATTCCTCCCATTTCTTACCAAAAGAAATGACACAAGCTTGAAGCATGTCTTTGAGAATTTGGTTGACTCGTTCAACTTGTCCCTAGGATTGAGGGTGAAATGCAGTGCTAAAGGACAAATGAGTCCCCATAACCTCCTGAAAACTTTCCTAGAATTTTGAAATGAACAAGCTGCCACGGTCCAAGCTGATTACCAACGGAATACCGTGAAGTGAAACAATTCTAGACATATAAAGATCTGCCAACTGACTAGCAATAATTGTTTCTTTAACGGGCAGGAAATGTGCAACTTTAGACAGTCGGTCAATGACGACAATAATAGCATCATTACCTTTATGAGATCTAGGAAAACCAGTGACAAAATCCATTTCAACATGGTCCTATTTCCATTCAGGAATAGAGATGGGTTGCAGAGTTCCAGCAGGCTTTTGATGTTCTACTTTGATTCGCCAAAAATATCACATCCTACAACATAGCATGCAATTTCTTGTTTCATATTTGTCCACCACAATCTTTGACGGATGTCGTGATACATCTTGGTACAACCCAGATGTATAGACATCGGGGTATCATGAGCTTCTTTCATCACTCGTCCAGTCATTCTGAGATTTTCCTTTTTATTTGGGACGAATAGACGACCTTTAAAGTACAAGGCTCCATCATGAGCAACTGTGAAGCAAGAGGGTTTACCCTCTGCAAGATAGCGCTTAATTCTTTCGACATCATCATCACAAAGTTGAATAGTCTTGATGATGCCCACGAGATCTTGTTCAACAACCAGGTTACTGAGGGATCCCTGATTAACAATAGGGAGGTTCATCTTGAGAAACTCTTCAGAAGGGGGAACAAGGTAACCCTGAGGACAATATGTAGGTTTAGCTTACTGAATTCCTCTTGAAGACGGTCATGAACCTTATGAGCCTGGAGGTGGTTGCAGTATGACTTGCGACTCAAGGCATCAACCATTACGTTAGCCTTGCCGGGGGTATAAGATATACCGCGGTCAAAATCTGCTATGCGCTCCATCCATCTGTGCTGATGGAGGTTTAGATCCGGTTGAGTGAACAGATACTTCAGACTTTGATGATCGGTGTAGATCTCACAATGATTACCAAGAAGGTAATGCCGCCACTCTTTCAGTGAATGTACTACTGCAGCACGTTCGAGGTCATGAACTGGTTAGTTCACTTCATGAGCACGTAGCTGACAAGAGGCATGAGAATGACCTTGCGATATTGCTTCAGGATACAGCCTATCCCTTGACGAGAAGCATCACAATAAATGACAAATTCCTTCTTAGTATCCGGAGGAGGAAGTATTGGGGCAGATCTCAGTTTGTCCTTAAGTGCTTCAAAACTTTGCTGACATTTATTAGTCCGCTCATACTTAACACCTTTGTGAAGCAGATTGGTTAAGGGCTTTGCGATCTTGGAGAAGTTCTGGACGAATCGACGGTAATAGATGGCAAGTCCGAGAAAACTTCTGACTTGCTTGACATTCTTCGGGGGAGTCCAGTCAAGAATAGCTTGAAATCGTTCTGGGTTGACCACAATACCATCCTTGGAGATCACATGACCAAGGTACGTCACTTCGTCCAGCCAGAATTCACATTTGGAATACTTTGCATAAAGTTTATGCTCTTGAAGCTTATCCAGTACAAGACGAAGATGTTCGGCGTGCTCTTCTTTATTCTTCGAATATACCAGAATATCATCGAGATATACCACGACGAATTTGTGGAGGTAGTCCATGAATATATAATTCATCAACCAAGAGAAGGTTGTCGGTGCATTTCTTAAGCCGAAGGACATGACGGTGTACTCGTATGATCCATAGCGAGTAACAAAGGAGGACTTTGGGATATCCTCTTTGCAAACATGGATCTGGTGGTATCCCAACCTCAAGTCAAGCTTAGAGAAGACTGAGGAACCAACAAGTTCATCATACAGATCATTTATCCAAGGAAGAGGATATTTATTTTGAATAGTAGCCTAATTGATAGGACGGTAGTCTTGAACCAAACGATTTGTTCCATCCTTCTTATTAACAAAGAGAGAAGGTGATCCCAAGTAGAGGAACTAGGGTGAATGTAACCCCGACGAAGCGAATTGTCAATTTCTTGCTTAAGTTCAAGAAGTTCATGTGGTGGCATTTTATAAGGACGATTGGCGATAGGAGTGGTACCAGGTACCAAGTCGATGACAAACTCGACAGCTCGAGTAGGGGGAATCCCCGGAAGTTCTTCTGGAAGGACATCTTGGAATTCCCGGACAATTGGAATGTTTTTGATCCCTTCAAGAGGCGACGAATTTAATGCATTCAAGGCGTATAGTCGTGCCTCGGCATCTCGAACGAGATGAGCATGGCAGCTTATTAACTCATTTGAAGGGTGTAGGAGGTGGATGGTTTTGCTGGCACAAACGATTGAAGTTGTATCAGCTTTCAACTAGTCCATTCCCAGTACAAGGTCAATGTTGGAAGAATTTAATAACATGGGAGTGGCGAGGAATTCCAATCCTTCAATTTCAATGGTGACATTGGGGCAGACCATGGAGGGTCGACATTGTCATGCGGGGGTGTTTACTGATACGTCTCCAACGTATCTATAATTTTTATGGTTTCATGCTATTATCTTGTCAAACTTTGGATGTTTTTTATGCCTTTTATATATTTGTTGAGACTAACTTATTAACTCAGTGCCAAGTGCCAGTTCCTGTTTTTTCCATGTTTTTTACCCCTTTCAGAGGAGGATTTTAAACGGATAAATAATACCCCCTTCCAGGAGCTTTAGTATTTATTTTCTTACTACTTCTTTCATCTTAGGATTCAATCTCCTTTGATGATCAGCAACTGGTTTGAATTTAGGATTAGTTTTAATCTTGTGCTGGTATAGAGTTGGACTAATGCCCTTAAGATCATCAAGAGTTGTCTTAGCAGCATGGTGCTTCCTCAAAGTTTTTAGTAACTTCTTTTCTTCATGCTTTGAGAGGCTAGCACTAATAATAACAGGATATATCTCATTTTCATCAAGATAGGCATACTTAAGAGTATCAGGCAACTGTTTAAGCTCGAACACAGGATCACCCTTTGGTGGGCGTGGATCCCCAAGCAGTTCAACAGGCAAGTTATTCTTAAGGATATGATATTGTTCTAAGACAACTCTATCTATCTCATCCCTTTCATCCATATGCATATCATTTTCATGCTCAAGCAAGTATTTCTCTAAGGGATCAGTAGGAGGTACGGCAATAGAAGCTAAGGCAATATTTTCATCCCTACTAGGAAACTCCTTTTCATGAGGTTGTCTACCAAACTTGGAGAAATTGAACTCATGTGACACACCTTCAAAGCCAACAGTGACAGTTTGCTTCTCACAATCAATATGAGCATTGACAGTATTGTGAAAAGGTCTACCAAATATGATGGGACAAAAGCTATCTTGTGCGGTAGCAAGAACGAGGAAATCAGCAGGATACTTTGTTTTACCACACAAGACTTCAACATCCCTAACAATTCCCACAGGGCAGATAGTATCTCTATTGGCAAGCTGAATAGTGACATCAATAGGCTCTATCTCAACAGGTGCAATCTCATATTTGATTTCATCGTATAAGGATTGAGGTATTGCACTAAGACTAGCACCCACGTCACATAAACCATGATAAAATGATCTCCTATCTTAACAGAAACCACAGGCATGCCAACAACAGGTCTATGTTCGTCTCTAACGTGAGGTTTAGCAATTCTAGCAGCATCTTCACAGAAGTGAATATTATGTCCCTCAACTTCTTCAGACAGAAGATCTTTGATAATAGAAATGCTAGGTTCAACTCTAATTTGCTCAGGGGGTGTAGGTGTTCTAATATAGCCTCTACGTATCACAGTTGAAGCTTTAGAATGATCCTTTATCCTAACAGGGAAAGGTGGTTTCTCAATGTAAGCACTGGGAACCACAGGATCATTATAGGCAATGACTCTCTCTTCAACTGGAGTGGGTTTAACTACATTGACTTCTAAAGGACGATGAAATTTAAACCACTTCTCTTTGGGGAGATCAATATGAGCAGCAAAGGATGCACACAATGAAGCTACTATCTCAGAGGCAAGTCCATACTTAACGCTAAAGTCACAAAAAGTATTTGTCTCAACAAAGGATTTAACGCAATCAAAAGTGAAATTCATACCTGACTCCTTACCTTCTTCAAGCTCCCAATCTTCAGAGTTGCGTTTGATTCTCTCCAATAAATTCCATTTGAATTCAATATCTCTCTTCATAAAAGAACCGGTATAAGAAGTGTCAAGCATGGTGCGATCATCATGAGAAAGTCGAGCATAGAAGTTCTGAATGATAATTTCTCTCGAGAGCTCATGATTGGGGCATGAATATAGCATTGATTTAAGCCTCCCCCAAGCTTGAGCGATGCTTTCTCTGTCACGAGGCCAAAAATTGTAAATATAATTCCGATCACGATGTACTAAATGCATAGGATAAAACTTTTGATGAAATTCCAATTTCAACCGATTGTAGTCCCATGATCCAGTATCATCACATAGCCTATACCATGTCAATGCCTTATCCTTCAAAGATAAAGGAAATACCTTCTTATTGACCTCATCCTCGGGCACACCTGCAAGCTTAAATAAACCACAAACTTCATCTACATAGATCACATGCAAGTCTGGATGTGATGTTCCATCTCTTGTAAAAGGATTAGCCAGCAGTTTCTCAAGCATACCCGAAGGAAATTCAAAGCAAATATTTTCAGTAGGTGCAGCAGGTTAAGGAGAAACTCTTTGTGCTTCCGTTCGAGGTGAAGATACCCCGAACAAGCACCTCAAAGGATTAGTATCCATAGTGACAAGTGACAACAAATTTCAGCACACTATATGAATGTTTCCTTACCAAGTTCCACTTACCAAAGGCGCTTCACTCCCCGGCAACGGCGCCAGAAAAGAGTCTTGATGACCCACAAGTATAGGGGATCAATCGTAGTCCTTTCGATAAGTAAGAGTGTCAAACCCAACGAGGAGCAGAAGGATCTGACAAGTGGTTTTCAGCAAGGAAAAATCTGCAGGCACTGGAATTGTCGGTAACAAGTGATTGTGTGGTGAGATGATTCGTAGCAAGCAACAAGTAACAAAACTAGCAACGGTGCAGAAAAGTGGCCCAATCCCTTTTGTAGCAAGGGACAAGCCTGGACAAAGTCTTATAGGAGGAAAAACGCTCCCGAGGACACACGGGAATTTCTGTCATGCTAGTTTCATCATGTTCATATGATTAGCGTTTGTTACTTTGATAGTTTGATATGTGGGTGGACTGGCGCTTGGGTACTGCCAATACTTGGAAAATCATCCTACTAATGATTAACCCCTCTCGCAAGCATCTGCAACTACGAAAGAAGAATTAAGACAAAGTCTAACCATAGCATTAAACTAGCGGATCCAAATCAGCCCCTTACGAAGCAACACATAAACTAGGGTTTAAGCTTCCGTCACTCTAGCAACCCATCATCTAATTACTACTTCCCAATGCCTTCCTCTAGGCCCAAATAATGGTGAAGTGTTATGTAGTCGACATTCACATAACACCACTAGAGGAAAAACAACATAGAACATATCAAAATATAGAACGAATACCAAATTCACATGACTACTATTAGCATGACTTATCCCATGTCCTCAGGAACAAAAGTAAATACTCACAAAGAATAATCATGTTCATGACCATAGAGGTAATGAGTAGCATCAAGGATCTAAACAAAAACTCTTCCACCAAATAATCCAACTAGCATCAACTACAAAGAGTAATCAACACTACTAGCAACCTTACAAGTACCAATCGGAGTCGCGAGATGGAGATTGGTTACAAGTGATGAACCAGGGTTTGGAGATGAGATGGTGCTGATGAAGATGTTGATGGTGACGTGTTCCCTCTGATGATAGGAGTGTTGGTGATGACGTTGGCGATGATTTCCCCCTCCGGGAGGGAAGTTTCCCCGGTAGGATCGTCCTACCGGAGCTCTAGATTTGTTCTGCTCAAGTTCCGCCTTGTGGCGGCGGCGAAACCACGAAAAAGCTCCTCCTTGATTTTTTTCCTGGACGAAACCCTCCATATAGCAAAAGAGGGGGGCTAGTGGGCTAGTGGGCTGCCCACAAGCCCCCATGGCGCGGCCTAGGGGGGTGGCCACACCGTGCAGGCTTGTGGGCACCCCTGGTGCCCCTCTGGCACTTCTTCGGCCTAGTATTTTTGATAAATTGGGAAAAATCCCCATTGATTATCACGATGTTTGGAGTTGCGCAGAATAGGTATCTAAACTTTGCTCCACTTTCAGGCCAGAATACCAGTTGCCGGTATTCTCCCTCTTCATGTAAACCTTGCAAAATAAGAGAGAAAAGGCATACGAATAGTACTGTGAGGTGAAATAACAGCCAAAGAAGCGATAAATAACAACATGAAAACATGATGCAAAATGGACGTATCAGATAGTGGTCGATGTGTGGAGTAATAGTAGTAGATGCAGAAAGTATCGGTCTACTTGTCTCGGATATGATGCCTATATGTATGATCATTGCCTTAGATATCGTCATGACTTTGCGCGGTTCTATCAATTGCTCGACAGTAATTTGTTCACCCACCGTAATATTTTCTATTTTGAGAGAAGCCTCTAGTGAACACTATGGCCCCCGAGTCTACTCCACACCATATTTTCAGCCTTACACTTTTTCTTCGTTTCACTTTCCGCCTTCAGATCTCACTTTGCAATCAATCTTGAAGGGATTGACAACCCCTTTATAGCGTTGGGTGCAAGCTCTTTGTGTTTGTGCAGGTACTCTGGACTTGACATGATTCTCCTACTGGATTGATACCTTGGTTCTCAAACTGAGGGAAATACTTACCGCTCCTGTGCTGCATCACCCTTTCCGCTTCAAGGGAAAATCAACGCAAGCTCAAGAGACGACAGAAGGTTTCTGTCGATGTAGTAGAAGGATTTCTCGCACCGTTGTCGGGGAGGATCAAGTCAAGAACTCATCCAAGTAAGTGTCACAAACTCATCTCTTGCATTTACTTTGTTGCCTCTCGTTTTCCTCTCCCCCACTTCACCAATTTGCCTTTTTCGTTTGCCTTTTTCGTTCGCCCTTTTCTCTCGCTTGCTCTTTGTTTGGTTGTGTGCTTGCTTGCTTGCCGAAGTCACCATGACTGAAAACACCAAACTTTGTGACTTCTCGAATACTAATAATAATGATTTAATTAGTACTCCGATTGCTCCCGCCACTAGTGTGGAGTCATACGAAATCAATGCCGCTTTGCTGAATCTTGTTATGAAAGAGTAATTTTCCGGCCTTCCTAGTGAAGATGTCGCATCCCATCTTAATACCTTCATAGAGTTTTGCAATATGCAAAAGAAGAAAGATGTGGATAATTATGTGATTAAATTGAAGCTTTTTTCCTTTGTCGTTGCGAGATCGAGCAAAAACTTGGTTTTCGTCTTTGCCCAAAAATAGTATCTATTCTTGGGATAAGTGCAAAGATGCTTATATATCTAAGTATTTTCCGCCGGCTAAGATTATCTCTCTCCGTAATGATATCATGAATTTTAAGCAACTTGATCATGAACACGTTGCACAATCTTGGGAGAGAATGAAATTGATGATTAGAAATTGTCCCGCTCATGGTTTGAGTCTTTGGATGATTATACAAATCTTCTACGCTGGCTTGAATTTCGCTTCTAGAAACATCTTGGACTCCGCCTCCGGTGGAACGTTCATGGAAATCACGTTAGGAGAAGCCACGAAACTCCTAGACAATATCATGACGAACTACTCTCAGTGGCGCACTGAAAGGTCACCTACTAGTAAGAAAGTACACGCTATAGAAGAAAGTAACTCGTTGAGTGCTAAGATGGATGAGTTAATGAATTTGGTTGCTAGTAGTAGTGCTCCTTTAGATCCTAATGATATGCCCTTGTATTCCTTGATTGAGAGTAGCAACGCTAGCTTGGACGTTAACTTTGTTGGTAGGAATAATTTTGGCAACAACAATGCTTTTAGAGGAAAGTCTGTTCATAGGCCTTTTCCTAGTAACTCATCTAATAACTTTGGCAACTCCTACAACAATACTCATGGAAATTACAATAGATTAGCCTCTGATCTAGATAGTAATATCAAAGAGTTTATCAACTCGCAAAAAAAATCAATGCGTCCATAGAGGAAAAACTACTCAAAATTGACGATTTGGCTAAGAGCGTTGATAGAATGTCTAGTGATATTGATGCTTTGAAATTTAGATGTGCTCCTCCCAAGATCAATATGAATGAAACTTTGAAATCTATGTGTGTTTCCATGATTGAGATCAAAGAAAGAATCGCCCAAATTCGTGCTAGACATGAATGGCTTAAAAAGGCGTGTTCTCGTGATAAGAATCACGAAGATCTTAAAGTGCTTGGTGTGACTCCCATTGAATCTTTGTTTTCTTGTGTCAAACCCAATGATGATGGGGATGGATATGAATCCACTTTGGTTGAATAACACCCCAATGATTCGGAGTCCATCTATCTTGGTGATAAAAGCATTGAAAGTGGAGTAGAAGATACTAAAACTTTGAGTAGTAATGAAATTACTACTTTGGATTTCCAGGAATTCAATTATGATAGTTGCTCCTTGATTGAATGCATTTCCTTGATGTAATCCATGCTAAACTCTCCACACGCTTATAGCCAAAACAAGGCCTTTACCGATCATATCGTCGAAGCCATGATAAAATCTCTTGAAGTGAAACTTGAATTGGAAGTCTCTATCCCTAGAAAGCTTCATGAAGAGTGGGAACCTACTATCAAAATCAAAATCAAAAACTATGAATGCAATGCTTTGTGTGATTTGGGTGCTAGTGTTTCCGCGATTCCAAAGTCTTTATGTGATGTTTTGGGTTTTAATGAGATTGAAGAGTGTTCTCTTAATTTTCATCTTGCGGATTCTACTGTCAAGAAAGCCATGGGGAGGATCAATGATGTTCTTATTATTGCACATAGGAACTATGTACCCGTGGATTTCATTGTGCTTGACATTGATTGCAATCCTACATGCCGTATTATTCTTGATAGACATTTCCTAAGGACTATCGGTCCCATCATCGATATGAAGGAAGGGAATATTAGATTTCAATTTCCTTTAAAGAAGGGCATGGAGCACTTTCCTAGAAATAAAATAAGATTGCCTTATGAATCCATGATGAGGGGCACTTATGGTTTGAGCACCGAAGACGATGATATGTGATTCTATCGCCTTATGCCTAGCTAAGGGCGTTAAACAATAGCGCTTGTTGGGAGGCAACCCAATGAATTTATTTCTTTTTCTTTCTGTTTTTTTGCGTCCACACTATCATAATTCTGTTATGATTGTCTTTTGTGTTTCTTTTTGTGTTTGAGCCAAGCAAAACCTTTATGACTAGTCTTGGTGATGGTTGTTTGATCCTGCTGGAAAAAGACAGAAACTTTTCTCTCACGAGATGATTTTTCATTTTTATTCAGAAAGATATTTTGAGTTGATTCTTTTTGCTGCTGGTTTATATACCTTTTTCCTAGACATATGTAATGTTTCAGAATTTTTGAGATATCATAAGTATACGAAGTATACAGATTTCTACAGACTAGTCTGTTTTTGACAACTTATGTTTTGTTGAGTTGGTTGCTTGTTTTGATGAAACTATGGTTAGTATCAGGGGGTACTAGCCATGTAAAAGTGAGAATACAGTATCCCAACACCAATATAAATGTAAATCAAGATTGCTACAGTACCTAAAGAGGTGGTAGTTTGTTTTCTTGTGCTAATGATATCACGAGTTTCTGTTTAAGTTTTGTGTTGTGAAGTTTTCAAGTTTTGGGTGATGTTCTCATGGAAAAAGAGATAAGGAGTGGAAAGAGCTCAAGCTTGGGGATGCCCAAGGCACCCCAAGCCAAATTCGAGGACACCAAAAACCCGAAGCTTGGGGATGCCCCGGGAAGGCATCCCCTCTTTCGTCTTCAATCCATCGATAACATTACTTGGAGCTATATTTTTATTCACCACATGATATGTGTTTTGCTTGGAGCATCTTGTATCTTAGGAGTCTTTTATTTTTGTTGTGTCACAATCATACTTGTTGCATACCTTTAGAGAGAGACATGCACTCATCATGATTTTGCTAGAATGCTCATAGTGCTTCACTTATATCTTTTTGAGCTAGATAATTTTGCTCTATGTGCTTCACTTAGATCTTTTAGAGCACGGCGGTGCGTGACTTGGTAGTTGTCTTATGCTATGAAAGTAGTCCCGAAGGTGATAGGTACCCCAAGAGGATACAAAAACCTCCATCTTCATGTGCATTGAGTAGAAAGAGAAGTTTTGATTCCTCTCAATTAGTTTTGAGACGTGGATTTGGTAATATTAAGAGTTATATTAGTAGGGTGTTGTGAATTTAGAAATACTTGTGTTGAAGTTAGTGATTCCTGTAGCATGCACGTATGGTGAACCGCTATGTTAGGAAGTCGGAGCATAATTGATCTATTGATTGTCATCCTTTGTGTTGAGGTCGGGATCGCGCGATGGTTAACACCTACCAACCCTTCCCCTCGGAGTATGCGATTAGCACTTTGTTTCGATTACTAATAAAAACTTTCGCAACAAGTATGTGAGTTCTTCATGACTAATGTGAGTCCATGGTATAGATGCACTTTCATCTTCCACCTTTGCTAGCCTCTCTAGTGCCGCGCAATTCTCGCCGGTGCACAAACCCACCAAATGCCTTCCTCAAAACAACCACCATACCTACCTACTATGGCATTTTCATAGCCATTCCGAGATATATTGCCATGCAACTCCCACCGTTCCGTCTCATGACTTGTGCCGTCACTCTCATATTGCCATTGCAAGATCGTAAGATAGCTAGCGAGATGTTTTCAACGTCATACGCCAAGCTAGATCGTTGCACATCCCGGTACACTGCCGGAGGCATTTCCTACAGAGTCATTTCTAAGCTTTGAGCTGTGAGTAAATAAAAGTGTGATGATCATCATTATTAGAGCATTGTCCCATGTGAGGAAATAAAAAAAAGAGGCCAAAGAGCCCAAATAAAAAAAGGGGAAGAGAGGAAAAAAAAGAGGCCTAAGAGCCCAAATAAAAAAAAGAGAGAGAAAAAGAGAGAAGGGACAATGCTACTATCTTTTTCCACACTTGTGCTTCATAATAGCACCATGTTCTTCATGATTGAGAGCCTCTCGTTTCGTCACCACCATATGCTAGTGGGAATCTTCATTATATAAATTGGCTTGTATATTCCAATGACGGGCTTCCTCAAAATTGCCCTAGGTCTTCGTGAGCAAGCAAGTTGGATGCACACCCACTAGTTCTCCTTTTGAGCTTCCACATACTTATAGCTCTAGTGCATACTTTGTATGGAAATCCCTACTCATTCACATTGATATCTATTAATGGGCATCTCCATAGCCCTTTGATACGCCGAGTCAATGTGACCATTGATACGTCTCAAACGTATCTATAATTTTTTATGGTTTCATGCTGTTATCTTGTCAACTTTGGATGTTTTATATACCTTTTATATCTTTTTTGTGACTAACTTATTAATTCAGTGCCAAGTGCCAGTCCCTGTTTTTTTGTGTTTTTGACTCTTTTCAAATCTGATTTTGGAACGGAGTCCAAACGGAATAAAATCGCCGAAATAAAATTTTCCAGAACAGAAAAAGATCGGGGGACTTGAGGGCCAAGGCAGGAGAGCCACACGGGGCCCACAAGCCCTGTAGCCGCCACCAGGGGGGCCGGCGGCTACCAGGCTTGTGGCCCCCCTGGAGCTCCCCTACCCTAGCTCTTTGGACTATAAATTCCCTAAAATCCCAGAAAAAATCAGGGCATCCGCGAAAACACTTTTCCGTCGCCGCAAGCTTCCCTTTCCGCGAGATCTCATCTGGAGACCCTTCCTGGTGCCCTGCCGGAGGGGACTTTGGAGTTGGAGGGCTTCTACATCAACATCATCGCCTCTCCAATGACTCGTGAGTAGTCCACTTAAGACCTACGGGTCCGTAGTTAGTAGCTAGATGGCTTCTTCTCTCTCTTGGATCTTCAATACAAAGTTCTCCATGATCTTCATGGAGATCTATCCGATGTAATCCTCTTTGGCGGTGTGTTTGTCGAAATCCGATGAATTGTGGATTTGTGATCAGATTATCTATGAATTATATTTGAGTGTTTGCTGATTTCTTATATGCATGATTTTATATCCTTGTAAGTCTCTCCGAGTCTTGGGTTTTGTTTGGCCAACTAGATCTATGATTCTTGCAATGGGAGAAGTGCTTGGTTTTGGGTTCATACCTTGTGGTGACCTTTCGAAGTGACAGAAGGGGCAACAAGGCACGCATTGTGTTGTTGCCATCAAGGGTAACAAGATGGGCTTTTATCATAGATATGAGATTGTCCATCTACATCATGTCATCTTGCTTAAGGCGTTACTCTGTTCTTATGAACTTAATACACTAGATGCATGTTGGATAGCGGTCGACGTGTGGAGTAATAGTAGTAGATGCAGAAAGTATCGGTCTACTTGTTTTGGACATGATGCCTATAGATATAATCATTGCCATAGATAATGTCACGACTTTGCGCGGTTCTATCAATTGCTCGACAGTAATTCGTTCACCCACCGCCTACTTGCCTTCATGAGAGAAGCCACTAGTGAACACTACGGCCCCGGGGTCTATTCACAACTATCGTCTCCACTTTCACTTTTACTTTGCTTTGTTTACTTTTTGCTTTCAGTTCTCACTTTGCAAACAATATATAAGGGATTGACAACCCCTTCATGGCGTTGGGTGCAAGCTCTTTGTGTTTGTGCATGTACTTGTGACTCAACATGATCCTCCCACTGAATCGATACGTTGGTTCTCAAACTGAGGGAAATACTTACCACCGCTATGCTACATCACCCTTTCCTCTTCAAGGGAACACCAACGCAAGGCTCCAAGGCCGCGGGGAAATCCTTTGCATATTTGTCAAGGAAGTCCCTATAGGCATTGCCCGTAGCAGCAGGATTCCTGGCGCCGTTGTCAGGGAAGGTTTGTTGTCGCAGTAGTAGAAGGATTTCTGGCACCGTTGCCGGGGAAGGTCTGTTGTCGCAGTAGCAGAAGGATTTCTGGCGCCGTTGCCAAGGAGGAGGATCGCTTGCCGAGAAGTATCAAGACAAGAATAATCTCCCATCAACACGCCTATTTCTGGCGCGAGGAAGGGAGATCAAGTCAAGATCTATCCAAGTAGGTGTCACAAACTCATCTCTTGCATTTACCTTTTTTGCCAGTTGCCTCTCGTTTTCCTCTCCCCCACTTCACATTTGCCGTTTTCATTTTCCTTTCTCCTTTGCCGTTTTCTTTTGCCTTTTGCCGTTTTCCTTTGCCAGTTTTCTTGCTTGCTTGTGCTCTTGTTGGTTTGTTGAAGTCATCGTGGGTGAAAACACCAAACTTTGCGACTTTTCGAGTACTAATAATAATGATTTTATTAGTACTCTGATTGCTCCCGCCACTAGTGCGGAATCCTATGAAATCAACGCTGCCTTGCTGAATCTTGTTATGAAAGAGCAATTCTCTGGCCTTCCTAGTGAAGATGCCGCATCCCATCTCAATACCTTCATTGAACTTTGCGATATGCAAAAGAAAAGAGATGTGGATAATGACGTGATTAAGTTGAAGCTTTTTCCTTTCTCGTTGCGAGATCGCGCAAAAACTTGGTTTCCTTCTTTGCATAAAAATAGTATCGATTCTTGGGATAAGTGCAAAGATGCTTACATATCCAAGTATTTTCCGCCGGCTAAGATTATCTCTCTACGTAACGATATCATGAATTTCAAGCAACTTGATCATGAACACGTTTCACAATCTTGGGAGAGGATGAAGTTAATGATTAGAAATTGTCCCGCTCATGGCTTGAGTTTGTGGATGATTATACAAATCTTTTACGCTGGTTTGAATTTTTCTTCTCGCAATATCTTGGACTCCGCCTCAGGTGGAACGTTTATGGAAATCACATTAGGAGACGCTACAAAACTCCTAGACAATATCATGACCAACTACTCTCAGTGGCACACTCAAAGGTCACTTGCTAGCAAAAAGGTACACGCTATAGAAGAAATTAACTCGCTTACTGCTAAGATGGACGAGTTGATGAATTTGGTTGCTAGTAGAAATGCTCCTTTAGATCCTAATGACATGCCCTATCTTCCTTGATTGAGAGTAGCAACGCTAGTTTGGACGTTAATTTTGTTGGTAGGAACAATTTTGGCAACAACAATGCTTTTAGAGGAAACTATGTTCCTAGGCCTTTTCCTAGTAACTCCTCCTCTAACAATTATGGCAATTCCTAAAACAACACTTATGGAAATCACAACAAATTACCCTCTAATTTAGAGAGTAATATCAAAGAGTTAATCAACTCTCAAAAGATTTTCAATGCGTCCATAGAGGAAAAACTACTCAAAATAGACGATTTGGCTAAGAGCGTTGATAGGATGCCTTGTGATATTGATGCTTTGAAAGTTAGATGTGCTCCTCCCAAGGTCAACTTGGATGAAACTTTAAAAGCTATGCGTGTCTCCATGAATGAGAGCAAAGAAAGAACCGCCCAAATTCGCGCTAGGCATGAATGGTTTAAAAGGGTGCGTTCTAGTGATGCAAATCACGAAGATCTTAAAGTGCTTGGTGTGACTCCTCTTGAATCTTTGTTTTGGCGTGTAAAACCAATTGATGAAGGGGCTAGATATGAATCCACTTTGGTTGAAAAATTCCCCAATGATTTGGAGTCCACCTATCTTGATGATAAAGGTGTGGAGAGTGGAGTAGAAGAAATCAAAATATTGGGTAGTAATGAAACTCCCACTTTGGATTTCAAGGAATTCAATTATGATAGTTGCTCCTTGTTTGAATGCATTTCTTTGATGCAATCCATTGCAAACTCTCCACATGCTTATAGCCAAAGCAAAGCCTTTACCGCACATATCGTAGATGCTATGATGAAATCTCTTGAAGAGAAACTCGAATTAGAAGTCTGTATACCTAGAAAACTTCATGATGAGTGGGAACCTACTATCAAAATCAAAATCAAAAACTATGAATGCAATGCTTTGTGTGATTTGGGTGCTAGTGTTTCCGCGATTCCAAAGTCTTTATGTGATATTCTTGGTTTTCATGAGATTGAAGAGTGTTCTCTTAATTTGCATCTTGCGGATTCTACTATCAAGAAACCCATGGGAAGGATCGATGATGTTCTTATTGTTGCAAATAAGAACTATGTACCCGTGGATTTCATTGTACTTGACATAGATTGCAATCCTTCATGTCCCATTATTCTTGGTAGACCTTTCCTAAGGACTATTGGTGCTATCATCGATATGAAGGAAGGGAATATTAGATTTCAATTTCCTCTAAAGAAGGGCATGGAGCATTTTCCTAGAAAGAAAATAAGATTTCCTTATGAATCTATGATGAGGGCTACTTATGGTTTGAGCACCAAAGATGACTATACGTGATTCCATCACCTTATGCCTAGCTAAGGGCGTTAAACAATAGCGCTTGTTGGGAGGCAACCCAACGAATCTATCCTTTTTCTTTCTGTTTTGTGTTTTCCACACTTTCATAATTCTGTTATGATTGTGTTTTTTGTGTTTCTTTTTGTGTTTGTGCCAAGTGAAACCGTTATGATTAGTCTTGGGGATGATCGTTTGGTCATGCTGGAAAAGACAGAAACTTTCTGCTCACGAAAAGCATTTTCATTTTTTTTTGTAAGAGATTTTGAGTTGATTCTTTTTTGCTGCTGATTGCTATGCAAATTCTTCAGACTGTCGTAATTTTTCAGAATTTTTGAAGTACCAGAAGTATATGAAATATACAGATTGCTACAGAATGGTATGCTGTTAACAGATTCTGTTTTTTGTTGAGTTGGTTGCTTATTTTGATGAAACTATGGATAGTATCGGGGGTATTAGGCATGGAAAATTGAAAATACAGTAACCCAACATCAACATAAGTAGGATTTAAGTTTGCTACAGTACCGAAGTAAGTGGTGGTTTGCTTTCTTATACTAATGATATCACGAGTTTCTGTTTAAGTTTCGTGTTGTGAAGTTTTGAAGTTTTGGGTTAAGTTCTTATGGACAAAGAGATATAGAGTGGCAAGAGCTCAAGCTTGGGGATGCCCAAGGCACCCCAAGTTGATTCAAGGATGCCGTAAAAGCCTAAGCTTGGGGATGCCCCGGGAAGGCATCCCCTCTTTCGTCTTCAATCCATCGGTAACGTTATTTGGGGCTATATTTTTATTCACCACATTTATGTGTTTTGCTTGGAGCGTATTGTATCGTAGGAGTCTTTTATTTTTGTTATGTCACAATCTTCCTTGCTGCACACCTAGAGAGAGAGACATGCACTCACCGTGATTTTGTCGAGCTTCACTTATATCCTTTGGTTAGATAATTCAGCTCACATGTGCTTCACTTATATCTTTTGAGCTAGTTGATTTTGCTCTATGAGCTTCACTTATATCTTTTAGAGCACGAAAGCGCGTGGCTTGGTAGTTGATCTATGCTATGATAGTAGTCTCAAAAGGGGTAATTATCCAAAGGGATATGAAAACTTCCACCTTCATGTGCATTGAATAGTTAGAGAAGTTTGATTCATCTCAATTAGTTTTGAGTTGTGGTTGTGGTAATATTGAAGTTATATTAGTAAGGTGTTGTGGATCTAGAAATACTTGTGTTGAAGTTAGTGATTCCTGTAGCATGCACGTATGGTGAACCGCTATGTGATGAAGTCTGAGCATGATTAGTATATTGATAGTCATCCTTCGTGTGGCGGTCGGGATCGCGCGATGGTTTATACCTACCAACCCTTCCCCTAGGAGTATGCGTTGAATGCTTTGTTTCGATTACTACTAAAACTTTTGCAACAAGTATATGAGTTCTTCATGACTAATGTTGATTCCATGGTTTAGATGCACTTTCACCTTCCACCATCACTATCTTCTTTAGTGTCGTGCAACTTTCACCGGTGCACAAAACCCACCATATAGCCTCCCTCAAAACAGCCACCATACCTACCTACTATGGCTTTTTCAAAGCCATTCCGAGATATATTGCCATGCAACTACCACAATGACATGTGCCACAGCTTCTACATTGCCATTGCATGATCGTAAGATAGCTAGCATGATGTTTCCATTAATGTCTATGCCATGCTAGATCATTGTCACGGTACACTACCGAAGGCATTCCATATAGAGTCATCATTGCTCGAAGTTTTGAGTTGTAAGTGTGATGATCATCATTGATGGAGCATTGTCCCATGTGAGGAAATAAAAGAGGCCAGCGAAGCCCATATACAAAAAGAGGCCAAACATGCCCACCAAAATATAAAAAATATAAAAAAAGAGGCCAAAGAGCCCACCAAAAAATGAGAGAAAAAGAGAGAAGGGACAATGCTACTATCCTTCCACACTTGTGCTTATTAAGCACCATGATCTTCATGATTGAGAGTCTCTCGTTTTGTCACCACCATATAGCTAGTGGGAAATTTTCATTATATAACTTGGCTTGTATATTCCAATAACAGGCTTCCTCAAAATTACCTGAGGTCTTCGTGAGCAAGCAAGTTGGATGCACACCCACTAGTTTTCTTTAAGAGCTTTCACATACTCTTAGCTCTAGTGCATCATTTGTATGGCAATCCCTACTCATTCACATTGATATCTATTGATGACCATCTCCATAGCTCATTGATATGCCTAGTTAATGTGACCATCTTCTCCTTGTTTGTCTTGCAACCTCCACCACACTCCATTCCACTTATAGTGCTAAAACCATGGCTCACGCTCATGTATTGCGTGAGAGTAGAAAAAGTTTGAGAAAGTAAAGTGTGAAAACAATTACTTGGCCAATACCGAGGTTGTGCATGATTTAAATTCGTTGTGCAAGGATGATAGAGCATAGCCAGACTATATGATTTTGTAGGGATAACTTTCTTTTGGCCTCGTTATTTTGAAATTTCATGATTACCTTGCTAGTTTGCTAGAAGTATTATTGTCTCCACATCAATAGCAAACTATTGTTTTGAATCTAATGGATCTGAACATTCACGTCGCATAAGAGGAGTTACAAAGGACATCTATGCTAGGTAGCATGAAAGCATCAAAAATTCATTCTTTATCACTTCCCTACTCGAGGACAAGCAGGAGTTAAGCTTGGGGATGCTTGATACGTCTAAAACGTATCTATAATTTTTGATGGTTTCATGCTGTTATCTTGTCAACTTTGGATGTTTTATATTCCTTTTATATCTTATTTGGGACTAACTTATTAATTCAGTGCCAAGTGCCAGTTCCTGTTTTTTCCGTGTTTTTGACTCTTTTCACATCTGATTTTGGAACGGAGTCCAAACGGAATAAAATCCCCGAAATAAATTTTTCCAGAACAGAAGAAGATCGGGGGACTTGTGGGCCAAGGCAGGAGAGCCACAGGGGGCCCACAAGCCCTGTAGCCGCCACCAGGGGGCCGACGGCTACCAGGCTTGTGCCCCCCTGGAGCTCCCCTTCCCTAGCTCTTTGGCGTATAAATTCCCTAAAATCCCAGAAAAAATGAGGGCATCCACGAAAACACTTTTCCGCCGCCCAAAGCTTTCGTTTTTGCGATATCTCATCTCGAGACCCTTCCCGGTGCCCTGCCGGAGGGGACTTTGGAGTTGGAGGGCTTCTACATCAACATCATCGCCTCTCCAATGACTCGTGAGTAATCCACTTCAGACCTACGGGTCCGTAGTTAGTACCTAGATGGCTTCTTCTCTCTCTTGGATCTTCAATACAAAGTTCTCCATGATATTCATGGAGATCTATCCGATGTAATCCTCTTTGGCGGTGTGTTTGTCGAGATCCGATGAATTGTGGATTTGTGATCAGATTATCTATGAATTATATTTGAGTCTTTGCTGATTTCTTATATGCATGATTTGATATCCTTGTAAGTCTCTCCGAGTCTTGGGTTTTGTTTGGCCAACTAGATCGATTATTCTTGCAATGGGAGAAGTGCTTGGTTTTGGGTTCATACCGTGTGGTGACCTTTCCTAGTGACAGAAGGGGCAGCAAGGCACGCATCGTGTTGTTGCCATCAAGGGTAACAAGATGGGCTTTTATCATAGATATGAGATTGTCCATCTACATCATGTCATCTTGCTTAAGGCGTTACTCTGTTCTTATGAACTAAATACACTAGATGCATGCTGGATAACGGTGGACGTGTGGAGTAATAGTAGTAGATGCAGAAAGTATCTGTCTACTTGTTTTGGACGTGATGCCTATAGATATAATCATTGCCATAGATAACGTCACGACTTTGCGCGGTTCTATCAATTGCTCGACAGTAATTCGTTCACCCACCGTCTACTTGCTTTCATGAGAGAAGCCACTAGTGAACACTACGGCCCCCGGGTCTATTCACAACTATCGCCTCCACTTTCACTTTTACTTTGCTTTGTTTACTTTTTGCTTTCAGTTCTCACTTTGCAAACAATCTATAAGGGATTGACAACCCCTTCCAAGCGTTGGGTGCAAGCTCTTTGTGTTTTTGCAGGTACTTGTGACTCGACGTGATCCTCCCACTGGATCGATACCTTGGTTCTCAAACTGAGGGAAATACTTACCGCCGCTGTGCTACATCACCCTTTCCTCTTCAAGGGAACACCAACGCAAGGCTCCAAGGCCGCGGGGAAATCCTTTTCATATTTGCCAAGGAAGTCCCTATAGGCGTAGCCCGTAGCAGCAGGATTCCTGGCGCCGTTGTCACGGAAGGTCTGTTGTCGCAGTAGCAGAAGGTTTCTGGCGCAGTTGCCGGGGAAGGTCTGTTGTCGCAGTAGCAACCATCTCCTCCTTTTTGTGTCACAACCACCACCACACTCTATTCCACCTACAGTGCTATATCCATGGCTCACGCTCATGTATTGCGTGATAGTTATAAAAAGTTTGAGAAAGTAAGAGTGCGAAAACAATTACCTGGCCAATACAGGGGTTGTGCATGATTTACATTAGTTGTGTGAGGATGATGGAGCATTGCCAGACTATATGATTTTGTAGGGATAACTTTATTTGGCCTTGTTATTTCGAAACTTCATGATTATCTTGCTAGTTTGCTTGAAGTATTGTTGTTTTCATGTCAATAGCAAACTATTGTTTTGAATCTTACGGATCTGAACATTCATGTCACATGAAAGAAGTTGCAAAGGACAACTATGCTAGGTAGCATTCCACATCAAAAATTCATTCTTTATCACTTCCCTACTCGAGGACGAGCAGGAGTTAAGCTTGGGGATGCTTGATACGTCTCCAACGTATCTATATTTTTTTATGGTGTCATGCTATTATCTTGTCAAACTTTGAATGTTTTGTATGGTTTTTATATATTTTTTGGGACTAACTTATTAACTCAGTGCCAAGTGCCAGTTCCTGTTTTTTCCATATTTTTGACCCCTTTCAGAGGAGGATTTTAAACGGAGTCCAAACGGAACGAAACTGCCAAAAAGATTTTTTCCGAAACAGAAAAAGATTGGGAAGCATGAGAATCAGGGCAGGGGGCCACCAGGGACCCCACAAGCCCCCTAGCCGCGTCCAGGGGGCCCGCGCCTCCCAGGCTTGTGGGCTCCCTGGGCCTCCTCTGCCCTAGGTCTTTCGCCTATAAATTCCCTAAAATCCCAGAAAAAATCAGGAGATCATCGAAAGTACTTTTCCGCCACCGCAAGCTTCTGTCTCCGCAAGATCCCATCTGGGGCATGTTCTGGTGCCCTGCCGGAGGGGGATTCGGATACGGAGGGCTTCTTCATCAACACCATGACCTCTCCGATGATGCGTGAGTAGTTCACCATAGACCTACGGGTCCATAGCTAGTAGCTAGATGGCTTCTTCTCTCTCTTGGATCTTCAATACAAAGTTCTCCATGATCTTCATGGAGATCTATCCGATGTAATCTTCTTTTGCGGTGTGTTTGTCGAGATCCGATGAATTGTGGATTTATGATCAGATTATCTATGAATCTTATTTGAGTTTCGTCTGGTCTCTCTTATGCATGATTTCATATCCTTGTAATTCTCTTCGAGTTGTGGGTTTTGTTTGGCCAACTAGATCTATGATTCTTGCAATGGGAGAAGTGCTTGGTTTTGGGTTCATACCGTGCGGTGACCTTACCCAGTGACAGAAGGGGTAGTGAGGCACGCATCGTGTTGTTGCCATCAAGGGTAAAAAGATGGGGTTTTGATCATTTGTTTGAGTTTATCCCTCTACATCATGTCATCTTGCTTAAGGCGTTACCCTGTTCGTCATGAACTCAATACACTAGATGCATGCTAGATAGCGGTCGATGTGTGGAGTAATAGTAGTAGATGCAGAAAGTATCGGTCTACTTGTCTCGGACGTGATGCCTATATGTATGATCATTGCCTTAGATATCGTCATGATTTTGCGCGGTTCTATCAATTGCTCGACAGTAATTTGTTCACCCACCGTAATATTTGCTATTTTGAGAAAAGCCTCTAGTGAACACTATGGCCCCCGGGTCTACTCCACACCATATTTTCAGCCTTACACTTTTTCTTCGTTTCACTTTCCGCCTTCAGATCTCACTTTGCAATCAATCTTGAAGGGATTAACAACCCCTTTATAGCGTTGGGTGCAAGCTCTTTGTGTTTGTGCAGGTACTCTGGACTTGACGAGATTCTCCTACTGGATTGATACCTTGGTTCTCAAACTGAGGGAAATAGTTACTGCTCCTGTGCCGCATCACCCTTTCCTCTTCAAGGGAAAACCAACGCAATCTCAAGAGACGACAGAAGGTTTCTGTCGACGTAGCATTTACCACTATCAGGATGTTCATCTCTTCGTACTTAATGCCATGCATGAATGCAAAAAAAATTGAGCATGAAGGAATGTGATGCTCCTGTATCAAACAATACTGAAGCGGGTACTGAGTTAACGAGAAGTGTACCCATCACGGTAGCAGGCTGGTCCTGAGCTTGGCCCATATCAATGTTGTTGGCTTGACCACGAACATAAGTAGGCTTGGCATTGTTGTTGTGGTTCTGATTGTTGCCACTACGAGTTGAGGGAAGTGCCAGCTGGTATGGATTTTGCCTGCACTCTATAGCATGGTGACTTGGACGGCCACACTTGAAGCATAGCCCGTCCTCAGGACGGGAAGGAGGAACTCGAGGCGGTGGACCTGGAAGCCTCGACTGCCTAGGTGGTGGAGGAGGCAGACGAGGTGCAGCATAGGACGGCCTTGGAGCAGGAGCAGATGCATGGTACATGTTGTGGGGAATCCAGATCTTCCACTTCTGTGCAGATGAGCCCGAAGATGAGCCCATGTCATGGTTGCGCTTGTTGATATCCTTGTATTCCTGCATACCAGTCTCAACCTGAATGGCCTGGTTCACCAAGGTGGCAAAATCAGCATAGTCCTGAACAAGGAGCGCCAGCTTGATGTGAGGGTGGAGGCCATCACGGAACTTCTCATGTGTGCATGCATCAGTTGAAATGTCTTCTTCAGCATAGCGGGATAAGTCCAGAAAGTCCCGCTGATAAGCATCCACAATTTTGTTTCCGTGGACAAGGTTGGGGAACTCACGCTTCTTCCGGTCCATGATTTCGTGAGGAATGTAGCGAGCACGGAAGGCAGCCTTGAACTCCGTCCAAGTGACTATAGTTCCAGTTGGCTGAGAGCGCCTGTGGCTGTCCCACCATTGAGCAGCGGGAACATTCAGAAAGTAAGCTGCAAAGTTGACATAGCTCGCCAGGGCCACATTCGCAGACTCCAGCTCATAAGCAATGTCATGCAGCCAGTCATGAGCATCAAGAGGTTGAGTTGAGCTGCGTTAGATCACAGGGTTGAAGCGGCAGAAGTCTTGCAGGGTCACGCCTTGCTGCTAATTCATGTTCGGCCTTCGAAACTGGTCCATGAGCCCTTTCATAAACTGGCGGTTCTGTTCAAACTGTTGGATCATCCCAGCCATATATTCAGGAGGTGGGACTGGTGGATCGTTTGTGGGGCCACGAGGGCGGCCAGCTGGTCTAACCATCCTGCTAAAATTTAACAGGGGTAGTTTAGCATAAAGTAATTGCAACGGCATAGTAGTCATTCAGGAAGCAATCAACCATGACGAAAGGAAATGCGATAGATACTTCATAGTAGTCAAGTTCGACATACATACCCATACATAAGTTTGATTACAGACCATTGATTACAAATTCAAAAATTGGCGATAACCTGGACTCACTAGGCGGCACACGGGCACGCGATGGACGGATACAACAATGAGACATAGCGATAATGCTACATCAACGTCGGAGAAAATGGCTAAATCCAGGTAGCTGACGATGACCATGATAGGAGAACCTAGGGGCGGGATTCTGCATCCCGTGGCGACTCATGTGCTCATACCACATCGAATCGGTGAAAAGAGGTCCAAGTGCAGGGGTACGACCTCCAACAACAGGCCACTCAAGTCCTGGTGGTAGCTCTGTCCTGCATGGGTGAAGGATGAATGGAGGGTGGATCCCCGCGTCGACTGCTGGCTGCAGTTGTGTCAACGCATCATAAAGACGGTACGCGTGGCGTACAACTCCACAGTCTAAGCTCGGAAGGCACGATCCAGTGCCTCCATGCACTGCACCAAAACCTGTGGGTTGTAGCGACGCCTCATGTAGGGGGTACAGACAACAATGTAGGACCGGTCATTGTGGTACCGAACGCAAGCAACGTAGGCAGTGAGATCAGATCCAGTCTCATCCCCAGCAGGAACATACGGAATGTATCTGAATGCAGTCTCCTCCAGGCAAGGGTACGCTCCATGGAGGCGGGTGATAGCGATATAGGCCGCATCATGGATGGCCATATCGACCGTCAAGCCAACACCGCAGAAGGTGTGGAGCTCGTGGGTGGAGATGTCCGTCCGATCAATGATGCGAACCTCAGCCTGATACTGGTACTAGTTGAACTCACGGAAGTCCTCGTACACAGTGTACTCGGGGTACCAGCGATATCCCAGCCTGGTCAAGAGGTCGACCAGAATGGCCGGGAACCCAGTTGCATCGACAACCATAGTCAGGCATACGATAAGCCTTGCAGGACGCATCTGAAAAGGAAGATTCAAAGATGTCAATGACAATGTGTGTAACATATTATCAGAAGAACAACAGTAGATAGTCCAGCTCTTCGGGTCGACGTGTTTACGAGAACCTAATGTTAGAGTTAGTAAAATCTTTAACCCGAAAGAGAAGAGAGATTAGAACTCACAGTATAGGAGAGGAGTAAAACATACTAATACCACCCGATTGAGATGTGGACCCGTAAGCCACACAACAATGTTAGTAAAGTTTTTTTTAAAGTACTAGACTCAACTTTGGCCAAGGAGTTGGAAAGGGAGCTACCTATAGGCAGTCAGCTCTGATACCAACTTGTGACGCCCTCGATTTGATCGTACGCTAATCAAACACGCAAATGCGTACGAGCAAGCTCAAGGACTCACGGGAAGATATCACAACACAACTCTAGAATAGATAAAAACATACAAGCTTCATATTACAAGATAGGGTCCTCGAGGGCTAGAATACAGAAGCTCGATAAGCACACGAGTCAGCGGAAGCAACAAATATCTGAGTACAGGCATGAAACCTGATAATGCCTTAGAGAAGGCTAGCACAAAAGATACAATGGTCGAACGAGGCGAGGCCTCATGCCTGGGAACCTCATGAACTACTCCTGGTCGTCAGCGGCCTCCACATAGTAGTAGGCAACGTCGGGGTAATCTTCTTCACCTTCTTCTTCTCCTCCTTCTTTTTCTCCTGCTTCTTCTAATCTTCTCCTCCTCCTTCTCCTTCTCCTCCTTCTTCTCCTTCTTCTTGTTATTCTTCTTCTTCTAGTTTTCTTCTTCTTCTTCTTCTTCTTCTTCTAGTTTTTCTTCTTCTTCTAGTTTTATTATTCTTCTTATTCTAACTATCTTATTTTTGTTTTGCAGATCTAATTCACTTCATGGAAGGTGGCATTCATGGAAGCCAGCATTGATGGACTGCTACTGTTTACTTTCTGTTTTGATTTGTATTGATAAACAGTGTGAAACTATGTGTATGTATGAAGATAAGATAAGTATGTGTATGTATGATGATTGAAACTATATGTATGTATTGGAAGCTAGCATATTTGTTGTCTTGCTCTTATATGATGTTCGATACTTGGCCTATATGTTGCTTATATGATATGTGTATTTTGAAACTTTATGTGGGTGTTAGAAATTATATATATATATCATATGTTATTTTTAAAATGCAGGGAAATCGCTAAAAGCTAACAAAACAGTGGCAATGCTGGTGTTTTGTCGTCTGGCAGCAGACGACAAAGGGCTTTGCCGTCGACCAGCGGACGACAAAGGTGCCACATGTCACCCACCTGTGCAACCTGGGGCAACCGGCTGGACCATATGGTCACTTTGTCGTCCGCGGCAGACGGTAAAGGGGGCCACCAGGCAGACGACAAAGGCGCCACCAGGCAGACGACAAAGGAGGGGCAGACGGCAATACCAAGCAGACGGCAAAGGAGGGGCACCTGGCACACGACAAAGGGGTGGCCACCAGGCAGACGACAACGGGGTGGCCACTAGGAACACGGCAAAGGTGTGGCCGTGACTGACGGCAAAGGTGGCGCGCAAGGCATACGGAAAATACTCCGTTAGCCACCTAACGGAGTAGGTGCATGTGGGATGCCGTCTAAAATATTTGTCGGCTGCTTGCCGACAGATGGCAAAGGCCTTTGCCGTCCGCTGCCTATCGGAAGACAACAAAGAAGGCCCTTTACCGGCGCAAGCAGTCGTAGAAGTTTTGTTGACCACCGACGGACGGCAAAGAGCTTTGCCGTTCGTGGAGTAGCCCTTTGCCGTGTGCCATGGCAGATGGCAAAGAAGCTGATTTATGTAGTGCGTATCATTGTACAGACTTTTGGACCAGCAAGTAAATGTGGTCAAATTTTCCATTCATTGTTCAACGATCAGGTTCAAACTTCAAGCTTCTACAAAAATGTTGAACCATTAAAAGAGGCACGCAATATTAACCATTTCAGCATTGTGAAAGAGAAATCACTCTTAAAAATCACTCTTCATGGTCTACTGTGATAGCTAATAGCAATCTAGTAAAGCGGAATATATGCTACATTTTGCTTGTACATGCATAAATGGTTGCAAAACAAAATTATTTGTTGAGAACCTGCAATTAATTATGAATATAATCTAGAGAACTACCCTGTCATACCAAAGAAAATACTTTTATTTTTTTGGCATATCTAATTGTGTTACATCGAGGCATCCAACTATTCATCCGAAATGTGCTTAATACATGTCCGTGTAAACCATTGAATAAAAGCTAAGGTTTCCTTTCATTCTGAAGTAACCAGGTGGGTATTGGGAAGCATGAATGAATAATAAACATGCAACTGTAAGATCCATATAAGGAAGAATAGAATTGCAAATCATGTCAATGTTACTACAACAGAAGCTAGTTGAAACAATAAGAACATGCATGTCTAGCATCAGCTGACTTGATCTGGAAGGTCGTCGTGTACCTATCTACACAGATCCTTCTTTCAGGCGCTCGAAGAGCGTCAGCGGTCTGACACACCGTCAACTTTGAGGTGAAGTGTGGCTTGAACAATAAATTCCTCGTTCGCCATGGTTCCACACCCATGAGCAACAGAATGCAAGGAGCTCGTCACATGAAAACAAAATAAATTAGGAGCCCCAGGTGACCACCGGCTTCTTTATCATGTTTTGCATCGGTAATGATAACCCAACAGTTCATACACGTAACCCAGCAAAGTCTTCATACAATGTGTTAATTGAGAAGGCTGATCAAAGCAAAAAAAAACGTTGATGAGAAAACTTGAATAATCAAGGTGTCTTTTTTCACATTAAAAAAACTAAATGGTACTAAGTTGTTGTGCGCTAAGTCACGAATATTTGAATGCATTCACATGTATCTTTAGAGAAACTACCATGCATGGGTTTTGTTTAATCCTAAGCATAAAATAGACATTTAGAACTTCTAAAGAATCATGACATACATGTGCAGGTGTCGTCGCCACTAAAATAAAATCATTAGCATTATGTATATTTTAGTTCCCAACAACACAATGACTGAACTATTTCTTTGATAATAGTTAGGTTTACTCAGTCCTTTTCCTTTTAGAATTGCACATCCTCCAACGGATGCTCCTCTCTTTCAATGGAAAAATATAATGATGATAATCTTCAAGAATGTATTTCCTATATGGCAAGCAAGCTAGATAATCATATCTGAATAAAAACCGTAGAATTGAAAATCTCTTTCAACGCAATTCTAAATTGCATCAAAATTTTAGTAACATCTATAAGTACTAATGATATTACTAAATACTATTTACCTTGTTCTCTTATCGGATAAAGAGGTTGCTGAAAATTCATAGAAAATAACCGCATACTGTAACATGCAGAACTTACCTTGTTATTCTTTTGTCGGAAAACTTCCGGCGCTATGTATGCTGGAGTACAAATAATTGATTTTAGTTTGAAATGCAGCAAAGCAGACAGAAACCATGATGCCATAACTTGATCGAGGATTCAAAGCTAGGTCAATTCTAGCAATCTGCGTTCATCCATCGAGCAACAAAAACCTATAGTAATCATCACCATACTTCCATCAAGGATTAATTCATCACCAAGAAACCAAATCCATTAGCCACCATCAGGATGAACCCCCAACGACCAAACTCCAAAACTACACAGATAGGAATGGAGCCAAACAGTAGGGTGCATACGTTGTTACTTCTTAATGTACTTCATGGCGATGAGCTAGTTGGAGCACTTGTCCCTGATCTTTCTTATGCGTCCGGGTCCGCCGCCGCCGTCAGCGGGCGCCGTTGTTAGCCCTTGGCGTCATCTACACACACACCCCACACTAACCCCTTATGTAGGTGTGGTGGCTCGTCCCTCCCGTTCGATGTTGCAGCCGAAGACATGGTCCGCAGCTGCACAACCAATGTGCATGGAATTCAAGGGGCCCGTCAGATTCATTCTTGGCCGTTGGATTGGCAGTCCTCCGCTCCTCGCTATGCCCATCACCCAGAGAGAACTCTACCACAAGAGCCCATCATCAGCGTAGTCAGGAATGTGCCTGTGAGCCACACAAAATGATGGTATTAAATAGCTGCAACGACATATTGTACATATGTTATGCAGATGCAGATAGCATTTTCTGGACTTCGTATATTTGATGTTTAAATGACCACCAAAACTTTTGGCATTTGGCCTCTTAATTTGCTCTTTGCACGTTACGAAGATCATCTTGTGAATATCACAAAACAAGTTTCTTAATTGGTCCACTTATGCATGAAATACGTTCAGTTTTCTGTTCAATCTTTACTTGCATTTCTATACGTATGCCCTCATCTCTAGGTTCTTGAAACATCTTTCTTGCCAGGCCTTGAATGGAATGAACCTGCATAAATAAGAATAGCAAGAAACATTAAATCCAAAGTGATAAATGGAGGTGTTGTAAGTGCATCATCTTTTCGGAAAGGGTGCTCACACACCTGTCTGAAGTAAATTGTATCATGCGCATTGTACATCATTACATTGCTGCAAATTAAGAAGACATCAACCTCTTTCTTGGCAGGCCTTGAATGGAATTAACCTACATAAATAAGAATAGCAAGAAACATTAAATCCAAAGTGATAAATGGAGGTGTTGTAAGTGTATCATCTTTTAAGAGGTGCTCACATACCTGTCTGAAGTAAGATTTATCTGGTGCGGTGTACATCATTACATTGCTGCAAATTAAGAAGACATCATTCTACAACTAAAGAATATCACCAACTATTAACATAGTATTATTAGTAGAGTAGACGGTATTTCGTAGAAGCCTACAAAGCTTAAAATACGACCAATGGATGTTAAAGTTAAAATTATGTTAGAAAAATCATCAATTTTCTGCTTAGTGTAGGATATTATATGTATTCAGTACTACTGAACTTTAGCAGATCTATAATGAAAATTATGGCAAACAACAGCCTAATCTTGAAGCAAACCACATTCATTGTTTCCACAAACTACAAGCAAACAATGTTAATTTTAGGAAACGTTGTTGTTTTTGGGCCACGCACATAAAGGTTAATCGTTTTCAAGATAAATAAGTTACGATTCAATGTAATAAGGAGATTTAAATATAAAATGTTGCTTCAAGCATTGTATTGCTGCTTGTAGGTGGAGTTCTCTCCCAGTCTCCTAGACTAATATAGTACGAGTATGAAGTATTAACTGAAATGTCATCCCACCATCCCCAACTACAACATGATTTTAGCGAAAAATCATTGAGGCGCTAGGTACTGATCTCGAACTACTCAAATGAAAGATTTTCCAAGTCTGAGCTATGGGACAAGACCAAATTGGATAGGATTTGTCACATCCCTGGCAAGCCTCCTCTTGACGGTGCTGAAATTCACTGGGTTCTCAATCGGATCACTATAGTCAGGCAACAATGCGAATAAAAAAATCATGGCATCATGAACACTCAATACCACCCTTAACAAATTAGCATAAAAAATCAAACCTGGCACAGGGAGCAACTTCATCTACGTCGGGCTGGCATAGTCGCTCTCTCCCCAGCAAACTAAAAGAGGAGCAGCAAGAGGTCCATGCCAGCCCCTGCTCGCCTGTTGAGGAGATTAAGGACAACTGCCTTCGTGGTCGGATTGGTGCAGGCTAATACAGGGATCATGTGGGAGGAAGGGGGCAGAGCACGTCGCAGACGGCTGCCGTCCGCTGTGCTCTGGTCGCTCGGGGCGGAGGTGGCTCGAAAGGATTTGTTAAAGGAAGGCAGGGGAGTCAAGGGGGAGGTACCTCGCGGCCCCGCCTTCCATGACGTCCCCAACGTGGAGATGGAGCGTGTGGGGAGGAGGTGTAACAGAGATAGGTGACGACGGCGGCTTGCGGCCGGAGGGTAGTCATGGAGAGGGATAACGCCCGGATGATGGAGAGAGGGGCCGCCTATAACACCCATTTTTTTTAATTTGATTTCTTGGTTTTTGAACTATTTTTAAAGATGATTTTTAAATTTTGGCTTTAATAAAAAGCTTTGAAGCTCTTTGACAACCTTTTTGAGAAAACTTTTGAAGCTTTCTTTCCTCAACCTGCCTGGTTTAAAAAGTATTCTTTTGGCCTCTTCTTAAAATGAATTGGTTTAGGAGAATATTTTATTCTTTTGCAAAACCTTAGAATTTATTTCTATAAGTTCAATTGTCAAAATTTCTTCAAGGTTTCTTTTTCCTCCATTCTGATTTACACCCATTGGCACTTCTCTAAGATCTAGGTCTTCATTCTCATTGATTTACCAAAGCTTTAGAAGGGTTTAACCACCTTTCATATTTTATTTGAAATAAAAGTATTTTCTGTAATCAGATTTGACCCCAGCAAATTTACAAAGGAACTCAATGATTCCTTTGGAATTTTGGTCCCAAACTCCTGCCCTTAGAAGGCCTTAGTACCCTCAACCTATTTCACAAAAAACTTTGGAGTCACAAGTTTGAAAATTTCAAAATTCATTTGACTCAAGTTTGACCCAAAAGACTCTATTTTCAATAAAAACCTGACTAAAATAGTTTCAAAAATTCTAAAATTTTGTGGGCAGTTTTTTCACCCAATGAGAGACCACCCCAAAAAAATTCATCTCAAAATATTTTGTGCACCTGCCATTTGCATTTGATTGAGCACCTAACATGCACTGTTGCCGTTGTCCATGTGAATTTGATTTAGTCAATATTCAGAGTTTAGTTTTAGTGACAATCACCACAGTATCGATGCAAGAGCTGCTCAATATTGTGCCCGAGCTTATCCACGCGTCGCACATCTCCTTGGACGCTTGCTAGCGTCGGTGGTGAGCTGGCCGAGCCAGTCAAGCTCCGGCAGCAGCACCTGCAGCGGTTGCCGCGGCCACTAGCGTCTCCCCTGCTGCAGCCCCGCATCGTCCGGCACCGCCCATTGCACCTGAAGCCTCCGCGTGTCCCTGGATCCAACACGTGTCGCGTTTGCCGTCGCCATGCACCAGGCAGCACAGAGCACGAACTCTGCTGCCTCCGTGCACTGCAAGACCCACTCCGTCGACACAGGTCCTCCGTCAATGACCAAGCGACCTTAGGTCAAAAATGGATCCCTGATGATCCACAAGTGTAGGGGATCTGTCATAGCCTTTACGATAAGTAAGAGTGTCGAACCCAACGAGGAGCAGAAGGTATTGACAGGTGATCTTGAGCAAGGAATAGTTGCAAGTACTGAAAGGTAGCTTTTTATGGGTTTTCTAGTATAAGCAACAAGTAAATAAGTGCAAGGAAAGTAAATAGTGTTGAGGTGCAGCAAGTTGCCCAAGACTTTTGAACACAAAGGATAAGCCGAGAGACTGAACTTATAAAGACTAAGGCGTTCCTGATGACACACGGGAGAGATAGTCAAGTGCTTTCGTCATATTCCATCTAGTACTATGTTTTGTATTGATAAGTGTTATGTGGGTGGATCTTAACTAGTGCACCGTCTAGGCTAAGACAAGTACACTCTTATGATTAATCCCTCTTGCAAGCATCCGCAAATACAAGATAAAAATTAAGGCAAAGCCTAACCATAGCAATAAGCTTCAGGATCCAATACTCCCTCATGCAAAAGTATGCAAACTGGGGTTCAGGTTTTTGTCACTCCGGCAACCCACCATAAGCATTCTATATACACGATGCCTTCCCCTAGGTCCTTCAAAAGGCGAAGTGTTATGTAGTCGACATTCACATAACACCACTAGAAGAATAATACCATAACTTAAATATCAATCAACACATATTACTTCAACATCATATGACTACTAGCATCTAGACTTTTCCCATGTCCTCAAGAACTAATGGAACTACTCACAAGACATAAAAGAGATCATGATCAGAGGTGATGAAAATATGATTAACAATCTGGTCATAACAGTATTCCTCCAACAAAACTCAATAGCATTCACCACAAAAGAGTAATCAACACCGGTCGAGTAGAGGGGATGAATAGTGTAAGGTACAACTCCGATTGCAATGATGAAGTAGATGGGATGAAGGTGGAGATGGTGCTGGTGTTGGTGATGATAATCTCGATGATGCCCGTGACGATGGTGATGACGATGAGGATGATCTCCCCTTTCGGGAGGAGTTCTTCCCTGTGGAATCTGCCCGTCGGAAAGGTATTTTCTTCTCTGTAGGTTTCCGCCGCGGAGCGGCGGCGGAATCGCGAAAACTCTTGTGTCCCCTGAATTTTTAGGTCGAGAGGGAGATATAGGCCAAAGGAGAGTGCCGGGGTGGGGCCCGTCACTCAGGTGGCCTCCTCGCGTGGCCTAGGAGGGGCGTGCCAGCAGGTCGCGTGGTGACGTGTGGCCCCCTCCGGCCTTTCTTTGGCATGTCTTCGGGACCCGTTCGTAAACTTCTTCCCTCAAAATTTCAGCTCAATTGGAGATGTTCTGATATTGCAACTCTTCGTGCCATTTTCTTCGCTGAATCCTGCGTCTGCTGTTTCGGCACCGGAAAGTTGGAAACTGTGTAAAATAAGCCAAAACACTATAAGTACATCATCATAAAGTGAAATATATCAATGAATAGAGATATATTATGATACAAAGTAGTGATGCATTTTGGGCGTATCAACTCCCCCAAGCTTAAATCTCGCTTGTCCCCAAGCGAATACTCAGCTCGGTAAACCTGTCCACAAGTTTAGAGAGTGAAGTGTCAATAAATAAGAATACGGACAAGAAGCATCATAATTTCTCTACTAAACTCAACCATCCTCAATAGCAATCTCAACTCATAAGGCTCTTATGAAAGAGTAATATCAATTACAATAAAAAGTAGAGCTAAGAAAACTCATCAAACCATGACAACCATGTCCTTGGTTAAAGAACAACTAATAACCTATAACTTTTGCTCTTCCTCTTATATTTTGATGAGATCAATTGAAGATTTTTGAAAGAACATGTTATTTGTCAAGAAGTGAAAATGCCAACACAAAGGAAGATGTTTGCTTTCACTAGGCTCAACAAACAACTCACTTATCTTAACCATAACGTCAACGAAGGTGTGAAATTGCATCTCTCAATGAAACAATATAAATGCATGCATCTTTGTCACCATAAGGTGTCTGCTCTTTTCACGATAGAAAGAAGTAGGTTTTACTGACTCAACATAAAAGTAAAAGATTGGCCCTTCGTAGAGGGAAGTAGGGAAAACTCATGTGCTAGAGATTTTAGGGATTTTGAAATCAACAAGATCATAAAACAAGCTTTTGAGAGGTGCATAATTTGTCAACGAATGCTAGTAGATAGCCCAATACTTCTCATGCTGGACAAGTTTTGAGGAACGGCTCCCAAAGTGGGGACGATCACATCCCCTTAGTCTCCTTTGTTTATCACTACCAAAGTTTTGTGATTTCTCATCAACAAAGTGTGAAGGAGGTTTTGTTTGTTGTTATTATCTTTTATGAGCTGGGCGCGCTCATGCCAGTCCCTCCTCGTATTAAGGGTTCGCAGATCACATGCAAACCCAAGATAAAACTTGTCCAGTATGAGAAGATCATGAATTACCTACTACTTCCTCATGAGCTAAAGCAGAGGCACAAAACAGGGAGTAATATTTGAAGCTTTAAAGATAGAACATGAGTAATATAATTTAGGAGTGGCAGTGAAATACCACAAATAGGGAAGATATGGTGGACTCTAGGGAAGGTTGAGGTTTCAGGGTATGGATGCACAAGCAGTATTCCCGCTTAGTGCAAGGGTTGGCTAGAAAAGGCTTTTAAGAGCAGACAAATAATGTTGACTTGGATGCAAAACAATATAAAGTTTAACATAAAGAATTGGCATAAAACATCAAGTTGTCTTCCTTGTCAGCATAACACTTCAAGCATAAGAACATAAAGGTTTTGGCTAAGTCGCTGCTAGAAAAACTCACGCTTGTTGTTATGACCAATGTTATGTTTGCCAAGATTAAATAAAGTTTTCAAAGCCATACCTGATATGTAAGATCAATACTCCCATAAGAATCAACATATAAGATCGATTGCGTGAAGAGAATGCTAAGTGCAGCAAAGTAACCAATAGACTTCTCATTAATATTCCATCATATACACTGCACACTCATTTATACAAACTCTCCACAAAGGAGTGATAGACCTCAATGCAAACACCTATTTCATAAGATAACTTCCCTAGACATGATACGACACTAAACTTGACCAAAAATAAGCAAAGGATAAAAATAAAGATACCGGGCACTCCCCCAAGCTTGGAACAAACTAAGGGAATGCCATTACCCATGAAGATTTTACTCTTCATCCTACTTGTTGTTCTTCAAGTCTGCTATTATGCGCCGAAGGGTTTTGTTTTCAGCTTCCAGTATGGCCACTTGTACTTTAAGCACACGAAAGTCTTCACAGAATTGGTTAGTGATTCTGTAAGCTTCGAATATAGTAGATGACATAGGTGGAGCTCCTGGTGGGGGGCAGTTTCTGGAAGGTGCAGAGAAAGATCATGTTGAGGGTTAATAAACCCCACGAGGATGGGGTTGTTGGAGCTGGATCATCGTGATGAAGGATCTCCTTCTTGCTGGGCGGTGACCATCTTGACTTCCTCTCTCACGAAACACTGCATCTCCGCTTGTCTTGCATCTATCTCTTTGTTGGTACCTCATCCGGCGACCTTCCCTTGGTTGATATCTTGCTAGACAAGACGGAGACAACGACCTATGTAGTCTTCCCCGCTTGAGTCACAAGAAAACATCTTGAACAATAACTTCTTAGCCTGGCACAAACAGATCGAAAGAGAAAATGCACGAAATCGCAAGATACAACGCTGTGACGATCCGGGAAAATATATAGGAAACATTTCTGCACCAAAAGGAAGGTAACAAGCCAAAGTGGAGTCGGAGACGGGCTCCAGGTTGTCCAGGCAGCCTCCTGGCGCGGCCGGGGGCCAGCCCGTGCCAGCAGGACGCCTGGGCGATCTGGAGATCTTCTTCGGCTCCGCTTCGGCTCGGAATTTTCCTAAGTTTGCAAAAACACATAAAATGAAACTTTTATCAATGTTCACGAAGTTTCCTTACCGTACTTCATACGTTTTCTTATTATGCTTTTGCTGGTGTCGGATACAGTGTTGCAATATGTTCTTCATGAGTGGCTACCTGTATCACATCCACCTCTACATTGATGGGATCTCCAGCCATGTAATGCTTAAGTCTTTGCCCATTCACAACATGTGGTTTTGTGCCTTCAAAATTATTAATCTTGATTGCACCAGAGCGATAGACTTCTTCGATATGGTACGGTCCTTCCCATTTGGAAAGTAATTTATCAGGAGAAAACCTGAAACGGGATCTATACAACAAAACCTTGTCACCAACATTAAATTCACGTTTCAAAATTCTCTTGTCATGCGACTTCTTTACCTTTTCCTTTTACATTTTTGCGCTCTCGTAAGCTTCGCTTCTCCACTCATCTAGAGAAGTCAAGTTCATGAGACGCTTTTCACCAGCAAGCTTTGGATCAACATTAAGCTCTCTAATAGACCAAAAAGCTTTGTGCTCTAATTCTAGAGGTAGATGGCATGCCTTGCCATAAACCATCTTATACGGAGACATCCCCATGGGATTTTTGTAAGCAGTTCTATACACCCACAAGGCATCTCCTAACTTATTGGACCGGTCCTTCCTAGAACTATTCACTGTCTTTTGCAAGATCAACTTGATCTCTCTATTTGTGAGCACAACTCGCCCACTTGTTTGAGGATGGTAAGGTGAAGCAATTCTATGATTAACATCATATTTGGCTAGAGCCTTTCTAAAAGCACCATGTGTAAAATGTGATCCTCCGTCGGTCATGAGGTACCTAGGCACACCAAACCTGGGGAAGATTACATCCTTGAGCATTTTCAAAGATATCATGTGATCGGCACTTTCAGTGGGGATTGCTTCAACCCACTTGGTCACATAATCTACAGCTACTAAGATGTGAGTGTATTTGTGTGAAGGAGGGAAAGGACCCATAAAATCAAAACCCCAACAATCAAAAGGCTCAATGACTAGCGAATAATTCATAGGCATCTTATTCCTCCTACTAATATTACCAACTCTCTAGCACTTATCACGGGATAAAACATAATTTCTAGCATCTTTAAAGAGAGTGGGCCAATAAAAACTCATTGGAGAACCTTGTGTGTGGTCCTCTCACCGGCATGTTGTCCTCCATAAGGACTGCTATGACATTGTCTCAAGATATCCTTCTGCTCATGCTCCGGTATGCATCTCCTCAAAATTCCATCCGCGCCTTCTCTAAAAAGATGTGGGTCATCCCAAAAGTAATACCTCAAGTCGTGGAAGAACTTCTTCCGCTGCTGGAATGTTAAACCTGGAGGCAAAAACTTTTCAACAATAAAGTTAGCATAATCTGCATACCATGGATTTGAATTAGATTTCACCTACAAAATAGCTAACTGTTCATCAGGAAAACTATCATTGACCGGAATAGGATCATGTGGTATGTCCTCCATCCTGGAAAGGTTGTCTGCTCCCTTCCTATTAGCAATGTGCAAATCAAATTCTTGAAGAAGAAGGGCCTATCTAACAAGCCTTGGTTTGGCATCCTTCTTTTCCATAAGATACTTAACAGCAGCATGATCCGTATGAATGATGACTTTAGAATCAACAACGTAAGGCCTAAACTTATCACAAGCAAACACTACAGCTAAAAATTCTTTCTCAGTAGTAGCATAATTATTTTGAGCACTGTCAAGGGTTTTGATAGCATAATGGATAACATTCAATTTCTTGTCAAACCTTTGTCCTAACACAGCTCCAACAACAAAATCACTAGCATCACACATGATTTCAAAAGGCAAATTCCAATCAGGTGGTTGGACTATAGGGGCGGTTATCAAGGCTTTCTTAAGAACTTCGAAGGCTTCCTTATAATCTTCATCAAACACAAAAGGAATATCCTTCTGGAGAAGATTAGTAAGGGGTTTCTAAGTTTTAGAAAAGTCTTTAATAAATCTCCTATAGAAACCAGCATGACCGGGGAAACTACGAATACCTCTTAGTCTTTTGGATAAGGCATTCTCTCGATTGCTTCAATCTTTGCCGTGTCCACCTCGATTCCTCTTTCAGAAATCTTGTGACCAAGAACAATCCCCTCATTGACCATGAAGTGGCACTTCTCCCAGTTGAGTACCAAGTTCGTCTCCTCACATCTCTGCAAAACTTTATTAAGGTTGTTGAGGCAATGGTCAAAATAGGTTTCATAGACGGAGAAATCGTCCATGAAGACCTCCACAATTTCCCCACAAAAACCATGAAAGAAAGCGGACATACACCTTTGAAAAGTAGGAGGATCATTGCATAAACCAAAAGGCATACATCTATAAGCATAGGTACCAAAGGGACAAGTAAAAGTGGTCTTCTCTTGATCGGCAATGTTAACATGAATTTGAGAGAAGCCAGAGTACCCATCAAGATAGCAAAAGTGAGTGTTTTTGGATAAACTTTCAAGCATTTGGTTGATGAACGACATCGGGTAGTGGTCCTTCCTGGTTGCCTTGTTCAGCTTCCTGCAATCAATACACATTCTATATCCAATAATAATTCTTTGAGGTATTAGTTCATTCTTATCATTAGGAACCATAGTCGTACCTCCTTTCTTGGGAACACAATGTACTGGACTTACCCACTTACTATCAGCTATAGGGTAGATAATACCTGCGGCTAGAAGCTTGAGGATTTCAGTCCTCACAACATCCTTCATCTTTGGGTTTAACCATCGTTGATGATCAACAACCGGTTTAGCATCGGGCTCAAGATTGATAGTATGCTGACAAATAGATGGACTAATCCCCTTAAGATAATCAAGGGTATAACCAATAGCGCCTCAGTGTTTACAAAGAACTTCCAATAATCGCTCTTCTTCATATCCTGAAAGGTTAGAATTGATAATAACAGGATATATTTTCTTTTCATCTAGATAAGCATACTTGAGCGTACCGGGAAGAGGTTTAAGATCAAACACCGGGTCTTCTTTTGGTTTCGATAAAATTCCCAAAGGCTCAACCGGAAAGTTGTGCTGCAGGATAGCAGGTTGTCTCAAGAATATATCATCTAGTTCATTCCTTTCCTGCATATGCATATGATTCTTGTGGTTTTCCATAAATTGCTGCAAAGGATCATTAGGAGGAATAGCAATAGAAGCAATCTCTTCAATAATTTTATCATTACTAGGTAGATCGTTACCACGAGTTTGCTTCGAGAATTTAGAAAAGTTAAATTCATATGGCTACCATTAAATTCAACAGATACGTTTCCTTTCCTGCAATCTATAATAGCTCCACAAGTTTTGAGAAAAGGCCTACCAAAGATAATAGGGAAAAAACTATCTTGTACTGAACCAAGTACTAGAAAGTCGGTAGGATATTTTACCTTTCCACAAAGAACTTCAACATCTCACACAATTCCAATTGGAGAGATAGTTTATTTATTTGCAAGATGAATCGTAACATCAACTTCTTCAATTTCACATGGTATAATCTCATTCATGATCCCTTGATAAAGTGAAAAAGGAATAACACTAGCACTGGATCCCAAATCACATAGCCCATAATAATTATGATCTCCTATTTTAACACATACAACTGGAGTACCTGAAATTGGGCCATTATTCTTGGCTGTAACAAGGTTAGTGGAAACAACACAAAAATTTATATCGGAATCCTCAATATTACTAGTAAGAAGATCCTTGACTAATGCAACTTGAGGATCGACTTTAATCAGGTCCTCATGCTCATCAGTCGTTCTTTCACTTTTATTCAGGATGCCCGTGACCAAAGAATGCTCCCTCATCCTTGTGTTGGAAATATGCCCAAGAGGCAGTAATAAAGTTGTTATTATTATATTTACGGTACATGATAATCATCTATTATTCATGCTATAATTGTATTAACCAGAAACCGTAATACACGTGTGAATATATAGATCACAATGTCTCCCTAGTGAGCCTCTAGTTGGCTAGCTTATTGATCAATGGATGATCATGGTTTCTTGATCATGGACATTGGATGTCATTGATAATGGGATCACATCATTGGGGAATGATGTGATGGACAAGACCCAATCCTAAGCATAGCACTTAATCGTGTTGTTCGTCTGCTAAAGCTTTTCTAATGTCAAGTATCATTTCCTTAGACCGTGAGATTGTGCAACTCCCGAATATCGTAGGAGTGCTATGGGTGTACAAAATGTCACAACGTAACTGGGTGATTATAAAGGTGCACTACGAGTATCTCCGAAAGTGTCTGTTAAGTTGTACGAATCGAGACCGGGATTTGTCACTCCGTGTGAGGGAGAGGTATCTCTGGGCCCACTCGATAATCCATCATCATATTGAGCTCAGTGTGACTAAGGGGTTAGCCACGGGATGATGTGTTACGGAACGAGTGAAAAGACTTGCCCGTAACGAGATTGAACAAGGTATAGGGATACCGACGATCGAATCTCGGGCAAGTATCATACCGATAGACAAAGGGAATTGCATACGGGGTTAACTGAATCCTTGATATTGTGGTTCATCCGATGAGATCATCGTGGATCATGTGGGAACCAACATGGATATCCAGACCCCGCTATTGGTTATTGTCCAGAGAGATGTCTCTGTCATGTGTGCATGTCTCCCGAACACGTAGGGTCTACACACTTAAGGTTCGATGGCGCCAGGGTTATAGGGAAATAGTGTGCGTGGTTATCGAAGGTTGTTCGGAGTCTCGGATGAGATCCCGGACATCACGAGGAGCTCCGTGATGGTTAGGAGGTAAAGATTGATATATAGGATGAGGGGTTTTGGACACCGGAAATGTTTCGAGCATCACCGATAACGTACCGGGACCACCGGAAGGTTTCCGGGGGTCCACCGGGAGGGGCCACCAGCCCCAAGAGGCTTCATGGGCCAAAATGTGGAAGGGGACGAGCCCAAAGTGGGCTGGTGCACCCTCCCCTCTCAGCCCAACGCACAAGGAGAGGTGGAGGGGGCAAACCCTAGGCGCAGGAGGGGCCCAAGGCCCACCTAGGGCGCAACCCTCCTCTCCACCCTGGTCGCCGCCCTCCCTGGCCATCTAGGGCTGCCGCCACCCCTAGGGAGGGACCCTAGGGGTGCGCACCCTCTCTCCCTCCCTCCTATAAATACCCAAGGTATTGGGGCTGATTTGAGACACGAAAACTCTCTCTCTCGGCGTAGCCCTACCCCTCTCTCTCCTCGTCCTCCGCGTAGCTTAGCGAAGCTCTATCGGAGAACCACGTAGCTCCACCGCCATCACGCCGTCGTGCTGCCCGAGCTCTCTCCCTCAACCTATCCTTCCTCCTTCATGGTTCAAGGTGTTGGATACGTCACCAGGCTGCACGTGTGTTGAACGCGGAGGTGCCGTAGTTCGGCACATAGATCGGAATCCACCGCGATCTGAATCGCTGGGAGTACGACTCCATCAACTGTGTTCATAGTAACGCTTCCGCTTAGCGATCTTCGAAGATATGAAGATGCTCTACAACCTCTCTCATTGTTGTTTTGTACATAGATAGATCCTTGTATGGCGTAGGAAATTTTTGAATTTACTACGATCCCAAAAAGTGGTATCAGAGCCAAGGTTCTATGCGTAGATTCTATGCACGAGTAGAACATAAAAGTTGTGGGCGCTAATTTGTCAACTTGCTTGTCGTTACTAGTCTTATCTTTTTTCGGCTGTATTGTGGGATGAAGAGGCCCGGCCTGACCTTACACGTACGCTTACGTGAGACTGGTTCCACCGACACACATACACTTGGTGCATAAGGTGGCTAGCGGGTGTCTGTCTCTCCCACTTTAGTCGAATTGGATTCGATGAAAAGGGTCCTTATGAAGGGTAAATAGTATTGGCATATCAATGTTGTGGCTGTCACGTAGGTGAGAAACGTTCTTGCTAGAAACCTTAACCAGCCACGTAAAAACTTGCAACAATAATTAGAGGACGTCTAACTTGTTTTTGCAGGGTATGCTATGTGATGTGATATGGCAAAAGGGATGTGATGTTACATATGTGATGTATGAGATTGATCATGTTCTTGTAATAGGATTCACGACTTGCATGTCGATGAGTATGATAACCGGCAAGAGCCATAGGAGTTGTCTTAATTTATTGTATGAGATGCAAGGCCATGTTGATTACTTTACTTTATCGCTAACGGTTGGCTATAGTAGTAGAAGTAATAGTTGGCGTGAAGACTTCACGGAGACACAATGATGGAGATCATGGTGTCATGCCGGTGATGATGATGATCATGGTGTCCCGAAGATGGTGATCAAAGGAGCAAAATGATATTGGCCATATCATGTCACTATATGATTGCATGTGATGTTTATCATGTTTTTCATATTATTGCTTAGAACGACGGTAGCAAAGATAAGATGATACCTCATTAAAATTTCGAGATAAGCATTCCCCTAAGTGTGCACCGTTGTGAAGGTTCGTTGTCTCGAAGCACCATGTGATGATCGGGTGTGATAGATTCTAACGTTCACATACAACGGGTATAAGCTAGTTTACACACGCAAAACACTTAGGTTGACTCGACGAGCCTAGCATGTACAGACATGGCCTCGTATACGGGAGACCAAAAGTTTGAACATGAGTCATATGGTTGATACGATCAACATGGAGATGCTCACCATTGATGACTAGTCCGTCTCACGTGATGATCGGACACGGGCTAGTCGACGTGGATCATGTAACACTTGGATGACTAGAGGGATGTCGATCTAAGTGGGAGTTCATTAGTAATTTGATTAGATGAACTTAATTATAATGAACTTAGTCTGAAATTGTCTTTACAAATATTGTAGATTCAATGGCCAACCCAAATGTCCCATTCAACTTCAACGTGTTCCTAGAGAAAACCAAGTTGAAAGACGATGGGAGCAACCATGCAGACTAGGCTCGTAACTTAAAGCTCATCCTCATGGCTTACAAGAAGGCATATGTCCTTGATGCACCGCTAGGTGATCCTCCCGTTCCCGCAGCAACCCAGGGCGTTAGGAACACGTGGCAGACGCGGAGTGATGACTACTCTCTCGTTCAGTGTGGCATGATTTACAGTTTAGAACCGAGGCTCCAAAGGCGTTTTGAGCAACATGGAGCATATGAGATGTTCGAGGAGCTGAAACTTGTTATTCAAGCTCATGCCCGGGTCGAGAGATATGAAGTCTCCAACAAGTTCTTTAGCTGTAAGATGGAGGAGAATAGTTCTATCAGTGAGCACATACTCAGAATGTCTGGGTTGCACAACCGCTTGACTCAGCTGGGAGTTAAACTTCCAGATGATGCGGTCACTGACAGAATCCTCCAGTCGCTTCCACCTAGCTATAAAGGCTTTGTGATGAATTACAACATGCAAGGGATGGAAAAGACTATTCCCGAGTTGTATTCAATGCTGAAATCTACGAAGGTGGAAATCAAGAAAGAGCATCAAGTGTTGATGGTCAATAAGACCACCAGTTTCAGGAAATGCAAGGGTAAGAAAGGTTCAAGAAAGATGGCAAAGTTGTTGCCTCGCCCGGTAAGCCAGTTGCCGGGAAGAAGTCAAAGAAAGGACCTAAGCCTGAGACTGAGTGCTACTACTGCAAGGGAACCAGTCACTCAAAGCGGAATTGCCCCAAATACTTAGCGGACAAGAAGGACGACAACGTCAAAGGTATATGTGATATACTCCCTCCGTAAAGAAATATAAGAGCGTTTAGATCACTAAAATAGTGATCTATACACTCTTATATTTGTTTACAGAGGGAGTACTTGTTATTGATGTGTACCTTATCGGCGCTCGTAGTAGCTCGTGGGTATTTGATACCGGTGTTGTTGCTCACATTTGCAACTCTAAGCAGGAACTACGGAACAAGCGTAGGCTGGCCAAGGACGAGGTGACGATGCGCGTTGGGAATGGTTCCAAGGTCGATGCGATCGCCGTCGGCACGCTACCTCTACATCTACCTTCGGGATTAGTTATAAACCTTAATAATTGTTATTTAGTACCAGCTTTGAGCAAGAACATTGTATCGGTATCTCGCTTGATGCAAGATGGCTACTCATTTAAGTCTGAGAATAATGGTTGTTCTATTTATATGAGTGGAATGTTTTATGGTCATGCCCCGCTGGTTAATGGTTTATTCCTAATGAATCTCGATCGTGATGTTATACATATTCATAGTGTGAGTGCTAAAAGATGCAAGGTTGATAACTATAGTCCCACATACTTGTGGCACTGCCGCCTTGGTCATATCGGCGTAAAGCGCATGAAGAAACTCCATACAGATGGACTTTTGGAGTCACTTGATTTTGAATCATTTGACACATGCGAACCGTGCCTCATGGGCAAGATGACCAAGACTCCGTTCTCTGGAACAATGGAGCGAGCAACTAACTTATTGGAAATAATACATACCGATGTATGCGGTCCAATGAATGTTGAAGCTCGCGGTGGTTATCGTTATGTTCTCACCCTCACTGATGATTTAAGTAGATATGGGTATGTCTACTTAATGAAACACAGGTCTGAAACCTTTGAAAAGTTAAAGGAATTTCAGAGTGAGGTGGAGAATCAACTTGACAAGAAAATAAAGTTTCTACGATCTGATTGTGGAGGAGAATATTTGAGTCATGAGTTTGGCGCACACCTATGGAATTGTGGAATTGTTTCACAACTCACGCCGCCTAGCACACCGCAGCGTAACGGTGTGTCTGAACGTCGCAATCGCACTTTATTGGATATGGTGCGATCTATGATGTCTCTTACCGATTTACCGCTATCATTTTGGGGATATGCATTGGAAACTGTCGCATTCACTTTAAATAGGCATCGTCTAAATTAGTTGATACGACACCGTATGAATTATGGTTTGGCGAGGAACCTAAGCTGTCGTTTCTTAAAGTTTGGGGCTGCGATTCTTACGTGAAGAAAATTCAAAGAGAGAAGCTCGAACCAAAAGCGGAAAAATGCGTCTTCATAGGATACCCTAAGGAAACTATTGGGTATACCTTCTATCTTAGATCCGAAGGCAAGATCATTGTTGCTAAGAACGGATCCTTTCTAGAGAAAGAGTTTCTCTCTAAAGAAGTAAGTGGGAGGAAAATAGAACTTGATGAGGTAATTGTACCCCCTCTCAAACCGGAGAGTAGCGCAGTGATACGTCCATTTTGCATCATGCTTTCATGTTGATATTTGTTGCTTTTTGGGCTATTATTTCACTTCAGGGTACAATACTTATGCCTTTTCTCTCTTATTTTGCAAGGTTTACATGAAGAGGGAGAATGCCGGCAGCTGGAATTTTGGCCTGAAAAAGGAGCAAATTTGAGATGCCTATTCTGCGCAACTCCAAAAGCCGTGAAAATTAACGTGGATTCTTTTGGAAATATATAAAAAAATACTGGGCCGAAGAAGTGCGAGAGGAGCGCAACCAGGGGGACACAAGCCTGGTAGGCGCGGCCGCCCCCCTGGCCGTGCCTAGGGGGCTTGTGGGCTCCCTGCTGGCCCACTGGCTCCCCTCTTCTGCTATATGAAGGGTTTCGTTCCGAAAAAAAATTCAGAAGGAGGCTTTTCGGAGGATTCGCCGCCGCCATGAGGCAGAACTTGAGCAGAACCAATCTAGAGCTCCGGCAGGACGATCCTGCCGAGGAAACTTCCCTCCGGAGGGGGAAAATTATCGCCATCGTCATCACCAACACTCCTCTCATCGGAGGGGACTCATCACCATCAACATCTTCATCAACACCATCTCATCTCCAAACCCCAGTTCATCTCTTGTAACCAATCTCAGTCTCGCGACTCCGATTGGTACTTGTAAGGTTGCTAGTAGTGTTAATTACTCTTTGTAGTTGATGCTAGTTGGATTATTTGGGGGAAGAGTTTATGTTCAGATCCTTGATGCTACTCATTACCTCTCTGGTCATGAATATGATTATGCTTTGTGAGTAGTTACTTTTGTTCCTGAGGACATGGGATAAGTCATGCTAATAGTAGTCATGTGAATTTGGTATTCGTTCGATATTTTGATGTGTTGTATGTTGTTTTTCCTCTAGTGATGTTATGTGAACGTCGACTACATAACAATTCACCATTATTTGGGCCTAGAGGAAGGCATTGGGAAGTAGTAAGTAGATGATGGGTTGCTAGAGTGACAGAAGCTTAAACCCTAGTTTATGCCTTGCCTCGTAAGGGGCTGATTTGGATCCACTAGTTTAATGCTATAGTTAGACTGTGTCTTAATTCTTCTTTTGTAGTTGCAGATGCTTGCGAGAGGGGTTAATCATAAGTGGGATGCTTGTCCAAGTAAGGGCAGTACCCAAGCGCTGGTCCACCCACATATCAAACTATCAAAGTAACGAACGTGAATCATATGAACATGATGAATACTAGCATGACAGAAATTCCCGTGTGTCCTCGGGAGCGTTTTTCCTCCTATAAGACTTTGTCCAGGCTTGTCCCTTGCTACAAAAGGGATTGGGCCACTTTGCTGCACAGTTGCTACTTTTGTTACTTGTTGCTTGCAACGAATCATCTCACCACACAACTACTTGTTACCGATAATTTCAGTGCCTGCAGATATTACCTTGCTGAAAACCACTTGTCACATCCTTCCGCTCCTCGTTGGGTTCGACACTCTTACTTATCGAAAGGACTACGATAGATCCCCTAAACTTGTGGGTCATCAAGACTCTTTTCTGGCACCGTTGCCGGGGAGTGAAGCGCCTTTGGTAAGTGGAACTTGGTAAGGAAACATTCATATAGTGTGCTGAAATTTATTGTCACTTGTCACTATGGATACTAATCCTTTGAGGGGCTTGTTCGGGGTATCTTCACCTCGAACGGAAGCACAAATAGTTTCTCCTCAACCTGCTGCACCTACTGAAAATATTTTCTTTGAATTTCCTTCGGGTATGCTTGAGAAACTGCTGGCTAATCCTTTTACAAGAGATGGAACATCACATCCAGACTTGCATCTAATCTATGTAGATGAAGTTTGTGGTTTATTTAAGCTTGCAAGTGTGCCCGAGGATGAGGTCAAGAAGAAGGTCTTTCCTCTATCTTTGAAGGATAAGGCGTTGACATGGTATGGGCTATGTGATGATACTGGATCATGGGACTACAATCGGTTGAAATTGGAATTTCATCAAAAGTTTTATCCTATGCATTTAGTACATCGTGATCAGAATTATATTTGTAATTTTTGACCTCGTGACAGAGAAAGCATCGCTCAAGCTTGGGGGAGGCTTAAATCAATGCTATATTCATGCCCCAATCATGAGCTCTCGAGAGAAATTATCATTTAGAACTTCTATGCTCGGCTTTCTCATGATGATCGCACCATGCTTGACACTTCTTGTACCGGTTATTTTATGGAGAGAGATATTGACTTCAAATGGAATTTATTGGAGAGAATTAAACGCAACTCTGAAGATTGGGAGCTTGATGAAGGTAAGGAGTCAGGTATGAATTTCAAGTTTGATTGCGTTAAATCCTTTGCTGAAACAAATACTTTTTGTGATTTTAGCGCTAAGTATGGACTTGACTCTGAGATAGTAGCTTCATTGTGTGAATCATCTGCTACTCATATTGATCTCCCCAAAGAGAAGTGGTTTAATATCATCCTCCTTTAGAAGTCAATGTAGTTAAACCCAATCCAGTTGAAGAGAAAGTCATTGCCTATAATGATCCTATTGTTCCCAGTGCTTACATTGAGAAACCACCTTTCCCTGATAGGATAAAGGATCATTCTAAAGCTTCAACTATGATACGTAGAGGCTACATTAGAACACCTACACCCCCTGAGCAAATTAGAGTTGAACCTAGTATTGCTATTATCAAAGATCTCCTGTCCGATGATGTTGAGGGACATAATATTCACTTTTGTAAAGATGCTGCTAGAATTGCTAAACCTCACGCTAGAGACAAACATAGGCCTGTTGTTGGCACGCCTGTTGTTTCTGCTAAGATAGGAGATCATTGCTATCATGGTTTATGTGACGTGGGTGCTAGTGTTAGTGCAATACCTCAATCCTCATATGATGAAATTAAAGATGAGATTGCACTTGTTGAGATAGAACCTATTGATGTCACTATTCAGCTTGCCAATAGAGATACTATCTGCCATGTGGGAATTGTTAGGGATGTTGAAGTCTTGTGTGGTAAAACGAAGTATCCTGCTGATTTCCTCGTTCTTGCTACCACTCAAGATAGATTTTGTCCCATCATATTTGGCAGACCTTTTCTCAATACTGTCAATGATCATATTGACTGTAAGAAGCAAATTGTCACTATTGACTTTGAAGGTGTGTCACATGAGTTCAATTTCTCCAAGTTTGGTAGACAACCCCATGAAAAAGAGTTGCCCAGTAAGGATGAAACTTTTGCCTTGGCTTCTATTGTCGTGCCTCCTACTGATCCATTAGAGCAATACTTGCTTGAGCATGAAAATGATATGCATATGGATGAAAGGGATGAGATAGATAGGGTTGTCTTAGAACAATATCCCATCCTTAAGAATAATTTGCCTGTTGAATTGCTTGGGGATCCACCCCCACCTAAGGGTGATCCTGTGTTTGAGCTTAAACAATTGCCTGGTACTCTTAAGTATGCTTATCTTGATGAAAAAAAGATATATCCTGTTATTATTAGTGCTAGCCTCTCAGAGCATGAAGAAAAGAAGTTACTAAAAACTCTGAGGAAGCACCGTGCTGCTATTGGTTATACTCTTGATGATCTTAAGGGCATTAGTCCCACTCTATGCCAGCACAAGATTAAAACTGATCCTGATTCCAACCCAGTTGTTGATCATCAAAGGAGATTAAATCCTAAGATGAAAGAGGTAGTAAGAAAAGAAATACTAAAGCTCCTGGAAGCGGGTATCATCTATCCTATTGCTCATAGTGATTGGGTGAGTCCGATGCATTGTGTCCCTAAGAAGGGAGGCATTACCGTTGTCCCTAATGATAAGGATGAATTGATCCCACACAGGATTATTACTGGCTATAGGATGGTGATCGATTTTAGGAAATTGAATAAAGCCACTAGGAAAGATCATTACCCTTTGCCTTTTATCGACCAAATGCTAGAAAGACTGTCTAAACGCACACACTTCTGCTTTCTAGATGGTTATTCTGGTTTTTCCCAAATACCAGTTGCACAATCTGATCAGGAGAAAACCACATTCACCTGCCCTTTCAGTACCTTTGCTTATAGACGTATGCCTTTTGGCTTATGTAATGCACCTGCCACCTTTCAAAGATGTATGATGGCTATATTCTCTGACTTTTGTGAAAAGATTGTTGAGGTTTTCATGGATGACTTCTCCGTTTACGGATCTTCCTTTGATGATTGCCTCGGCAACCTCGATCGAGTCTTGCAGAGATGTAAAGACACCAATCTTGTATTGAATTGGGAGAAGTGCCACTTTATGGTTAATGAAGGCACCGTCTTAGGACATAAAATTTCTGAAAGAGGTACTGAAGTCGATAAGGCTAAAGTTGATGCGATCGAGAAAATGCCATACCCCACAGATATCAAAGGTATAAGAAGTTTCCTTGGTCATGCTGGTTTCTATAGAAGGCTCATTAAAGACTTCTCTAAGATTTCTAGGCTTCTTACCAATCTCTTGCAAAAGGATATTCCTTTTGTTTTTGACGAAGATTGTGAGGAAGCCTTCGAAATACTTAAGAAGGCCTTGATAACTGCACCTATTGTTCAACCACCTGTTTGGAACTTACCTTTTGAAATCATGTGTGATGCTAGTGATTTCTTTGTTGGTGTTGTCCTAGGGCAAAGAGTTGATAAGAAGTTGAATGTTATTCACTATGCTAGTAAAACTCTAGACAGTGCCCAAAGAAACTATGCTACTACGGAAAAGGAGTTTTTAGCAGTCATGTTTGCATGTGAAAAGTTCAGATCTTACATAGTTGATTCCAAAGTCACTATTCACACTGATCACGCTGCTATTAAGTACCTCATGGAGAAGAAGGACGCTAAACCTAGACTTATCAGATGGGTTCTCTTTCTACAAGAATTTGATTTGCACGTTGTCGACAGGAAGGGTGTGGATAACCCCGTAGCAGATAACTTGTCTAGGTTAGAGAATGTTCTTGATGACCCACATCCTATTGATGATAGCTTTCCCGATGCGCAATTGAATGTCATCAATACTTCACGTAGTGCACCGTGGTATGCTGATTATGCAAACTATATCGTTGCCAAATATATACCACCTAGTTTCATATACCAGGAAAAGAAGAAATTCTTCTTTGACTTGAGACATTACTTCTGGGATGATCCTCACCTTTATAAGGAAGGAGTAGATGGTGTTATTAGACGTTGTGTACGTGAACATGAACAGTGACAGATCCTACAGAAGTGTCACTCTGAGGCCTACGGAGGACACCATGCGGGAGATAGAACTGCACACAAGGTATTGCAATCAGGTTTTTATTGGCCCACTCTCTTCAAGGATGCCTGTAAGTTTGTCTTGTCTTCTGACAAATGCCAAAGAATAGGTAATATCGGTAAACGTCAGGAAATGCCTATGAACTATTCACTTGTCATTGAACCATTTGATGTTTGGGGCTTTGATTATATGGGACCTTTTCCAAAATCCAACGGGTATACTCACATCTTAGTTGTTGTTGATTACGTTACTAAGTGGGTAGAAGCTATACCCACTAGTAGTGCTGATCAGAACACATCTATTAGGATGCTTAAAGAAGTTATCTTCCCTAGATTTGGAGTCCCTAGATATCTAATGACCGGCGGTGGTTCACATTTCATTCATGGTGCTTTCCATAAAACGCTTTCTAAGTACGATGTCAACCATAGAATTGCGTCCCCCTATCACCCTCAGTCCAGTGGTCAAGTAGAGCAAACAATAGAGAGATTAAATTAATTCTGCAAAAGACTGTCAAGAGGTCTAGAAAGAATTGGTCTAAGAAGCTCGATGATGCACTGTGTGCTTATAGAACTGCCTATAAGAATCCCATCGGCATGTCTCCGTACAAAATGGTGTATGGTAAAGCATGTCATTTACCTCTTGAGCTAGAGCATAAATCTTATTGGGCAATCAAAGAGCTCAACTTTGATTTCAAACTTGTTGGTGATAAGAGGTTATTTGACATTAGCTCGCTTGATGAATGGAGAAATCAGGCATATGAGAATGCCAAGTTGTTCAAACAAAAGGTTAAGAGGTGGCACGATAAAAGGATACAAAAGTGTGAGTTCAATGTAGGTGATTATGTCTTGCTATATAATTCTCGTTTAAGATTTTTTGTAGGCAAGCTTCTCCCTAAATGGGAAGGTCCTTACATTGTTGAGGAAGTATATCGTTACGGTGCTATCAAGATCAACAACACGAAAGGTAATTGTCAGAGAGTTGTAAATGGGCAGAGAATCAAGCATTATATCTCAGGTACTCCCATAAATGTTGAAAGCAATATCATCAATACCATAACTCCGGAAGAATACCTAAGGGATATTTATCAGCCTGTTTCAGACTTCGAAAACGAAGAGGTATGTGTTTCGGTAAGTAAACAGACTCCAAAACTTTTCCAGTAGGAATTTTTCTCCGTTTCGGAATAATTGAAAAAATAGAAAAATTGGAAGTAGTCCGGAAAGCGTGCGAGGAGGCGACAAGCCTGCCAGGCGCGGGCCCACCCCCTGGCCGCGCCTGGGGGGCTTGTGGCCACCTCGTGTGCCTCCCGGACTCCGTTTTCGTGCGGAGTACTCCTTCTCGTCTGGAAAAAATAATTATATATTCTCCCGAAAGGTCTGACCCTCATATCACGCAGATTTCCTCTGTTTTCGTTTCGAGCCTGTTTTCTGCCGCAGATTTAGGTCAAGATGTCTTCTCAGGATTCAGAGGGGGAGAGCTATGTGGCTGATTACCTCGCTAACCCCAAGGTCTATGGGGACTTGGATCGTTATGGCTGGACCACTGATGAGGAAGAAGATTATGAACCCAAGGGGAAGGAAGGAACAAGTTCCGATGAGGAGGAGGCTCTTCTACCTCCACCTGGAAACACCCATGTGGAGTTCAAGAAGTCGAGCCTCCCTGACTCAAGGAAGAAACCTAAGACTCTGTTTATCCCTTCTTGTTTCTTGCAGGAGAGTAAGCAGGAATTATGCCAAAGGGTGTTGAAGCTTGAAGAGGAAAATGATGATCTGAGGGAGCAGAATTTTATGCTCAGGTGGAAATTAAACAAGCTCAAGACCTCTGCAACAACTCCACCACCATCACTTCCAAAGGAAGACAACTGAGCATGGGTATGGGCAGTCCCCTTGGCTTGTGCCAGGCTTGTGGGAGTTGCCCCGGTATCGTATCACCATCACATCTTTTGACTTTACCTTTGTTTTAGTTTGTTCCTTTTCAGTTTCTCTTTCTCTAGTAGATTAAAAGTCTTAGTGTTTTAGTCTTGAGTTTTGCTTTGTGTCACCCCCGATGTATTCGAGATCGTGAGCCATATAATAAAGAGTGTCTTAGTTGAGGGCTTTGCCTCTTGCCATGATCAAAAGAGTGAGAAAAGAACAAAAGCATGAAAATCATGTAATGATCTTATGGGAAGTGATGGCTTCACATATAAAAAGAATGTTGATTGGAACTTGTTGAGGGTAGACAAACGTAGACCTTGGTCATTGTTGCAATTAATAGGAAGTGATAAACAAGGAGAGATTCACATATAAATACATCATCTTTGACACCATCTATGATTGTGAACACTCACTAAACTATTGCATTCTTAGAAGTAGACGTTGGACAAGGAAGACAACATAATGAATTGTGTTTGCTTGGTTCCGAACAATGTTATATGATTAGAGATCCCTTAGCATGTGACGATTGCTTCCACCTCATATTAGCCAAAACTCCCGCACCAAGTAGAGATACTACTTGTGCATCCATAAACCTTCACCCCAGTTTTGCCATGAGAGTCCACCATACCTACCTATGGATTGAATAAGATCCCTCAAGTAAGTTGTCATCGGTGCAAGCAATAAAAATTGCTCCCTAATATGTATGATCTATTAGTGTGTGGAAAATAAGCTTTGTATGAACCTGTGATGAGAAAGACATAAAAGCGACAAACTGCATAATAAAGTTCTTTATCACAAGAGGCAATATAAAGTGACGTTCCTCCGCACTAAGAGGACACGCATCCAAACCTCAAAGCGCATGACAACCTCTGCTTCCCTCTGCGAAGGGCCTATCTTGTACCTTTACTTTTTGCCCTTGAAAGAGTCATGGTGATCTTCACCAATTCCTTGTCTCGCCTTTATCTTGGCTAACGTCATATACTAGGGAAAGATCTATATTCATATGTCAACTTGGAGGTAAGTATTCATGAATTATTATTGTTGACATTACCCTTGAGGTAAATGGTTGGGAGGCAAAACTATAAGCCCCTATCTTTCTCTGTGTTCAGGTGAAACTTTGATCTCATGAGTACCACGTGAGTTGTAGCAATTGTAGAGAACGAAAAGATGATTGAGTATGTGGATTTGCTTTACAAGCTCTTATTTGACTCTTTCCGATGTTGTGATAAATTGCAATTGCTTCAATGACTAAAGGCTATCGGTTGCTATTTCTTGGTAAGGTTCTTGATCCATACTTTACTTTGTGAAGGAATTGTCACTTTAGCATAAGAGATGATATGATGGTATTGCTGTTCTGATCATGATCATGATGCATTTATGTTCGTATCTTGTTTTGTCGACACCTCTCTTCCTAAACATGTGGGCATATTTATTGAGCTCGGCTTTCGCTTGAGGACAAGCGAGGTCTAAGCTTGGGGGAGTTGATACGTCCATTTTGCATCATGCTTTCATGTTGATATTTATTGCTTTTTGGGCTGTTATTTCACTTCACGGTACAATACTTATGACTTTTCTCTCTTATTTTGCAAGGTTTACATGAAGAGGGAGAATGCCGGCAGCTGGAATTCTGGCCTGAAAAAGGAGCAAGTTTGAGATGCCTATTCCACGCAACTCCAAAAGCCGTGAAAATCAACGTGGATTTTTTTGGGAATATATAAAAACTGCGCCGAAGAAGTGCCAGAGGAGCGCAACCAGGGGGCCACAAGCCTGGTAGGCGCGGCCACCCCCCCGGCCGCACCTAGGGGGCTTATGGGCTCCCTACTGGCCCACTGGATCCCCTCTTGTGCTATATGAAGGGTTTCGTTCCGAAAAAATTCAGGAGGAGGCTTTTCGGAGGATTCGCCGCCGCCACGAGGTGGAACTTGAGCAGAACGAATCTAGAACTCTGACAGGACGATCCTGCCGGGGAAACTTCCCTCCCGAAGGGGGAAATCGTCGCCATCATCATCACCAACACTCCTCTCATCGGAGGGGACTCGTCACCATCAACATCTTCATCAGCACCATCTCATCTCCAAACCCTAGTTCATCTCTTGTAACCAATCTCCGTCTCGCTACTCCGATTGGTACTTGTAAGGTTGCTAGTAGTGTTAATTACTCTTTGTAGTTGATGCTAGTTGGATTGTTTGGTGGAAGAGTTTATGTTCAGATCCTTGATGCTACTCATTACCTCTCTGGTCATGAATATGATTATGCTTTGTGAGTAGTTACTTTTGTTCCTGAGGACATGGGATAAGTCATGCTAATAGTAGTGATGTGAATTTGGTATTCATTCGATATTTTGATATGTTGTATGTTGTTTTTCCTCTAGTGGTGTTATGTGAACATCGAATACATAACACTTGACCATTATTTGTGCCTAGAGGAAGGCATTGGGAAGTAGTAAGTAGATGATGGGTTGCTAGAGTGACAGAAGCTTAAACCCTAGTTTATGCGTTGCTTCGTAAGGGGCTGATTTGGATCCACTAGTTTAATGCTATGGTTAGACTTTGTCTTAATTCTTCTTTCGTAGTTGCGGATGCTTGCGACAGGGCTTAATCGTAAGTGGGATGCTTGTCCAAGTAAGGGTGGTACCCAAGCGCCAGTCCACCCACATATCAAACTATCAAAGTAACGAACGCGAATCATATGAACATGATGAAAACTAGCATGACAGAAATTCCCGTGTGTCCTCGGGAGCGTTTTTCCTCCTATAAGACATTGTCTAGGCTTGTCCCTTGCTACAAAAGGGATTGGGCCACTTTGCTGCACCATTGCTACTTTTGTTACTTGTTGCTTGCTACGAATCATCTCACCACACAACTACTTGTTAGCTTTAATTTCAGTGCGTGCAGATATTACCTTGCTGAAAACCACTTGTCAGATCCTTCTGCTCCTCGTTAGGTTCGACACTCTTACTTATCGAAAGGACTACGATAGATCCTCTATACTTTTGGGTCATCATGCAGCACAACAAAATGTTTCTGAGGCACGTGCACCGGCTAGATATGAAGTTAATGATGATGATCATGACACTTAGGATCAAGTTGCTATTGAACCTCGAAGGTCGACAAGGGTACGTTCTGCACCAGAGTGGTACGACAACCCTGTCATGGAAATCATGTTGTTAGACAACAGTGAACCTTCGAACTATGAAGAAGCGATGGCGGGCCCGGATTCCAACAAATGGCTTGAGGGCAAGAAATCCGAGATAGGATCCATGTATGAGAACAAGGTATGGACTTTGGTGGACTTACCCGATGATCGATGAACCATAGAAAATAAATGGATCTTCAAGAAAAAGAATGACGTAGATGGTAATGTGACCATTTATAAAGCTCGACTTGTCGCTAAGGGTTATCGACAAGTTCAAGGGATTGACTACGATGAGACCTTATCACCCGTAGCGATGTTGAAGTCGGTCCGAATCATGTTAGCAATTGCTGCATTTTATGATTATGAAATCTGACAAATGGATGTCAAAACAACATTCCTGAACGACTTTCTTAAAGAAGAATTGTATATGATACAACCAGAAGGTTTTGTCGATCCCAGCAGTGCTGACAAGGTATGCAAGCTCCAACGCTCCATCTATGGGCTGAGACAAGCATATTGGAGTTGGAACATTTGCTTTATAAGGTGATTAAATCGTTTGGGTTTATACAGACCTATGGAGAAGCCTGTATTTACAAGAAAGTGAGTGGGAGCTCTGTAGCATTTCTCGTATTATATGTGGATGACATATTGTTGATGGGAAATGATATAGAACTATTGGAAAGCATCAAGGCCTATTTGAATAAGAGTTTTTCAATGAAGGACCTTGGAGAAGCTGCTTACATATTAGGCATCAAGATCTATAGAGATAGATCGAGACACCTCATAGGTCTTGCACAAAGCACATACCTTGACAAGATATTGAAAAAGTTCAATATGGAGAAGGCTAAGAAGGGGTTCTTGCCTGTATTGCAAGGTGTGAGGTTGAGTGTGACTCAATGGCCGACCACGGCGGAAGATAGAGAAAAGATGCGTACTGTCCCCTATGCTTCAGCCATAGGCTCTATCATGTATGACATGATGTGTACCAGACCTGATGTGAACCTTGCCATAAGTTTGGTAGGGAGGTACCAGAATGATCCAGGAGTGGATCACTAGACAGCGGTCAAGAATATCCTAAATTACTTGAAAAGGACTAAAGATATGTTTCTTGTCTATGGAGGTGCCGAAGAGCTCGTCGTAAAGGGTTACGTCGATGCTAGCTTCGACACAGATCCGGATGACTCCAAGTCACAAATCGGATACGTGTGCATTTTGAATAATGGGGCAGTTAGCTTGTGCAATTGCAAGGAAAGCGTCATGGCAGCATGTACATGTGAAGCGGAGTACATAGCTGCTTCAGAAGCAGCACAAGGAGTCTGGATGAAGGAGTTCATCACCGACCTAGGAGTGATTCCAAGTGCGTCGCCCGATGACTCTGTTTTGTGACAACACTGGAGCTATTGCTATTGCTTAGGATCCCAGGTTTCACAAGAAGACCAAGCACATCAAGCGCCGCTTCAACTCCATTCGTGGATACAACCAGGATGGAGATATAGATATTTTGAAAGTACATATGGATCTGAATGTCGCAGACCCGTTGACTAAACCTATTCCACGGGCAAAGTACCATCAGCACCATAACTCTATGGGTGTTTGATTCATCACAATGTAACTAGATTATTGACTCTAGTGCAAGTGGGAGACTATTGGAAATATTCCCTAGAGGCAATAATAAAGTTGTTATTATTATATTTCCGGTTCATGATAATTGTCTATTATTCATGCTATAATTGTATTAACCAGAAACCATAATACATGTGTGAATATATAGATCACAATGTGTCCCTAGTGAGCCTCTAGTTGGCTAGCTCGTTGATCAATGGATGATCGTGGTTTCTTGATCATGGACATTGGATGTCATTGATAACGGGATCACATCATTGGGGAACGATGTGATGGACAAGACCCAATCCTAAGCATAGCATTAGATCGTGTTGTTCGTCTGCTAAAGCTTTTCTAATGTCAAGTATCATTTCCTTAGACCATGAGATTGTGCAACTCCCGGATACCGCAGGAGTGCTTTGGGTGTACCAAACGTCACAACGTAACTGGGTGATTACAAAGGTGCACTACGGGTATCTCCGAAAGTGTCTGTTGAGTTGTATGAATCGAGACCGGGATTTGTCACTCCGTGTGACTGAGAGGTATCTCTGGGCCCACTCGGTAATACATCATCATATTGAGCTTAGTGTGACTAAGGGGTTAGCCACGGGATGATGTGTTACGGAACGAATAAAGAGAGTTGCTGGTAACTAGATTGAATATGGTATAGGGATACGGACGATCGAATCTCGGGCAAGTATCATATCGATAGACAAAGGGAATTGCATACGGGATTGATTGAATCCTTGACATCGTGGTTCATTCGATGAGATAATTGTCGATCATGTGGGAACCAACATGGATATCCAGACCCTCGCTGTTGGTTATTGGCCAAAGAGATGTCTCGATCATGTCTGCATGTCCCCCAAACCTGTAGGGTCTACACACTTAAGGTTCGATGACGCCAGGGTTATAGAGAAATAGTGTACGTGGTTACCGAAGGTTGTTCGGAGTCCCAGATGATATCCCAGACATCACAAAGAGCTCTGTAATGGTCCGGAGGTAAAGATTGATATATAGGATGAGGGGTTTTGGACACCGGAAATGTTTCGAGCGTCACCACTAACGAACCGGGACCACCGGAAGGTTTCCGGGGGTCCACCGGGAGGGGCCACCAGCCCCAAGAGGCTTCATGGGCCGAAAGGTGGAAGGGGACCAGCCCAAAGTGGGCTGGTGCACCCTCCCCTCTCAGCCCAAGGCGCAAGGAGAGGTGGAGGGGGCAAACCCTAGGCCCAGGAGGGGCCCAAGGCCCACCTAGGGCGCAACCCTCCTCTCCACCCCTGGCCGCCGCCCTCCCTGGCCATCTAGGGCTGCCGCCACCCCTAGGGAGGGAACCCTAGGGGTGAGCACCCTCTCTCCCTCCCTCCTATAAATACCCAAGGTTTTGGGGCTGATTTGAGACACGAAAACTCTCTCTCTCCCTCTCTCTCTCTCTCGGCACAGCCCTACCCCTCTCTGTCCTCGTCCTCCACATAGCTTAGCGAAGCTCTGCCGGAGAACCACGTAGCTCCACTGCCACCATGCCGTCGTGTTGTCGGAGATCTCTCCCTCAACCTCTCCTTCCTCCTTGCTGGTTCAAGCTGTTGGAGACGTCACCGGGCTGCACGTATGTTGAACGCGGAGGTGCCGTAGTTCGGCACATAGATCGGAATCCACCGTGATCTGAATCGCTGCGAGTACTACTCCATCAACCGCGTTCATAGTAACGCTTGTGCTTAGAGATATTCAAAGGTATGAAGATGCTCTATAGCCTCTCTCGTTGCCGGTTTCTCCATAGATAGATCCTTGTATGGCGTAGGAAAATTTTGAATTTACTACGATCCCCAACACCTTGCGGGAAAATGGGGCTTTTCATATTCAACTGGAGGCAAGATAGGGTCAACAACATTAATATCAACAGGTGAATCCTTAAAATGTTTATGATGTTGATCCTTCTTCTTCTCACAAGAGTCAATATGAGAGGCAAAGTCTTTGCAAAAATCAATTAGAAGCTGGGAATCAAGACCAATCTTAGCACAAAAGGTATTGAAGTAATCAGTTTTCACTTAACTCTCAATGTAATCATGTTCATAATTTATAACGGATTCAATACCTTTATCAATCTCCCAATCTTCAATGTTCTTTTGGATCCTTTCAATAAGATCCCATTTAGCTTCAGTGCTCTTGTTGGAGAATGCCCCACTACAGGAAGCATCAAGCATCTCTTTATCCTGACGAGAAAGACTTGCATAAAAATTTGTAAAAATAATTTCTTTGGAGAGCTCATGATTGGGACATTTGAGCATTAAGGATTTCAACCTCCCCCAAGCTTGAGCGATGCTTTATCCGTCACGAGACCAAAAGTTATAAATATAATTCTTGTCTCGATGTATTTCATGAAGAGGATAAAACTTTGCATAAAAGAGAGGCATAAGATCTTGCCAATTTAGTAAATGAGAGTCATCCAGAAGCCTATACCAATCCAAAGCCTTATCTTTTAATGATAGAGAGAATAACTGTCTCATAACAAAATCCATCGATATACCTGCGAGCATAAATAAGGAGCATAGTTGTGAAAGATATATCAAGTGTTCACCTGGATGTCTATCTCCAGCATATCGATTAGCCAAAACACAATCAATAATACCATTTGGTATTTTATAAGGCACAATTTTAGTAGGTGGGGGAGGCCTCTCCACCACAATAGCGTTGGGGGGGGGGTCCCCACAAGCAACAAACCAAGACCAGAGTTGTCCATAGGCACGAAAAGTGGAAACAGTAAAACAAGAAACAACACGTACAACGTAAAGGTTTCCTTACAAATAGCGCGACACTCCCCGGCAACGGCACCAGAAAATGGTCTTTATGACCCACAAGTGTAGGGGATCTATCGTAGCCTTTTCGATAAGTAAGAGTGTCGAACCCAACAACGAGCAGAAGGTATTGATAAGTGATCCTGAGCAAGGAATAACTGCAAGTACTGAAAGGTAGCTTTTTATGGGTTTTCTAGTATAAGCAACGAGTAAATAAATGCAAGGAAAGTAAATAGTGCCGAGGTGCAGCAAGTGTCCCAATCCTTTTGACCACAAAGGATAAGCCGAGGGACTGAACTTATAAAGACTAACGCGTTCTTGAGGACACACGGGAGAGATAGTCAAGTGCTTTCATCATATTCCGTCCATCACTATGTTTTGTATTGATAAGTGTTATGTGGGTGGACCTTAACTAGTGCACCGTCTAGGCTAAGACAAGTACACTCTTATGATTAATCCCTCTTGCAAGAATCCGCAAATACAATAGAGAAATTAAGGCAAATCCTAACCATAGCAATAAGCTTCAGGATCCAATACTCCCTCGTGCAGAAGTATGCAAACTGGGGTTCAGGTTTCTGTCACTCCGGCAACCCACCATAAGAATTCTATATACACGATGGCTTCCCCTAGGTCCTTAAAAAGGTGAAGTGTTATGTAGTCGACATTCACATAACACCACTAGAAGAATAACACATAACTTAAATATTAATCAACACATATTACTTCAACATCATATGACTACTAGCATCTAGACTTTTCCCATGTCCTCAAGAACTAATGCAACTACTCACAAGACATAAAAGAGATCATGATCAAAGGTGATTAAAATAAAATTAACAATCTGGTCATAACAATATTCCTCCAACAAAACTCAATAGCATTCACCACAAAAGAGTAATCAATACCGGTAGAGTAGAGGGGATAAATAGTGCAAAGTACAACTCCGATTGCAATGATGAAGTAGATGGGATGAAGCTGGAGATGGTGCTTGTGTTGGTGATGATGGTGATGAAGATCTCGATGATGCCCGTGACAATGGTGATGACGATGAGGACGATCTCCCCTTCCGAGAGGAGTTCTCCCCGTCGGAACTTGATCTACTAGCAGAACTGTCAGACGTGCACGATATGTTCCATATTTCTCAACTAAGAAACTGTGTAAGGAACCCCGATCAACAGGTAACCCATGACAGTATGGAAGTACAACCAGACCTATCCTATCAGGAACACCCCGTGAGAATATTAGAGGAGGCATAAAGGAGGACATAACAGAAGGTCACCAAACTATTCAAGGTACAGTGGAGCAACCATTGAGAGGAGGAGGTGCTACCTCTTGAGATTGCGTTGGTTTTTCCCTTGAAGAGGAAAGGGTGATGCAGCACAGTAGTAGTAAGTATTTGCCTCAGTTTGAGAACCAAGGTATCAATCCAGTAGGAGTATCAAGGCAAGTCTCCAAAGTACGTGCGCAAAAACAGCAAATTGCACCCAACGCTACAAAGGGGTTGTCAATCCCTTCACGATTGATTGCAAGGTGAGATTTGAAGGCGGAAAGTGCAAAAAAGTAAAAGTCTAAGGCTGAAAATATGATGTGAAGTAGACCCGGGGTCCATAGTGTTCACTAGAGGCTTCTCTCATGATAGAAAATATTACGGTGGGTGAACGAATTACTGTCGAGCAATTGATAGAACCGCGCAAAGTCATGACGATATCTAAGGCAATGATCATACATATAGGCATCACGTCCGAGACAAGTAGACCGATACTTTCTGCATCTACTACTATTACTCCACACATCGACCGCTATCCAGCATGCATCTAGTGTATTGAGTTCATAACAAACAGAGTAACGCCTTAAGCAAGATGACATGATGTAGAGGGATAAATTCATGCATTAGATATAAACCCCATCTTCTTACCCTTGATGGAAACAACACGATGCATGCCTCGCTACCCCTTCTGTCATTGGGTGAGGACACCGCACGGTATGAACCCAGAACCAAGCACTTCTCTCATTGCAAGAATTATAGATCAAGTTGGCCAAACGAAACCCACAACTCGAAGAGAATTACAAGGATATGAAATCATGCATATAAGAGATTAGAAGAAACTCAAATAAGATTCATAGATAATCTGATCATAAATTCACAGTTCATCGGATCTCGACAAACACACCGCAAAAGAGGATTACATCGGATAGATCTCCATGAAGATCGTGGAGAACTTTGTATTGAAGATGCAAGAGAGAGAGAAGAAGCCATCTAGCTACTAGCTATGGACCCGAAGGTCTGTGGTGAACTACTCACGCATCATCGGAGAGGCAATGGTGTTGATGAAGAAGCCCTCCGTGTCCGAATCCCCCCTCCGACAGGGCACCAGAACATGCCCCAGAGGGATCTTGCGGAGACAGAAGCTTGCGGCGGCAGAAAAGTATTTTCGTGGCTATCTCTCGTGGTTTCAGATTTTTCGGGGATTTATAGGCGGAAGAAGTTGGGCAAAGGAGCCATGGGGGGCCCACAAGCCTTCTAGGCGCGGCCCCCAGGCCGCGGCTAGGGGGCGTGTGGCCTCTCCCGGGACCCTTTGCCTTGGTTCTCAAGGTCCCTGCGTATCTTTTGTTTCGGAAAAAAATCATTTCGAAGGTTTTTTTCCGTTTGGACTCCGTTTGATATTCTCCTCTGAAAAAGGTCAAAAACACGAAAAAAACAAGAACTGGCACTTGGCACTGAGTTAATAAGTTAGTCCCAAAAAAGATATAAAATGCATACAAAACATCCAAATTATTACAAGATAATAGCATGGGACCATCAAAAATTATAGATACGTTGGAGACGTATCAGGAGGCCACTTGGGAAAGAGAGGATTTCATGTAGAAAGAGCAACCACAACTTGTCGAGGACTGGCTGAAATCTCACGGAGGAGATTTTTGTTAAGGGGTTAGGTGTTGTAACACCCAAAAAATTTAAATTTGATTTCTCGATTTTTGAACTATTTTTAAAGATGGATTTTTAATTTTTGGCTTTGATAAAAAGCTTTGAAGCTCTTTGACAACCTCTTTGAGAAAACGTTTGAAGCTTTCTTTCCTGAACCTGCCTGGTTTAAAAGTTATTCTTTTGGCCTCTTCTCAAAATGAAATAGTTTAGGAGAGTATTTTATTCTTTTGCAAAACCTTGGAATTTATTTTTATAAGTTCAATTGTCAAAATTTCCTCAAGGTTTCTTTTTCCTCCATTCTGATTTAGACCCTTTGGCACTTCTCTAACATCTAGGTCTTCATTCTCATTGATTTATCAAAGATTCAGAAGGGTTTAACCACCTTTCATATTTTATTTCAAATAAAAGTATTTTCTGTAATTAGATTTGACGCCAACAAATTTACAAAGGAAATGAGTGATTCCTTTGGAATTTTTGTCCCAAACTCCTGCCCTTAGAAGGCCTTAGTACCCTCAACCTATTTCACCAAAAACTTTGGAGTCACAAGTTTGAAAATTTCAAAATTCGTTGGACTCAAGTTTGACCCAAAAGACTTTGTTTTCAATAAAAACCTGACTAAAATAGTTTCAAAAATTCTGAACTTTTGTGGGCAGTCTTTTCACCCAATGAGAGACCATCCCAAAAAAAATGAGCTCAAAATATTTTGTGCACATGCCATTTTTATTAAATCGAGCACCTAACATGCACTGTTGCCATTGTCTCTCTGAATTTGATCCAGTCAATATTCAGAGTTCAGTTTCTGTGACAATTGCCACAATGTCGATGCAAGAGCTGCTCGATCATGTGCCCGAGCTTATCCACGCGTCGCGCATCTCCTTGGACGCTTGCTAGCGTCGGTGGTGAGTTGGCCGAGCCAGTTAAGCTCCGACAGCAGCACCTGCAGCGGCTGCCGCGGCCACCAGCGTCTCCCCAGCTGCAGCCCCACACTGTCTGGCACCGCCCATTGCACTTGAAGCCTCCGCGTGTCCCTGGACCCAGCATGCGCCGCGTTTGTCGCCGCCACGCCCTCGGCAACACAAAGCACGAACTCTGTTGCCGCCGTGTACAACAAGACCTGCTCCGTCGACCCAGGTCCTCCGTCAATGACCAAGCGACCTTAGGCCAAAAATGGATCACTGATGACCCACAAGTGTAGGGGATCTATCGTAGCCTTTTTGATAAGAGTGTCGAACCCAATGAGGAGCAGAAGATATTGACAAGTGACCTTGAGCAAGGAATAATTACAAGTACTGAAAGGTAGCTTTTTATGGGTTTTCTAGTATAAGCAACAAGTAAATAAATGCAAGGAACGTAAATAGTGCCGAGGTGTAGCAAGTGGCCCAATCCTTTTGAACACAAAGGATAAGCCGAGGGACTCAACTTATAGAGACTAAGGCGTTCCTGAGGACACGCGAGAGAGATAGTCAAGTGCTATAGTCATATTCCATCTAGTACTATGTTTTGTATTGATAAATGTTATGTGGGTGGATCTTAACTAGTGCACCGTCTAGGCTAAGACAAGTACACTCTTATGATTAATCCCTCTTACAAGCATCCGCAAATACAAGAGAGAAATTAAGGCAAATCCTAACCATAGCAATAAGCTTCAGGATCCAATACTCCCTCGTGCAAAAGTATGCAAACTGGGGTTCAGGTTTCTGTCACTCCGGCAACCCACCATAAGCATCCTTTATACACGATGCATTCTCCTAGGTCCTTAAAAAGGCAAAGTGTTATGTAGTCGACGTTCACATAACACCACTAGAAGAATAACACCATAACTTAAATATCAATCAACACATATTACTTCAACATCATATGACTACTAGCATCTAAACTTTTCCCATGTCCTCAAGAACTAATGGAACTACTCACAAGACATAAAAGAGATCATGATCAGAGGTGATGAAAATATAATTAACAATCTGGTCATAACAATAATCCTCCAACAAAACTCAATAGCATTCACCACAAAAGAATAATCAACACCGGCAGAGTAGAGGGGATGAATAGTGCAAGGTACAACTCCGATTGCAATGATGAAGTAGATGGGATGAATTGGAGATGGTGCTGGTGTTGGTGATGATGGTGATAATGATCTCGCTGATGCCCGTCATGATGGCGATGACAATGAGGACGATCTCCCCTTCTGGGAGGAGTTCTCCCCGGCGGAATCTGCCCGCCGGAAAGGTCTTTTCTCCTCTTTAGGTTTCCGCCGCGGAGCGGCGTATGAATCGCGAAAACTCTTCTGTCCCCGGAATTTTTAGGTCAAGAGGGAGATATAGGCCAAAGGAGAGTGTCGGGGGTGGGACCCGTTACTCAGGAGGCCTCCTGTCATGGCCTTTTCGATAAGTAAGAGTGTCGAACCCAACAACGAGCAGAAGGTATTGACAAGTGATCCTGAGCAAGGAATAACTGCAAGTACTGAAAGGTAGCTTTTTATGGGTTTTCTAGTATAAGCAACAAGTAGTTAAATGCAAGGAAAGTAAATAGTGCCGAGGTGCAGCAAGTGGCCCAATCCTTTTGAACACAAAGGATAAGACGAGGGACTGAACTTATAAAGACTAAGGCGTTCCTGAGGACACACGGGAGAGATAGTCAAGTGCTTTCGTCATATTCCGTCTATCACTATGTTTTGTATTGATAAGTGTTATGCGGATGGACCTTAACTAGTGCACCGTCTAGGCTAAGACAAGTACACTCTTATGATTAATCCCTCTTGCAAGAATCCGCAAATACAAGAGAGAAATTAAGACAAATCCTAACCATAGCAATAAGCTTCAGGATCCAATACTCCCTCGTGCAAAAGTATGCAAACTGGAGTTTAGGTTTCTGTCACTCCGGCAACCCACCATAAGCATTCTATATACACGATGCCTTCCCCTAGGTCCTTAAAAAGGCGAAGTGTTATGTAGTCAACATTCACATAACACCACTAGAAGAATAACACCATAGCTTACATATCAATCAACACATATTACTTCAACATCATATGACTACTAGCATCTAGACTTTTCCAATGTCCTCAAGAACTAATGGAACTACTCACAAGACATAAAAGAGATCATGATCAGAGGTGATTAAAATATAATTAACAATCTGGTCATAACAATATTCCTCCAACAAAAGTCAATAGCATTCACCACAAAAGAGTAATCAATACCGGTAGAGTAGAGGGGATGAATAGTGCAAGGTACAACTCCGATTGCAATGATGAAGTAGATGGGATGAAGATGGAGATGGTGCTGGTGTTGGTGATGATGGTGATGATGATATCGATGATGACCCTGACAAAGGTGATGACGATGAGGACGATCTCCCCTTCCGGGAGGAGTTCTCCCCGGTGGAATCTGCCCGTCGGAACTTGATCTACTAGCAGAACTGTCAGATGTGCATGATGTGTTCCATATTTCTCAACTACGGAACTGTGTAAGGAACCCCGATCAACAGGTAATCCATGACAGTATAGAAGTACAACCATACCTATCCTATCAGGAACACCCCGTGAGAATATTAGAGGAGGCATAAAGGAGGACACTACAGAAGGTCACCAAACTATTCAAGGTACAGCGGAGCAACAATTCAGAGGAGGAGGTGCTACCTCTTGAGATTGCGTTGGTTTTTCCCTTGAAGAGGAAAGGGTGATGCAGCACAGTAGCAGTAAGTATTTCCCTCAGTTTGAGAATCAAGGTATCAATCCAGTAGGAGTATCAAGGCAAGTCTCCAAAGTACCTGCGCAAAAACAGCAAACTTGCACCCAACGCTACAAAGGGGTTGTCAATCCCTTCACGATTGATTGCAAGGTGAGATCTGAAGGCGGAAAGTGCAACAAAGTAAACGTGTAAGGCTGAAAATATGATGTGAAGTAGACCCGGGGGCCATAGTGTTCACTAGAGGCTTCTCTCGTGATAGAAAATATTACGGTGGGTGAACGAATTACTGCCGAGAAATTGATAGAACCGCGCAAAGTCATGACGATATCTAAGGCAATGATCATACATATAGGCATCACGTCCGAGACAAGTGGACCGATACTTTCTGCATCTACTACTATTACTCCACACATCGATCGCTATCCAGCATGCATCTAGTGTATTGAGTTCATAACAAACAGAGTAACGCCTTAAGCAAGGTGACATGATGTAGAGGGATAAATTCATGGAATAGATATAAACCCCATCTTTTTACCCTTGATGGCAAAAACATGATGCATGCCTCGTTACCCCTTTTGTCACTGGGTGAGGACACCGCACGGTATGAACCTAGAACCAAGCACTTCTCCCATTGCAAGAATTACAGATCAAGTTGGCCAAACGAAACCCACAACTCGAAGAGAATTACAAGGATATGAAATCATGCATATAAGAGATCAGAAGAAACTCAAATCAGATTCATAGATAATCTGATCATAAATACACAATTCATCCGATCTCGACAAACACACCGCAAAAGAGAATTACATCGGATAGATCTCCATGAAGATCATGGAGAACTTTGTATTGAAGATGCAAGAGAGAGAATAAGCCATCTAGCTACTAGCTATGGACCCGAAGGTCAGTGGTGAACTACTCACGCATCATCGCAGAGGCAATGGTGTTGATGAAGAAGCCCTCCGTGTCCGAATCCCCCCTCCGACAGGGCACCAGAACATGCCCCAGATGGGATCTTGCGGAGACAGAAGCTTGCGGCGGCGGAAAAGTATTTTCGTGGCTCTCTCTCGTGGTTTCAGATTTTTCGGAGATTTATAGGCGGAAGAAGTAGGCCGCGGCTAGGGGGCTTGTGGCCTCTCCCGGGACCCTTTGCCTTGGTTCTCAAGGTCCCTGCGTATCTTCTGTTTCGGAAAAAAATAATTCCGAAGATATATTTTTTTCCGTTTGGACTCCGTTTGATATTCTCGTGTGAAAAGGGTCAAAAACACGGAAAAAACAAGAACTGGCACTTGGCACTGAGTTAATAAGTTAGTCCCAAAAAAGATATAAAATGCATACAAAACATCCAAAGTTTGACAAGATAATAGCATGGGACCATCAAAAATTATAGATACGTTGGAGACTTATCAAGGGGCCACTTGGGAAAGAGAGGATTTCGTGCAGAAAGAGCAACCGCAGCTTCTCGAGGACTGGCTGAAATCTCACAGAGGAGATTTTTCTTAAGGGGGTAGGTGTTGTAACACCCAAAAAATTTAAATTTGATTTCTTGATTTTTGAACTATTTTTGAAGATGGATTTTTAATTTTTGGCTTTGATAAAAAGCTTTGAAGCTCTTTGACAACCTCTTTGAGAAAACGTTCGAAGCTTTCTTTCCTGAACCTGCCTGGTTTAAAAAGTGTTCTTTTGGCCTCTTCTCAAAATGAAATAGTTCAGGAGAGTATTTTATTCTTTTGCAAAACCTTGGAATTTATTTTTATAAGTTCAATTGTCAAAATTTCCTCAAGGTTTCTTTTTCCTCCATTCTGATTTAGACCCTTTGGCACTTCTCTAACATCTAGGTCTTCATTCTCATTGATTTATCAAAGATTCAGAAGGGTTTAACCACCTTTCATATTTTATTTCAAATAAAAGTATTTTCTGTAATTAGATTTGACGCCAACAAATTTACAAAGGAAATGAGTGATTCCTTTGGAATTTTTGTCCCAAACTCCTGCCCTCAGAAGGCCTTAGTACCCTCAACCTATTTCACCAAAAACTTTGGAGTCACAAGTTTGAAAATTTCAAAATTCGTTGGACTCAAGTTTGACCCAAAAGACTTTGTTTTCAATAAAAACCTGACTAAAATAGTTTCAAAAATTCTGAACTTTTGTGGGCAGTCTTTTCACCCAATGAGAGACCATCCCAAAAAAAATGAGCTCAAAATATTTTGTGCACATGCCATTTTTATTAAATCGAGCACCTAACATGCACTGTTGCCATTGTCTCTCTGAATTTGATCCAGTCAATATTCAGAGTTCAGTTTCTGTGACAATTGCCACAATGTCGATGCAAGAGCTGCTCGATCATGTGCCCGAGCTTATCCACGCGTCGCACATCTCCTTGGACGCTTGCTAGCGTCGGTGGTGAGTTGGCCGAGCCAGTTAAGCTCCGACAGCAGCACCTGCAGCGGCTGCCGCGGCCACCAGCGTCTCCCCAGCTGCAGCCCCACACTATCTGGCACCGCCCATTGCACTTGAAGCCTCCGCGTGTCCCTGGACCCAGCATGCGCCGCGTTTGTCGCCGCCACGCCCTCGGCAACACAAAGCACGAACTCTGTTGCCGCCGTGTACAACAAGACCTGCTCCGTCGACCCAGGTCCTCCGTCAATGACCAAGCGACCTTAGGCCAAAAATGGATCACTGATGACCCACAAGTGTAGGGGATCTATCGTAGCCTTTTTGATAAGAGTGTCGAACCCAATGAGGAGCAGAAGATATTGACAAGTGATCTTGAGCAAGGAATAATTACAAGTACTGAAAGGTAGCTTTTTATGGGTTTTCTAGTATAAGCAACAAGTAAATAAATGCAAGGAACGTAAATAGTGCCGAGGTGTAGCAAGTGGCCCAATCCTTTTGAACACAAAGGATAAGCCGAGGGACTCAACTTATAGAGACTAAGGCGTTCCTGAGGACACGCGAGAGAGATAGTCAAGTGCTATAGTCATATTCCATCTAGTACTATGTTTTGTATTGATAAATGTTATGTGGGTGGATCTTAACTAGTGCACCGTCTAGGCTAAGACAAGTACACTCTTATGATTAATCCCTCTTACAAGCATCCGCAAATACAAGAGAGAAATTAAGGCAAATCCTAACCATAGCAATAAGCTTCAGGATCCAATACTCCCTCGTGCAAAAGTATGCAAACTGGGGTTCAGGTTTCTGTCACTCCGGCAACCCACCATAAGCATCCTTTATACACGATGCATTCTCCTAGGTCCTTAAAAAGGCAAAGTGTTATGTAGTCGACGTTCACATAACACCACTAGAAGAATAACACCATAACTTAAATATCAATCAACACATATTACTTCAACATCATATGACTACTAGCATCTAAACTTTTCCCATGTCCTCAAGAACTAATGGAACTACTCACAAGACATAAAAGAGATCATGATCAGAGGTGATGAAAATATAATTAACAATCTGGTCATAACAATAATCCTCCAACAAAACTCAATAGCATTCACCACAAAAGAATAATCAACACCGGCAGAGTAGAGGGGATGAATAGTGCAAGGTACAACTCCGATTGCAATGATGAAGTAGATGGGATGAATTGGAGATGGTGCTGGTGTTGGTGATGATGGTGATAATGATCTCGCTGATGCCCGTCATGATGGCGATGACAATGAGGACGATCTCCCCTTCTGGGAGGAGTTCTCCCCGGCGGAATCTGCCCGCCGGAAAGGTCTTTTCTCCTCTATAGGTTTCCGCCGCGGAGCGGCGTATGAATCGCGAAAACTCTTCTGTCCCCGGAATTTTTAGGTCAAGAGGGAGATATAGGCCAAAGGAGAGTGTCGGGGGTGGGACCCGTTACTCAGGAGGCCTCCTGTCATGGCCTTTTCGATAAGTAAGAGTGTCGAACCCAACAACGAGCAGAAGGTATTGACAAGTGATCCTGAGCAAGGAATAACTGCAAGTACTGAAAGGTAGCTTTTTATGGGTTTTCTAGTATAAGCAACAAGTAGTTAAATGCAAGGAAAGTAAATAGTGCCGAGGTGCAGCAAGTGGCCCAATCCTTTTGAACACAAAGGATAAGACGAGGGACTGAACTTATAAAGACTAAGGCGTTCCTGAGGACACACGGGAGAGATAGTCAAGTGCTTTCGTCATATTCCGTCTATCACTATGTTTTGTATTGATAAGTGTTATGCGGATGGACCTTAACTAGTGCACCGTCTAGGCTAAGACAAGTACACTCTTATGATTAATCCCTCTTGCAAGAATCCGCAAATACAAGAGAGAAATTAAGACAAATCCTAACCATAGCAATAAGCTTCAGGATCCAATACTCCCTCGTGCAAAAGTATGCAAACTGGAGTTTAGGTTTCTGTCACTCCGGCAACCCACCATAAGCATTCTATATACACGATGCCTTCCCCTAGGTCCTTAAAAAGGCGAAGTGTTATGTAGTCAACATTCACATAACACCACTAGAAGAATAACACCATAGCTTACATATCAATCAACACATATTACTTCAACATCATATGACTACTAGCATCTAGACTTTTCCAATGTCCTCAAGAACTAATGGAACTACTCACAAGACATAAAAGAGATCATGATCAGAGGTGATTAAAATATAATTAACAATCTGGTCATAACAATATTCCTCCAACAAAAGTCAATAGCATTCACCACAAAAGAGTAATCAATACCGGTAGAGTAGAGGGGATGAATAGTGCAAGGTACAACTCCGATTGCAATGATGAAGTAGATGGGATGAAGATGGAGATGGTGCTGGTGTTGGTGATGATGGTGATGATGATATCGATGATGACCCTGACAAAGGTGATGACGATGAGGACGATCTCCCCTTCCGGGAGGAGTTCTCCCCGGTGGAATCTGCCCGTCGGAACTTGATCTACTAGCAGAACTGTCAGATGTGCATGATGTGTTCCATATTTCTCAACTACGGAACTGTGTAAGGAACCCCGATCAACAGGTAATCCATGACAGTATAGAAGTACAACCATACCTATCCTATCAGGAACACCCCGTGAGAATATTAGAGGAGGCATAAAGGAGGACACTACAGAAGGTCACCAAACTATTCAAGGTACAGCGGAGCAACAATTCAGAGGAGGAGGTGCTACCTCTTGAGATTGCGTTGGTTTTTCCCTTGAAGAGGAAAGGGTGATGCAGCACAGTAGCAGTAAGTATTTCCCTCAGTTTGAGAATCAAGGTATCAATCCAGTAGGAGTATCAAGGCAAGTCTCCAAAGTACCTGCGCAAAAACAGCAAACTTGCACCCAACGCTACAAAGGGGTTGTCAATCCCTTCACGATTGATTGCAAGGTGAGATCTGAAGGCGGAAAGTGCAACAAAGTAAACGTGTAAGGCTGAAAATATGATGTGAAGTAGACCCGGGGGCCATAGTGTCCACTAGAGGCTTCTCTCGTGATAGAAAATATTACGGTGGGTGAACGAATTACTGCCGAGAAATTGATAGAACCGCGCAAAGTCATGACGATATCTAAGGCAATGATCATACATATAGGCATCACGTCCGAGACAAGTGGACCGATACTTTCTGCATCTACTACTATTACTCCACACATCGATCGCTATCCAGCATGCATCTAGTGTATTGAGTTCATAACAAACAGAGTAACGCCTTAAGCAAGGTGACATGATGTAGAGGGATAAATTCATGGAATAGATATAAACCCCATCTTTTTACCCTTGATGGCAAAAACATGATGCATGCCTCGTTACCCCTTTTGTCACTGGGTGAGGACACCGCACGGTATGAACCCAGAACCAAGCACTTCTCCCATTGCAAGAATTACAGATCAAGTTGGCCAAACGAAACCCACAACTCGAAGAGAATTACAAGGATATGAAATCATGCATATAAGAGATCAGAAGAAACTCAAATCAGATTCATAGATAATCTGATCATAAATACACAATTCATCCGATCTCGACAAACACACCGCAAAAGAGAATTACATCGGATAGATCTCCATGAAGATCATGGAGAACTTTGTATTGAAGATGCAAGAGAGAGAATAAGCCATCTAGCTACTAGCTATGGACCCGAAGGTCAGTGGTGAACTACTCACGCATCATCGCAGAGGCAATGGTGTTGATGAAGAAGCCCTCCGTGTCCGAATCCCCCCTCCGACAGGGCACCAGAACATGCCCCAGATGGGATCTTGCGGAGACAGAAGCTTGCGGCGGCGGAAAAGTATTTTCGTGGCTCTCTCTCGTGGTTTCAGATTTTTCGGAGATTTATAGGCGGAAGAAGTAGGCCGCGGCTAGGGGGCTTGTGGCCTCTCCCGGGACCCTTTGCCTTGGTTCTCAAGGTCCCTGCGTATCTTCTGTTTCGGAAAAAAATAATTCCGAAGATATATTTTTTTCCGTTTGGACTCCGTTTGATATTCTCGTGTGAAAAGGGTCAAAAACACGGAAAAAACAAGAACTGGCACTTGGCACTGAGTTAATAAGTTAGTCCCAAAAAAGATATAAAATGCATACAAAACATCCAAAGTTTGACAAGATAATAGCATGGGACCATCAAAAATTATAGATACGTTGGAGACTTATCAAGGGGCCACTTGGGAAAGAGAGGATTTCGTGCAGAAAGAGCAACCGCAGCTTCTCGAGGACTGGCTGAAATCTCACAGAGGAGATTTTTCTTAAGGGGGTAGGTGTTGTAACACCCAAAAAATTTAAATTTGATTTCTTGATTTTTGAACTATTTTTGAAGATGGATTTTTAATTTTTGGCTTTGATAAAAAGCTTTGAAGCTCTTTGACAACCTCTTTGAGAAAACGTTCGAAGCTTTCTTTCCTGAACCTGCCTGGTTTAAAAAGTGTTCTTTTGGCCTCTTCTCAAAATGAAATAGTTTAGGAGAGTATTTTATTCTTTTGCAAAACCTTGGAATTTATTTTTATAAGTTCAATTGTCAAAATTTCCTCAAGGTTTCTTTTTCCTCCATTCTGATTTAGACCCTTTGGCACTTCTCTAACATCTAGGTCTTCATTCTCATTGATTTATCAAAGATTCAGAAGGGTTTAACCACCTTTCATATTTTATTTCAAATAAAAGTATTTTCTGTAATTAGATTTGACGCCAACAAATTTACAAAGGAAATGAGTGATTCCTTTGGAATTTTTGTCCCAAACTCCTGCTCTCAGAAGGCCTTAGTACCCTCAACCTATTTCACCAAAAACTTTGGAGTCACAAGTTTGAAAATTTCAAAATTCGTTGGACTCAAGTTTGACCCAAAAGACTTTGTTTTCAATAAAAACCTGACTAAAATAGTTTCAAAAATTCTGAACTTTTGTGGGCAGTCTTTTCACCCAATGAGAGACCATCCCAAAAAAAATGAGCTCAAAATATTTTGTGCACATGCCATTTTTATTAAATCGAGCACCTAACATGCACTGTTGCCATTGTCTCTCTGAATTTGATCCAGTCAATATTCAGAGTTCAGTTTCTGTGACAATTGCCACAATGTCGATGCAAGAGCTGCTCGATCATGTGCCCGAGCTTATCCACGCGTCGCGCATCTCCTTGGACGCTTGCTAGCGTCGGTGGTGAGTTGGCCGAGCCAGTTAAGCTCCGACAGCAGCACCTGCAGCGGCTGCCGCGGCCACCAGCGTCTCCCCAGCTGCAGCCCCACACTATCTGGCACCGCCCATTGCACTTGAAGCCTCCGCGTGTCCCTGGACCCAGCATGCGCCGCGTTTGTCGCCGCCACGCCCTCGGCAACACAAAGCACGAACTCTGTTGCCGCCGTGTACAACAAGACCTGCTCCGTCGACCCAGGTCCTCCGTCAATGACCAAGCGACCTTAGGCCAAAAATGGATCACTGATGACCCACAAGTGTAGGGGATCTATCGTAGCCTTTTTGATAAGAGTGTCGAACCCAATGAGGAGCAGAAGATATTGACAAGTGATCTTGAGCAAGGAATAATTACAAGTACTGAAAGGTAGCTTTTTATGGGTTTTCTAGTATAAGCAACAAGTAAATAAATGCAAGGAACGTAAATAGTGCCGAGGTGTAGCAAGTGGCCCAATCCTTTTGAACACAAAGGATAAGCCGAGGGACTCAACTTATAGAGACTAAGGCGTTCCTGAGGACACGCGAGAGAGATAGTCAAGTGCTATAGTCATATTCCATCTAGTACTATGTTTTGTATTGATAAATGTTATGTGGGTGGATCTTAACTAGTGCACCGTCTAGGCTAAGACAAGTACACTCTTATGATTAATCCCTCTTACAAGCATCCGCAAATACAAGAGAGAAATTAAGGCAAATCCTAACCATAGCAATAAGCTTCAGGATCCAATACTCCCTCGTGCAAAAGTATGCAAACTGGGGTTCAGGTTTCTGTCACTCCGGCAACCCACCATAAGCATCCTTTATACACGATGCATTCTCCTAGGTCCTTAAAAAGGCAAAGTGTTATGTAGTCGACGTTCACATAACACCACTAGAAGAATAACACCATAACTTAAATATCAATCAACACATATTACTTCAACATCATATGACTACTAGCATCTAAACTTTTCCCATGTCCTCAAGAACTAATGGAACTACTCACAAGACATAAAAGAGATCATGATCAGAGGTGATGAAAATATAATTAACAATCTGGTCATAACAATAATCCTCCAACAAAACTCAATAGCATTCACCACAAAAGAATAATCAACACCGGCAGAGTAGAGGGGATGAATAGTGCAAGGTACAACTCCGATTGCAATGATGAAGTAGATGGGATGAATTGGAGATGGTGCTGGTGTTGGTGATGATGGTGATAATGATCTCGCTGATGCCCGTCATGATGGCGATGACAATGAGGACGATCTCCCCTTCTGGGAGGAGTTCTCCCCGGCGGAATCTGCCCGCCGGAAAGGTCTTTTCTCCTCTATAGGTTTCCGCCGCGGAGCGGCGTATGAATCGCGAAAACTCTTCTGTCCCCGGAATTTTTAGGTCAAGAGGGAGATATAGGCCAAAGGAGAGTGTCGGGGGTGGGACCCGTTACTCAGGAGGCCTCCTGTCATGGCCTTTTCGATAAGTAAGAGTGTCGAACCCAACAACGAGCAGAAGGTATTGACAAGTGATCCTGAGCAAGGAATAACTGCAAGTACTGAAAGGTAGCTTTTTATGGGTTTTCTAGTATAAGCAACAAGTAGTTAAATGCAAGGAAAGTAAATAGTGCCGAGGTGCAGCAAGTGGCCCAATCCTTTTGAACACAAAGGATAAGACGAGGGACTGAACTTATAAAGACTAAGGCGTTCCTGAGGACACACGGGAGAGATAGTCAAGTGCTTTCGTCATATTCCGTCTATCACTATGTTTTGTATTGATAAGTGTTATGCGGATGGACCTTAACTAGTGCACCGTCTAGGCTAAGACAAGTACACTCTTATGATTAATCCCTCTTGCAAGAATCCGCAAATACAAGAGAGAAATTAAGACAAATCCTAACCATAGCAATAAGCTTCAGGATCCAATACTCCCTCGTGCAAAAGTATGCAAACTGGAGTTTAGGTTTCTGTCACTCCGGCAACCCACCATAAGCATTCTATATACACGATGCCTTCCCCTAGGTCCTTAAAAAGGCGAAGTGTTATGTAGTCAACATTCACATAACACCACTAGAAGAATAACACCATAGCTTACATATCAATCAACACATATTACTTCAACATCATATGACTACTAGCATCTAGACTTTTCCAATGTCCTCAAGAACTAATGGAACTACTCACAAGACATAAAAGAGATCATGATCAGAGGTGATTAAAATATAATTAACAATCTGGTCATAACAATATTCCTCCAACAAAAGTCAATAGCATTCACCACAAAAGAGTAATCAATACCGGTAGAGTAGAGGGGATGAATAGTGCAAGGTACAACTCCGATTGCAATGATGAAGTAGATGGGATGAAGATGGAGATGGTGCTGGTGTTGGTGATGATGGTGATGATGATATCGATGATGACCCTGACAAAGGTGATGACGATGAGGACGATCTCCCCTTCCGGGAGGAGTTCTCCCCGGTGGAATCTGCCCGTCGGAACTTGATCTACTAGCAGAACTGTCAGATGTGCATGATGTGTTCCATATTTCTCAACTACGGAACTGTGTAAGGAACCCCGATCAACAGGTAATCCATGACAGTATAGAAGTACAACCATACCTATCCTATCAGGAACACCCCGTGAGAATATTAGAGGAGGCATAAAGGAGGACACTACAGAAGGTCACCAAACTATTCAAGGTACAGCGGAGCAACAATTCAGAGGAGGAGGTGCTACCTCTTGAGATTGCGTTGGTTTTTCCCTTGAAGAGGAAAGGGTGATGCAGCACAGTAGCAGTAAGTATTTCCCTCAGTTTGAGAATCAAGGTATCAATCCAGTAGGAGTATCAAGGCAAGTCTCCAAAGTACCTGCGCAAAAACAGCAAACTTGCACCCAACGCTACAAAGGGGTTGTCAATCCCTTCACGATTGATTGCAAGGTGAGATCTGAAGGCGGAAAGTGCAACAAAGTAAACGTGTAAGGCTGAAAATATGATGTGAAGTAGACCCGGGGGCCATAGTGTTCACTAGAGGCTTCTCTCGTGATAGAAAATATTACGGTGGGTGAACGAATTACTGCCGAGAAATTGATAGAACCGCGCAAAGTCATGACGATATCTAAGGCAATGATCATACATATAGGCATCACGTCCGAGACAAGTGGACCGATACTTTCTGCATCTACTACTATTACTCCACACATCGATCGCTATCCAGCATGCATCTAGTGTATTGAGTTCATAACAAACAGAGTAACGCCTTAAGCAAGGTGACATGATGTAGAGGGATAAATTCATGGAATAGATATAAACCCCATCTTTTTACCCTTGATGGCAAAAACATGATGCATGCCTCGTTACCCCTTTTGTCACTGGGTGAGGACACCGCACGGTATGAACCCAAAACCAAGCACTTCTCCCATTGCAAGAATTACAGATCAAGTTGGCCAAACGAAACCCACAACTCGAAGAGAATTACAAGGATATGAAATCATGCATATAAGAGATCAGAAGAAACTCAAATCAGATTCATAGATAATCTGATCATAAATACACAATTCATCCGATCTCGACAAACACACCGCAAAAGAGAATTACATCGGATAGATCTCCATGAAGATCATGGAGAACTTTGTATTGAAGATGCAAGAGAGAGAATAAGCCATCTAGCTACTAGCTATGGACCCGAAGGTCAGTGGTGAACTACTCACGCATCATCGCAGAGGCAATGGTGTTGATGAAGAAGCCCTCCGTGTCCGAATCCCCCCTCCGACAGGGCACCAGAACATGCCCCAGATGGGATCTTGCGGAGACAGAAGCTTGCGGCGGCGGAAAAGTATTTTCGTGGCTCTCTCTCGTGGTTTCAGATTTTTCGGAGATTTATAGGCGGAAGAAGTAGGCCGCGGCTAGGGGTCTTGTGGCCTCTCCCGGGACCCTTTGCCTTGGTTCTCAAGGTCCCTGCGTATCTTCTGTTTCGGAAAAAAATAATTCCGAAGATATATTTTTTTCCGTTTGGACTCCGTTTGATATTCTCGTGTGAAAAGGGTCAAAAACACGGAAAAAACAAGAACTGGCACTTGGCACTGAGTTAATAAGTTAGTCCCAAAAAAGATATAAAATGCATACAAAACATCCAAAGTTTGACAAGATAATAGCATGGGACCATCAAAAATTATAGATACGTTGGAGACTTATCAAGGGGCCACTTGGGAAAGAGAGGATTTCGTGCAGAAAGAGCAACCGCAGCTTCTCGAGGACTGGCTGAAATCTCACAGAGGAGATTTTTCTTAAGGGGGTAGGTGTTGTAACACCCAAAAAATTTAAATTTGATTTCTTGATTTTTGAACTATTTTTGAAGATGGATTTTTAATTTTTGGCTTTGATAAAAAGCTTTGAAGCTCTTTGACAACCTCTTTGAGAAAACGTTCGAAGCTTTCTTTCCTGAACCTGCCTGGTTTAAAAAGTGTTCTTTTGGCCTCTTCTCAAAATGAAATAGTTTAGGAGAGTATTTTATTCTTTTGCAAAAGCTTGAAATTTATTTTTATAAGTTCAATTGTCAAAATTTCCTCAAGGTTTCTTTTTCCTCCATTTCGATTTAGACCCTTTGGCACTTCTCTAACATCTAGGTCTTCATTCTCTTTGATTTATCAAAGATTTAGAAGGGTTTAACCACCTTTCATATTTTATCTCAAATAAGAGTATTTTCTGTAATTAGATTTGACGCCAACAAATTTACAAAGGAAATCAGTGATTCCTTTGGAATTTTTGTCCCAAACTCCTACCTTAGAAGGCCTTAGTACCGTCAACCTATTTCACCAAAAAAATTGGAGTCACAAGTTTGAAAATTTCAAAATTCGTTTGACTCAAGTTTGACCCAAAAGACTTTGTTTTCAATAAAAACCTGACTAAAATAATTTCAAAAATTCTGAACTTTTGTGGGCAGTCTTTTCACCCAATTAGAGACCATCCCAAAAAATTTCAGCTCAAAATATTTTGTGCACATGCTATTTGCATTTGATCGAGCACCTAACATGCACTGTTGCCATTGTCTCTATGAATTTGATCTAGTCAATATTCAGAGTTCATTTTCTGAGACAATTGCCACAATGTCGATGCAAGAGCTGCTCGATCATGTGCCCGAGCTTATCCACGCGTCGCGCATCTCCTTGGACGCTTGCTAGCGTCGGTGGTGAGTTGGCCGAGCCAGTTAAGATCCGACAGCAGCACCTGCAGCGGCTGCCGCGGCCACCAGCGTCTCCCCAGCTACAGCCCCAAACTGTCCCGCACCGCCCATTGCACTTGAAGCCTCCGCGTGTCCCTGGACCCAGCATGCGCCGCGTTTGTCGTCGCCACGCCCTCGGCAGCACAGAGCACGAACTCTGATGCCGCCGTGTACAACAAGACCTGCTCCGTCGACCCAGGTCCTCCGTCAATGACCAAGCGACCTTAGGCCAAAAATGGATCACTCATGACCCACAAGTGTAGGGGATCTATCGTAGCCTTTTCGATAAGAGTGTCGAACCCAATGAGGAGCAGAAGATATTGACAAGTGATCTTGAGCAAGGAATAACTGCAAGTACTGAAAGGTAGCTTTTTATGGGTTTTCTAGTATAAGCAACAAGTAAATAAATGCAAGGAATGTAAATAGTGCCGAGGTGCAGCAAGTGGCCCAATCCTTTTGAACACAAAGGATAAGCCGAGGGACTCAACTTATAAAGACTAAGGCGTTCCTGAGGACACGCGGGAGAGATAGTCAAGTGCTTTCGTCATATTCCATCTAGTACTATGTTTTGTATTGATAAATGTTATGTGGGTGGATCTTAACTAGTGCACCGTCTAGGCTAAGACAAGTACACTCTTATGATTAATCCCTCTTACAAGAATTCACAAATACAAGAGAGAAATTAAGGCAAATCCTAACCATAGCAATAAGCTTCAGGATCCAATACTCCCTCGTGCAAAAGTATGCAAACTAGGGTTCAGGTTTCTGTCACTCCGGAAACCCACCATAAGCATTCTTTACACACGATGCATTCTCCTAGGTCCTTAAAAAGGCAAAGTGTTATGTAGTCGACGTTCACATAACACCATAACTTAAATATCAATCAACACATATTACTTCAACATCATATGACTACTAGCATCTAAACTTTTCCCATGTCCTCAAGAACTAATAGAACTACTCACAAGACATAAAAGAGATCATGATCAGAGGTGATGAAAGTATGATTAACAGTCTGGTCATAACAATAATCCTCCAACAAAACTCAATAGCATTCACCACAAAAGAATAATTAACACTGGCAGAGTAGAGGGGATGAATAGTTCAAGGTACAACTCCGATTGCAATGATGAAGTAGATGGGATGAAGGTGGAGATGGTGTTGGTGTTGGTGATGATGGTGATAATGATCTCGCTAATGCCCGTCACGATGGTCATGACGATGAGGACGATCTCCCCTTCCGGGAGGAGCTCTGCTCGGCGGAATCTGCCCGCCGGAAAGGTCTTTTCTTCTCTATAGGTTTTCACCGCGGAGCGGCGTATGAATCGCAAAAACTCTTCTGTCCCCGGAATTTTTAGGTCAAGAGAGAGATATAGGCCAAAGGAGAGTGTCGGGGGTGGGGTACGTTACTCAAGCGGCCTCGTGTAATGGCCTTTTCGATAAGTAAGAGTGTCGAACCCAACAACGAGCAGAAGGTATTGACAAGTGATCCTGAGCAAGGAATAACTGCAAGTACTGAAAGGTAGCTTTTTATGGGTTTTCTAGTATAAGCAACAAGTAAATAAATACAAGGAAAGTAAATAGTGCCGAGGTGCAGCAAGTGGCTCAATCCTTGTGAACACAAAGGATAAGCCGAGGGACTGAACTTATAAAGACTAAGGCGTTCCTGAGGACACACGGGAGAGATAGTCAAGTGCTTTCGTCATATTCCGTCTATCACTATGTTTTGTATTGATAAGTGTTATGTGGGTGGACCTTAACTAGTGCATCGTCTAGGCTAAGACAAGTACACTCTTATGATTAATCCCTCTTGCAAGAATCCAAAAATACAAGAGAGAAATTAAGGCAAATCCTAACCACAGCAATAAGCTTGAAGATCCAATACTCCCTCGTGCCAAAGTATGCAAACTGGGGTTCAGTTTTCTGTCACTCCGGCAACCCACCATAAGCATTCCATATAGAAAGTGGGGACAATCACACCCCCTTAGTCTCCTTTGTTTATCACTACCAAAGTTTTCTGATTTCTCATCAACAAAGCGTGAATGAGGTTTTGTTTGTTGTTATTATGTTTTATGAGCTGGGCACGCTCATGCCAGTCCCTCCTTGTATTAAGGGTTCGCAGATCATATGCAAACCCAAGATAAAACTTGTCGAGTATGAGAAGATCATGAATTGCCTACTACTTCCTCATGAGGTAAAGCAGAGGCACAAAATAGGGAGTAATATTTGAAGCTTTAAGGATAGCACATGAGTAATATACTTTAGGAGTGGCAGCGAAATACCACAAATAGGGAAGATATGGTGGACTCTAGGGAAGGTTAAGGTTTGAGGGTATGGATGCACAAGCAGTATTCCCGCTTAGTGCAAGGGTTGGCTAGCAAAGGCTTTTAAGAGAAGATAAATAATGTTGACTTGGATGCAAAAAAATATAAAGTTTAACATAAAGAATTGGCATATCTTCGGCTCGCAACTACTTCAAGAGGCACATGACAAGGTAAAACTCATAAGGGACACACTCAAGACAGTCCAAAGCCGTCAAAAGAGCTATTACGATCAAAAACACCGCGACGTCGGCTTCAACCCAAATGATTATTTATATCTAAAGGTATCACCCATGAGGGGACTACAAAGGTTCAAGGTCAAGGGCAAGCTTGCACCCGCCTTCATCGGACCATTTCGTATAATTGCTCGAAGAGGCCAAGTTGCCTATCAACTTGATCTACCAGCAGAACTGTTAGACGTGCACGATGTGTTCCATATTTCTCAACTAAGTGTGTAAGGAACCCCGATCAACAAGCAACCCATGACAGTATAGAAGTACAACCAGACCTATCCTATCAGGAACACCCCGTGAGAATATTAGAGGATGCTGAAAGGAGGACACGACAGAAGGTCACCAAACTATTCAAGGTATAGTGGATCAACCATTCACAGGAGGAGGCCACTTGGGGAAGAGAGGATTTCCTGCAGAAAGAGCCACCGCAACTTCTTGAGGACTGGCTGATATCTCGGGGAGGAGATTTTTCTTAAGGGGGTAGGTGTTGTAACACCCAAAATTTTAAAATTTGATTTCTTGATTTTTGAATTATTTTTAAAGATGGATTTTTTAAATTTTGGCTTTGATAAAAAGCTTCGAAGCTGTTTGACAACCTCTTTGAAAAAACTTTTGAAGCTTTCTTTCCTCAACGCATGGTTTAAAAAGTATTCTTTCGGCCTCTTCTCAAAATGAAATAGTTTAGGAGAATATTTTATTCTTTTGCAAAACCTTGGAATTTATTTCAATAAGTCAAATTGTCAAAAATTTCCTCAAGGTTTCTTTTTCCTCAATTCTGATTTAGACCCTTTGGCACTTCTCTAACATCTAGGTCTTCATTCTCATTGATTTACCAAAGCTTTAGAAGGGTTTAACCACCTTTCATATTTTATTTCAAATAAAAGTATTTTCTGTAATCGGATTTGACCCCAGCAAATTTACAGAGGAACTCAGTGACTCCTTTGGAGTTTTTGTCCCAAACTCCTGCCCTTAGAAGGCCTTAGTACCCTCAACCTATTTCACCAAAAACTTTGGAGTCACAAGTTTGAAAATTTAAAAATTCATTTGACTCTAGTTTGACCCAAAAGACTCTGTTTTCAATAAAAACCTGACTTAAATAGTTTCAAAAATTCTGAAATTTTGTGGGTAGTCTTTTCACCCAATGAGAGGCCACCACAAAAAATTTCAGCTCAAAATATTTTGTGCACATGCCATTTGCATTTGATCAAGCACCTAACATGCACTGTTGCCATTGTCTATCTCTGAATTTGATTCAGTCAATATTCAGAGTTCAGTTTTAGTAACAATCACCACAATATCGATGCAAGAGCTGCTCAATCCTATGCCCGAGGTTATCCACGCGCAGCATATCTCCTTGGATGCTTGCTAGCGTGGGTGGTGATCTGGCCGAGCGAGTTAAGCTTCGGCAGCAGCACTTACAGCGGCTACCGTGGCCACCGGCGTCTCCCCTGTTGTAGCCCCGCACCGTCCGGCACCGCCCATTGCACATGAAGCCTTTGCGTGTCCCTGGACCTAGCACGTGCCGTGTTTGCCGTCGCCACGCCCCGTGTAGCATAGAGCACGAACTTTGTTGCCGTCGTGCACAGCAAGACCCGCTCCATCGACCCGGGTCCTCCGTCGATGACCAAGCGACCTTAGGCCAAAAATGGACCCGCTCGATGAGTAGGTACGAGTCGGACCACCAAACCGCCCGACTAACCCCCTAGATCACCGGAATTGCTCGTCGGAGTTAAGACCCGCGACATCTCTCTCGGGCCTCTATAAATAGAACCCCCTCTGAGCTGCCGAACCCATCACTCACCTCACCACACTCCACCCCCACTCCGAAACCTTGCCCAAGCCAGAGGAGGGCCTCGGAGGGGCCTTCTTCCCCAGCTACGGCCGCCCCAATCCGCTTCGGGTTCCGATTGGATTCGAGCGAGGTGAGCAGAGGTAGGAGCCCCCGAGGCGTTCATAAGCTTCCTAGTGACCCCCTCATCCTAAGCTCCCTTTCGATTTGATTGCAGGCGAGTCCCTCGGTGAGTTTTGGAGGTGCCGAAGCTGCCGTCCACCGGAGCAAGGTCGTCGTCAACGTAGATCCCCCTCGACCCAATCCACCTCTCACCGATGCACGAGAGCACGGTGAGTGCGTAGATGCCCTCGGTTAGCTCTCTCCCTTCGTCAGTCGCCGCCGACGATCACCGCAACGCCTCTGGCGCCCGTGAATTCAAACCTAACAGGGTGGGACCCCCTTGTCAGGGTTATGTATTTTTTTGAAACGTTTTTCCCAAAGGCGCCTTCGTCCGGAGCCGTCTTCGAGGTTGGTTAGCGTATTTTCCTTTGGAGTGCTTTGAGTTTCTCAAACTAGTCCCTGGACAAATTCTGTTTTATTACAAAATAGTCCCTGAACTTGTTTTGCTTATAACTAATAAACTATAATATCTTTTGAATTGATTCTTTTTGCAAAAATCTTGCTTTGAGGGTCTAGTTTATTTTCATATTTATTTAAAAATTATTTGGATAGATTAGCTAGGCCTCAACTCTTATGACGATATGTTTACATGACGTAGATTCTGACGAAGGAAACACCAACGTTAACTTCACCAAGTTTGATCCCCACTACGTGGAACCAGACAAGCATGTTTGAACTACTGATGTGTTGTTTGCTCACTAACTAAAATTTACTTTGCATCCATTGCATTATTCGAGCATATTGCATATCTCTTAAATAATGTTAAAAACATGACTATGGCAAGTGATGGTTGTTAGAGGTCGTGGATAACCTAGTCACGCAGAACGTGATAGGTTATGGCCTGGTCATGACAAATACATGTTTGAGAAGGGGAGACAGTGATAACTCTAGTATCCACCTATCTCGAGCCTTGTGAGTGTCTTACTTTCATTACCGTGCTATCACAGTTTCCTGAATGAGGATTCTTTATAGTCGGTCGTAGGCCTATTATCACTCACACACCAAGTAGAGGGGCCGGGATGAAGGTACCATGGCCCTGGGCTAAATCCAGTCATCCGGTCAGGGGGCATGGGTGTTTCCGGTCTCAGACTGATACGTCTCAAACGTATCTATAATTTTTGATGGTTTCACGCTGTTGTCTTGTCTTCTTTGTATGTTTTATGTACCTTTTTATATCTTTTTGGGGACTAACTTATTGATTTAGTGCCAAGTGCGAGTTCCTGTTTTTCCGTGTTTTTGAATCTTTTCATATCTGATTTTGGAACGGAGTCCAAACGGAAGAAAAACCCCGAAATGATTTTGGAACGGAGTCCAAATGGAAGAAGTCGAGGGAGACTTTGGGCCAGGCCAGGTGGGCCCCAGGGAGCCCACATGGGCCCACTCCACCACCAGGGGGAGGCAGCGGTGGACAAGCTTGTGGCTTCCCTGGCCGCCTCCTGACCTAGGTTTTGCGCCTATATATTCCCAAATATTCCGCAAAAAATCGGGGAAGCCTCGAAAATACTTTTCCACCGCCGCAAGCTTCCTTTTCCGCGAGATCTCATCTGGAGACCCTTCCCGGCGCCCTGCCGGAGGGGACTTTGGAGGTGGAGGGCTTCTTCATCATCATCATCATCATCGCCCCTCCAATGACTCGTGAGTAGTTCACTTCAGACCTATGGGTCCGTAGTTAGTAGCTAGATGGCTTCTTCTCTCTCTTGGATCTTCAATACAAAGTTCTCCATGATCTTCATGGAGATCTATCCGATGTAATCTTCTTTGGCGGTGTGTTTGTCGAGATCTGATGAATTGTGGACTTGTGATCAAATTATCTATGATATATATTTGAGTCTTTGCTGATTTCTTATATGCATGATTTGATATCCTTGTAAGTCTCTCCGAGTCTTGGGTTTTGTTTGGCCAACTAGATCTATGATTCTTGCAATGGGAGAAGTGCTTGGTTTTGGGTTCTGCCATGTTGTGACCGTTCCCAGTGACAGTAGGGGCAGCAAGGCACACGTCAAGCAGTTGCCATCAAGGGTAAAAAGATGGGGGTTTTATCATTGGTTTGAGATTATCCCTCTACATCATGTCATCTTGCTTAAGGCGTTACTCTGTTCTTATGGACTTAATACACTAGATGCATGCTGGATAGCGGTCGATGTGTGGAGTAATAGTAGTAGATGCAGAAAGTATCGGTCTACTTGTTTCGGACATGATGCCTATAGAAATAATCATTGCATAGATATCGTCACGACTTTGCACAGTTCTATCAATTGCTCGGCAGTAATTCATTCACCCACCATCTACTTGCTTTCATGAGAGAAGCCACTAGTAAACACTACGGCCCCCGGGTCTATTCACATCCATCGTTTACAACTCCGCTTTTACTTTGCTTTGTTACTTTGTTGCTTTCAGTTCTCACTTGGCAAACAATCTATAAGGGATTGACAACCCCTTCATAGCGTTGGGTGCAAGCTTTTGTGTTTGTGCAGGTTGGTGAGAAACTCTTCCGCCGGATTGATACCTTGGTTCTCAAACTAAGGGAAATACTTACCGTCGCTATGCTACATCACCCTTTCCGCTTCGAGGGAATACCAACGTGTCGTAGTAGGAGTACTTCTGGCACAATTGCCAGGGGTACACAGCAAACATCAATACCTTAGCTCCATTTAACTGGTCAAACAGGTCTTCTATCTTGGGGAGTGGGTACTTGTTCTTGATTGTGACTTCGTTGAGAGAATGGTAATCGACGCAGAGTCGAATGGTACCATCCTTCTTTGATACAAACAGAACAGGTGATCCCCAAGGTGATGCACTCGGGCTAATGAATCCTTTCCTGAGTTGCTCATCCAGCTGCTTCTTCAGCTCTGCTAGCTCCTCGGATCCCATCCTGTAAGGCTTCTTATAAATAGGCCTTGACCCGGGCATGATCTCAATGATGAACTCGATGTCTCGGTGAGGGGGCATTCCAGGTAGCTCGTCAGGAAAGACGTCCGGGTACTCACAGACTACAAGCACTTGGTCGAGCTCTACCTCGAATAAGCTGTTGATTCGAGGTACTTGAGCTGATACCGGCTCAGAGACATACTTGATTTTGACCCCTTGGTCGCTTGTCATGGTAATGGCCCTGTTGGCATAGTCCAAGAGACTCTGGTGCTTGGCCAGCCAATCCATGCCGAGAATTACTTCTAAGCCTTGCGACTTAAGCACAATCAGGTGTGCCAAGAAGCTCGTCCCATTGATAACTATCTCGACCCTTCTACACCCTAGATTGGTCCTCAACACTGCTCCCGGGGTTTGAATTGCCATCTGCCCACGAAGCAGAGTGGGTTTTAAACCACACTTCTCCGCAAACCTTTGAGTAACAAAAGAATGCGAAGCACCACAATCAAACAACACTCTAGCTGGGGTGGAGTTGACGAGGAACGTACCCAGAATGCAGTCCGGGTCTTCCTGTGCCTCTTCGGCGGTGATGTGGTTGATCCGCCCCCTGCTGTTGAACTGCTGATTGCGGGGAACCTGGTTTCTTTCTGGTGCTCCTTGACCTGGGTTGGGTGCATTGGGACGCGGTGCATCGGGCTTCTTGTTGGGACACTGCCTGGAATAGTGTCTGGTTTGTCCACACCCAAAACAGGTGACCTGACCCGGAGGGTTGGTCTTGAATCCACTGTTATTCGGTGGGTTGGAAACTCGCTTGGTGTTGACTTGAGGCTGATAATTCTGATGGAATACCGGGGTCTTGTACTGCAGCTGCTGATAGTTGGGCCTCGCAGGTGCTGACTGCCATGGTCTCGGTCTTGCATTAGTGGGTCCTCCACTGCCTATCAGCTTGCGCTTGCGGGTGTCGTCCATTCCACGACGCTTGTCTTCCAGGATAAGTGCCTTGTTAACCAGGTCGCTGAAGGTCTTGCAGTCGCAAACTACCAACTGGTATGGTAGGGACTGCTGCAACCCTTCCATGAAGCGTTCCACCATAGCAGTCTCAGTGTTAACATCCTCACGGGCATACCTCGACAAGAGGTTAAACTTGTGCAGATATTCCTTAACAGTTCCACTGCCCTGCCTCAAGGCTCGGAATTCCCGCTTCTTGATGGTCATCATTCCTGGCGGAATATGAGCCGCGCGGAATCCTTCCTTGAACATTGCCCAAGTGATGACTTTCCCAGCTCGCATGATCTAGAAACCATCCCACCAAGCCCTGGCGGTGCCTACGAGATAGTGAGAGGCATAAAGGACCTTCTCACGTTCAACGGTGCACTTGACCAGCGCAAGGAGGTCTTCAATAGTGCGAATCCAGTCATCGGCATCCAATGGTTCAGTCATCTCTGTGAATATGGGAGGCGTAGTCCGCATAAACTCGGAGAGAGTAGAGCGTCCATTGCCATTCCCGTTCTGCGGCGGGTTGTTCACTAGGACTTGAGCCAGCTGCTAAATAGCGGCATTGTTGGCTTGACGCTCCTCGCGAAGAGCATGAAGGAACTGAGCCATAGTCAAGTTCTCGGGAGGAGGTGGCGGAGGAACATTGCCAGGCTGCTCATGGTGATCTCCAGCGTGATCTTCTCCTTCGGTTCCCTGTGGCTGACCTGAGGAGGCAGTGCCGGGGTTGCCGAAGGTGCTGTTGCGGGTTGCGTTCACCATCCTGTCATGGAAACAGACAGGTCAATATTCCACCTTGCTTGAAACCACAAGGGTTTGCTCTAGTAAGAGGGGGGTCCAAATGTGTGCTAGTGCCAGTTTTTAAAACCAAAATCCTGGAAACAGAATTTGCATTCATTGAAAACAAGTGACGTAGTCGCGTACAGGCTGCCTAAGGCAGAATGCGGCTTACATCATACACACTCATAATTTGAAAGATCAAATACATGGATTCCCTACGCTTAGGGGTACTCCTAGTTGCCTACGCTGAAATCCTACGCGGTGGACTGCTCGGTCTCATAGGTGGGTTCAGCAGGATCTTCGTCTTCGTCGGTGTATTCTTCCTTCAAAGGAGTGGAAGAAAGAAGCAGTACATCACGGCGTCTCTTAGGTGAGGCAGCGAAGAGCTCAGTATACTCTTCCGCTGTTAGGCGGTGACTGTGAAGAGGGACAGCCCGGATCGGTAGCACACCACCCGTGGTAGCAACACCGGCCCTTCCTTCAGGTGCGCCTGCTTTCTTCACCTTGCGATTCTTCATCTTCTCGGTGTGAAGTAGGCCCTTGACTTGGTGCAGTTCTTGGCGAAGCTTCGTTGATTCCTTAACCAGAAGGTGCGTCAGGGTGTCGGATGAGAGATTGAATTAGATCTGAAACCATAATGGCATCCCATCCTCAGACGATGGGGTGAGCATCCAACTCCCGTCCACTCCTTCCTTAAGAAAAGGTAGGTGACGAGTAGCGGGCTCATCTGCCATCTCAGGGAGGATATCGCGGAGACGCACGAGCGCCTCTCGTACGGCTGTCTCCACTACCAGCATCAGTTCCCCCATTTGTGGTCCTTCAAAGAACCAACTAGACGGGGAGTCATTAGCCTTCACTATCACGTCCACGTGATATTCCTTGGAGTCGGCGTTGACCAAGTGCTCGTGGTAGAGGAAGATGGGCATGCGGCATACGTGGCACTTCTCGAGACTATCCACCAGGAGTAGGGGAAAGCCGGTCTCCAGAAGCGTCTCAGGTACGGCGGCCATCTACAAGATATAGGAGAGAGAGAGAATCAGAAGGTTTTAGGTGCAAAATCGTGTAAGGCTGGTGTAGTAATCGTTTTCGGCTAATGTCCATGCTACCTAAGGCTTCCTATGGTCAGGATGGCTCTGATACCAGTTCTGTGGGGACCCCGACTGGTAAGTCAAGATCGCCGTGCCCAGTGATCCCAAGGATCAATGCTCACTGAACACATATACTGAACAATAGAGTCTTACATCCAAATACCGAATATTACATCAAATGACCAAAGGGTCAGGTTCACAAATAGGGCCTAAGGCCAAATAAAGTGGGTACAACGGGTAGCGGAAACTCATAAGGGCTAAGCGGGTGCCCATGCCATCAAGCATACACCGACAGGCATTCCGACTTGGAAGCGTCCTAGATCGCAGGTCCGTCTCCGAAGACGTACTCATCGCCAAACTCCGGTCCTTCCTTGTCTGGTCAATAATATAACCAGTGGCAAGCCAATGAGTACTTTGAATGTACTCGCAAACAGCCCATGATATGAACAATGAAAGTGAAGGATAACAATATCATGCATTTTCTAGTATAACTCATCTGGGTGGAATGATCTGTAACATCCCAAATTTTGGAATGTTAAAATAATTATTAGATTGTTTGTTTGTTTGCTTGAGTGATTGAAACTTGTGTGAAATTTGAAAGTTTTCAAAAACTTTTGAATGAGAGGGAATAAAATGACTTTCCCCTTCTCCGGTGAATTCAAATTCAATCATTTAAAAGCAAAGAGAAAAGATGACATGACTTCTTCAACTATAAAGAATTTGAACGGAGATATTTGCATTTGAATTTTTTTGCATTTCCATTCGTTTTCTTCATGCAAGAAATGTCGGGAAATACATTCTAAAGAGCGGAGGAACATGACCCTCAAATACCCGGGCATTTTGAATGTTATTTGCACCCTAAAACTTAGAGGGTCAGTTGAAAATTATTTGCAAAAGAAAATAAACCTTTTAGGCAATTTTGTGAAAAAAAAAAATTCTGAAGTTTTTATTTTTGCCGTGGAAAAATGCCCATCATCTATATTTTATTTTTCTGATAATTTTAGTATATAAAAACTCTTTATTCCGAATTGATTTGATTTCCTTTTTAACGTTTTAGTTTCCTAGTTTTGAAAATAGGAAAGAAATCGTTTCTATTAGGAAATACATGCTGGCCCATTAAGACACATTCCTATTTTAGCCCAAGAAGATAATCTTCTTCCTCCTCTCTTCTTCACGTGACAGAAAACCTTCCATCCATGGAGAGGAGATCCCCACCTCCGGGATTCGCGAAGCTCATTCCTTCCCGGCGCCTCCCGCCGCCTCCATAAGAAGCCCCACGTCCTCCTCGTCCCATTCCCGTTGAAACCGCCGCCTCTCCTCGCCTCTAGCTCGCGCACCCCTCGCCGGAGTCGGCACCGGAAAAACATCACAGGAGCTCTCTGCACCTCCTCCACCTCCACCCTTCGGCCACCTCTCCCCACCACTTCGGCCCCCTCCACCGCCGCCCCCTTGCCACCCTCTCGCAACCCCACCTTCGCCCCCCCTGCTGCCCCATCCCCATCCCCATCGCCATTGCCACGAGCAGCAGCACACCAGCAGTTTTCCTCCTCCACCTCCCCCCTGCAGCCCCCCCTCTCCACCTCGCCCCCTCCCCTCCCAGGAGCACCCCACCCCTTCGGCCCCCCTGCACCACTCCTCTCGCCGGCCACCACCCCCTTCCCCACCGGCGACCAGCCCCCTCGGCCACCATCAGCCACGGGAGCAGCTCCACCACGGTAAGGAACCTCTCCTCTCTCTGTTATTTCTCTTTTATTGTTTTGCAGCCCTTAGATCTCTAGAAGATGGTGTAGATTAGATCTTAGGCTAACCTTTCGGTTTAGAGTAGAAAACCAACGGTTTTTATTTCACTTATGTTTTAGCCAGCCAGTTTTATTAGCCTCGGCCGTTTGCTCCAAACATTGCAACACACAGCACCCGTAGCCTATAGCAACATGCCACGTGTACCCCTCTGTTAGTTAGTAGTTAGCTTCAGGTTTTCTGTCTAAATTGCAAAAACAGAAAGTTTCTGTTTTGTTTTGGCCACAAATTTTGATCCCGAAGTCCAATGACATTGATTCTTGTTCCAGTAGCTCAAAAATTTCCTGTAGTTTTTAAAAGCATACAATTTGTCTATGTTTGAAATTTGCAAATATAAGTTAGATCAGATTTAGTTTAAACCGTGTTTTGCCTATTCCAGGAGTTGAAAACTAGCTTTTAATTTGATTCCTTTTGGTACTGATCACTATTGATCTTATGTATCAGTGGTAAAAATTTCAGAATTGTTTGAGTATTTTAGCTCACTGTTTCTTGTGAAAAAATTTCTGTTTCACCTCTTTTAGGATTTCGGCTAATTCCTTTTCAACTTTTGTCTTAAAATATTTTCTTTATTATTTCAGAAAGATTATTATGTTTTGTTTCTGTTAGTTAAACAGTAGTCTTGCAGCAAGTTTTTATTTTATTTTTATTTGTTTTCATGAAATCAATTCTAGTTCCGTAGTAACGTGCAATTGTTTTCACCATTGTTTCAAATCCCGTTTGGGAATACTTTCAAAAAGTTTTGTGAAAAATAATTTATTTTATCTTAGTTAAATTTTTATCTTAGTTCCTTGTTATTAATTTCTGTTAGACAAAAACTATTTAGTGTTTGACGTAGTAGAAGATTCTCTAGTCTTATTTGAAGTTTCCTTCGGATTCCTATTCGCTCTCTCTTTTGTTTTGATTGCTAGAATGATTGCTAGTATGAGTGCTTATGTGAATGATATGTTTGTTATATAGATTTGATCGGAGAGTGACGAGTAGTCTATCAAGTTATTTTCTTGAGAAATTCTTCTTCGTCAACATCACGAGGCAAGTCATTTGATCATGTATCACCTATGTTTTATGCATCGTAGTTCTACCATCCTATGCCCAATTGCATGCTGAGTAGGTACTTGGAAATTATGGTTACATATTGTAGTAGCATGTGGTAGGCACCCAAGAACCCCGTTACTTGGCCCGGGACGACAAATTTCATATTGCTATGCTTGAGTAGACGGGATTCTGGTTGAGAGTAGCCACGAGTGATGCGAGAATAATTTAATAACCAAGACTGGTTAAGTCAAGACTTTTCAAGACCTCGGACGCAATGCAACTCTGGGTGAAGGACGGTTGATCGGCTCCCTGGAGAACCCAGTGGATGCCCGGGATGCTGGAGAGGCCATGTCATCCTGCGGAAAGCTTCACCCAGGCTCAAAGAGACGGACGGATATTTTCAAGACCCAAGGCTTACCTGCACAACCACAAGTCATTATGGGCTCTGGCTTGGTTGGACAACGCGGCGACTCTAGACAGGCGGTGCTAGAAGATGTAGACGCACGGTAGGAATGGATGGGCAACGACAGGGATTCAGAAGGACCCGTTGAACGACCATGTTTTGATCATCCGGTCTTCAAACACCCTGAAGTGCGAGGACATACACGGAGGCGATCAAATCTTGTGGGGAACGTGTGCAAAACTCTGCAGAGTACTCAAACCTAATCGATTAGCCGTGTCCACGGTCATGGACAACTTGAGCCAAAGGAACTGAAGTTATCTGGATTTCTCAACACCATTATATATATTTGATGAGGGTAATTATTGACAACTCGGGTACGAGAACTGGTTGGCGGAACCATCTCGTTAACAACCAACCTTTGTAGTAACATTTTGCTTTTAGCCCCTCTTGATGTAGGAGAAAACTTGCTTTTCGCTAAAAACTTATAGCCCCACCTGCCATATATGCATGTAGAGATAGTTGATTATTATTTTACCCCCTCTCATATGTGACTTGCCGGCATATTCAATATGCTGACCTACATGGCCGCAACGTCTTATGTTGCAGATATTTTTCTTCGACGAGTAAGAGTACGATTCAGGGTTATGGTCTACACTCAACTTGCCCTTGGTGTTTATTGGGACTCCACTCCCTTGACTGCTTCCGCTAAAATAATTAAGGCATATATCAGTTTTACGCTATTTACATGTGATTGCACTTTGATATATACATTGATGTACTGTGTGTGCCAGCATACTGATCCAGGGATTGCACAAAAACACAGAGGCTTGACTCGCCTTGAGTCGGGCCGCTACAGAAATGGTATCAGAGCACATGTTGACTGTAGGACGTGACCCTAGAAATTGGAAATCTCTTAGGATAGGATCTCTCAAAAATTTCTGTTTTTCAACAACACCTTTTACTTCTCATCTCTTCTGATTTCATCGAATGTTCTCTCTCACCTCAAATAGTTAGACAATACTCTTACCCCTTTGACGACATGAAGGATCAACTGAGTCCCACTTCAAGGTAAAGAGGATTTCATCATGCATTTGAAGAATTGAAGCTACACCCATTGAAGACTCTCAAGACCCGAAGAATTCGAAGACCCTGAAGCGTTCGAATGTTTATATGACCATTAGAAGTACAAACCCCTTTTATATACCCACGTTAGATACGATGATTTGTGAACCGTCATTGGTGTGTGTTTTCCGACGGCCACAACAAAAATTTATTCTCAAAAATATTGTTTGTATTGTGTGTATCTCCCTCTCTCTCTTACCCGTCTGATCCCCAAAACCTCAACCCTATCAGATGGAGTATGAAGCTGGACTTGTAGTCTTTGGACCAATGACCCAGCTGGAGACTGATATATGGATTCAAAACATGGAGAACCACTTCGGGAGCAACTTGATCTCAAGGAAGTATGAAGTGGAACACGCTCTCCAGTACTTTACCCAAAGTGCTGCTATCTGGTGGAAAATGCATCATGCCATACAACGATTTAGTGGAGCAGAAAGTTGGGAAGAATTCAAGAAGACTCTGTTAAGATCCCATCTCATTCAGGAGTGCTATGACAATCCGAAGGAGAAGACTTGTGCATGCAAGATCTGTGGAGACATAGGACACACCCAGGAAGAACACACGGATGGATGCACTCATTGTGAAGAAAATCACCCAGCTGAGGAGTGCCCAAGCAGTCAGGTGACTTGTTTCCTTTGTGAAGGAACCACCCACTACCCAGCTCAGTGTCACATTTACCCCAAGGTGCAACAAGTTGTCAAGCAGCAGAAAGATGCAGTGAAGGAAACCCTCAAGAAGAAGATTCTAGAAGAACCGGTGATGAACGAAAATATTGAATACCCTGATGGACAAGGTCTGACCAGATTTTTCTCCAATGCATGCTACTCATGTGGAGAAGGAGGACATTATTCACAGGATTGCACGAAGAGAAGCCAAGAGTATCTGGGAAACTTCCCAACAGAAGAAGTGGAGTTTGATCCACTTGAAATAGAAGAACTGGCTAAAATAAAGGAGTCCGGAAAGAAGAACAAGTACCCTCGGAAGAGCCAAATCTCTGCAGACAAAGACCTAAGTCATGTCAGATGTTACAAGTGTATGAAATTTAGCCACCACAAATACATGTGCTCAGGAAGGAAGCCGGGAATCCAAGGAGCAAAAGCAAACGCTAAGAAGCCTCGGGACTTGTCAGAAATCATTTGCTTTTGTTGCAAGGAAGCAGGACATTTTGCCAGCGATTGTCCACAAAGGAAGAAAGCTAGAATGGAGTAGTTAAGTTTTGACCGTGGCAATAAGTGTAATCTCAAGCACTCTTGTTTTTCATGAGATCATGGAGTGAAATTTTTGTAATAGAAGTCCCTGAGATTGTAATAACATCATGAATAAATGGAAGTTATTGTCTCATGATTGTCTATGTTGAAACTGTATGCGTTGTTTCTCTTCGAACAAATATCTCTGAATATTATGAGGATATGAGAAAATATGGTCTATGCACGCATGAGTATAATTCATTTAAGTGTGGTAGTAATCAGTAAACCCACAGGATCCACTGAGTAGGAATGTACCATGATTACCAAGGAGACACATACATTCCTCTGAGTACCTATTTACTGACACCTACAGATGACAACTCTCTACGAGTCATTCCTCAAGGGCCCAGAAACGATCATGACCCTGACCAGTGACCAGGATTACCCGAAAATCCTGAAGGACATGATGAAGCACATTCACCTTGAAGGAGATGCAGTCTACAAAGGCTACCCATTTGTGGAAAATGGAGTGGAACTTTGGTACGTGGAAGTACACCTACACCATGTGAAAGGAGTTTGTCCAAAGACTATGGGGCAATACTTTTTCATTTCACGTGTACCACGAGCAACCTTCTTTGATGTTGTTCGTGAAGCTGCCATGGAAGCCATACGTCAGATCGGAGAAATACTTGAAGCAAGACTCCGTCATACCCAGGAATACCTGAGTGAGGTACGTGCGGAAATGATGGAGATGAAGCTCATGACCACCATGATGAAGCAAAAGATGGATGATTTCAAGGAACACATTGGAAAGTTCCAGTGGAACTAAAGTACCTCCAAGAGAGGCAGATGAATAAAGTTGGCAGAAATGCTCGACTATACCGAACCATGTGGATGGCAGCATTTGTAATAAAGTACTTTTGAATTGGAGTTTTTGAGGATAAATTAAGGAATGTAATAAGGATTGATTATGAAATGAATATGATTTATGGAAGAAGCTATGATGGATCAGCAAAACGTTTTCTTAGGAGCATACGAAAACCTGAGAGTTGTGAAGAAAGATAGATGCTTTGTTCAGCTTGCAGGACCAATAGATTATCCGAACTTCGTTCATGGACAAGAGAAATTCTGCAACGCTTGTGAAGATGCCCAAGTGTTAGAATGCGAGATTCGCTAAACCTTATACAGAGAAATGATTCGGGTGCGGAATGGATTGATCACCATGATGACTTACTCTTATCATTTATCTTGCTATTCGGAATGGTAAATCTGAGAGACTTACCCATACAGAGAGATGACGTTCTTTGAAGCTTTTGTTTAAGCCTTAGAATGGTATAAGAAAAGCCCATGTACATGGCATTTGTTGTCACGCGTAGGAAATATTACGGTGAGGATGTAACCAAGACCCCTCTCTCTGCAGGATAGCCACAAATGGTAGACCACCACGAGAACCATCGATATGTTATTTAGAATTGACCACGAGACTGTCAGTTAAGAAGACCCAGTGACGAAAGAAGCTTATATCAACGGGAGAGCATCCAAAAAGGATTTATTATGAAGACTGTGCGATGTCAGTTGCCAAAACCCGAGAGAATTGTTAAAATCTTAAGGGACCAGTAATCTTCATTTTAGGTGTGGTAGCATCCCACCTTGCCGGAGATTGGAATTGTTAGAAGACCCCCAAACCCTAACCTTTCTTTCTAGCCTCTTCGAATCTCGAGGACGAGATTCATTTTAAGTGTGGTAGGTTTGTAACATCCCAAATTTTGGAATGTTAAAATAATTATTAGATTGTTTGTTTGTTTGCTTGAGTGATTGAAACATGTGTGAAATTTGAAACTTTTCAAAAACTTTAGAATGAGAGGGAATAAAATGACTTTCCCCTTCTCCGGTGAATTCAAATTCAATCATTTAAAAGCAAAGAGAGAAGATGACATGACTTCTTCAACTATAAAGAATTTGAACGGAGATATTTGCATTTGAATTCTTTTGCATTTCCATTCGTTTTCTTCGTGCAAGAAATGTCGGGAAATACATTCTAAAGAGCGGAGGAACATGACCCTCAAATACCCGGGCATTTTGAATGTTATTTGCACCCTAAAACTTAGAGGGTCATTTGAAAATTATTTGCAAAAGAAAATAAACCTTTTAGGCAATTTTGTGAAAAAAAAAATTCTGAAGTTTTTATTTTTGCCGTGGAAAAATGCCCATCATCTATATTTTATTTTTCTGATAATTTTAGTATATAAAAACTCTTGATTCCGAATTGATTTGATTTCCTTTTTAACGTTTTAGTTTCCTAGTTTTGAAAATAGGAAAGAAATCGTTTCTATTAGGAAATACCTGCTGGCCCATTAAGACACATTCCTATTTCAGCCCAAGAAGATAATCTTCTTCCTCCTCTCTTCTTCACGTGACAGAAAACCTTCCATCCATGGAGAGGAGATCCCCACCTCCGGGATTCGCGAAGCTCATTCCTTCCCGACGCCTCCCGTCGCCTCTATAAGAAGCCCCACGTCCTCCTCGTTCCATTCCCGTTGAAACCGCCACCTCTCCTCGCCTCTAGCTCGCGCACCCCTCGCCGGAGTCGGCACCGGAGAAACATCACAGGAGCTCTCTGCACCTCCTCCACCTCCACCCTTTGGCCACCTCTCCCCACCACTTTGGCCCCCTCCACCGCCGCCCCCTTGCCACCCTCTCGCCACCCCACCTTCGGCCCCCCCTGCTGCCCCATCCCCATCCCCATCGCCATTGCCACGAGCAGCAGCACACCAGCAGTTTTCCTCCTCCACCTCGCCCCCTGCAGCCCCCCCCTCTCCACCTCGCCCCCTCCCCTCCCAGGAGCACCCCACCCCTTCGCCCCCCCTCCACCACTCCTCTCGCCGGCCACCACCCCCTTCCCCACCGGCGACTAGCCCCCTCGGCCACCATCAGCCACGGGAGCAGCTCCACCACGGTAAGGAACCTCTCCTCTCTCTGTTATTTCTCTTTTATTGTTTTGTAGCCCTTAGATCTCTAGTAGATGGTGTAGATTAGATCTTAGGATAACCTTTCGGTTTAGAGTAGAAAACCAGCGGTTTTTATTTCACTTATGTTTTAGCCAGCCAGTTTTATTAGCCTCGGCCGTTTGCTCCAAACATTGCAACACACAGCACCCACAGCCTATAGCAACATGCCACGTGTACCCCTCTGTTAGTTACTAGTTAGCTTCAGTTTTTCTGTCTAAATTGCAAAAACAGAAAGTTTCTGTTTTGTTTTGGCCACAACTTTTGATCCCGAAGTCCAATGACATTGATTCTTGTTCCAGTAGCTCATAAATTTCCTTTAGTTTTTAAAAACATATAATTTGTCTATGTTTTAAATTTTAAAATATAAGTTAGATCAGATTTAGTTTAAACCGTGTTTTGCCTATTCCAGGAGTTGAAAAATAGCTTTTAATTTGATTCCTTTTGGTACTGATCACTAGTGATCTTATGTATCAGTGGTAAAAATTTCAGAATTGTTTGAGTATTTTAGCTCACTGTTTCTTGTGAAACAATTTCTGTTTCACCTCTTTTAGGATTTTGGCTAATTCCTTTTCTACTTTTGTCTTAAAATATTTTCTTTATTATTTCAGAAAGATTATTATGTTTTGTTTTTGTTAGTTAAACAGTAGTCTTGCAGCAAGTTTTTATTTTTATTTTTTTGTTTTCATGAAATCAATTCTAGTTGCGTAGTAACGTGCAATTGTTTTCACCATTGTTTCAAATCCCGTTTGGCAATACTTTCAAAAAGTTTTGTGAAAAATACTTTATTTTATCTTAGTTAAATTTTTATCTTAGTTCCTTGTTATTAATTTCTGTTAGACAAAAACTATTTAGTGTTTGACGTAGTAGAAGATTCTCTAGTCTTATTTGAAGTTTCCTTCGGATTCCTATTCGCTCTCTCTTTTGTTTTGATTGCTACAATGATTGCTAGTATGAGTGTTTATGTGAATGATATGTTTGTTATACAGATTTGATCGGAGAGTGACGAGTAGTCTATCAAGTTATTTTCTCGAGAAATTCTTCTTCGTCAACATCACCAGGCAAGTCATTTGATCATGTATCACCTATGTTTTATGCATCGTAGTTCTACCATCCTATGCCCAATTGCATGCTGAGTAGGTACTTGGAAATTATGGTTACATATTGTAGTATCATGTGGTAGGCACCCAAGAACCCCGTTACTTGGCCCGGGACGACAAATTTCATATTGCTATGCTTGAGTAGACGGGATTCTGGTTGAGAGTTAGCCACGAGTGATGCGAGAATAATTTAATAACCAAGACTGGTTAAGTCAAGACTTTTCAAGACCTCGGACGCAATGCAACTCTGGGTGAAGGACGGTTGATCGGCTCCCTGGAGAACCCAGTGGATGCCCGGGATGCTGGAGAGGCCATGTCATCCTGCGGAAAGCTTCACCCAGGCTCAAAGAGACGGACGGATATTTTCAAGACCCAAGGCTTACCTGCACAACCACAAGTCATTATGGGCTCTGGCTTGGTTGGACAACGCGGCGACTCTGGACAGGCGGTGCTAGCATATGTAGACGAACGGTAGGAATGGATGGGCACCGACAGGGATTCAGAGGGACCCGTTGAACGACCATGTTTTGATCATCCGGTCTTCAAACACCCTGAAGTGCGAGGACATACACGGAGGCGATCAAATCTTGTGGGGACCGTGTGCAAAACTCTGCAGAGTACTCAAACCTAATCGATTAGCCGTGTCCACGGTCATGGACAACTTGAGCCAAAGGAACTGAAGTTATCTGGATTTCTCAACACCATTATATATATTTGATGAGGGTAATTATTGACAACTCGGGTACGAGAACTGGTTGGCGGAACCATCTCGTTAACAACCAACCTTTGTAGTAACATTTTGCTTTTAGCCCCTCTTGATGTAGGAGAAAACTTGCTTTTCGCTAAAAACTTATAGCCCCACCTGCCATATATGCATGTAGAGATAGTTGATTATTATTTTACCCCCTCTCATATGTGACTTGTCGGCATATTCAATATGCTGACCTACACGGCTGCAACGTCTTATGTTGCAGATATTTTTCTTCGACGAGTAAGAGTACGATTCAGGGTTACGGTCTACACTCAACTTGCCCTTGGTGTTTATTGGGACTCCACTCCCTTGACTGCTTCCGCTGAAATAATTAAGGTATATATCAGTTTTACGCTATTTACATGTGATTGCACTTTGATATATACATTGATGTACTGTGTGTGCCAGCATACTGATCCAGGGATGGCACAAAAACACAAAGGCTTGACTCGTCTTGAGTCGGGTCGCTACATGATCATGAATATGCATCAAGTTAAAGAATTACTTTTGAAGAACAGGTTACAGATATCAACATATCTTCTAAGGGCTGAACCATCCGAGTTCACCCTATATGCCAAGTCACCGAACTTGGTCATATTATTATTTCCATAACAACACCTTTTTAACACCACACACACACTCACTCACACTTGGTTTATGCAAAAACGCTGGACGTAGTTTAAGCAGGATTACCCAACTGTCCTTGACCGTGGACACGACTATTTGAATAGTTTGGCACTCTGCAGAGGTAGTACGCTGGACCCACGAGATCCCGGAAACTTCCGTGTCATCCATGACTCGCGGTATATCACATATACCCGAGGTAAGTACCCGATCATCATCTTTCCCCTGACGATACTAGACAAAGAGATCCACTCGATTGGTACCTAGCCCACATGTTGTACGTCTTACGAGCACCGACTCTGGACAGTATCAACCATGCGGGGACCAACGGTGTGCTTGTAACTCATAATAATGGCATAGTCGTCCTACCTGGGACGACCCCATCACGAGAGTGACGACAATCACTCCTGCCACTAGTAATGTGGCTCTTTGCTAGTATCGACCAGAGTAATCAACAAAGCCCCGTCCCATAAAGGGGTAACGTGGTCGTACTGGTAAGGTTGGGACGGTCGACACATCATAAATCTAATCCCATTTCCGAAACCATACTCACACAATACACCGGTGCATCACTTCACCAAAAGTGACCACCAGCTCATCATCACCCTCGGGCATTAGTGGCACACGACGGGGTTTTCATAAACTCTTATTTTATGACAACAACATGCTCATGATAATATACTTCTATATTTACTTGTCAACATGGTATTAGCATGACCCTCAAGGGGTAGGGTCAAGCTCAATGCAATGGTTCTCTAACTCTACTAGTTAACATGATAGTAGCATGATCCTCATAGATGGTAGGATCAAGCTCATCATGCTTGTGCTCTGAGGAGACATATGTATAACATCACCATCGTGCAAGTGCTTCGAAGAAGCCTTCGGTACCATCACACCAATGATGAACTGGCACTATGATCACATGCAACGGAAAAGTACTTGCTATTCTTGCATGCATCAATTCATATGCTTAAGTCATGGTCAAAGGGCTGCTTGCCTTGGTCAGCTAGGTATCCGAGGTCCTCGAGGTCTTCCACTCCGAATCCTTCGTCACTCGGAAATTCTATCGTCGAGAATAGAATAAATAAGAAATAGCTCACACAAAAACATATCACAAATCACTTTTGAAAATGTTGCAAAACTTGGTTAAATTCAGGTTGTTACTTTGAAAAATATCTTCTCTTAGTTTTTACTAGCTAAGCATTTTTAATAATTACTAAACAGGGGCAAACTATTGCTTTTAATGCCTTTATATTATTATAAAACAGATTCTGTTTTTGAAAAATGTCAACAATGGCAGAATCAAATACTACTCATTTTAGAAAAATATCAGTGGAAGAATTATATTTTCCACTGGGTAGTTATTTTTACAAAAATCATTTTAGTCTCTGTTTTCAAAATAAAAGAAAAAGGCCAAAGCCTGGCCTGGGAAGCAGGCCGGCCCAGCCAGCCAGCAGGCTGCCACGCGCGCGCGCCAGGTTTGAACCTGACGTGCGGGCCCCTGGGGTCAGCGGCTGTGGCTAAGCGCGGGGCAGCTCCAGGACGCTGATAGGTGGAGCCTCATACGTCTCCAACGTATCTACTTTTCCAAACTCTTTTGCCCTTGTTTTGGACTATATTTTGCATGATTTGAATGGAACTAACCTGGACTGACGCTGTTTTCAGCAGAATTGCCTTGGTGTTGTTTTTGTGCAGAAATCAAAGTTCTCCAAACGTCCTGAAAATTTACGGGGAGCAGTTTTGGAAAATATCAAAAATACCTGCGCCAGGATCCACCTCAGGGGGTGGGCCAGTGGGCCACAAGCCCCTGCTCCGCCACCACCCCCTTGGTGGCGGTGGGCAGGCTTGTGGGGCCCACACGCACCTGCCGCCCCCAATTCCAACTCTATAAGTTGTCTTTCGTCCCAGAAAAAATAAAAAGAGAAGTTTTCGTCGCGTTTTCGATACGGAGGCGCCGCCACCACCTGTTCTTCATCTGGAGGGCAGATCTGGAGTCCGTCTTAGGCTCCGGAGAGGGGAAATTGTCGCCATCGTCATCATCAACCTTCTTCCCTCTCCAATTCCATGAAGCTCTTCGTCGTTCGTGAGTAATCTATTCGTAGGCTCGCTGGACGGTGATGAGTAGGATGAGATCTATCATGTAATCAAGTTAGTTTTGATGGGGATTGATCCCTAGTATCCACTATGTTCTGAGATTTGATGTTGCTACTACTTTGCCATGCTTAATGCTTGTCACTAGGGCCCGAGTGCCATGATTTCAGATCTGAAATTATTATGTTGTCACCAATATATGTGTGTTTTAGATCCGATCTTGCAAGTTGTAGTTACCTACTATGTGTTATGATCCGGCAACCCCGGAGTGACAATAACCGGAACCACTCCCGGTGATGACCATAGTTTAAGGAGTTCATGTGTTCACCAAGTGCTAATGCGTTGGTCCGGTTCTTTATTAAAAGGAGAACCTTAATATCCCGTAGTTTCCTTTTGGACCCCGCTGCCACGGGAGGGATGGACAATAGATGTCATGCAAGTTCTTTTCCCTAAGCACGTATGACGACACACGGAATGCATGCCTACATCACATTGACGAACGGGAGCTAGCCACATATATCTCCGTGTTATAGCTGTTGCATGATGAATATCATCCAAAAAATCACCGACCCAATGCCTACGAGTTTGTCCTACTGTTGCTACTGCCGTTACTTGTCTTGCTCTGCTGCTAGTACTCTTGCTACTGCTGTTACTTGTCTTGCTCTGCTGCTAGTACTGTTGCTAGTGCTGTTACTTGTCTTGCTCTGCTGCTGCTAGTACTGTTGCTACTGTTGTTACTTGCTTTGCTCTGCTGCTACTGTTGGTACTACTGTAGCTTGCTACTGTTGCTACTTGCTACTGCTGTCACTACTGTTGTTCCTTGCCACTGCTATTGCTCGTTACACTGCCGATACCCGCTACTTCGCTGTTACTACTTCGCTGTTACTATTGTGCTTGTAGATACTAATCTTTCAGGTGTAGTTGAATCTGACAAATTCAGCTGCTAATACTTGAGAGTATACTCTCACCTCCTGACTGGCGTACCTACAAATTGGGTTGAATACTCTACCCTAGAAAACTGCTGCGAACCCACGCGTTGGTGGGCCATCAACAACATTCTTCTAGTTTCATTGTCGGGGAGTGCTATCAGCATTCTTCTGGTGCCGTTGCAGGAGAAGGTTAGTTGTTATAAGCATTCGTCTAGCTAATACTAGAGATTGCAGGATCAACACTTTTCTGGAGCCATTGCCACAGAAGCACATCTGACGTCATCATTTTTCTGGCGTCGTTGCCGGGGAGGTATTGCTATATTCTCTGAGTTACTTGGGATTTATATCTGCTGATCATTATGAAGAATCTGAAGGATCCGAAGACCAAAGTCTTGCCCTCAACTACGAGGGGAGCTAAGGAATTGCCATCTAGCTCTGCACTTGATTCACCTTCAGTATGAGTAAGTTTGCGACATCACCTCCTGCTAGAAATCTTGATATGTCGCCTGTGCTTGATGATGCTTCTGATACTACTGCTAGAGATGCTATGCTTGATACTGCTTTGCCTGATGATGCTAGAGATGCTATTTTGCCTGATGATACTATGCTTGATACTATGCTTGATGATGCTATGCTTGATACTGCTAGAGATGCTATGCTTGATACTGCTTTGCCTGATGATGCTAGAGACGCTACTATGCCTGATGATGCTATGCTTGATACTGCTAGAGATGCTCCTTTGCATGTTCCACTAGGAGCGTTCCTTGATGCTCATATTGCTAGAGTTACTACCAATGCTCGTGATGCTTCTGATACTGCTGATACTATTGAGATAGAACCTGCTTTTGCTCCTGCTAGATCTAGCTCTCCTAGATATGAATTGCCTGATATACCTGAGGGTTACGTTATGGAGGGAGAGATAGCTGAGAATTTTCTTGCGTGTAAGGATGCCTATGACGCTGAGAAATTAATTCTCAAGTGGAAGGAAAAATCTCGGGAAGTTAGGATGAAAATGATCTGAAGTTTGCCACTTCGCCTATCTTTGTCATCGATAAGGATTATGAATACTCTGTCGACCTTGAGATAATCTCTCTAGTCGAATTTAATCCTTTTCGCGGTTATGAGTCTGAGACAGTCATAGCCCATCTTGCCAAACTATCCGAAATAGCCAACCTTTTCACTAATGAGGAGAAGATCTGCCACTACTATATCCTTAAGCTGTTTCCTTTCTCTCTAAAGGATGATGCTAAAGCCTGGTTCACCTCTCTTGCTCCTGGATTTGTGTGTAGTCCCCAGGAGATGGTCTATTACTTCTGTGAGAAATATTTCCCTGCCCATAAGAAGCAAGCTGCCTTGCAGGAAATATACAACTTTGCCCAACTCCAAGAAGAGAGTCTTCCACAAGCTTGGGGGAGGCTCGTCCAGCTACAGAATGCTTTGCCTGATCACCCTCTCAAGAAGAACGAGATACTTGATATCCTCTATAACGGACTTACCGATGCCTCTAGAGACTACCTAGATAGTTGTGCCGGTTGTGTTTTTAGGGAACGAACTGTAGAACAAGCTGAGACCCTACTGAATAACCTCTTGATCAATGATAATGCTTGGACTATTCCCGAACCACCTCCTAAGCCAACTCCTAAGAAAAGAGGTATTCTATTCCTCAGTCCCGAAGATATGCAAGAAGCCAAGAAATTTATGCAAGAGAAAGGCATTAGAGCTGAAGATGTCAAAAATCTACCACCTATCGAAGAGATCCATGGTCTCGACAACCCGATACAGGTAGTAGAAGTGAATTCTCTGCTAGGTTTGATGCGAGTGATATTCCTTTTGATAAACCTGCTAGCCTATGCTTTGATGAATTTGACAACTTTGTTTCCAAACAACAGAGTTTCAATGATTATTTTAGCAAACATTTGGAACAAAGTGCTCGTATGCTTAGCCATTTAAGTACTTTTGTAGACAGAAATGTCAATGCTCTAAAGCTTCTGAGTAAACATGCCTCTATGATTACTACTCAGGTAGAACAAGTACTTAAAGCTCAGAATGACCTGCTCAATGAATTAAATGACAACTCTGTCAGAGTCATTACTAGAGGGGGCAAAATGACTCAGGAACCTTTGTATCCTGAAGGTCATCCTAAGAGAATTGATCAAGATTTTCAAGGAATCAATGCTGATACACCTAGTCATCCTAAGGAGAAGAAGAAGGATGATAGAAACCTGCACGCCAGTTCACCAAATACTATCACACCTGAAGAACCTAATGATATTTCTGTGTGTGATGCAAAAACACAATCAGGTGATGAACATGAACCTGGTGACAATGTAGACAGTGATGTTCATAATAATGCTCAACCTAGCCATGATGAGGATGTGGAGATTGAACCTACGGTTAATCCTGATAATCCACAACCTAAGACGTACGACAAGAATGACTTTACTGCTAGGAAGCATGGTAAAGAAAGAGAGCCATGGGTTCAGAGACCTATGCCCTTTCCTCCTAAGCCATCCAAGAAAAAGGATGATGAGGATTTTGAGCGCTTCGTTGAGATGATAAGACCCGTCTTTCTGCAGATGCGGGTAACTGGTATGCTCAAGATGTCTCTGTATGCCAAGTACATGAAAGATATTGTGACTAATAAACGGAAGATAGCAGATCTTGAGATCTCCACCATGCTTGCCAATTACACTTTCAAAGGTGCAACTCCTAAGAAACTTGGTGATCCCGGAGTGCCCACTATACCTTGCTCCATTAAAGGAAACTACGTAAGAACTGCCTTATGTGACCTTGGAGACGGTGTTAGTGTTATGACGCTCTCTCTTTATCGTAGACTTGAGTTGGATAAGTTAACACCCACTGAAATTTCTCTGCAAATGGCCGACAAATCAACTGCTTTCCCTATCGGCGTTTGCGAGGATGTGCCTATTGTGGTTGCTAATACCACTATCTTAACAGACTTTGTTATCTTGGATATTCCCGAGGACGATGCCATGGCTATCATCATCGGAAGACCCTTTTTAAACACTGCAGGGGCTGTTATAGATTGCAACAAAGGCAATGTCACTTTCCATGTCAACGGTAACGAGCACACAGTGCACTTTCTGAAGAAACGATATACAGTACATTGCATCAATGGTATCGAAAAGACTTCATCGATTCTTATTGGGAGCTTTGAATGCCCGATTCCTCGTGTCAAGATGAAGTATGATTTGCTTGTGGGGAGATACATATCTCCATTGAGGTGACTTAGTGGCTATTCGAGAATTCTCCGTTCTCTTTTGCGATTCAAGAAAGTTTTGTCATAAGGACTTGATCAACCCCATTGATGAATTTCTTCCGATGACCATGAAACATATGAATCAGAGAGTCACATACCTCTGTTTTGAGTCTTCATTTTCTGTTGCTTTGAAGAAAAATGATGGAATTAGTTTAGCTTTTCCTGTTTTCTGTTTTAGAGTCCCGGAGAAAAATACCTCGAAAATAAAAGTTCTCCGATGGTCCTGAAAATTTAGTATGATGTTTTCTGGAATTTTTGAAAATTTCTGGGCCTGAGAGCTAGTCAGGGGGCCTGGCCAGTGGGCCACAAGCCCTTGCTCCGCCACCTACCCCCCTGGTGGTGGGGTGCAAGCTTGTGGGGCCCACAGGGACCCCCTCCACTCATTCCAGCTCCTAGCCTCTTCTTCTACCTCTAGAAAAAATTGTTTCGTAGCTCAAACCTGTGTTCTTGCTCATTTGGCTGTGATTTTCAATCTCCTTGCTCAAAGCACCATTCTCCGAACTGTTTTGGGGAAATTACTCCTTGGTAAGTGACTCCTCCATTGGTCAAATTAGTTTTTGCTCTAGTGCTTTATCCTTCGCGAATTCTTGCTACCTTGGTGAACCTGTTCTTGAGCTATAAAAGTTGATTTTAGCTGGTCCCAAGTAGTTTTAGCGCGTGATACTGTCTCTAGGCACTAGTAGGAGTAGTTGCTACAAGTTGGGTTAATCCTTATTCACTTTTCTTTTGAAGTCTCTAAAAATTTCAGAATTTTTCAGAGCTAGAAAAAGGAAGAGATGAGGAGGTTCTTGAGAGGCTCTTCAAGACGTAACCCCAAGGAGGATGAGAAGAACCACCCCAAGTACGTAGTCCCTCGAGTCACAGAAGTTCGAGCGTGCGAGTGGCCAAGTGATGAATTTTTGCGCGCCTCCGGACTTTATGAAGACTTTTATTACTTGGTGGAGAGCGCAGGTCTAACTGCGTTCGTTGAAGATAAGTGCCCACAATATCTCCTCCTCACCAATATTTTCGTTCAAAGCTTCAACTTTTATCCGAGGAAGAATCCTCCCACGGTTGAGTTCATGATATACGATGTCCCCCAGTGCATGACGCTGCAGGATTTTTGCAATGTATGCAAATTACCTTATGTTGGGGATATCCGTGACCCTCGTCCACGGGACTTGGAGGATTTCATTGGTTCTATTGCTGTTGGAGAGGAGAGAGGAGTGTCTCGCACTAGAATTGCTAGCATACATTTTCCTGTGCTTCGGTACTTCTCACTATTTGTGAGAAAATGTTTGATTGGCCGTGGGGAGGCTGGATCACTTAGTTCTCCCGACCTTGCGGTTTTGCGCGAAGGCCTTTATAACGATAAGACTTATAGCTTGGGCGCTATAGTAGCTCAATGGTTGAACCTGAACCGTTCTAAAGGTATTGTCTATGGAGCTATCTACGCTACCCGTCTTGCCAGACATTTTGAGATACCCATTAGACTGGGAGAGGAAGGAGAGATGCTTCTCCCTGAGAGATATCTGGATTATGACAGCATGGTTCGCCATGATTTTTTGGATAGAGATGCTAGTAGACGGATGATTTATAACCTGTTATTTAGTCAGGCTACTCGAGAGACTATTACTTTGCCTGCTCCTTCTTTGTTTGATCTTCATGCAGGTAGGTACACTATTATGCCCGCGGACATCTACGCATATTGGGGCTTGGCCCAACCATAGGCGCCCGTGCCCGAGCCGCCAGTCGAGTACCAGACGCCAGTTTATCAGTGGGAGCCAGAGGAGCTCACACAGCAGTGGCATCCAGAGTCTGCTCCGAAGTATCCTGGAGCTGGTTATTTCCCACCATGGGAGTAGACCAAGCTAGCCCAAAAGCCTAAGCTTGGGGGAGTACGTGTTCTCACCGACTTTACATTCATGCTTATGCTTTCACTCTGTTAGCCGGTGTTTACACTTTGCCACTGTATTATCCATGCTAGTTTATTTTCCTTTTCTTGTTTTCTTGTTTTGTGTCCTTTTGAGAAAACCCAAAAAGATTTTTCTTTCTTCTTTTGCTTGTTGGGAGCTTTCCCGTGTAAATAGTTTTCTTTTTCTTTGTGTCAAGGTAGAAGATATTGGTTACAATGCTTAGTGGTTCTTACATGCTTACCTGTTTAGCTTTCATAGAGCCATATTATTTTGTCTTCTCCTTTGTGTTTGCCTGCAGATTCAGCTTAGTCCAATGTGCTTATTATCGTTTTCATCGTTAGATTGTGTAAATGAAAGGCAACAATGATGGTATATAATGAAGTGACTGAGACTGAAAAGCTGGTATGAACTCTATCTATTTTTTTTTTGTAAATATGACTAGCTTGTCAACCCAGATTTAGCTTTGTTGTGAGAGAACCATATTTGCAATGACAACTTAGAGATCATAGTTTCTGATGCCATGCTTATTTAGCTAAGAGCTTATAATGGTTTGTCTTGATTGCCAACATAGATTTTGAGATGACTATGATGTAGTATGATAGGATGGTATTCTCCTTTGAATGTCTCAAGTGGCTTGACTTGGCGCATGTTCATGCATGTAGTTCAAACAAAATCAACATAGCCTCTATGATGTTCGTGTTCATGGTGATTTACATCCTGTTCATGCTTGCATTCAATGTTAGTCAAACTCATTGCATCTTGATGACTGTTGTCGCTCTCTAGTTGGTCGCTTCCCAGTCTTTTGCTAGCCTTCACTTGTACTAAGCGGGAATACTGCTTGTGCATCCACTTCCATAAACCCAAAAGTTTTTCCATGAGAGTCCAGCATACCTACCTATTTTGCGGTATCTAGCTGTTGTTCCAAGTAAATTTGCATGTGCCACTCTCTAAACCTTCAAGAAATAAATCTGTTTTGCATGCCCGAACCGCTCATGTGGTGACAGAGGGCTATTGGTATCTTCCATGCTACGAGTGTTATCCACGACATGTGTTTATTCACATTCATTCACGAGAAAGGGGTCGGTATTTGGGATGCCCAGTTCCATGCTTAAATCGAAAACATAACTGTAAAACAAGACTCCCCCCGGATTGATGTTAGTATGGACGGAGGATTCGGCTAGCCGTGGAGTGTGATTGATTAGTGGTGGGGGAGTTAAAACTTTACTTTTCTGTTTGGGAACCGCCTATAGCATGAGTAGCATGGAAGATATTGAGAACTCTTGGTCATTGCGTTGAAAATGAAAGCATGCCACCCAAAATTATTATCTCTGTTTTCAAAGCTTGAGCTCTGGCACCTCTGCAAATCAATGCTTCCCTCTGCGAAGGGCCCGTCTATTTATTTTCATGTCGAGTCATCCTCCTCTTTTATAAGCACCAATTAGAGAGCACCTCTGTCATTTCTATGCTTTGCTTTTGATTGATATTGAGTTTGACTGTGAGTGGATCTTCGTTGCTATGAATTACAATGTTTAGTCAGCCCTTGATATTTCAAAGTGCTCTGCATTTATGTTTTGCGGTCTCGGAAAGAGCTAGCAAGATACCACCTATTCATATTGCTTCATGCTTGTTTTGGTTGAAGTGTTGGTATTTGAAACTCATTATTATTTGCTCGTTAGCTGATTATGCAATTGATATTAGTTTACCGTGAGACCTTCGTGTCATTTGCTTATGTGGTTAACTTGTGATCTTGCTGAAATTCTGGTTATGAGTTAGACATAGTTGCAACAACAAGATCAAACAGAGTTTGTCAAAGTTTTTCTTTCTCTCTCAGTTTGTCAACTGAGTTTCTTGAGGACAAGCAAGGTTTTAAGCTTGGGGGAGTTGATACGTCTCCAACGTATCTACTTTTCCAAACTCTTTTGCCCTTGTTTTGGACCCCGCTGCCACGGGAGGGATGGACAATAGATGTCATGCAAGTTCTTTTCCCTAAGCACGTATGACGACACACGGAATGCATGCCTACATCACATTGACGAACGGGAGCTAGCCACATATATCTCCGTGTTATAGCTGTTGCATGATGAATATCATCCAAAAAATCACCGACCCAATGCCTACGAGTTTGTCCTACTGTTGCTACTGCCGTTACTTGTCTTGCTCTGCTGCTAGTACTGTTGCTACTGCTGTTACTTGTCTTGCTCTGCTGCTAGTACTGTTGCTAGTGCTGTTACTTGTCTTGCTCTGCTGCTGCTAGTACTGTTGCTACTGTTGTTACTTGCTTTGCTCTGCTGCTACTGTTGGTACTACTGTAGCTTGCTACTGTTGCTACTTGCTACTGTTGTCACTACTGTTGTTCCTTGCCACTGCTATTGCTCGTTACACTGCCGATACCCGCTACTTCGCTGTTACTACTTCGCTGTTACTATTGTGCTTGCAGATACTAATCTTTCAGATGTGGTTGAATCTGACAAATTTAGCTGCTAATACTTGAGAGTATACTCTCACCTCCTGACTGGCGTACCTACAAATTGGGTCGAATACTCTACCCTAGAAAACTGCTGCGAACCCACGCGTTGGTGGGCCATCAACAACATTCTTCTAGTTTCATTGTCGGGGAGTGCTATCAGCATTCTTCTGGTGCCGTTGTAGGAGAAGGTTAGCTGTTATAAGCATTCGTCTAGAGATTGCCAGAGAAGCACAGCTGACGTGAGAGCCCACCTGCCGGGTTCTTCCCCTACCTCCGGCCAGGGAGGAGGAGATGAACTCCGGCGAGGCTACCGTCGTCCATGGGCCTAGCTAAGGGCAGGAATGGGTTCAGCGTGCCTCCGCCCACCTGCAGGTGGTCGGGACAGCGCCGGAGAGGCTCGGAGTCGCCGGCGACGAGGTGGCCGCGACGGAGGGGTTTCGGGACGTGGTTGAACTGGTAGCTAGGGGCACGGAATCGCTCGGGGCAGTTGGGGGAAAGGTTCCTGGTGTCGAGGGGAGTGCTCTGGTGGGTCGAGTGTCGCAGGAGCCGGCGTGTAGCCGGACATCGACCGGAGCTCTGAGGCGGAGGGGCCTCGGTCGATCTCGAGCACCGGGGCTCTGCGAGCTCGATTGGGTGGCTAGGGGGAGCTAGTGGTCGCAGAGGCTGCTAGAGGGGTGCTGAGGTGCCGGGGAGGCCTATTTATAGGCTCGCGACGGTGAGCCGACTCGGTGCGCCGGTGACTCACCGTGGCGTGCGTGCGCACACAGTGGGGAGTTGGCTGCGAAACCACGGTCTCCGGACGTGGTTTGGGACGCTCTGAAGCATCGGCCGCAGAGGGAGAAGGCGTGGGGTCGAGCTGCAGCGTCTGTGCATGCTCGGCCGAGTCGGGTGCGTGCGGGCACGCGTAGCCCGAGCTCTAGCATGGGGGAGGAGGGTCCCTGGCGGCTGCTTTACACACAGGGGTTGTCGGGGGAGGTCTTGGACACTTCGGGGGAGGTTGGAACCGGCGGGAGTGTCGTCCCCTTCTCGGCTGCTCCCTGTAGCGCACCCAGAGCGCAGTTTTGGCATGTCACGGCATGCTGGCGCGCTCTGGGCACTTTAGACGTGTCCCTCATGTCCTGGGTGTTGCCGGGAGTGTTTCTAGCCGTTGTGTGCTAGTGAGAGAAGTGGCTGGTCAAGGGGGACAGGTTTCACTAGTGTTGTCAGCCCTGACCTGTGGCACAAATTGAAGTTCTTGTCACTTGTGCTTTGAAATAGGGAGGGGCCAGTTGACTGGGTGTTTAGGTTGATCTGAGGCACTAATACACCAAGTTTGAGGCTCTGACATTGGGTAAAACAGTGGCTAGGTGGGGTTTTACCTTACTGTGAGAAGGTGTTCGACAGTGGTTTGGGGTGCTTCCACTCCACCACTGGAACTGCAACTTAACAGGTTTAGTCTTGGGGTTAAAGTAGGGGTTTCCACCAATTTGGAGCTCCATTGAACAAGTTTAGCTTTGTAAACTTGACAATGCATCAAAGTGGCCAGATCTGTCCTCTCCAAAGGGAGTGTGACTAAACAGAGTCTAGCAAATCTCATTTTTGGTGTGGAGTCCTCATTTGAGGTGCCAAACACCCCTGCAAAGTTTCAGCCCCATTGGACAGACTTTGCTATGTAGAGTTGTTCCAACTCTATTCTGGACTTCCAACTCTATTCTGGACAGAGAGGGTTTTAGGCTCATTTGGTAACCTTCCCCACCTTGGATCAAGGTGAGATTTTATGTGGGCACCAAATATGGCTTGGGGAGGCTCCTGTAATTTAATGGGATTTTATTTAGAATATTTCCTTTGGAAATATCTAAAAAGGTTAAAACAGACAGGAATGGTTTTCAGGGTTTTACTCAAATAATTATAATATCAAATAGGGTTGAAAATCTTATATATGGAAAATATATGTCCTTTTGAGTTTCCATGATTTTACTCAAAGTTTTCTAAGGCAGAGAAGCATTTTTCCTTGTGGCAATATCATTCCTGGCCTTAGAAACAGACATGTATTTAAAATAGAAAAATAATGTTTTAAATCATTAAATAATGTTTTTGGCAAATAATAATAGTATTTGAGCTCAGATCACCAACTTTGGTTGGGAGTGCTACTAGGCATCATGAGCTAGTAGTGTAACCCAAGCAAGGTAGAGGTGATCTGATGTCAAAAAAAAAGAGTTTTGGAAATTCATTTTAAAAATAAATAAATTTATCATGGGTTTTGGATCATCAAGCAAACAAGCATACATTCATATAAGGCATTCATAGCATTCACAACATCATTAGAAAAAGTTTTAACAAGCCCTGATTTTTGCAACTTAAAACATTGGTGGTGAAAAACAGAGTGTGACACAAAAGGAACTTATAGTTAATGATTCTTCTAGAATTGGCAAATTAGAAGATGTCATAACCAACATGGGTTCCGCTTTTGCCGTTGTGAAAAATACTCCAAATCTTACTCTCAAAAAGACTGTCAAGCCTGTTTTTGTTCCTAAAGCTAGTGGTGAGTCATCCAATAAAGATGAAAATCTTAAGATGATAAATGATCACCCTACCTATGGTTTGAGCACCAAAGATGACTATACGTGATTCCATCACTTTTTGCCTAGCTAAGGGCGTTAAACAAAAGCGCTTGTTCAACGAATCTACCCTTTTTCTTTCTGTTTTGTGTTTTTCACACTTTCATAATTCTGTTACGATTGTGTTTGTTGTGTTTATTTTTGCGTTTGTGCCAAGCAAAACCGTTATGATTAGTCTTGGGGATGATCGTTTGGTCATGCTGGAAAAGATAGAAACTTTCTACTCACGAAAAGAATTTTCATTTTTTTCTGTAAGAGGTTTTGAGTTGATTCTTTTTGCTGCTGATTGCTACGCAAATTCTTGAGACTGTCGTAATTTTTCAGAATTTTTTAAGTACCAGAGGTATACGAAATATACAGACTGCTACAAACTGGTCTGCTGTTAACATATTTTGTTTTTGTTGTGTTGGTTGCTTATTTTGATGAAACTATGGATAGTATCGGGGGGTATTAGCCATGGAAGATTGAAAGTACAGTAACTCAACATCATCACAAGTATAATTTAAGTTTGCTACAGTACCTAAGGAAGTGGTGGTTTGCTTTCTTGTAGTAGTGTTATCACGAGTTTGTGTTTAAGTTTCGTGTTGTGAAGTTTTCAAGTTTTGGGTGAAGTTCTTATGGACAAAGATATAAAGAGTGGCAAGATCTCAAGCTTGGGGATGACCAAGGCACCCCAAGATATTCAAGGATGCCGTAAAAGCCTAAGCTTGGGGATGCCCCGGGAAGGCATCCCCTCTTTCGTCTTCAATCCATCGGTAACATTACTTGGGGCTGTATTTTTATTCACCACATGTTATGTGTTTTTACTTGGAGTGTCTTGTATCTTAGGAGTCTTTTATTTTTGTTGTGACACAATCATCCTTGTTGCACACCTAGAGAGAGAGACATGCACTCATCGTGATTTTGTCAAGCTTCACTTATATCTTTTGGTAGACAATTCAGCTCACATGTGCTTCCCTTATATCTTTTGAGCTAGAAACTTTTTCTCTATGTGCTTCACTTATATCTTTTAGAGCGCAGTGGTGCGTGGCTTGGTATTTGATCTATGCTTTGAAATTAGTCTCAAAAGGGGTAGTTATCCAAAGGCATACGAAAACTTCCACCTTCATGTGCATTGAATAGTTAGAGAAGTTTGATTCATCTCAATTAGTTTTGAGTTGTGGTTATGGTAATATTGAAGTCATGCTAGTAAGGTGTTGTGGATCTAGAAATACTTGTGTTGAAGTTAGTGATTCCTGTAGCATGCACGTATGGTGAACCGCTATGTGATGAAATCTGAGCATGATTAGTCTATTGATTGTCATCCTTTGCGTGGCGGTTAGGATCGCGCGATGGTTTATACCTACCAACCCTTCCCCTAGGAGTATGCGTTGAATGCTTTGTTTCGATTACTAATAAAACTTTTGCAACAAGTATATGAGTTCTTCATGACTAATGTTGAGTCCATGGTTTAGATGCACTTTCACCTACCACCATCACTATCTTGTTAGTGTCGTGCAACTTTCGCCGTTGCACAATACCCACCATTAGCCTCCCTCAAAACAGCCACCATACCTACCTACTATGGCTCTTTCAAAGTCATTCCGAGATATATTGCCATGCAACTACCACCATGACATGTGCCACCACCTCTACATTGCCTTTGCATGATCATAAGATAGCTAGCCTTATGTTTCCATTGATGTCTATGCCATGCTAGATCATTGCCACGGTACACTACTGAAGGCATTCCATACAGAGTCATCGTTGCTCTAAGTTTTGAGTTGAAAGTGTGATGATCATAATTAATGGAGCATTGTCCCATGTGAGGAAATAAAAGAGGCCAAAGAAGCCCACCAAAAAAAAGGAAAAAAGAGGCCAAATAGCTCACCAAAAAAAATGAGAGAAAAAGAGAGAAGGGACAATGCTACCACTTTTTCCACACTTGTACATAGATTGCAATCCTTCATGTCCCATTATTCTTGGTAGACCTTTCCTAAGGACTATTGGTGCTATCATCGATATGAAGGAAGGGAATATTATGTTTAAATTTCCTTTAAAGAAGGGCATGGAGCACTTTCCTAGAAAGAAAATAAGATTGCCTTATGAATCAATGATGAGGGCTACTTATGGTTTGAGCACCAAAGATGACTATACGTGATTCCATCACCTTTTGCCTAGCTAAGGGCGTTAAACAAAAGCGCTTGTTGGGAGGCAACCCAACGAATCTATACTTTTTCTTTCTTTTTTGTGTTTTCCACACTTTCATAATTCTGTTATGATTGTGTATTTTGTGTTTCTTTTTGCGTTTGTGCCAAGCAAAACCGTTATGATTAGTCTTTGGGATGATCGTTTGGTCATGCTGGAAAAGATAGAAACTTTCTGCTCACGAAAAGAATTTCATTTTTTTCTGTAAGAGATTTTGAGTTGATTCTTTTTGCTTCTGATTGCTACGCAAATTCTTCAGACTGTCGTAATTTTTCAGAATTTTTGGAGTACCAGAGGTATACGAAATATACAGATTGCTACAGACTGGTCTGTTGTTAACAGATTCTGTTTTTTGTTGTGTTGGTTGCTTATTTTGATGAAACTATGGATAGTATCGGGTGGTATTAGCCATGGAAGATTGAAAATACAGTAACCCAACATCAGCACAAGTAGAATTTAAGTTTGCTACAGTACCTAAGGAAGTGGTGGTTTGCTTTCTCATACTAATGTTATCACGAGTTTCTGTTTAAGTTTCGTGTTGTGAAGTTTTCAAGTTTTGGGTGAAGTTCTTATGGACAAAGAGATAAAGAGTGGCAAGAGCTCAAGCTTGGGGATGCCCAAGGCACCCCAAGAGATTCAAGGATGTCGTAAAAGCCTAAGCTTGGGGATGCCCCGGGAAGGCATCCCCTCTCCCGTCTTCAATCCATCGGTAACGTTACTTGGGGCTATATTTTTATTCACCACATGTTATGTGTTTTTGCTTGGAGCGTCTTGTATCGTAGGAGTATTTTATTTTTTTTGTGTCACAATCATCCTTGCTTCACACCTAGAGAGAGAGATACATGCAATCACCATGATTTTGTCGAGCTTCACTTATATCTTTTGGTAGACAATTCAGCTCACATGTGCTTCACTTATATCTTTTGAGCTAGATACTTTTGCTCTATGTGCTTCACTTATATCTTCTAGAGAACAGCGGTGCGTGGCTTGGTAGTTGATCTATGCTTTGAAAGTAGTCTCACAAGGGGTAGTTATCCAAAGGGATACGATAACTTTCACCTTCATGTGCATTGAATAGTTAGAGAAGTTTTGATTCCTCTCAATTAGTTTTGAGATATGGTTGTGGTAATATTGAAGTTATGCTAGTAAGGTGTTGTGGATCTAGAAATACTTGTGTTGAAGTTAGTGATTCCCGTAGCATGCACGTATGGTGAACCGCTATGTGATGAAATCTGAGCGTGATTAGTCTATTGATTGTCATCTTTGCGTGCGCGATGGTTTATACCTACCAACCCTTCCCCTAGGAGTATGCATTGAATGCTTTGTTTCGATTACTAATAAAACTTTTGCAACAAGTATATGAGTTCTTCATGACTAATGTTGAGTCCATGGTTTATATGAAGTTTCACCTTCCGCCATCACTATCTTCTTAGTGCCGTGCAACTTTCGTCGGTGCACAAAACCCACCATTAGCCTCCCTCAAAACAGCCACCATACCTACCTACTATGGCTTTTTCAAAGTCATTCCGAGATATATTTCCATGCAACTACCACCATGACATGTGCCACCACGTTTACATTGCCATTGCACGATCGTAAGATAGCTAGCATGATGTTTCCTTTAATGTCTATGCCATGCTAGATCATTGCCACGGTACACTACCGAAGGCATTCCATATAGAGTCATCATTGCTCTAAGTGTTGAATTGAAAGTGTGATGATCATCATTAATGGAGCATTGTCCCATGTGAGGAAATAAAAGAGGCCAAAGAAGCCCACCAAAAAAAAGAGGCCAAAGAGCCCACCAAAAAATAAAAATAAAATGAGGGAAAAAGAGAGAAGGGAGAATGCTACCACTTTCCCACACTTGTGCATATTAAGCACCATGATCTTCATGACTGAGAGTCTCTCGTTTTGTCACCACCATATAGCTAGTGTCAAATTTTCATTATATAACTTGGCTTGTATATTCCAATGATAGGCTTCTCAAAATTGCCTTAGGTCTTCGTGAGCAAGCAAGTTGGATGCACACCCACTACTTTTCTTTAAGAGATTTCACATACTCGTAGCTCTAGTGCATCATTTGTATGGCAATCCCTACTCGTTCACATTGATATCTATTGATGAGCATCTCCACAGCTCATTGATATGCCTAGTTAATGTGAATATCTTCTCCTTTTTTGGCTTGCAACCTCCACCACATTCCACACCATCTATAGTGCTATAACAATGGCTCACACTCATGTATTGCGTGAGAGTTGAAAAGGTTTGAGAAAGTAAAGGTGTGAAAAAATTACTTGGCCAATACCGGGGTTGTGCATGATTTAAATTCGTTGTGTAATGATGATAGAGCATAGCCAGACTATATGCTTTTGTAGGGATAAATTTCTTTTCGCCTTGTTATTTTGAAAGTTCATGATTACCTTGCTAGTTTGCTTGAATTATGATTGTTTCCACGTCAATAGCAAACTACTGTTTTGAATCTAATGGATCTGAACATTCACGTCACATAAGAGGAATTGCAAAGGACACCTATGCTAGGTAGCATGAAAGCATCAAAAATTCATTCTTTATCGCTTCCCTACTCGAGGACGAGCACGAGTTGAGCTTGGGGATGCTTGATACGTCTCAAACGTATCTATAATTTTTGATGATTCATGTTGTTATCTTGTCATCTTTGGATGTTTTATGTACCTTTTATATCTTTTTTGGGACTAACTTACTAATTCAGTGCCAAGTGCCAGTTCCTATTTTTCCGTGTTTTTGACTCTTTTCAGATCTGATTTTGGAACGGAGTCCAAACGGAATAAAAAACCCGAAATGATTTTTTCCCGAACGGAAGAAGATCAGGGGGCCTCTGGGCCAAGCTAGGTGGGCTCCAGGGAGCCCACAAGCTCCCACTCCGCCACCAGGGGAGGCGGCGGTGTCAGGGCTTGTGGCCTCCCTGGCCGCCCCCTGACCTAGATCCTTGGCCTATATATTGCCAGCCTCGAAAATACTTTTCAGCCGCCGCAAGCTTCGGTTTCTGCGAGATCTCATCTGGAGACCCTTCCCGGCGCTCTGCCAGAGGCGACTTTGGAGTTGGAGGGCTTCTTCATCATCATCATCGCCCCTCCAATGACTCATGAGTAGTTCACTTTAGACCTACGGGTCCGTAGTTAGTAGCTAGATGGCTTCTTCTCTCTCTTGGATCTTCAATACAAAGTTCTCCATGATCTTCATGGAGATCTATCCGATGTAATCTTCTTTGGTGGTGTGTTTGTCGAGATCCGATGAATTGTGGATTTGTGATCAGATTATCTATGATATATATTTGAGTCTTTGTTGATTTCTTATATGCATGATTTGATATCCTTGTAAGTCTCTCCGAGTCTTGGGTTTTGTTTGGCCAACTAGATCTATGATTCTTGCAATGGGAGAAGTGCTTGGTTTTGGGTTCTACCATGTGGTGGCCTTTCCCAATGACAGTAGGGGCAGCAAGGCACACGTTAAGTAGTTGCCATCAAGGGTAAAAAGATGGGGTTTTCATCATTGGTTTGAGATTATCCCTCTACATCATGTCATCTTGCTTAAGGCGTTACTCTATTCTTTTGGACTTAATACACTACATGCATGATGGATAGCGGTCGACGTGTGGAGTAATAGTAGTAGATGCAGAAAGTATCGGTCTACTTGTTTTGGACGTGATGCCTATAGATATAATCATTGCCATAGATATCGTCACGACTTTGCGCGGTTCTATCAATTGCTCAACAGTAATTTGTTCACCCACCGTCTACTTGCTTTCATGAGAGAAGCCACTAGTAAACACTACGACCCCCGGGTCTATTCACATCCATCGTTTACACCTCCGCTTTTACTTTGCTTTGTTACTTTGTTGCTTTCAGTTCCCACTTGGCAAACAATCTATAAGGGATTGACAACCCCTTCATAGCGTTGGGAGCAAGCTTTTGTGTTTGTGCAGGATCTTGAGATACTCCTCCACTGGATTGATACCTTGGTTCTCAAACTGAGGGAAATACTTACCACCGCTACGCTACATCACCCTTTCCGCTTCGAGGGAACACCAACGCAAGGCTCCAAGGCCACAGGGGAAATCCTTTGCATATTGCCTAGGAAGTCCCTTAAGGCATAGCCGCAAGAGAAGTATCAAGTCAAGTATTCTCCCGTCAACATGCCTATTTCTGGCGCCATTGGAAGGTCTTTTGTTGCAGTAGCAGAAGTATTTCTGGCGCCGTTGCCGGGGAAGCACAGCTGACATCAGGGACCGAGAGGGAGGGCACTCCCTTGTAGCGCGCGATATAAATTTGATCCCATGCTAGTCGAGGTCGGAGCCTCCCCGTCTTATGGTTTTTCCCTGGCAGCGTAGTCCGGGTGAATCCGGGCTTCGCGGGGGTAAAATGGGTGTGTGCTGGTTCTGAGAGTCTGCTTCTAAAATACCATACGTGGGATTAATCATATGGACTATCGGAACCCGTGAGCTATGGGTAAAGAGTACACCCTCTGCGGAGCCAAAACAATTCGAGTAGCTGTGTCCACAGTTAAGGACGGTTGTTTGACAAGTCAAGTGTCGGTCTTAGAGTCGGTCCTTGGAGTACAAGTCGATTGAACTATAATGGTTGTGGATATCTAACGGTATTGTGGGAAAAAATATTATTAACATCTTGGTTCAAAAATCATCCTGAAGGTTGGTTGTACCACCCGGATAATTCTTATTTATTTTTAGGCCCTCTCCCTGGTGTCGCTAAGACGCCCGACTCTGGCTTGTTATTCATTTTTATTCCCTCTTTGTGGTGTCGCTAAGACACCCGACTATGGCTTGTTATTTATTTTTATGCCCTCTCCATGGTGTCGCTAAGACGACCTACTGTGGCTTGTTATTTACTTTATGCCCCGTATGAGGTGTCGCTTAGACGCCTGATGGTGGTAAACTAACCCTTGCTAACCTTTCGAGGTGTCGCTCCAGATACCCGACCGGTGCATTTTTACTTTTCTGTTGGGGTATCTCGGAAGGATTACCGCCCGATATATCCACTAACTTAATTTATTTCTAACACATCCATTTGATAAATTATGATCTGAACCATGCATATTAATAATTAACTGCATGCATCTCGGCTTTTGTGCAAATTGTTTGCGAGTACTTTCGAAGTACTCACTGGCTTGTTGATGTGGCCAGATATGGATGAAGGAGACCTCATGGATGAAGAGTTTGATAGCGAGTGTGATGTCTAGAGGAGTCCCAAGCAGTCTTGCGATCCTGGAGTCTGTCGCTGTATTATTCCACCGCTTCCGCCACCGCGAATAAATCATCAAGCGTCACTCTAACCCTTGGCGCGTAGTAGTACTTGTCATGTCACATTACTACGATGTGACTTGCCCCTTTTATTACGAGCAGTAGAGTTATCCCATTACCACTGTAACATATCCGTCTATGTGAGACTTGGACATGATGTAATAAATTGTAGAGCAACCTTTGTTCTACCTGTTTAATATTAAGCACTAGTGGTTTTCTGTATCAAGATGAGTCTATCAGTGGGAAATATTTTTCTACGCTAGTGACGCGCATGGCTGATTTCCAATAAATTATTTTATTTGGAAACCGGTCGTGACATCGACCGGGTGCATGTGGGAGAGGGGTCGTTAGGTGATTCGGATAGGAGAGAGACGTGGGAATGGAGACAGGCAGGTCGAAGGGATTGTGGATGACTTTCAAATCTCTTCCCTTTTTAAGGTGCGGGATTGAGGGAGGTGGATGGGGGACACGAGGAGGTCGAACCATCACTACGTTTGATCCCCTTTAATAATACAGATTTAAGGACAATCGAACGTCGTGATTGTTCAGCTTCCTCTCCTCATCCCTTCTCCCTCGAGAGATCCCTCCCAACCGAAAAAATGGTAGTCAGCCGGCATGAACTATGGTGGCAATAGAAAATGATAGCCTCATGTATTCATGTGTATAAAGTTGTATGGAGCAGCTGTGTATGGATGCATGGAACCAACGCAAGCAGCAGTGCACTCGGGCCACTCGCCAGCTTTTTCTGGTCTTTTCTTCTCGCAAATGAGCTCGGCGCACTCTTACCCTTCCTCTCTCTCTCCTCATTTTCTTTGCTTTATTGATGAAGCACCCGTCTCCTCTCCAAGAGGTCGTTTGGGTCTTCAGGCGGTAGTCTTTTTAACTTAATTCTCCACGGCATATGATTCTCCAACGTGGACATGCAGGGCAGTTGTCTAGCTTGGAGCGTTGGTCATGCCCTTATGATTCCCACGTTTTCCTGTATGATAAAAAGAAAAAGAAAAACAACCTCCATAAGTAAAAGCACCCAAAACCAGGCACACACGTCCCACACCCCAAGTGTCGTCACCAAGCTACCCACCACTCCTCCGATCCCATCTCTTCCGAGAAAAATCCCAACTGCCCTCTAGACCGAAGCAGCCTCTCTCTGTTGCGCTACTGTCCGACGGCTACTCACTCGACTTCCCCTCAAGATCACCTCGGTCCTCCTCCACCACGCGCCCGCCTCCCACACGGTCGTGGCCCGTCTCATCCTCCTCTTCGCTCACTGCGTCCGTGTCCATTGATCTGCAACTCTCACTGCCATTCTCGCTCTTAAGGGACGCCCACGGATAGATGATGGCTTCAGCCGCATCAACAAGGTCGAGGAGTCCTTTGAACCAACCCTTTCCCTCTCACCTTCGTTGGAGTTCTTGCCCATTTAGATGGGGTCGGTTACTCTTTTCTTGCGGGGTTCGGTTACTCGATCTCGATCATCCAATGAGTATGCTGTCACCGCGTCGGACAAGAACAACACGAGCTCATCTCTAGCTTGTCCGGATTTTTGGTCGATGTTGTCGCGCTCTCTGTGTGACGCCCACGGTGCACTCTAGATGTTCTTGAACGAAGGGATGGACGAACACCGGTGTCACCTCTTGCTCAGGCCCCTCCCATCCAAACTCTATAGTACCCTTTCTTGCCACTTCACCCTCAACGAACCAAACCAAGCCAACACACAAACTATGTGGGTGACAAAACTTGTAGATCCGACGAGGACGCTAGCAAGCTCCATTAAACGGAACCATGCCTCAAGCAACAAGGTTCTCACGCCCCTCTCTATCTTTCTTGTTTATTTTTTACATCCTTGTCTGAAGTGACCTGCCGTATTTGTATGAATAAAAATGAGTTGTTAATTCTTGAATAAACTTGACTTGTTTGCAGATTATTGTACGAGAAGAAGAAAGATATAATTAACCTTGTGCACTGATTGTTGTTGGGATGTCGATGGCCATTACCGATCAAAGGAGGATTCACCCATACGTTGTGGCGGTGATGCACTCGCTAGCAAGGAGCTCTGGGTTAAGACAAAAACGATCGACGAGCGGAGTCCACTCATGGAGGAGGCCATCCGGCTGATTGGTATATGCCTTTTGTATATTCTTGCCTGCAAAAAGAACTTGGACTGGTTTGTTTCGGTTCAGTTTGATTTGATTCGATAATTTCGGACTTTGGTAGTGTTTAATTCACGGATGCAACATTTTCTTTGCAAGTCTTTCCTGCATATTTGGATTCGGTGCTAAATGCATCCATATGTTCTCGACTTCTTGATCCCCATATATGACTTGCTTCCATATGTAATCTCTTGTTGGTGGAACATAAGTAGAACAAGTAGTTTGCATGGTTTTAACATGGTCTGATTGTTCAAAATTTACAATTTGGTGCCCTGTTTTCCCTGAAAGATTTACTCTGCATGTTTATTTATCCATGGCGTTTTGATGCTCATATTGCATGGTTCAACGATTGCTTCAACATTACAGAAAAAACTTGGATTAAATCCTTTTTCCGTATATTTTGAGATTTCGGTGAAAACAATAATGAAACCAATGAGTGAGAGCAGCTTTTGAATTCTTGTTCATTATGGTCACCTTCAATTTTCGAAAGGGCATGTCCAGCAGTCCGCCGCACGAGTAGGTGTGGCACATCGCATGAGATGGGCGGAGCCCTGGCCGTTGGGGATCCGAACGAGGTTCATTATTGAATGAACATGGTTCATTATTACAAAGTTTACTTAGGCCCTGTTTGTTTAAAAAGTCCTAGGACTTTTTTAGTCCAACTAAAAAGTCCCTGGTCCCTACCCGTTTGGTTCAAGGGACTAAACATGGACTAGAGGTTATTAAATGACATGCTCAAATACCATGTTACCCCTACTAATGGACTAGAGGTTATTAAATGGCATGCTAAAAGCACGGGCACTGTTGGAAAAGGTCCCAAAAAGACTCTCCCTTGGGGACTTCTTTCTTCAGTCCCAAATGCCCACTTTTAGTCCCTAAAAGTCCCTCATGTTTGGTTTAGATGGGAATAAAAGAGACTTTTTTTAGTCCCTACACCAAAACGTTTGTGTAAACAAACACCCCCTTAATACAACTGCAGTTAGAAATGTAAGCATGGTGCATGCCTAGATATGAGAAGAGGAACACATAGTTGATCTTATCGAGATATATTTCCATTACTTTGAAAAACAGATATATTTTTACTTTTTGTTCTTTGCATTAGCTGCTAAGAGTGTAAGTATTTTGCACTAGCACCAGGTTGTAGCTATTGTATTAGCAGAATTTGTAGTTCCTTTTTATTTTTTGGAAGTGTTATTCAGTATTTCAGTCCAACAAGGAGAACACATTGCTAGAGTGAAAGTAAATCTTAGATTTGAAATCACATATTTTCATGTGCAACACATTTCTGAATTAGAATAATTGATCGCGTGCCCATATACCTTCTTTAGTCCGTGGCAACGCGCGAGCATCCAACTAGTTTTAAAATTGAAATCAGATCAAATTTGAATAAATTTAGGCGATTTTGAATGAAATTTAGGTGATTTCATTAAAATTTGTACAAACTTAAAAGAACATGAAAACAAAAAACTACGCTGCCGGCGTTGTCCTGCCATCGCTAGCCTAGTTGATGTCGAGGAGCTGGTAGAAGGTGGTGTAGTCGTCATCATCCTCGTCGCCGCTATCCCGTGCATCTTCCTTACTGCAGCCTTGTCCTGGATCGCCGCTACGGACGGGGGCGGTCTGCACCGGCATCCTCGTCATTGTCGTCGAGGACGATGACACCGTCCTCTTTGTGACCGCGGCACCGCATGGCGGTCTCCTCTAGAGCGCGGCGTTGGCGCTCCATTTCCTCCTTAACATAGTCATCGCGCGGCCACTCCAGGCCGGTGTCCAAGTCGAAGGCCATCTCGACATGCTTCTGCTTGACGACCACCGGCGATGTCGTTGGATCCTTCTCCTTGTTTGTTCTGACCAGTCAAAGGTGGCCGTGGGGAGGCGAAGGTTGGTGGTGGCCCTCGTTTATGACGAGGTTGCTACTACGGCTACAACGGTGCGCCGACCTCTCTTGGGGTTCGGCCTTCATGGTGGCGAGCGGCGGGGTTATGCCGGAGGAGTGGGAGGAGGACGAGGAGCAGGACCCCACTATTCACCTCGGCAGCCACGAGGTGCCGCTTCAGCACGAGAGCGACGGTGCTGGGTACTCCAGCGGCGTCTCATTGACGCCCTCGATGTGCTCGAGGACAGCGTGGAGTGTGCGCCTGAGAACACCCCACCACTAACGACGGCCGTCGGAGTTGTGGTGTCCCTTTGGCACCGGAACCCCGTTGGTAGAGGTGAGCTGGTCGACGTGGTGACGTTGGAAGTACGCCGTCCACACAGAAAGGTTGTCGGCGGCGTACCTTTCTTCCTGCCGCACATGCTTCGGCAAAGACGCCCGAATGTGCGCGATCTCGTCGCGGCGTTCCGCGACGGATGGTGGAGGGGGCACACGGACTTCTCCAGCGCTCAATCTCCAGCCGACCGGCACGCGCATGTGTGACGGTGTCGCGTAGTTGGCCTCATGGAGGGCACGCGCCTCCCACTCGTGCAACGAGCGGCAGCCGAAGCCGTTGGTAGCCGCTCCGTCATCGGGGAACCGCTCCACCGTTGACCCGAGAAAGGTTTGGACGGTAGAGGCGAGAGATATGGTGTTAGGGCATATTTTGTTCTAAGTAGTTTTGGTGATTGATGACAGCACCTCTGCGGACCAATCGTGTGCATTGAGCATTTCAGATAATACATCACAGGGCACAATATGATTCGTCGCCCCTCGGTGTTGTTGGAGCATGGTGTTTCCTATGGTTCTCTTTGGTAGTGTTAAGTAGTAGGAAAGTTATATTATTAAGAGGGCGTCCGCGTCGGAATAGTTTGGGTGGAATCAACTCACACACGCGCACATTTTCTTTCCACCACCTTCTCTTTGCGGCAATGGAGCACCCACTTGGTCTATCCTTGCATTTGCAAAGGGTCCAGCGGTAGTACCGCTCCAGATGAGCGGCAGTACAACTAGCTGAGCGGTAGTACCGCACTAGTCGAGCGGTAGTACCGCTTGGGGACGGTAGTACCTCCCTCTCTGAGCGGTTGTACTTCGTCGGACTTTTTGCGAATACTTTTCCAGCGGTGGTAGGCTCGGTAGTAGTATTTTTACTACCGTGGCTTTGAGTCTTCCTAGCGTTAGTACCGCTCAGGTCTGGCGGTAGTACCGCGGGGGCTTGCGATAGTACCGCTCCCTCCATGCGGTAGTACCGCTAGGGACAACGGTAGTACCGCTTTTCCAAGCGGTAGTACTGCTAGTGGCGTGCGGACAGTGGGGGTAACGGTTGGACTTGTTCCCCCACTATATAAAGGGTTCACCTACCTCACGAACCCTACCTTTGACCGTTCAAGACTCCATTGTTGCTCCCTAAGCTCATATGTGCCCGATCTCTCTCCCTAGCCCATCAAACTTGTTGATTTCCTAGGGATTGGTTGAGAAGGCTAAGATCTACACTTCCACCAAGAAAAAATTGATTCCCCCACTAATCCCTTGCGGATCTTGTTACTCTTGGGTGTTTGAGCACCCTAAACGGTTGAGGTCACCTTGAAGCCACATTCCATTGTGGTGAAGCTCCGTGGTCTTGTTCGGAGCTTCCAAGCTTTGTGTGGACATAGCCCCAACCTTCTTTGTAAAGGTTCGGTCGCCGCCTTCAAGGGCACCTATAGTGGAATCACGACACCTTGCATTGTGTGAGGGCGTGAGGAGAATACAGTGGCCCTAGTGGCTTATTGGGGAGTATCATCCACACCGCTCCAACGGAGACGTACTTCCTGTCAAAGGGAAGGAACTTCGGTAACACATCCTCGTCTTCATCGGTTCCACGTGTGGTTATCTATTACCTTTACATTGTGTATGCTATTGTTGTAGAGTATTTCTTACTTTATTTAGTGGTCATAGTACGTAGCATCATATAGGTTGCTCACCTACTTATTATTTTAGAGAACCTTTATGTTGCTAACTTAACTTGTTAAGAAAAGCTAAAAATTGGTAGTTGCCTATTCAACCCCCCCCTCCTCTAGTCAACCATATCGATCATTTTCAATTGGTATGAGAGCCACGTCTCTTTATTAAGGGTTTCACCGCCCGAAGAGTATGGCTTATGGTACGTCTCCGTCGTATCTACTTTTCCGAACTCTTTTGCCCTTGTTTTGGACTCTAATTTGCATGATTTGAATGGAACTAACCCAGACTGACGCTGTTTTCAGCACAATTGCCATGATGTTGTTTTTGTGCAGAAATAGAAGTTCTCGGAATTTCCTGAAAATTTATGGATAATTTTTCTGGAATAAATGACAAATACCTGCACAAAGATCCACCGGAGGAGGTGTGCCAGTGGGCCACAAGCCCCTGGGCCGCGGCCACCCCCCTCGCCGCGCCGTGAGGGCTTATGGGGCCCACGTGGCACCACCGCCTCCAAACTCAGCTCTATTTATTCCGTCTCACCCGAAAAAAAATCACAGAGGAGGATTCATCGCGTTTTATGATACGGAGGCACCGCCACCCCCTGTTCTTCATCTGGAGGACAGATCTGGAGTCCGTTTTGAGCTCCGGAGAGGGGAAATCGTCGCCATCGTCATCATCAACCTTCCTCCATCGACAATTCCATGATGCTCTTCACCATTTGTGAGTAATCTCATCATAGGCTTGCTGGACGGTGATGAGTTGGATGAGATCTATCGTGTAATCGAGTTAGTTCTGATGGGGATTGATCCCTAGTATCCACTATGTTCTGAGATTGATGTTGCTACTACTTTGTCATGCTTAATGCTTGTCACTAGGGCCTGAGTGCCATAATTTCAGATCTGAACCTATTATGTTGTTGCCAATATATGTGTGTTTTAGATCCTATCTTGCAAGTTGTAGTCACCTACTGTGTGGTATGACCCGGCAACCCCGGAGTGACAATAGCCGGAACCACTCCCGGAGATGACTATAGTATGAGGAGTTCATGTATTCACCAAGTGTTAATGCGTTGGTCCGGTTCTTTATTAAAAGGAGAACCTTAATATCCCGTAGTTTCCATTAGGACCCCACTGCCACGGGAGGGATGGACAATAGATGTCATGCAAGTTCTTTTCCCTAAGCACGTATGACTACATACGGAATACATGCCTACATTAGATTGACGAACGGGAGCTAGTTACATATCTCTCTGTGTTATAGCTGTTACATGATGAATCACATCCGTCATACTCATCCATCACCGATCCACTGCCTACGAGTCTTTTAATACTGGTCCTTGCTATGTTACTTTGTCGCTACTACTGTTGCTACTGTTGTTACTCTGCTGCTACTGATGTTCCTTGCTATTGCTATCACTACTGTTGTTACTTGCTACTTTGATGTTACCTGCTACAAGACTTTTCTGACACCGTTGCCGGGGAAGAATAGTTCCCCGTCCACATGCAACTTACTGGCGCCATTGATACAACAAGTTAGGAATAGTCTGTCGTCAACAAATCTTTTTCTAACACCGTTGCTATCATACCACTTTGCTACTGATACTTTGCTTGCAGACACTAATCTTTCAGGTGTGGTTGAATCTGACAAACTCAGCTGCTAATACTTGAGAAAATTCTTTCGCTTCCGCTTGTGTCGAATCAACAAATTTGGGTCGAATACTCTACCCTCAAAAAGTGTTGCGATCCCCTACACTTGTGGGTTATCAAGACCATTTTCTAGCGCCGTTGCCGGGGAAGCACAACTATATTCTCTGAGTCACTTGGGATTGACATCTGCTGATCACTATGAAGAATCCGAAAGATCAAAGAATTGGAATCTTGCCTTCCACTACGAGGACAGGTAAGGAACTGCCATCTAGCTCTGCACTTGATTCACCTTTAGTTGAGTAAGTTTGCGACATCACCTCCTGCTAGAAATCTTGATATGTCGCATGTGCTTGATGATGCTACTTCTGCTGCCCATGATCCTTATGATGATGATATGCTTGATACTATGCCTGATGATGCTATGCTTGATACTATGCCTGATGATGCTATTCTTGATACTATGCGTGATGATGCTATGTTTGATACTATGCCTGATGATGCTATGCCTGATACTGCTTTGCCACTAGGTGCATTCCTTGATGCACAAATTGCTAGAGTTGATGCTAGATGTGATGATACTTCTGAAACTAATGATGCCATTGAAGTAGAACCTGCTATTTTGCCTGCTAGAACTAGCTCTCCTATGCCTGAATTGCCTGTTATGCAACAAAGGCAATGTCACTTTCCATGTCAATGGTAATGAGCATACGGTGCACTTTCTGAAGAAACAATATCGAGTACATTGCATCAATGCTATCGAAAAAAGTTCATCGATTCTTATTGGGAGCTTTGTATGCCCTATTCCTCGTGTCAAGATGAAGTATGATTTCCTTGTTGGGGAATACACATCCCCATTGAGGTGACCTAGTGACTATTCAAAAATTCTCCGTCTTCTTTTGCGATTCGAGAAGTTTTGTCGAGGGGATTTGATCAACCCTATTGACGGATTTTCTTTCGATGACCATGAGATGGATGAATCGAGGAGTCACAAACCTCTGTTCCAAGCTTTCACCTTCGGTTGCTTAGAAGAAAAATGATAGATTTAGTTTAGTTTTCCCTGTTTTTTGTTTTAGCGTCCGGTAGAAAAGTACCCCAAAAATAAAAGTTCTCCGAACGTCCTGAAAATCAAGTATGATGTTTTCTGGATTTTTTGAAAAATTCTGAGACAAAGAGTTTGTCTCGGGGCTGCACCAGCGGGCCACAAGCCCTTGGGGCGCGGGCACCCCCCGTGGCCATGCCACCCAGGCTTGTGGGGCCCACAAGCACCCCCTCCACTCATTCTTGCTCTCATCTGGTTCTCCTACCTCCAGAAAAAAACATTTCGCAGCTCAAACCCGTGTTCTTGCTCCTCTTGCTGGGATTTTCGATCTCTTTGGTCAAATCACCATTCTCCGAACTATTTTGGGGAAATTACTCCTTGGTAAGTGACTCCTCCATTGGTCCAATTAGTTTTTTCTCTAGTGCCTTATACTCCGCATATTTTTGCTGCCTTGGTGACCCTGTTCTTGAGCTTTGCATGTTGATTTTTAATCGGTCCCAAGTAGTTTTGATGCGTAATATGGCCTCTAGGCATTTGTGGGAGTAGTTGCTACTAGTTTAGTTGAGCCTTGTTCACCTTTCCTTTGGGTCACTGAAAATTTCAGAAAAGGAAGATGTTCAGGAGAAACATTCATGGTGGTTCCTCAAGCAAGAGACGTCCCCATCTTGCTATTCGGGAGCCAAATCCTTACCAACCTAGGGACGTGCAGGTACAACCATGTGAATGGTCTTCTGATGAATTTATGATTGAGGCAGGGTTCAAAGATGAGTTTGATGCACTTGTTCACAATGTCGGACTAGAAGAATTCATCTCCGATAAATGTGAACAGTATGTTGCTCTCGCTGCCTCTTTTGTTCGTAGATTCAAATTTTCAGCTGGCCGTGAGCCATCGGTACTATTTGATCTCTATGATAAATCGTATACCATGGATTTAGAGTATTTCAATAGAATTTGCCAAATACCTATTTGGGGTAGCCTCAATGATCCTCCTAAATCTTCGGTTAGAGATTTTTGCTCTGGTATTACAGTTGGAGAAACTAGAGACATTATGCAAGCTACCATGGGGAGTATTCATTTTCCTGCCCTGCATTATTTTTCCCTCTTCATAGGCAGATGCATTAATGGCAAGATTGAGCATTGTCACCTCTGCACACCCGACCTTAGTATCCTTAAGAGCGCAGTGAAGGGTGACAAGAGTTTCAACATGGGAGCTATAATAGCAAGGAGGCTGAATAAGAATGCTAATGAAGGGGATTTCTATGGTGGGATCTATGCCACTCGCATAGCAAATTTTCTTGGAGTACCCATCCAGGAAGGAGATCCCCCGCTCCATACAGCTTTCCTTGACCGCGTCGCTTTGATACGCTACCAATTCCTTGAGAGGGATGATGAATCCCTCCTATACCGTTTGATATTTAACAGGCAGCGTGTTTTCCATATTACCCTTCCTGGTCCTGCCTTCTTTGACTTTCAAGTAAAATGGAGATATTACATAACCAGAGGAGAGGCAGAGGAGTTTGAGAGGGAGGCAAAGGCTGCTCGTCTCCGTGAGGCAGCTATTCAGGCAGTGGTTGCAGCGCTCTCGTATAACCACCATTATGATTTTAGGTTTCGCCAGGACCATCCTTGGGAGTAGACCAACTTAGGCCAAAAGACTAAGCTTGGGGGAGTACGTGTGATCACCGACTTTACATTCTTGCTTATGCTTTCACTTTGTTCGTCGGTGTTCACACTTTGCCACTATATCATCCATGCTAGTTTATTTTCTTTTTCTCATTTTCTTTTTCGTGTGTGTCTAGTTTTAGAAAACCCAAAAAGATTTTATTTTTCTTCTTTTGCTTGTTGGGAGCTTTCTCGTGTAGATAGTTTTCTTTTTCTTTGGGTCAAGGTAGAAGACCATGGTTACAATGTTTAGTGGCTCTTGCATGCATACCTGTTTAGCTTTCAAGGAGCCATATTACTTTGTCTTTTCCTTTGTGTTTGCCTGCAGATTCCATCTTTAGTCCAATGCACGAGCACACTTATTATTGTTCACATCGTTCCGTCATGCAAGTGAAAGGCAATAATGACGATATATGATGAAGTGACTGAGCCTGGAAAAGCTGGTATGAACTCGATCTATTTTGTTTTTGTAAATATGACTAGCTCATCGTTCCTAATTCAGCTTTGTTGTGAGAGAAACATGTTTGCAATGACAACTTAGAGATCATAGTTGCTGATGCCATGCTTACTTAGCTAGGAGCTTATAATGGTTTGCCTTGGATGCCAACATGAATTTTGAGATGACTGTGATGTAGTATGATAGGATGGTATCCTCCTTTGAATGTTTCAAGTGGCTTGACTTGGCGCATGTTCACGCATGTAGTTGAAACAAAATCAACATAGCCTCTATGATATTCATGTTCATGGTGATTTATGTCCTACTCATGCTTGCACTCAATGATAGTTAATCTCAATGCATTTTGATGATTGTTGTCGCTCTCTAGTTGGTCGCTTCCCAGTCTTTTGCTAGCCTTCACTTGTACTAAGCAGGAATACTGCTTGTGCATCCACTTCCATAAACCCAAAGTTGTTCCGTATGAGTCCATCATACCTACCTATATGCGGTATCTACCTGCCGTTCCAAGTAAATTTGCATGTGCCACTCTCTAAATCTTCAAGAAATAATCTGTTTTGCATGCCCGAACCGCTCATTTGGTGACAGGGGGCTATGAGTATCTTCCATGCTAGGCGTGTTATCCTCGATATGTGTTTATTCACTATCATTCACGAGAAAGGGGTCGGTAATTGGAATTCCCAGTTCCATGCTCAAATGGAAAAGATAATTGCCAACAAAACTCTCCCAGGATTGATGTTGGTATGGACAGTACCCGAGGATTCGGCTAGCCGTGGAGTGTGATTGATTGGTGGTGGGGGAGTCAAAACTTTACTCTTTTGTTTGGGAACCGCCTATAGCATGTGTAGCGTGGAAGATGTTGAGAACTCTTAGTCATTGCGTTGACAATGAAACCATGCCGCCCAAAATTATTATCTCTGTTTTCAAAGCTCGAGCTCTGGCACCTCTGCAAATCAATGCTTCCCTCTGCGAAGGGCCTGTCTATTTATGTTCCTGTTGAGTCATCCTCCTCTTACAAAAGCAAAATTAGAGAGCACCTCTGTCATTTTTATGCTTTGCTTTTAACTGTGTTGAGTATGACTGTGACTGGATCTTCATTGCCTTGAATTACAATGTTTAGTCAGCCCTTGGTCTTTGAAGGTGCTCTGCATTTATGGTTTGCGGTCTCAGAAAGAGCTAGTGAGATACCATCTATTCGTGCTGCTTCATGTTGTTTTGATTGAAGTGTTGACATTTGAGGCTTATTATCATTTGCTCGCTAATTGATTATGCCATTGATATGAGTTTACCGTGAGACCTAGATGTCATTTGCTTATGTGGCTTGCTTGTGATCTTGCTGAAATTCTGGATATGAGTTAGACATAGTTGCAACAACAAGATCAAAAAGAGTTCGTCAAAGTTTTTCTTTTATCTCTTTCAGTTTGTCAACTGAATTGCTTGAGGACAAGGAAGGCTTTAAGCTTGGGGGAGTTGATACGTCTCCGTCGTATCTACTTTTCCGAACTCTTTTGCCCTTGTTTTGGACTCTAATTTGCATGATTTGAATGGGACTAACCCGGACTAATGTTGTTTTCAGCAGAATTGCCATGGTGTTGTTTTTACGCAGAAATAAAAGTTCTCGGAATGACCTGAAAATATACGGAGAATTTTTTGGGAATTTATGAAAAATACTGGCGCAAGAATCAGCGGAGGATGTGGAGCGTGGAGCCCACAAGCCCACCAGGCGCGGCCCCCCTGGCCGCGCCTGACAGGCTTGTGGGGCCCACAAAACTCCACCGCCTCCAATCTCAGCTCTATGTAGTCTGTCTCGCCCGGGAAAAAAATCAAGGAGAAGAGTTCATCGCGTTTTACGATAGGGAGGCGCCGCCACCTCCTGTTCTTCATCTGAAGGGCAGATTTGGAGTCCGTTCTGGGCTCCGGAGAGGGGAAATCGTCGCCATCGTCATCATCAACCTTCCTTCATCGCCAATTCTATGATGCTCTTCACCGTTCGTGAGTAATATCATCGTAGGCTTGCTGGACGGTGATGGGTTGGATGAGATCTATCATGTAATCGAGTTAGTTTTGACGGGGATTGATCCCTAGTATCCACTATGTTCCGAGATTGATGTTGGTACTACTTTGCCATGCTTAATGCTTGTCACTAGGGCCCGAGTGCCATGATTTCAGATCTGAACCTATTATGTTCTCGCCAATATATGTGTGTTTTAGATCCACCGCCTCCAATCTCAGCTCTAGGTAGTTTGTCTCGCCCGAAAAAAAATCAAGGAGAAGAGTTCATCGTGTTTTACGATACGGAGGCGCCGCCACCTCGTGTTCTTCATCTTGAGGGCAGATCTGGAATCCGTTCTGGGCTCCGGAGAGGGGAAGTCATCGCCATTGTCATCATCAACCTTCCTTCATCGCCAATTCCATGATGCTCTTCACCGTTCGTGAGTAATCTCATCGTAGTTTCTCCTTCGCCGTTTTCTTTTCCCTTTTCCGGTTTTCTCGCTTGCTTGTGTGCTTGTTTGTTTGTTGAAGTCGTCATGGCTGAAAACACCAAACTTTGAGACTTCTCGAGCACTAATAATAATGATTTTATTAGTACTCCGATTGCTCCCGCCACTAGTGCAGAATCGTATGAAATCAACGCAGCTTTGCTGAATCTTGTTATGAAAGAGCAATTCTGTGGCCTTCCTAGTGAAGATGTCGCATCCCATCTCAATACCTTCATCGAGCTTTGTGACATGCAAAAGAAAAGAGATGTGGATAATGACGTGATTAAGTTGGAACTTTTTCCTTTCTCCTTGCGAGATCGCGCAAAAACTTGGTTTTCTTCTTTGCCTAAAAATAGTATCGATTCTTGGGATAAGTGCAAAGATGCTTACATATCCAAGTATTTTCCGCCGGCTAAGATCATCTCCTTACGTAACGATATCAAGAATTTCAAGCAACTTGATCATGAACACGTTGCATAATCTTGGGAGAGGATGAAGCTTATGATTAGAAATTGTCCCGCTCATGGCCTGAGTATGTGGATGATTATACAAATCTTTTACGTTGGCCTGAATTTCGCTTCTCGCAATATCTTGGACTCCGCCTCAGGTGGAACGTTCATGGAAATCACGTTAGGAGACGCTACAAAACTCCTAGACAATATCATGACCAACTACTCTCAGTGGCACACTGAAAGGTCGCCTGCTAGCAAAAAGGTGCACGCTATAATAGAAATTAACTCGCTTAGTGCTAAGATGGGAGAGCTGATGAATTTGGTTGCTAGTAGAAACGCTACCATAGATCCTAATGACATGCCACTATCTTCTTTGATTGAGAGTAGCAACGCTAGTTTGTACGTGAATTTTGTTGGTAGGAACAATTTTTGCAACAACAATGCTTTTAGAGGAAACTATGTTCCTAGGCCTTTTCCTAGTAACTCCTCTTACAATTATGGCAATTCCTACGGCAACACTTATGGAAATCACAACAAATTAGCCTCTGATCTAGAGAGTAATATCAAAGAGTTCATCAACTCTCAAAATATTTTCAATGCGTCCATAGAGGAAAAACTACTCAAAATAGACGATTTGGCTAAAAGCGTTGATAGGATGTCTTGTGATATTGATGCTTTGAAAGTTAGATGCGCTCCTCCCAAGGTCAACTTGGATGAAACTTTGAAAGTTGTGCGTATCTCCATGAATGAGAGCAAAGAAAGAACCGCCCAAATTCGTGCTAGACATGAATGATTTTAAAAAGGTGCGTTCTAGTGATGCAAATCATGAAGATCTTAAAGTGCTTGGTGTGTCTCCTCTTGAATCTTTGTTTTCGCGTGTCAAACCTTCTTATGGAGGGGCTGGATATTAATCCACTTTGGTTGAAAAATGCCCCAATGATTCGGAGTCCACCTATCTTGATGAAAAAGGTGTGGAGAATGGAGTAGAAGAAGCCAAAATTTTCGGTAGTAATAAACTCCCACTTTGGATTTCAAGGAATTCAATTATGTTAACTGCTCCTTGTTTGAATGCATTTCTTTGATGCAATCCATTGCAAACTCTCCACATGCTTATAGCCAAAGCAAAGCCTTTACCGCGCATATCGTAGATGCTATGATGAAATCTCTTCAAGAGAAGCTCGAACTAGAAGTCTCTATACCTAGAAAACTTCATGATGAGTGGGAACCTACTATCAAAATCAAAATCAAAAACTATGAGTGCAATGCTTTGTGTGATTTGGGTGCTAGTGTTTCTGCGATTCCAAAGTCTTTATGTGATATTCTTGGTTTTCATGACATTGAAGAGTGTTCTCTTAATTTGCATCTTGCGGATTCTACTGTCAAGAAACCCATGGGAAGGATCGATGATGTTCTTATTGTTGCAAATAAGAACTATGTACCCGTGGATTTCATTGTACTTGACATAGATTGCAATCCTTCATGTCCCATTATTCTTGGTAGACCTTTCCTAAGGACTATTGGTGCTACCATCGATATGAAGGAAGGGAATATTAGATTTCAATTTCCTTTAAAGAAGGGCATGGAGCACTTTCCTAGAAAGAAAATAAGATTGCCTTATGAATCTTATGACGTGGGCTACCTATGGTTTGAGCACCAAAGATGACTATACGTGATTCCATCACTTTTTTCCTAGCTAAGGGCGTTAAACAAAAACGCTTGTTGGGAGGCAACCCAACGAATCTATCCTTTTTCTTTCTGTTTTGTGTTTTTCACACTTTCATAATTCTGTTATGATTGTGTTTTTTGTGTTTCTTTTTGCGTTTGTGCCCAGCAAAACCGTTATGATTACTCTTGGGGATGATCGTTTGGTCATGCTGGAAAAGATAGAAACTTTCTGCTCACGAAAAGAATTTTCATTTTTTTCTATAAGAGCTTTTGAGTTGATTCTTTTTGCTGCTGATTGCTACGCAAATTTTTGAGACTGTCGTAATTTTTCAGAATTTTTTAAGTACCAGAGGTGTACGAAATATACAGACTGCTACAAACTGGTCTGCTGTTAACAGATTCTGTTTTTGTTGTGTTGGTTGCTTATTTTGATGAAACTATGGATAGTATCGGGGGGTATTAGCCATGGAAGATTGAAAGTACAGTAACCCAACATCATCACAAGTATAATTTAAGTTTGCTACAGTACATAAGGAAGTGTTGGTTTGCTTTCTTGTACTAATGTTATCACGAGTTTCTGTTTAAGTTTCGTGTTGTGAAGTTTTCAAATTTTGGGTGAAGTTCTTATGGACAAAGAGATAAAGAGTGGCAAGATCTCAAGCTTGGGGATGCCCAAGGCACCCCAAGAGATTCAAGGATGTCGTAAAATCCTAAGCTTGGGGATGCCCCGGGAAGGCATCCCCTCTTTCGTCTTCAATCCATCGGTAACGTTACTTGGGGCTATATTTTTATTCACCACATGTTATGTGTTTTTGGTTGGAGCGTCTTGTATCGTAGGAGTATTTTATTTTTGTTGTGACACAATCATCCTTGCTGCACACCTAGAGAGAGAGACATGCACTCACCATGATTTTGTCGAGCTTCACTCATATCTTTTGGTAGACAATTCACCTCACATGTGCTTCACTTATATCTTTTGAGCTAGATACTTTTGCTCTGTGTGTTTCACTTATATATTTTAGATCGCAGTGGTGCGTGGCTTGGTAGTTGATCTATGCTTTGAAAGTAGTCTCCAAAGGGGTAGTTATCCAAAGGGATACGAAAACTTCCACCTTCATGTGCATTGAATAGTTAGAGAAGTTTGATTCATCTCAATTAGTTTTGAGTTGTGGTTATGGTAATATTGAAGTCATGCTAGTAAGGTGTCGTGGATCAAGAAATACTTGTGTTGAAGTTAGTGATTCCCGTAGCATGCACGTATGGTGAACCGCTATGTGATGAAATCTGAGCATTGTTAGTATATTGATTGTCATCCTTTGCGTGGCGGTCGGGATCGCACGATGGTTTATACGTACCAACCCTTCCCCTAGGAGTATGCGTTAAATGCTTTGTTTCGATTACTAATAAAACTTCTGCAACAAGTATATGAGTTGTTCCTAACTAATGTTGAGTCCATGGTTTAGATGCACTTTCACCTACCACCATCACTATTTTCTTAGTGCCGTGCAACTTTCGTCGGTGCACAAAACCCACCATTAGCCTCCCTCAAAACAGCCACATACCTACCTACTATGGCTTTTTCAAAGTCATTCCGAGATATATTGCCATGCAACTACCACCATGACATGTGCCACCACGTCTACATTGCCTTTGCATGATCGTAAGATATCTAGCCTGATGTTTCCATTGATGTCTATGCCATGACTCGTGAGTAGTTCACTTCAGACCTACGGGTACGTAGTTAGTAGATAGATGGCTTCTTCTCTCTCTTGGATCTTCAATACAAAGTTCACCATGATCTTCATGGAGATCTATCCGATGTAATCTTCTTTGGCGGTGTGTTTGTCGAGATACGATGAATTGTGGATTTGTGATCAGATTATCTATGATATATATTTGAGTCTTTGCTGATTTCTTATATGCATGATTTGATATCCTTGTAAGTATCTCCGAGTCTTGGGTTTTGTTTGGCCAACTAGATCTATGATTCTTGCAATGGGAGAAGTGCTTGGTTTGGGGTTCTACCATGTGGTGACCTTTCCCAGTGGCAGTAGGGGCAGCAAGGCACACATTAAGTAGTTGCCATCAAGGGTAAAAAGATGGGGTTTTCGTCATTGGTTTGAGATTAACCCTCTACATCATGTCATCTTGCTTAAGGCGTTACTCTGTTCTTTTGGACTTAATACACTAGATGCATGCTGGATAGCGGTCGACGTGTGGAGTAATAGTAGTGGATGCAGAAAGTATCGGTCTACTTGTTTTGGACGTGATGCCTATAGATATAATCATTGCCATAGATATCGTCATGACTTTGCGCGGTTCTATGAATTGCTCGACAGTAATTTGTTCACCCACCGTCTACTTGCTTTCATGAGAGAAGCCACTAGTAAACACTACGACCCCCGGGTCTATTCACATCCATCGTTTACACCTCCGCTTTTACTTTGCTTTGTTACTTTGTTGCTTTCAGTTCCCACTTGGCAAACAATCTATAAGGGATTGACAACCCCTTCATAGCGTTGGGAGCAAGCTTTTGTGTTTGTGCAGGATCTTGAGATACTCCTCCACTGGATTGATACCTTGGTTCTCAAACTGAGGGAAATACTTACCACCGCTACGCTACATCACCCTTTCCGCTTCGAGGGAACACCAACGCAAGGCTCCAAGGCCACAGGGGAAATCCTTTGCATATTGCCTAGGAAGTCCCTTAAGGCATAGCCGCAAGAGAAGTATCAAGTCAAGTATTCTCCCGTCAACATGCCTATTTCTGGCGCCATTGGAAGGTCTTTTGTTGCAGTAGCAGAAGTATTTCTGGCGCCGTTGCCGGGGAAGCACAGCTGACATCAGGGACCGAGAGGGAGGGCACTCCCTTGTAGCGCGCGATATAAATTTGATCCCATGCTAGTCGAGGTCGGAGCCTCCCCGTCTTATGGTTTTTCCCTGGCAGCGTAGTCCGGGTGAATCCGGGCTTCGCGGGGGTAAAATGGGTGTGTGCTGGTTCTGAGAGTCTGCTTCTAAAATACCATACGTGGGATTAATCATATGGACTATCGGAACCCGTGAGCTATGGGTAAAGAGTACACCCTCTGCGGAGCCAAAACAATTCGAGTAGCTGTGTCCACAGTTAAGGACGGTTGTTTGACAAGTCAAGTGTCGGTCTTAGAGTCGGTCCTTGGAGTACAAGTCGATTGAACTATAATGGTTGTGGATATCTAACGGTATTGTGGGAAAAAATATTATTAACATCTTGGTTCAAAAATCATCCTGAAGGTTGGTTGTACCACCCGGATAATTCTTATTTATTTTTAGGCCCTCTCCCTGGTGTCGCTAAGACGCCCGACTCTGGCTTGTTATTCATTTTTATTCCCTCTTTGTGGTGTCGCTAAGACACCCGACTATGGCTTGTTATTTATTTTTATGCCCTCTCCATGGTGTCGCTAAGACGACCTACTGTGGCTTGTTATTTACTTTATGCCCCGTATGAGGTGTCGCTTAGACGCCTGATGGTGGTAAACTAACCCTTGCTAACCTTTCGAGGTGTCGCTCCAGATACCCGACCGGTGCATTTTTACTTTTCTGTTGGGGTATCTCGGAAGGATTACCGCCCGATATATCCACTAACTTAATTTATTTCTAACACATCCATTTGATAAATTATGATCTGAACCATGCATATTAATAATTAACTGCATGCATCTCGGCTTTTGTGCAAATTGTTTGCGAGTACTTTCGAAGTACTCACTGGCTTGTTGATGTGGCCAGATATGGATGAAGGAGACCTCATGGATGAAGAGTTTGATAGCGAGTGTGATGTCTAAAGGAGTCCCAAGCAGTCTTGCGATCCTGGAGTCTGTCGCTGTATTATTCCACCGCTTCCGCCACCGCTGGTCTATTCACATCCATCGTTTACACCTCCGCTTTTACTTTGCTTTGTTACTTTGTTGCTTTCAGTTCTCACTTGGAAAACTATCTATAAGGGATTGACAACCCCTTCATAGCGTTGGGAGCAAGCTTTTGTGTTTGTGCAGGATCTTGAGATACTCCTCCACTGGATTGATACCTTGGTTCTCAAACTGAGGGAAATACTTACCACCGCTACGCTACATCACCCTTTCCGCTTCGAGGGAACACCAACGCAAGGCTCCAAGGCCACGGGGGAAATCCTTTGCATACTTACCTAGTAAGTACCTTAAGGCGTAGCCGCAGCAGAAGGATCAAGTCAAGTATCCTCCCGTCAACGTGCCAATTTCTGGCGCCATTGGAAGGTCTTTTGTTGTAGTAGCAGAAGTATTTCTAGCGTCGTTACCGGGGAAGCACAGTTAACATCAATCGCCAATTCCATGATGCTCTTCACCATTCGCATCTACTTTTCCAAAATCTTTTGCCCTTGTTTTGGACTCTAATTTGCATGATTTGAATGGAACTAACCCGGACTGACGCTGTTTTCAGCAGAATTGCCATGATGTTGTTTTTGTGCAGAAATAAAAGTTCTCGGAATGTCCTGAAAATTTACGAAGAATTTTTCTGGAATAAATGAAAAATACATGCGCAAAGCTCCACTAGAGGAGGTGTGCCAGTGCGCCACAAGCCCCTAGGCCACGGCCACCCCCTGGTCGCGCCGTGAGGGCTTGTGGGTCCCACGTGGCACCACTACCCCCAAACTCAGCTCTATTTATTCCGTCTCGCTCGGAAAAAAAATCAAAGAGAAGGATTCATTGCGTTTTACGATACGGAGGCGCCGCCACCCCCTGTTCTTCATCTCGAGGGCAGATTTGGAGTCTGTTTGGTCTCCGGTGAGGGGAAATCATCGCCATCGTCATCATCAACCTTCCTCCATCGATAATTCCATGATGCTCTTCACCGTTCGTGAGTAATCTCATCGTAGGCTTGCTGGACGGTGATGAGTTGGATGATATCTATCATGTAATCGAGTTTGTTTTGACGGGGATTGATCCCTAGTATCCACTATGTTCTGAGATTGATGTTGCTACTACTTTGCCATGCTTAATGCTTGTCACTAGGGTCCGAGTGCCATGATTTCAGATCTGAACCTATTATGTTGTCGCCAATATATGTGTGTTTTAGATCCTATCTTGTAAGTTGTAGTCACCTACTATGTGTTATGACCCGGCAACCCCGGAGCGACAATAGCCGGAACCACTCCTGGAGATGACCATAGTATGAGGAGTTCATGTATTCACCAAGTGTTAATGCGTTGGTCCGGTTCTTTATTAAAAGGAGAACCTTAATATCACGTAGTTTCCATTAGGACCCCACTGCCACGGGAGGGATGGACAATAGATGTCATGCATGTTCTTTTCCGTAAGCACGTATGACTACATACGGAATACATGCCTACATTAGATTGACGAACGGGAGCTAGTTACATATCTCTCCATGTTATAGCTGTTACATGATGAATCACATCCGTCATACTCATCCATCACCGATCCACTGCCTACGAGTCTTTTACTACTGGTCCTTGCTACGTTACTTTGTCGCTACTACTGTTGCTACTGCTACTGTTGCTACTGCTGTTCCTTGCTACTGCTGTCACTACTGCTGTTACTTGCTACTTTGCTGTTACCTGTTGCAAGACTTTTCCGACACCGTTGCGGGGGAAGAATAGTTCCCCGTACACGTGCAACTTACTGGCACCATTGATACAACAAGTTAGGAATAGTCTGCCGTCAACAAATCTTTTTCTGACACCGTTGCTATCATACCACTTTCCTACTGATACTTTGCTTGTAGACACTAATATTTCAGGTGTGGTTGAATCTCACAAACTCAACTGCTAATAGTTGAGAATATTCTTTCGCTTCCCCTTGTGTCGAATCAATAAATTTGGGTTGAATACTCTACCCTCGAAAACTGTTGCGATCCCCTACACTTGTGGGTTATCAGCTGACGACGAGGAGGGAGTCCATGGACCGCCCGAGGCCGTGGCCTTGACTTCGGTCACAAGGGACAACTTGAATGCGGTTATGGCCAACCTTAAAATGTCCTTGACGAACAAAGTCAAGACCATGTTTAAAGAGTTACTTGAGGGGATTAAAAGTTCTCCTGAACCGGTGTTGGTGGTTAAACCTGCCAATAAAGAATCGGAGGCCAATTCCTCCAAGGAAGCGGCTAAAGGTATGCAACCTTCTTACCCTCTCGACAATAATGGTACTGGAACCTACGCCTCGGTTCCACCTCCCCTGGTCTATGGAGAACCGGTTCCTACACCGCGTATCAATCATCTTGGTCCTCCTCCTAAGCTTGTTAAGGGTTAGTTTGCTAACTGGGTGATTTGCATTAAGTCTCATTTGAATCATAGCTCAACAAAACTTATGGAGAATCATTGAGCAACGCTACTATCCACATGACCCAAGCAATCTCACTCCAAGAGAAGAAGCGGACAATCAATATAATCACTCCGCATTATTCATTCTCCAGCCCACAGTGCCTCCTGAAGATCTTCCTCACTTGCGCCCCTTCACTCGGGCTAAGGACTGTTGGGAGCACATCATGATGTTGTAGAAGGGAAGCTCAAGAATTCAATGGTCCAACTATGAAGCGGTTCTTGATGAGGCTGATGAGTTTGTGATGAAGGAACATGAGGACCCTCGAGATCTGTATTGAAGGGTGACTGCTATTGCTGTTGCCCTCAAGGATCATAGAAGCAAGGATGTGGATGACACATGGATCAAGTGCAAGTTTCTCAAGACCATCATGCCATTCAACAAAACCATGTCATCCATCATTCGCCAACGGCCAAATTTCCACTCCTTGTCCTCTAGTGAGGTGTTGGATGAATTCATTGCGATGACTATCATGAACAAGACTGCTGATAATGCTCTTTCTCGCATTCGGTCAAAGACAGCTTCACCCAACCTTGCCTTAAAATCCAAGGCTGCTTCTGAAGAAGAAGAAGAGGAAGAGGAAGAGGACAGCTGCCATGAAGACACTAAGTATGCCTATCACGAGCACATGGCTCTTGCGTCAAGGCAATTCTGGGGCAACAAGAGAAACTCAAGGCCCAATTTCTCCAAGAATAACTCAAGTGGGTTCAAGACCAAGCAGCGTGTGAGGACATGCTATAACTGTGGCAATGTGAGTCACTTCATGGCAGAGTGTCCCTATGAGAAGAGGCAAGACAATGGTGGCAAGCTAATTCGCAAAGACAAAGCCAAGTCTTTCCCAAACAAGAACAACTTTGTCAAGAAACCCCATCCAAAGGGTATGGTGGCACTTGAAGAGTACACCTCCGATGATGATGACGATGATGATACGGTGGCTACGGCTACTGTAGCCATTGCCACCTCCTCTCGCAAGGTGTCTCTCTTCGGCGCCCCCAATGATAACCGTATCGCGAAGTGCCTTATGGCCAAAGGTATCGATCAGGTAACGCCCAACATTAAGACCACCATCACTACTGCTCCTTCATTGTTAAACCATGTTGATGTTAGTGATGTTGTGGAACTTAACGAGCATTATTTTGACAAATTTCTGTGTAAAATCAAAGGAGAATCCAAAGAAGCACTTTGTTTCTCTTTTGGAACAACTGGTTGAGGCTAGTGACCTCATCGAGTCTCATGAGGAGACTATCTCTGAGATGCAAGTACATAGTTGTGACTATGCCGATGAGATTGCTGAATTATCTATTGCTCTAGAAGAAGAACGCAGTCTTCGTTTCGCTCTTGAGGAGTCACACAATGATGATTGTGCTAAATTACAAAAGGATCTAGATCACGCTATTGTCCTTACACGTGTGCTTAAGTCTGAAAAGGTTGCACTTGGGGTTGGCCATGACAGACTCAAGGAGGAGTTTGATACACTTGACAAGGCCCACAAGGTCTTGAAAGGTGCTCATTTCTCCCTGAAAGAGTCTCATGATCAACTCCAAGCAAAGCTTACCAAGGAGATCTCTACCTGTCCTCCCTTTGTTATAATTGATAATGCTTGTACAACTAACCCTTGTTGTGAGCATGTACCACTTGTGGAGGAAAATGCTAAGTTGAAGGATCAACTTGAGAAGGGCCTTGTGTCATGCATCCAAGGCGAGAAGAACCTAAACGATCTTTTGAGTAATCAAAGGGAGTTGTAGGAAAGGAGGGACTTGGACTTACATCCAAGTCGAAAAGGAAAAGGAAGAACATGAACAAGTGATCTCTTACCCTCATGGACATCTTTGTCAAAGAGGGTGAAGGGACTGAGAAGGAGAACACGAACAAGGTAGAGGATGGTATTGTCAAAAAGGGCAAAACCATTCCTACCAACACAGCCGACAAATTTAATCCCTCTTATGTTTTATGTCGTGCTGGTGATGAGCATGTTTATGCCAGATTTGTTGGCTCTTATTATGAGTCCATTGAATGGATATTTGGGTTCCTAAGACCCTTGCTTCTAACATCAAAGGACCCATTCAAAAATGGGTACCTAAAACCAAGCCTTGATCTATAGCAGGAGTTTGCTTCCGGTGGGGTGTCATGGTTGCTCGATAGTGGAGCAACAAATCATATGACCGGAAGCAAGGACTTAGTGGTGGACGTGCATCCTACCCCATCTATGCCCACCCATGTCCAATTTGTTGATGCTTCAACGTCCAAGGTACTCGGATTTGGTAATGTGGTCATCTCTCAAGATTTATCTATTGAGAAGGTCATGCTTGTTGAGTCCCTTGCTTACAATTTACTTTTTGTTCGTCAACTTGCAATTATGGGCTTTGCCACATTCTTTAATCTTGATACCGTGGTCCTTTTGTGGAGCAAGACTCTTAAAGTAGCCTATGTTGGATATGTCAAAAATGGTCTTTACGTGGTGAACTTTTCACAGCGACCACCTAAAACTCCAACTTGTCTAATGGCTAAAGTTGATGTGGGCTGGCTCTCGCATCGCCGACTAGCTCATGTTACTATGAGATCTTTGCAAAGTCTCCTCAAAGGGGACCATGTTTGTGGACTAACGAATGTGAATTTTGCGCGAGATCGTGCTTGCAGTGCTTGTATTGAAGGGAAGATTCACGAGACTGCTCATCGTCCCACGACTCTCATTTACACTAAGAGGCCTTTGGAGCTCCTTCATATGGATATCTTTGGCCCTCCATCTTTTGATAGTCCTGGGGGCAGAAAGTACTGCTTGGTGATTGTTGATGATTACTCAAGATACACTTGGGTATTGCTACCTCTTGAGATTGCGTTGGTTTTTCCCTTGAAGAGGAAAGGGTGATGCAGCACAGTAGCAGTAAGTATTTCCCTCAGTTTGAGAACCAAGGTATCAATCCAGTAGGAGTATCAAGATGAGGCACCAATGTACCTGCGCAAAAACAAACAAACTTGCACCCAACGCTATAAAGGGGTTGTCAATCCCTTCACGATTATTTGCAAGGTGAGATCTGAAGGTGGAAAGTGCAACAAAGTAAAAGTGTAGATCTGAAAAATATGATGTGAAGTAGACCCGGGGGCCATAGTGTTCACTAGAGGCTTCTCTCATGATAGCAAGTATTATGGTGGGTGAACGAATTACTGTCGAGCAATTGATAGAATCGCGCAAAGTCATGATGATATCTAAGGCAATTATCATACATATAGGCATCAAGTCTGAGACAAGTAGACCGATACTGTCTGCATCTACTACTATTACTCCACACATTGACCGCTATCCAGCATGCATCTAGTGTATTGAGTTCATAACAAACAGAGTAACGCTTTAAGCAAGATGACATGATGTAGAGGGATAAATTCATGCAATAGATATAAACCCCATCTTTTTACCCTTGATGGCAACAACATGATGCGTGCCTCGCTACCCCTTTTGTCACTGGGTGAGGACACCGCACGGTATGAACCCAAAACCAAGCACTTCTCCCATTGCAAGAATTATAGATCAAGTTGGCCAAACGAAACCCACAACTCGAAGAGAATTACAAGGATACGAAATCATGCATATAAGAGATCAGAGGAAACTCAAATAATATTCATAGATAATTTGATCATAAATCCACAATTCATCAAATCTCGACAAACATACCGCAAAAGAAGGTTACATCTGATAGATCTCCATGAAGATCATGGAGAACTTTGTATTGAAGATCCAAGAGAGAGAAGAAGCCATCTAACTACTAGCTATGGACCCGAAGGTCTGTGGTGAACTACTCACGCATCATCGGAGAGGCAATGGTGTTGATGAAGAAGCCCTCCATGTCCGAATCCCCCCTCTGGCATGGCACCAGAACGGTCCCCAGATGGGATCTTGCGGAGACAGAAGCTTACGGCGGCGGAAAAGTACTTTCGTGGCTCTCTCTGGCAGTTTTGGATTTTTAGAGAATTTATAGGCGGAAGAAGTAGGGCAAAAGGAGCCACGGGGGGCCCATAAGCCTGGTAGGCGCCCCCCAGGCCACGGCTAGGGGGTTTGTGACCTCCCCTGAGGTCCTTTGCCTTGGTTCTCAAGTCCCCTGCGTATCTTCTGTTATGGAAAAAAATCATTCTGTGGGTTTTATTCCGTTTGGACTCCGTTTAATATTCTTCTCTGAAAAAGGTCAAAAACACGGAAAAAACAGAAACCGACACTTGGCACTGAGTTAATAGGTTAGTCCCAAAAAAGATATAAAATAGCATATGCATGCATACAAAACATCCAAAGTTGACAAGGTAATAGCATGGAACCATAAAAAATTATAGATATGTTGGAGACGTATCGAGCATACCCAAGCTTAACTCCTGCTCGTCCTCGAGTAGGGGAGTGATAAAGACTGAATTTTTGATGTGGAATGCTACCTAACATATTTGTCCTTCGTGACTTCTTTCTTGTGGCATGAATGTTCAGATCCGTAAGATTCAAAACAATAGTTCACTATTGACATGAAAACAATAATACTTCAAGCATACTAGCAAAGTGATCATGAACTTTTGAAATAGCAAGGCCAAAGAAAGTTATCCCTACAAAATCATATAGTCTGGCTATGCTCCATCATCCCCACACAACGAATTTAAATCATGCACAACCCCGGTATTGGCCAAGTAACTGTTTTTGCACTCTTACTTTCTCAAACTTTTTCAACTCTCACACAATACATGAGCGTGAGCCATGGATATAGCACTATAGGTGGAATAGAGTGTGGTAGAGGTTGTGAGGCAAAAAAGGAGGAGATGGTCACATCCACTCGGTGTATCAACGGGCTATGGAAATGCCCATCAATAGATATCATTGTGAATGAGTAGGGATTACCATGCAACGGATGCACTTAGAGCTATAAGTGTGTGAAAGCTCAAAAGGAGAACTAGTGGATGTGCACCCAACTTGCTTGCTCACGAAGACCTAGGAAAATTTTGAGGAAGCCCATCATTGGAATATACAAGCCAAGTTATATAATGAAAATTCCCACTAGTATATGGAAGTGTCAAAACAAGAGACTCTCTATCATGAAGAACATGGTGCTATTTTGAAGCACTAGTGTGGAAAAAGATAGTAGCATTGTCCCTTCTCTCTTTTTCTATTTTTTGTTTGGGCTCTTTGGGCTCTTTTTTTCTCACATGGGACAATGCTCTAATAATGATCATCATCACACTTTTATTAACTCACAACTCAATACTTAGAGCAATGATGACTCTTTAGGAAATGCCTACGGCAGTGTACCGGGATATGCAACGATCTAGCTTAGCGTATGATGTTGAAACATCTCGCTAGCTATCTTACGATCATGCAATGGCAAGATGAAAGTGATGGCACAAATCATGAGACGGAACGGTGGGAGTTGCATGGCAATATATCTCAGAATGGCTATGAAAATGCCATAATAGGTAGGTATGGTGCCTGTTTTGAGAAAGGTATATGGTGGGTTTGTGCACCGGTGAAAGTTCCGCAGCGCTAGAGAGGCTAGCAATGGTGGAAGGTGAAAGTGCATCTATACCATGGACTCACATTAGTCATGAAGAACTCATATACTTATTGCGAAAGTTTTTATTAGTAATCGAAACAAAGTGCTAAACGCATACTCCTAGGGGAAGGGTTGGTAGGTGTTAACCATCGCGCGATCTCGACCGCCACACAAAGGATGACAATCAATAAATCAATTATGCTCTGAATTCCTAACATAGCGGTTCACCATACGTGCATGCTACGGGAATCACTAACTTCAACGCAAGTATTCCTAGATTCACAACACCCTACTAACATAACTCTAATATTACCAAATCCATATCTCAAAACTTAATTGTTAGGAATCAAACTTATCTCACTAATCAATGCACCTGAATATGGAAGTTTTTATTATATCCTCTTTGGATTCCTATCATCTTTAGGACTACTTTCATAGCACAAGCCAATTACCAAGTTACTGAGAGAGCACTCCCAAAAAGATATAAGTGAAGATCGAGAGTTTTTATTTCTTAAAAATATGACACCGCCGTGCTCTAAAAATATTCAAGTGAAGCACAAGAGCAAAGTTATCTAGCTCAAAAAATATAAGTGAAGCACTAGAGCAAAGTTATCTAACTCAAAAGATATAAGTGAAGCTCAATGAGTATTCTAGCAAATTCATGATGAGTGCATGTCCCTCTCAAAAAGGTGCACAGCAAGGATGATTGCGACAAAACAAAAAGAAAAGACTCATATAATACACGACGCTCCAAGCAAAACACATATCATGTGGTGAATAAAAATACAGCTCCAAGTAACGTTACCGATGGATTGAAGACGAAAGAGGGGATGCCTTCCTGGGGCATCCCCAAGCTTAGGCTTTTTGGTTTCCGTGAATTTGGCTTGGGATTCCTTGGGAATCCCCAATCTTGAGCTCTTTCCACTATTTATCCCATTGTCCATGAGAACATCACCCAAAACTTGAAAACTTCAGAACACAAAACATAAACAGAAACTCGCGATATCATTAGCATAAGAAAACAAACTACCAACTCTTTAGGTACTGTAGTAAACTTTATTTCTATTTAGGTTGATGTTAGATTACTGTATTCTCACTTTTCCATGGCTAGTACCCCCCGATACTATCCATAGTTTCATCAAAATAAGCAATCAACACAACAAAAACAGAATCTAACAAAAACAGACTAGTCTGTAGCAATCTATATACTTCGTATACTTCTGGTATCTCAAAAATTCTGAACAATTATGAAAATTAAGGCAATTTTCATATTAACCAGCAGCAAAAAGAATCAACTCAAAATCTATTTCTGGATAGGAATTAAAAATAATTTCGTGAGCACAAAGTTTCTGTCTTTTTCAGCATGAACAAACAGCTATCACCAAAACTAATCATAAAGGTTTTACTTGGCACAAACACAAAAAGAAACACAAAAAACACAATAATAACAGAATTATGATGGTGTGTACACAACAAAACAAAAAGCAAAAATAAAAGATAAATTCATTGGGTTTCCTCCCAACAAGCGTTGTTGTTTAACGCCCTTAGCTAGGCATAAGGCGATAGAATCAAGTATCGTTGTCTTTGGTGCTCAAACCATAAGTAGCCCTCATCATGGATTCATAAGGAAATCTTATTTTCTTTCTAGGAAAGTGTTCCATGCCCTTCTTTAATGGAAATTGAAATCTAATATTCCCTTCCTTCATATCGATGATAGCACCAGTTGTCCTAAGGAAAGGTCTACCAAGAATGATGGGACATGTCGGATTGCAATCAATATCAAGCACAATGAAATCTACGGGTACATAGTTCCTATTTGCAATAATAAGAACATCATTGATCCTTCCCATAGGTTTCTTAATAGTAGAATCCACAAGATGCAAATTAAGAGAGCACTCATCAATCTCATTGAAGCCTAGAACATCACATAAAGACTTTGGAATCGCGGAAACACTAGCACCCAAATCACACAAAGCATTGCATTCATAGTTTTTAATCTTGATTTTGATAGTAGGTTCCCACTCATCATGAAGTTTTCTAGGAATAGATATCTCCAACTCAAGTTTCTCTTCGAGAGATTTCATCATAGCATCGACGATATGATCGGTAAAAGCCTTGTTTTGACTATAAGCATGTGGAGAGTTTAGCATGGATTGCATCAAGGAAATACATTCAATCAAAGAACAACTATCATAATTGAATTCCTTGAAATCCAAAGTAGTAATTTCATCACTACTCAAAGTTTTGATATCCTCTACTCCACTTTCAGTGCTTTTAGCATCAAGATAGATAGACTCCAAATTCTCAATCAAAGTGGATTCATATCCAGCCCCATCATCATTAGGATTGACATTATAAAACAAGGATTCAATAGGAGTCACACCAAGCACTTTAAGATCCTCGTGATTCTCATCACAAGAACACGCCTTTTTAAGCCATTCATGTCTAGCACGAATTTGGGCGGTTCTTTCTTTACTCTCATTCATGGAAACACGCATAGCTTTCAAAGTTTCATCCATATTAATCTTGGGAGGAGCACATCTCAATTTCAAAGCATCAATATCAAGAGAAATTCTATCAACGGTCCTAGCCAAGTCATCAATTTTGAGCAGTTTTTCTTCTATGGACGCATTGACAATCTTTTGCGAGTTGATAAACTCTTTAATATTACTCTCAAGATCATAGGGTAATTTATTGTAATTTCCATGAGCATTGTTGTAGGAATTGCCAAAGTTATTAGAGGGATTACTAGGAAAAGGCCTAGGAATAAAGTTACCTCTATAAGCATTGTTGTTGCCAAAATTATTCCTACTAACAAAATTAACATCCAAGCTTTCATTGCTATTCTCAATCAAGGAAGACAAAGGCATATCATTTGGATCTAGAGGAGCACATTTACTAGAAAACAATTTCATTAACTCATCCATCTTAGCACTCAAAGAGTTAATTTCTTCTATAGCATGCACTTTTTTACTAGTAGGTGACCTTTCAGTGTGCCATTGAGAATAGTTTGTCATGATATTATCTAGGAGTTTTGTGTCTTCTCCTAATGTGATTTCCATGAAAGTTCCACCAGAGGCGAAATCCAAGATATTTCTAGAAGCAAAATTCAAACCAGCATAGAAGATTTGTATAATCATCCAAAGACTCAAGCCATGAGCGGGACAATTCCTAATCATCAATTTCATTCTCTCCCAAGATTGTGCAACATGTTCATGATGTAGTTGCTTAAAATTCATGATCTCATTATGGAGAGAGATAATCTTAGCCGGTGGAAAATACTTGGATATATAAGCATCTTTACACTTGTTCCAAGAATCAATACTATTTTTGGGTAAAGATGAAAACCAAGTTTTTGCTCGATCTCGTAATGAGAACGGAAATAGCTTCAATTTAATCACATCATTATCCATATCTTTCTTATTTTGCATATCGCATAACTCAATGAAGGTATTAAGATGGGATGCGACATCTTCACTAGGAAGGCCGGAAAATTGCTTTTTCATAACAAGATTCTGCAAAGCAGCATTGAATTCATATGATTCCGCACTAGTGGCGGGAGCAATCAGAGTACTAATAAAATAATTATTATTAGTATTCGAGAAGACACACAATTTGGTGTTTTCAGTCATGGTGACTCAGCAGGCAGACAAGCACACAAGCGAACAGAAAGCAAGCGAAAGAAAAGGGCAAACGAAAAAGGCAAATATTTTTGTAAATTTTGTTTTTTCAGAAGTGGGGGAGAGGAAAACGAGAGGCAAAAGGAAAATAATGTAAATGCAAGAGATGATTTTGCGATAGTTACTTGGTATGCTTCCCTTTGAATACTCCCCGGCAACGGCGCCAGAAATTGGCACATTGATAGGAGACTATTCTTGACTTGATCCTCCCCGGCAACGGCGCCAAAAATTCTTCTTGTTACCTCTTAAGCTTGCGTTGGTTTTTCCCTTGAAGAGAAAAGGGTGATGCAGCACAATAGCACTAAGTATTTCCCTCAGTTTGAGAACCAAGGTATCAATCCAGTAGGAGTATCAAGATGAGGCACCAATGTACCTGCGAAAAAACAAACAAACTTGCACCCAACGCTATGAAGGGATTTTCAATCCCTTCACGATTATTTGCAAGGTGAGATCTGAAGGTGGAAAGTGCAACAAAGTAAAAGTGTAGATCTGCAAATATGATTTGAAGTAGACCCGGGGGCCATAGTGTTCACTAGAGGCTTATCTCATGATAGCAAGTATTACGGTGGGTGAACGAATTACTGTCGAGCAATTGATAGAATCGCGCAAAGTCATGATGATATCTAAGGCAATGATCATACATATAGGCATCACGTCCGAGACAAGTAGACCGATACTGTCTGCATCTACTACTATTACTCCACACATCGACCGCTATCCAACATGCATCTAGTGTATTGAGTTCATAACAAACAGAGTAACGCTTTAAGCAAGATGACATGATGTAGAGGGATAAATTCATGCAATAGATATAAACCCGATCTTTCTACCCTTGATGGCAACAACATGATGCATGCCTCGCTACCCCTTCTGTCACTGGGTGAAGACACCGCACGGTATGAACCCAAAACCAAGCACTTCTCCCATTGCAAGAATTATAGATCAAGTTGGCCAAACGAAACCCATAACTCAAAGAGAATTACAAGGATACGAAATCATGCATATAGGAGATCAGAGGAAACTCAAATAATATTCATAGATAATCTGATCATAAATCCACAATTCATCGGATCTCAACAAACACACCGCAAAAGAAGGTTACATCGGATAGATCTCCATGAAGATCATGGAGAACTTTGTATTGAAGTTCCAAGAGAGAGAAGAAGCCATCTAGCTACTAGCTATGGACCCGAACGTCTGTGGTGAACTACTCACGCATCATCGGAGAGGCAATGGTGTTGATGAAGAAGCCCTCTGTGTCCGAATCCCCCCTCCGGCAGGGCACCAGAACAGTCCCCAGATGGGATCTTGCGAAGACTGAAGCTTGCGGCGGCGGAAAAGTATTTTCGTGGCTCTCTCTGGCAGTTTTGGATTTTTAGAGAATTTATAGACGGAAGAAGTAGGGCAAAGGAGCCACGGGGGCCCACAAGCCTGGTAGGCGTGGCCCCCAGGCCGCGGCTAGGGGGCTTGTGACCTCCCCTGAGGTCATTTTCCTTGGTTCTCCATTCCCGTGCATATCTTCTATTACGGAAAAAATCATTCCGCAAGTTTTATTCCGTTTGGACTCCATTTAATATTCTTCTCTGAAAAAGGTCAAAAACATGGAAAAAACAGAAACTGGCACTTGGCACCGAGTTAATAGGTTAGTCCCAAAAAAGATATAAAATAGCATATTCATGTATACAAAACATCCAAAGTTGACAAGATAATAGCATGGAACCATAAAAAATTATAGATACGTTGGAGACGTATCAGGTATATTTCTTCAAGTGGAAGAGTGAGACTCAACAAACCATCATCAACTTTGCTAATGAAGCTCAACGTCAACATGAAGCAAATATTTTGATGATTAGAAGTGACAACGACACTGAGTCCAAGAACTACACCATGGATGAGTTTCTTAGTGATGAGGGAATCAAGCATCAATATTCAACACCATACACCCCTCAACAAAATGGTGTGGCGGAGAGGAAGAACCAGACGTTGATGGACGCGGCAAGAACAATGATGGCGGAATTCAAATCTCCATATAACTTTTGGGTCGAAGCCATCAACACATCATGTCATGCATCCAATCGGCTCTATATCCGCAAATGCTTGAACACGACCCCATATGAGATTCTCACCGGAAACAAACCCAACCTCAAGTACTTCAGGGTATTCGGGTGTAAGTGTTTCATTCACAAGAAAGGTGCTCGTTTAGATAAATTTGATTTTAGAGCTCAAGAGGGCATTTTTGTTGGTTATGCCACAAACTCTCATGCTTACCGTGTCCTCAACAAGTCCACCGGGCTCATTAAGGAGACGTGTAACATGGAGTTTGATGAAAATAATGGCTTACAAGTGGAGCAAAGTGGTCTTTGTGATGTAGGTGATGAAATTCCTCCCCAAGACATAAGAAGAATGGGGATTGGTCAAATATTCCCCATTGAGGAACCCCTTGTGGCTGAAGGAGAAGGACAATGCTCTACTCAAGTGGAGCCGTCACCCTCGCTAGCCCCACACGCTTCCGACGAAATAAGAGAAGACCCTCAACCAGCTGAACAAGATCAAGGGAAAGATCAACCACTCGAAGATGGTGATGCACCACATGATGTCCAAGTGCTTACACAAGGTTCCGAATCTGCTCAAGATCAAGATCAAGTGCAGCCACAAGATCAAGACCAAGAGCTGCCACAAGATCAAGAACAAACCAGTGAGCGTGTTCAAGACGAAAATCAAGAAGATCAGGATGCTTCTTCTCAATTTCCTACTGCAGCACCTAAGAGGGGTCACGGTGTGCTACTACAACAAAAGACCTTCCAACGGCGCCAGAAACACGTGTTGACGGGAGACTGTTGTTGTCTTGATTCTCCTCAGGAACGGCACCAAGAATCCTTCTGCTATGGCTATGCCTTTAGGGACTTCCTAGGCAAATATGCAAAGGATTTCCCCGTGGCCTTGGACCCTTGCGTTGGTGTTCCCTCGAAGCGGAAAGGGTGATGTAGCATAGCGGTGGTAAGTATTTCCCTCAGTTTTGAGAACCAAGGTATCGATCCAGTGAAGGATTATCACAAGTGCCTGCACAAACACAAGGAACCTGCTCCCAACGCTATGAAGGGGTTGTCAATCCCTTATAGATTGTTCGCCAAGTGAGAACTGAAAGCAACAAAGTAACAAAGCAAAGTAAAAGCGGAGGTGTAAACGATAGATGTGAATAGACCCGGGGGCCGTAGTGTTTACTAGTGGCTTCTCTCATGAAAACAAGTAGACGGTGGGTGAACAAATTACTGTCGAGCAATTGATAGAACCGCGCAAAGTCGTGACGATATCTATGGCAATGATTATATCTATAGGCATCACGTCCAAAACAAGTAGACCGATACTTTCTACATCTACTACTATTAATCCACACGTCGACCGCTATCCAGCATGCATCTAGTGTATTAAGTCCAAAAGAACAGAGTAACGCCTTAAGCAAGATGACGTGATGTAGATGGACAGTCTCATATCAACGACAGAGCCCACCTTGTTACCCTTGATGGCAACTACTCAATGTGTACCTTGCTGCCCCTACTGTCACTGGGAAAGGTCACCACATGGTAAGAACCCAAAACCAAGCTCTTCTCCCATTGCAAGAATCATAGATCTAGTTGGCCAAACAAAACCCAAGACTCGGAGAGACTTACAAGGATATCAAATCATGCATAAAAGAAATCAGCAAAGACTCAAATATATATCATAGATAATCTGATCACAAATCCACAATTCATCGTATCTCCACAAACACACCACCAAAGAAGATTACATCGGATAGATCTCCATGAAGATCATGGAGAACTTTGTATTGAAGATCCAAGAGAGAGAAGAAGCCATCTAGCTACTAACTACGGACCCGTGGGTCTGAAGTGAACTACTCACGAGTCATTGGAGGGGCGATGATGATGAAGAAGAAACCCTCCAACTCCAAAGTCCCCTCCGGCAGGGCGCCGGGAAGGGTCTCCAGATGAGATCTCGCGGAAACAGAAGCTTGCGGCGGCGGAAAAGTATTTTCGAGGCTCCCCTGATTTTTTGTTGTATTTTAGGGAATATATAGGCCAAAGATCTAGGCCAGGGGGCGCCAGGGAGGCCACAAGCCGTGCCACCGCCGCCTCCCCCTGGTGGCGGAGTGGGGGCTTGTGGGCTCCCTGCAACCCTCGTGGCTTGGCCCACAGGCCCCATGATCTTCTTCCGTTCAGAAAAAAATAATTTCGGGGATTTTATTCCGTTTGGACTCCGTTCCAAAATCAGATCTGAAAAGAGTCAAAAACACAGAAAAAACATGAACTGGCACTTGGCACTGAATTAATAAGTTAGTCCCAAAAAAGATATAAAAGGCACATAAAACATCCAAAGATGACAAGATAACAGCGTGAAACCATCAAAAATTATAGATACGTTTGAGAAGTATCACGGTGCCAAGGCAGGATCAAAACTCAAAGCCAAGGCCAAGCAACGCGGTCAAGTTGATGGTCCCCAATTAACAAGCGCGGAACTCTTGGAGCGTCGCGCAGCCAAGATAGCATCCAAGCTAAGAGTCGAATCACATATTATGAAGAACATGCTTGGAAGTTTAAAAATGAGAGTATCCACTCGTCAACAAATTTTAAAATTTTGTGAGCATCATGCGTTTGTTTCGTATTGTGAACCTCAACAGGTACAGGAAGCGCTTGATGATGAGGATTGGCTTATGGCCATGCATGAAGAACTAAAAAACTTCGAGCGTAATCAAGTCTGGAAACTAGTGCCAAAACCAAAGGAGGAACATAATTTCATTGGGACCAAATGGATCTTCAAAAACAAGCAAGATGCCAATGGGATTGTGGTTCGAAACAAGGCGAGATTGGTGGCTCAAGGCTACTCCCAAGTCGGGGGTATCAACTACGGTGAAACCTTTGCCCGTGTTGCTCATCTAGAATCTATACACATGCTGTTTGCATTTGCATCTCATCATGATTTCAAATTACAACAAATGGATGTGAAAAGTGCTTTTCTTTGTGGTCCTTTAAATGAGTTGGTATATGTCAAACAACCCCTGGGATTCGAACATCCCAAGATCCCCAATCATGTATATAAACTTAATAAGGCACTCTATGGCCTTAAACAAGCCCCACGTGCGTGGTATGAGTACCTTACCGAGTTGTTATAAGATCATGGGTTTGAAATTGGGAAGATTGATCCCACTCTTTTTACCAAGAAGGCCAAAGGGGATTTGTTCATATGCCAACTATATGTTGATGATATTATTTTTGGTTCCCCTAACGAATCTTTCAATGAAGAATTTGCTGCACTAATGACCGAGAAATTTGAGATGTAAATGATGGGTGAGTTTAAGTTCTTCCTCGGGTTCGAGATTAAACAAGGTTTAGAAGGAACCTTCATCAAACAAGCCAAGTACACTCAAGACATGCTCAAGAGGTTCGAGCTAGAGGACGTCAAGCCAGTCAAGTTTCCCATGCCAACCAGATGTAAGCTTGACAGTGATCCCAATGGTAAAGCAGTGGATCAAAAGGTATATCGCTCCATGATTGGATCCCTTCTTTACCTTTGTGCATCTAGACCGGATATCATGTTGAGTGTAGGGATTTGTGCACGGTTTCAATCTACACCAGAGGAAAGCCATTTTATGGCTGTCGAACGAATCTTTTGATATTTGGCTCATACCCCAAACTTTGGCCTATGGTATCCCAAAGGAGCAAGCTTCAACCTAATGGGCTATTCTGACTCAGATTGGGTGGGAGACTGTGTGGAGAGGAAGTCAACTTCTGGAGGATGTCAATTTCTTGGTCGTTCGCTGGTAAGTTAGTCTTCAAAAAAGCAGAACTGTGTCTCATTGTCTTCCACCGTAGTTGCGTATGTTGCAGCTGTGAGTTGTTGTGCCAGCTGCTATGGATGAGGCAAACGTTAAAGGATTATTGTGTCACTTGTGACAAAGTGCCTCTTCTATGTGACAATCAAAGTGCTATCAATATTTCCCTCAATTCGATGCAACATAGCAAGACCAAGCACATTGATATTCATCATCACTTCATTCGTGAGCATATCAAGCGTGGTGATATTGAGGTTCACTTCATCAACACTGAAGAGCAACTTGCAGATATTTTCACTAAACCCCTAGATGAAGCAAGGTTCTGGGAGTTAAGGCATGAGCTAAATATCATTTATTCAAGTAATGTGGATTGAAACTAGGCACTCTGCACCTCATTCCGCATTATATCTCGTTCTAGGTGTAGGCATGGACATAGGGGGAGTGTTGTTCTCTCAATGAACTCCCCCCCCCCATTATGCATAAATCGATCAAGTCTTTCACATTGGCCATTATTGATGGCACTTGTGCTTCAAAGATGAGCTTTGGTCATGAACCCAAGGATAATTCTTTGAGGTGTCATACCTTTTATCTCAAACATAGGTGGCTCCGGCCACCGCCCCTTCCTCCTAGTAAAGGAGGGTTATAATATTGCTACTCAGTATATTTTGCCTCTGTCTTTTCTCCAGTACTGACTGATATGTGTATGTAGTGTTTTCTCGTTGTTCTGGCAATTTTTGGATTTTTGCGTATGTTCTGGAGCGGTACTACCGCTAGGGGGAAGCGGTACTACCGCCAGGGGGAGCGGTACTACCGCGATGACCCGAGCGGTACTACCGCGATGACCAGCGCGGTACTACCGCTGACTAGGGCTAGCATCTGTACCTTCTCAGGGGGAGCAGTACTACTGCGTCATGCGGTACTACCGCGATGACCCGAGCGGTACTACCGCCATGACTCGAGCGCTACTACCACTAGGGTACGAGCGGTACTACCGTGGCAAGCAGTACTACCGCTTGGCAGAGCGGTACTACCGCCATGCCCGTGCCCTGGAGGTACATAAGAGAGGGGGCAGTTTTTCTTTGCCCCATTTGTTTCTTCTTCGTGGAGCCCTCCCTATCTGCCTCGAGTTCCCCCAGATTTGATCTTCCTCCACGGCGCTTCTCCTCCCGTTCCAGTTGGAGGGATTGGCCCTCCTCCCCCTTCCTCCTTCGTGTGCCATGGACTCCGGTACTGCCCGTATCCTCCTTTTGTTGTGTTGATGTTCTTGGTTCTAGGGTTAGGGGCTAGATGTATTGGCTTCATTGATTGTGGCATGATTTTGTATCGTACATGGATAGGAGGAGAGATGTTGGGAAGTGCCTCTATTTGCGTTGTTGCATAGGATCTGCATAGTTTTGGTCCCTTGTGATTTTAAATCTGCAACATTATGGTTAGATCCATGTCTTGTTCCTCCAGATATGTAACCACGCGGTACTACCGCCCTGCCCGAGCGGTACTACCACTAGCGCATGGTACTACCGCTCGTGGAGCGATACTACCGCCCTGGCCGAGCGGTACTACCGCTCGCGCACGATTTGCTGCCTATGCTTGCTCCTACTTGGTTTCATTTGTGTTTTCTCCCGTGTTCTCGATGTTACCATGACTTCTCTTGTCGTTTTCGCGTGTTTGTGTTGCGTGTCTCAGGTGGTGGCTCCCATCGTTCCAACCCTATTCGCAACACCAAGTCCAAGAGGTACCGCAAGACTGAAGAACCGGAAGGTTCCCGTCCTCCGAAGCGCAACATCAAGAAGACTGCATCAAAGGACAAGGAGTCCAACATTGACTATAACACTATGCTTCTCAAGGAGTTTGTGCGGCGCCGAAAGCAAAATCCTTATGTCACTGAGAGGGAGATGTTCAGGAGCGGTGAGATGTTCTGGACCAAGTAGCAGCTCATGATCTATCAAGATGTCGTCCTGACTAAGAAGAAGAAATTTGTTCCAGTGAAGTGGATTGATCTCAATCATCTCCGGAAGGATACTGAATATTTTGGAGAGACCCTGAGTATGATTGAGCAACTGGGTATTGAGGATATCATCACTTTTTACTGTGACTTCGATCCAGAGGTAGTGGCTCAATTCTTTGTCTCTGTCTACTTCCATAATGATGAGAATCTCTCTTTGACCTGGATGACTGATACGTCTCCGTCGTATCTACTTTTCCGAACTCTTTTGCCCTTGTTTTGGACTCTAATTTGCATGATTTGAATGGAACTAACCCGGACTAATGCTATTTTCAGCAGAATTGCCATGTTGTTTTTGCGCAGAAATAAAAGTTCTCGGAATGACCTGAAAATTTACGGAGAATTTTTCCGGAATTTATGAAAAATACTGGCGCAAGAATCAGCGGAGGATGTGGAGCGTGGATCCCACAAGCCCACCAGGCCCCCCTGGCCGCGCCTGGCAGGCTTGTGGGGCCCACAAAACTCCACCGCCTCCAATCTCAGCTCTATTTAGTCAATCTCGCCCGGAAAAAAATTCAAGGAGAAGAGTTCATCGCGTTTTACGATACGGAGGCACCGCCACCTCCTGTTCTTCATCTGGAGGGCAAATCTGGAGTCCGTTCTGGGCTCCGGAGAGGGGAAATCGTCGCCATCGTCATCATCAACCTTCCTTCATCGCCAATTCCATGATGCTCTTCACCGTTCGTGAGTAATCTCATCGTAGGTTTGCTAGACGGTGATGGGTGGATGAGATCTGTCATGTAATCGAGTTAGTTTTGACGGGGATTGATCCCTAGTATCCACTATGTTTTGAGCTTGATGTTGGTACTACTTTGCCATGCTTAATGCTTGTCACTAGGGCCCGAGTGCCATGATTTCAGATCTGAACCTATTATGTTCTCGCCAATATATGTGTGTTTTAGATCCTATCTTGCAACTTGTAGTCACCTACTATGTGTTATGACCCGGCAACCCCGGAGTGACAATAGCCGGAACCACTCCCGGAGATGACCATAGTATGAGGAGTTCATGTATTCACCAAGTGTTAATGTGTTGGTCCGGTTCTTTATTAAAAGGAGAACCTTAATATCTCGTAGTTTCCATTAGGACCCCGCTGCCATGGGAGGGATGGGCAATAGATGTCATGCAAGTTCTTTTCCCTAAGCACGTATGACTACATACGGAATACATGCCTACATTAGATTGATGAACTGGAGCTAGTTACTTATCTCTGTGTGTTATAATTGTTGCATGATGAATCACATCCGGCATAATCATCCATCACCGATCCAATGCCTACGAGTCTTTTACTACTAGTCCTTGATACGTTACTTTGCTACTACTACTGTCACTGCTACTGCTGTTACTTTGCTGCTACTGGTTACCATTGCTACTGCTGCTATCACCCTACTTTGCTACTGATACTTTGCTGCAAATACTAAATCTTTCAGGTGTGGTTGAATTGACAACTCAACTGCTAATACTTGAGAATATTCTTTCGCTTCCCCTTGAGTCGAATCAATAAATTTGGGTTGAATACTCTACCCTTGAAAACTGTTGCGATCCCCTATA